>NC_062269.1:13035475-13673842 GCF_916048215.2 Malus sylvestris
TACTTCGTGGTTATCTTCTAAATAAATAAATAAACTCTTTGCAAAAATGGTCGAGGATTAATTAAACTGATTATGCAAAAATGGTTGAGGACGACTTGAATTGATTTTGCAAAAATGGTCGAAGATAAGTCGAACTGATTCTGCAAAAATGGTCGAAAACTAATTGAACTGATTCTGCAAAAATGGTCGATGAAGGATTGAACTGATTCTACAAAAATGGTCGAAGACAGGTTGAACTAATTCTTCAAAAAAAAATAGTCGATGATGGATTGAACGAATTATGCAAAAATGGTCAAAAACTGGATGAACTAATTCTAAAAAAAATGGTCGAAGACGGGTTAAACTGATTCTGCAAAAATTGTCAAGGACGGGTTGAACTAATTCTACAAAAAATGGTCGATGATAGATTGAACTGATTCTGCAAAAATGGGTGAAAACGGGTTGAAATGGTCGACGACAGGTTGAACTGATTCTGCAAAAATGGTCAATGACGGGTTGACCTGATTCTAGTAATAAGTGATACAAACTGATTATGTAGAAATAGTCGATGAGCTTATAACACATATTAATTTTGTGAGGGGTGGGTTTTATAAGCCTTCGGGGTATAGATGGTATTTAAAAATATTGTTTCCATGTTTTGGGGTTGGGTTTTAGTTGTTTTTATGTTTTTGTCTCTTTGACATATCTAAACACTAGTGGAGTTCCGTGAAATATAGTGAAAGTATTTGTGTCTATATATAAACCTATGACAACCCGTCCCTAATTTTACGATTTTATTCATTTTAAAAGAGTGAATTGACGAATATGCCCTTAAAGGCGAGGATGTCGACTTTTGTTGACCGGCGTATTGTGAGATGTATGAAACATTCGTTTAGTGTATCCTCGTAGTGCTCGTCACTACGAATACGTAGGCGTAAGCGGAATCAAAATAGGAGCTACGGTTAAAATTTTACGGAAACACGAACGTAAAGGGTGTTTTAGTAATTTCACGTTTGTAGAAGATATTTTTGTGTTTTTCTATTTTGGTCTTGTTTGGTGAGCCAGTGGGGCCCACACCCCACTCTCCTCCCTCACTCTCGTGTCTCCTTTCAGTTTCTCTTTAACTCTATCATCTTTCATCCCTCATCTCACATTTCAAACCTTCTCTTTCTACACTCTCTATGTAACACAAAACAGTTGAGCCCCATCACCATCTGCCATCTCCAATGAGCCCCGACTGAACCACTCACTTGTTATAGGCCTCGTAGCAAGCCATCAGTGGCCTTGATGTTCCCTTTATTCCTCTAACCCTCTTCTTTCCCTATGCAAATGTTGGACGACCAGGAGGCCGAGACCACCATCATGACTACTTTAACTAGCCACATTAACAGATTTCATCAACCTTCCAGACAAAGAACTAGGACTTCAAGCTGCAAACTTAAACCAGCCATGAAACCTGCACTGTACAATGGCTCTATCACTGTTCATTCCCTTTCCCAACCATGGTAAGCCTCGAGACCCTTAAATCATTCTTGTTTCGAAGCCATTATAGTGTTGTTAATCTGCAAATGGTGATTGGATGACGACGTAATGCAGGAAGCAACTTAGGAAAAATTTCCCAAATTTCAGGAAAACTATGATTCGTGGCCATTTGGCCACTTTCAGACCATTTCTTTACCAACACCGGCCACGATTGGGCTTCCAATAGGTATAGTCTTGTTCCCTATGTTTCTAGCTTCACATTGGTTTTTGAATTATTGAATTTGGTTAAGAATTGAGCTCGATAGGAGCTCTAGGAGTCGGACCAAAAACCTATAAAACGCAGGCCTTCACGAGTAAGGCGAGTATCATCATACTCGTAGGCGCGTGAGGGAACCACCGCGGGTGGCGCGTGTAGTGCATGGCTGCCAATGTAGCCACCTTGTAACAATGTGTGGTGGCGTATGCGGCGGCGCGTGGAAGAGCCTAAGGTCTCTTCTTAGGTTTCTCGACATGCCAAACCCGAATCCACCCTTCGTTTTTTGAAATTTGACCGTTTTAAAATAGTTTCTTTATTAGCTGTACTTTGTACAAAAACGCGTTTACATAAATGGTTTCGTTTCTAGGCGAAACACATCGCAAGGACTCTCGATGCTATGAGGCGGGTTCGACTCAAGGACATGATCTGTGAGTGGGTCTTTTCTTTGATATATACATATATTTGTTTAGTTTCCATATATATATATATATATATTTAATAATGAAGTTTCTATATGACTGCCGTAAATAAATTAACCTTTATTGGAAATGACGTAGTGAAGAGAATTAGAAAATCATTATAAATCTTACAGGATGCCTTAATTTAGGTTTACGGCTAAGAATTATGTTATGTTGACTAGAATTATCAAATCACTATGGCATGATTATATTTATGTTATATATTCATCGTTTGCTGAACTGGTGCTAGTACTTTCCCAGGCTCGGGCTAGTCTTTCATGTGTATGTGCATCGCATCGTACGCTCACTTTGGATCCATTATAAGTGCCAGTCCTGTCCTAGATTGTTATAGGCAATTAGGACTCGTATGTGCTATGCATAGCATCGGTCTTCACGTGATTGTAGTACTAGAACGTTTATCATTGTTACTCCCAGTCCTATTCATGTTAGAATATTTATACATGAACTCGAGTGTCAGCACGTGTCAATGAGCACTCAACATGATATGTTTACTTATGCGACATTATGTGATTATGGACATCATGCGCTTATTTACAAGATATTGTGCCGTAATGAATTCTTGAGATATTGCAGGCTGCGGTAATTATTTTCTTACTATACGTAGTACATATATTTTGGAAACTATACTTGTTTTACGGCGAAGGGTTATTATGTTTTCGAAAAGGTTTTTACAAAGCTTTGTTTTACTGCGGTAAGTACATTAGCTGTAAAAAAGAGGTTACAAAAGTTTAAATAAAACTTTTCCAAAAGAAAATTAAATAAGACCGACTCAACTAGTCGTCGGAGTTTAAACCCGCCAAACGGAAATCCCGTCTCAATCTGACAAATTTCAATACCTGCAACCTCCGTTCTTTGCCCTAACGGTCCGGTTTAGGGCCTTTCTCCCACCACCTTCACAACTCCCAATTCGTCGCCATGACTGAGGTATCCTCCTCCGCCTTCAACTTTTTTTTACTAATTTTGAAAAGCAGGTTTTCTTGATTTTTTTTCTTCCTAATTTTGATTGATTAATCGAAGAGCAATATTCATGAATAATAAGCAAAACCCGTTATGCGAGTAACAAGATTTACTTAGCTGCTTCGTGTTCTTGCCAATGTTAGAGTTATGGCTGCATTGGGACCCATTTGATGCTAATAGTTAGAAATCTGCGTTGCTAATTATGTGATCCCGTCACATTTGTTCTGATTTGGGGATAAAAAGAATGCGATTTTGGCTCTGTTTAGATATCTATTGCAATTCAAAGGTTCCGAAAGGCGAGAACTTGTTTGATTTCCAGAAGCATAGTGATATACTGATGCCTAATGGTATAGTTTATTTAGTATGCTGCAAGAAAGCTTGTGTTCGAAATTCACTACTCGGAAGTCTGAAAAGAATAATCTTCTTCTTTTTAACATTTTGGGTGCGATTTGATTTGATTTTCAATAATTCACTTTCTGCTGCGCTGACTGTGGCTTGTTTTGTGTATATTATCTTACCTTGTTAGTTTTTCTCCATTTTCTTCTCTGTTTGCAGTATTGGGTTAGCCAGGGTAACAAATGGTGTGACTTCTGCAAAATCTACATATCGCACAATCCTTCCAGCATTAGAAATCATGAGCTTGGTCAACGACACACGGATAATGTTGCTAAGAAGCTTGCTGATATGTGAAAAGAAAAAGCTGCAAAGAAGAAGGAATAAAAGGAAGCGGAGCGCGCCCTTCTGCAAATTGAAGCAGTGAGTATCAAAAGGTTTTTCGAAGTTATAAGTGGTTTTAATATATGTATGAATACATCTATTCGGATAATGGAGGTTCATTTTATAGTGGCAATTCTTTGGTGGTAGTGCTTCTCCTCTTTAATACTATGGTTCACTCCTATTCTTGTTCTCATCGATATTGCCATTTTGTTAGCAGTCCGAGAGTAGCTGTTATCAATTCAAAACTAATTATGTTTTCAAATACATTTGAATGGCAAACCAGAATTTGTGAAAAAGTTGAGCACAAATATTTCCTCCACTCCTTTGTCTTATGAATTATGATTTATTGTAAAACTCATAAATTTAGCTTTCTTGGAAGACAAATTCTTCTTTCTATGAGACACTGACCTGAGAAAATTTTCTTTATGCTGATTTTTTTTGGTCCTGAATGTTTACAGAAAGCTAAGCGCAGTGCAGCTATCAAAAGGATGTGGCAAACTTAAAGGAGGCTAAAGATTCTCGTGTATTTGAGGTTGATGATGTGGCAAACTTGGGAGCAGCCTCTCCATAAATGGGGGTAAGGCTAGCCGACATTTACCTCTCCCAGACCCTGCGTAAAGCGGGAGCCTTGTGCACTGGGTACGACCTTTTTTGTTGCAAAGTTAGGGCTACACTATTCTTGCATGCTATGGAATAAGCCTGTATATTACACCTCAATCACTTTGAAAAGAACCGCTTCATTATTTTTGACAATCTGATGCATCTTTTTTCCTTTCTCTGTACTGGTATGGAATCAAAAGCTTAGTTTATTCTACTTGGCCATATGGTTTATAGTCCAAGAGTACCATGAATGTTGGAATAGGAGTATAGGACTGTTGAATAACTGAACTTCTTGCTTACAGCTCAACTCTTGAACAACTCACTATAAGAAGAACATTGTTTAGTTTTTTATGTTTAGACAATACAACAATCGGGCAGCATGTAAAAAAATTATTTCTCAACCAGCGAAGCTTGAGAAACTACTCTGACGCAATTATGTTTAGACAATACAACAATCGGGCTGCATGTAAAAAATTTATTTCTTAACCAGTGAAGCTTGAGAAACTACTCTTGAGGCATTTTGCCGAAGAAAGCACTCTACAAGGGAGGAGAAAAGGAAAAAAAGGAAGGCATGGTTCCTTAAAGGCTAGTGATATTATATATATACATGTATATATGTGTGCGTGTGTGTATTTTATTTTCTACTTCGTTTCTTTTTCCTAACAAGTGGAAAACAAAATTTCACTGTTGGGTTAGGGATGTTGGCCAGGAGAGGAAGACATTAAGCTAGTAAGTTATGCAAATTGCCTAGAATGAACTAGACATTGTGTTGTTAGGTTGATCTCTTGCCACACTTGTCCGGTTTTATAGTAGACCAATAATTGTTGAACAGAAATGAGTATTTCAAAATTTAATAAGCATCTCTTTAGGGTGGTTCATGAATGTTATTTGGTACTGAATGGGTCCTTTATTGCTATTTGACGAAGCATGCCTTATGCTTTGTTGATCAATAGTTCTTATTTACTTCTTATTTATTAAAACTGATTTAACTCTGATTGGTGACAGAATGGCAGTATAACAGCACATCAGGTTATTACTACAATCAAAGTAATGGTTTTTACTATGATACGAATGCGGGCTTCTACTATTCTGATTCTATAGGTATTGACTCACTGGACTTATATTCTGAATATCGTGTTAGCTTAACCATCCTTTTAGAATATGTGTTGTAGTTGATATATTTACTTGAAGAAACACAACAGGCAAGTGGGTGACACAGGAAGAGGCATACGTGAACCTGCAGTTCTTATCAAATGCTGGATATAAAAAAACCATTTTGAAAAAGCCAGCGTCAACCTCAGGTGCAGGATCAGCTACAGAAAACAAAGGTGCTGATAAAGCTCAAAACGGGCCTCCACCTGGGCCAGTGGTTTCATCTTCATTAAATCCTAAGAGATCTGTTAAAGGTGCTCCTTCGTCCATTGCTGTTGGAAAGAGAAAGAGAGATGAGAAGCCAAGGGCTATATCCGTCGAAGAAGCAGCTGCACTTAAAGCAAGGGAGGCTGCAAGAAAGAGAGTTCAAGAGAGAGAGAGAGAAACCATTGCTTGGCCTTTACCGGCCGCAACAGTTTGGCTGCTCTAGCAAGTTCATATCTTTAAGGACCTTCACTCAAAAGGTATGCTTTAAGTTTTCCTTTTCCTTTTCTTTTATTGAACCAGAACTTTCTCCCATCTTTTTCCTTTATCCCCTGCATGTTCTTATTTTTATGACGGAAGGCTGTCAAAATAGAGTTAATGTCTTCTAGTTATTTCATTATTTAGTTTCATCAGTATTTTTAAAGGTGTTTCTAGTGCAACACTTAGTGGCCAAGTGTTTTTTTTATCAGCTCAACAAGCATATATGTTTTTGCATTGAACATTTTTTTCGAACTTTATATACGTAAATATACATAAATATAATATCATTAGGAGAACTCTTTTGGTCAATCATCATATATGAAACGTTAACTATGCCCCTATTACCTTACCAAATTAATAATAGGGTTATAAACAAAATAGTATTTTTTCTGTACATTTGATCTCCTCACTGGAATGTCTTGGAAGAGACGGATATAGCATGGATCACTGACCTTTTCAATAGGATTTTGAAAACGAAGAAGATGCCAAATGAGTGGCGAAAGAGCACTTTGGTGCCTATCTATAAGAATAAGGGCGACGTACAAAATTGCATGAACTATAGGGGTATTAAGCTAATGAGTCATACAATTAAGCTCTAGGAGAGAGTCATTGAGCATAGATTGAGGCAAGAGACACGGGTTTCGGACAACCAATTCGGGTTCATGCCAGGGCGCTCAACCATGGAGGCAATCTATCTCTTACGAAGATTGATGGAAAGATATAAGGATGGGGAAAATGATTTACACATGGGCTTTATAGATTTGGAAAAAGCGTATGATAGGGTCCCAAGAGACATTATTTGGAGGATTTTAGAGAAGAAAGGAGTACGAGTAGCGTATATCCAAGCTATAAAGGATATCTATGATGGAGCGAGGACTGCCGTAAGAACTCATGAAGGACAAACTGAAAGCTTCCCCATAACTGTAGGGTTACATCAAGGCTCATCCTTAAGTCCTTACATTTTTGCATTGGTAATGGATGAGTTAACATGACATATTTAAGATGATATTTCTTGGTGTATGCTTTTCGCAGACGATATAATGTTGATAGATGAAACTCAGGAAGGGGTAAATGCGAAGCTTAACTTTTGGAGAGAAGTGTTGGAATCTAAAGGTCTTCGCCTAAGCCAATCAAAGACAGAATATATGGAGTGCAAGTTCAGTGCAAATGGAGGCCAAAATGAGTTAGGGGTGAGGATCGGAGATCAGAAAATACCAAAGAGCGACCACTTTCGCTACCTAAGATCTATCTTGTAAAAGAACGGAGAATTAAATGGAGACCTCAACCATAGAATACAAGCTGGATGGATGAAGTGGAAGAGTGCATCCGGCGTGTTGTGTGACCGCCGTATGCCACTGAAGCTCAAGGAAAATTTTTATAGAACGGCAATAAGGCCGGCGATGCTGTATGGCACATAATGTTGGGCAGTGAAGCATCAACACGTACATAAAATGGGTGTAGCGGAGATAAGGATGCTTCGTTGGATGTGTGGGCACACGAGAAAGGATAAGATTAGGAATGAGGATATCCGAGGTAAAGTAGGAGTAGCCGAAATTGAAGGAAAGATGAGAGAAAATTGGTTACAGTGGTTTGGACATATGCAAAGAAGGTCTATTGACGCTCCGGTTCGAAGATGTGACTACGGGACAAAGGTTCAGGGCCGAAAGGGTAGAGGAAGACCTAGGAAAACTTTGAAAGAGACCATAAGAAAAGACTTAGAGTACTTGGATCTAACGGAGGACATGATACAGAACCGAGCCCAATAGCGTTCTAGGATTCATATAGCCGACCCCACTTAATGGGAAAATGCTTTGTTGTTGTTGTTTGTATTTGATCTCCTCACTGTCATCGAAGACACCGGTTTCTCCTCTTCCTCTGTAAATCCCCATCACATTGCACACCTAGCCTGTGCGTGATTCTTCTAATGTTTAGCTTTGGAAAAGATTGGTCACATATAATGCCTTACAGGTAATAAAATTGATTTTTCAGTTTGTTTGGTTTGAGTGCAAAAGTAACACCAATTATCTGGAACCTTAGGGGGTGTTTGTTTGACCTTCTTAGGTGAGACTGGACTAGACTAGACTAATTGCTAGTGTAGTCCCATGTTTGGTATGCATAGGGGTTAGGTTTATTGGGAAGATGGGACTCGCTCAGATTAAACCCTTCGGTAGGAGTTCTAAGCCAAGAACCCCAAATTCCCCCGGACTCGTAAGACCTCCTGCGAGAGAGAACCTTGCTCATCCTACGAGAGAGAGTCGCACATCTTTAGCTCCTCACCCTGCTCCTTCCTTGCCCTGCTCGCCCTCATCTGCTCCTCTTGTCAGGTAAACTTCGAATCTGAGATTTATTTCTTCGATTTGTTTTGCAGATCGTGATTTTACTGGGCTTTGTTTGATTTAGTTGTTTTGGGTTCGAGAAATTTTTAATAATAGACCTTTGCACTCGAACAAATTAGGGTTTTGATTTTTAGGATCAAATTGAGATTAGAATTTGGGCTTTTCAAATTTCAACTTTTTTGCATTTTTTCAAGTAGATACCTGATAAATGATCGGTATCTGGTCTCTATTTGAGGGCTCCACTCAACTTTTATCAGATTTTTTTTTTTTTTGTCATGATCGATACAAGTATTCTGATTGGTTCTCTATTGTTGTTTCAGTTTATTCAATTGGAGTTGCAGATTCAGAAAACAGAACTTGGTTTGTGAAAAGAAGGTTTCATTCTCATCTATTTCTTTTTTGAGTTTTCTTTTATTGCTGCACCCATACGCCTGCACGATACATGTATGCACTCACTCCTATATAAAAAATATTACAGACACAAACTTGATGTCCCTTGAGTACAGACAAATGCTCCATCCATGCATGCTGAATAATCATATACTTGTTCTCTCTTGAAAACTTTAGGGTTAAAATGCATTTGAAAATGCAGGCAGGATGATGTAAAAGTGTAATGGGTGATTGGCAGTCTGATAAGGGTACAGAAAATGTTGGGATATTGATGTGCATTGTTTCCATGATTTTTTTTTCTCTAAAGCCCAGGAGATCCTGCCTAAGATCTCCCTGACCCAATGGAACATGGCCCATCTTGTTTAATCTGTACTTCTTTATCTCATTTGGAAGGATCCCGTTTTTTTCTTTGTTATTATGTATTTTAAATACTATTGTTAATGTAATTTTGCACATTCAAAGCTTCTCTGCTATGAAGATGTATTTGGATTTTATGTCATGCACAATTACGTATCGTTCTTTGGCATTCATTATTCCATAAAATCTAATTCCTATTGAAATAAAAACTTTGTTTTCTATTCAAAAGGTTGAAAAGGGATAAGGATAAGATGGAACTTGGGAATTTAGGATGTCAAAGTTGTCAAAATTCCAAGTCCTACCCGCATGCTGTTTCGGATTTTTAAATTTAGGGTTTTAGTAATGTTAGTATTGTTTTCATTGTCTTGCTTTTTAGTCCGACACTGCATCGAACGCTTCACTAAGATAGTCTAACTTAGTCTAGTCTAAGCCAGTCCAACTTAATCCTTGAAGCTAGTTCAGTCCAAGATAGTCCGGTACAATAAACGCATCCTTATAGTTCTAATAACAAGGAATGCGAAAGAGCCCAGGTGTTATTACAATTGGATGTAGAAAGGGATGAGTCTCACAAACACTTGGGCTCGCAATTCATAATCCGAACTGCAGCTATTTTTCGGGTTTGAGGGGTACTGATATTGTTAGATTTGGAGCCTAGAGCCACTGATACACATGTTGGGGGTGTGGATTTTCTAGAAGAGTTGCGACTTTCGCACTCCCATTTGGTCTTTTTGCAGTCCTCCCCTTGCTTTATTTTTTTATTCTCCTTTCGTTTACTCAATTACCGAAGAAGAAAATAAGAGGGAGGAGTGCGAATAAATAAAATGCGAGTATTAAAATCGCCGCCCTTTCTAAATAGTCAACTTCTCTTTTCTTTTGACCTCTTAATAAACGTGGAATGGTTGTTCTTCCAACTATTGTTTTAAGAAAGGCAGTCTAGTTGGACTTCAATTCATATATCTCATTATGCTGCTGATGCGTGTCACTGGAATTATTTTGCAGAATTCACCAAGAATATTTTAATGCAACGATGCATATTTGCAACGGCTGCTAATATGACATCTCGCGTTAAATTTCAATTGCTAAGAGATTCTTGGTGGCATTGCCAATTGGGTGAGTAGCCGTGCCTTATATTTTAATCTGTACAATCCGTCGTGACCTTATTGATTGGAGGGTTATGCCATGAAAGATGTGAATTGTTAGGTTCTTCAAAATGATGGGGTCTCGGCCTTCTTCGATGTGCAACTGCTGAACAATTAGGATGAAAGTAATCTCATAGCACTATTGCTTTAAATTTTGTTTCACCTCCCCCCAATATAGGTCCGATACAATTCTAGTAACGTTTTCAATGAGGAACGTTGCCCTGTTCATTGTCATAAGACCGTAGAATTTACGAGGTGAGATGGTGTGGAGGTGTATGTTACAAAACGATAGTTTTGTTCCAGTGTTTGTATGAAATCTCGGGTTTGGAACATTTGTTAGAGAGTATGGAAATTAGTATTGTAACTTCAAGCATGATACATGGATGCCAAGTATGGTTACTAGTTTTTATGCATTCAAGCTTGAATTTCGCTAAGCTAAGATTTGCTAACAGAATTTGAACTCAATTAAACCAGTTTCCCTTTAACTCAATGTTACTTGAGATAAAACTCAGGTATGATGGGTCGCAATTTCAAGTCCATAACTTAGACGATGAGTTTGAGATTTTTAATCAACGACGTAAGCGATTCATGTCTATTCTTTTATTGTCGTTATTATGAATGATGTAAGGTGGAGGTGTGAACCTAGACAATTCCTTTCCTTTGGTTGAACATAGAATAGATCGTAGATCAAAATCAATTCACTGTCGATTCACCAACCACCTCTCACAGCCGAAATACACCTACTTAAAATGTTAATAGTAAACTTGCTTAGGGAGGTGCATTGCACATATTTCTCAATCATATGCTTGCTTTACACAAACTCAGTGAATAGAAAACGAAGCAAAATTGTACGCAGTCATATTTTTTTATTATTAAAAGTGTCAAGTGTTAAATCCGAAACACAGTATATTGAAATGACTGCTTTATTTTAGTTATCTAGCAAGGGAATTCAACCCTTGTATATAAAACCAATATAAGAGGAGAATTTTAGTTAATTACAACTACCAGTTTGTCTCTTGCACGTGGTGTTTGTTATATATATATATATATATATATATATATATATATGTATATGTATATATTTCTGTGTCTAATCAGTTCATTGACTTGGTCGACGTTGTGACTACTTGCAGAATGGTCTTAGATTTCGGCCAGAATACAAAGACTTTGGAGTCAAATGAGTTTGTTCTGAATTCAGAAATCGCTATGCGGTCCATTGATACTGCACGTCTAATTGTTGGATTTTCTAACGACGTGAGTGCTTCTTGTTCACACTGTGTCAGATCAAACGCTGGTTTGCATTCGCTCAAGAGGCCCTGCTCCGTTTTAACGTGTGTATACATAATTATATACAATTGGTGTTAATTATAATAATCTTTTTTTTTTTCATTTTAGAACATCAACTTATCTTTATACAAGGACTCTTGTAAACGAAATCGTGATTGTATACAACCAGTTACCGCTAGGACAAATTTTTCCCATCCTAGGGCATCAACTTGTCTCTGCATAACTCTTACATACAGACAAAATCGACGGCAGCTGGGACTGTAAAACCAATCACATTGATCAGTTCAATCGCTCAACATTTTTCTCTGATATTTATTTCATTTCTAAGAAATACTTTTTGTCTTTTGTCTTTCCTTCATAAACCCCTATAAAAAAGTTCTCAAAAAAAAAAAACCCCTATAAAACTCTCCCATCAAAATTGAGTTATCTATATTTGTAAGTTAACATGACGTTTACTGGTATAATGGTCTTTTTCTTCACTAAGTATTAAATCCAAAAAACTTATATAAAAGTGGAGAATGGTTCAGTGTTAGTAAATTATAGAGTCATTATCAAGAACAGATAATAAGAGGTGTAGATAACGAAAACGTTAGTAGAATTAATTTAATAAAACAGTCTTATGATAACATAGACAAAAAAAATAGAACAGATCCCCTACCTATTTCTGAAGCATTTGTTTGAGTTATTAAGTAATCATTGTCTAAAGGTAAGGATAGATTTGGTATATTCTTTATGTTTTTTTCTTTGATTCTTTTGATGAGGGCTATATCTTCGTGTTTGAATTTGATATTTCCTGTATTACTAGGCGTCGTCTGGGGAGATGGTTGGGTTTTCGTTGTCAACTGAGCTCTCTTAACATATCAGAGGGAGGAGTGGTCTGGTTAAGAGGAATATGAGTTCTTTGTAAATGAGGTCTTAGGTTCAATTCTCGTCAAATGCAAAGTTTTGAATCACATTATTGCTACTTCATTGTGAGGATTAGCCCATTCCTCCATCCCTTTAGTGTAGATAATATTGAAAGACCCTTGGGTGTTGAATGCTCCTTTAATTAATTAATGGGAGTTTTAACAAAACACTCCCGGCACTGTTCATTTTTAACAAAAAATCACATTTTTACCTTTAACTGGCACTATTCACTATATCTTTAAAAAGAATTTTTCGTTAAAAATGAAGTTTTTTTGGACTTTTCGTTAATTTTCTTTTAATTATATTGATGCTAATAACTTTCTTGAGGAGGACTTTCCAGTCTCTTTCTTTCATGATGGTTGGTGGGTGGTAGGCTTCAAGGTGATGGTTGTTGTATCGTGTTACTGGCAAGAAAACCGCGTTGGTAATGGTCAGTTTGCTGGATTAGGGCTTTCCTCTTTCAACCCACAACGTATCTAGTTCAAACTCTCATCTCCATTTAATGTAAAATGAAAGTACATTGATCGTTTGTGATTAGAAAACTCCTCATAGGTCAGCAGCTTTTATGGTTAGAAATAGAGCAGAAATACTAAGAGATAAAGCTCGAATGGTTGACCAAAAAAAAAAAGGAAACTTTAACGAAAAACTCTCGGTACTGTTCACTTTAACGAAAAACCACATTTTTACACTAAAAAGTCAATCCTGATACTATTCACTTTACCTTTTATTTTGTCCTTATCGTTAAAACTCAAAGTTTTCAAACCCTTTTCATTAGTTTTCCTAAAAAAAAAAGCTCGAATGGTGACAAATTAATAAAGATTAAATGACAACACTTGGTCAGATGTTGGCTGATTGTTTTTGTAAATTCATGTTTAGCGTAATGTGAGGCATCTGTTCTTCCACACTTGAGTTTCACATGAAGTGGTATATAATATAAAATTATTAATTGACGTTATATGTATACATCACTTGTCACAACATGCAGTAGAAAACTCCTAGCCTATGTAGGTGGGATGTCCTTAAACCCTAGCATATATATAGGTTATGAATCAAATTGTGCTTGGTACAAATTAATAAAACAGGCCAAAACTCAGACACAAGTATAAACTCATCAACTATCAACATTCTCTCAAAATCATCTTTTGTCCTGCATTTTCTTATTTTAGTATCTAAGAAACTTTGTCGACACCAAACCGTCCTACCCGGTCATATCTTTCCAGTGTTCGTCCTTGCAAGTTTCCGAAGGGATTTGTAAGTTAATGTTCAGACGTTGATCCATTTTCCTACGTTAACATATAACCATTGTTTTCAAGACCCTAGCTATTAAAAAGTTGAGTTTACATTTACTTCATAAATAGTAATAGAACCAATCTTAATTATCCATTAGTGAACCTTATTTTCGGGCATTTACTTGTTCACATTTGCATTTAGTTTTTTTTTAAAATAATAATAATAATAATAATAATAATAATAATAATAATATTTTAACACACCACCATAAAGATGTGAGTTTTACCTTATAATGGGCAAACAACAATGTGGTTTAAATTTATCTTTGACGAAAATCGAATCTAAGATTTCTCACTTATAAGTGAAGATAAATATTACTAGATCATAATAATAAGCGAAGTGTGTGAGAAGTATCTTTCTTTTTCTCTTCTTCATTCACAAAGTTACTTTTGACTCTTTTGAACCTTTTCAATATCTTACCCTTTATTACCAAATGCTTTTCAATCGAGCACAACACAACCATGCATGCTCACTCACTCTTGGCCTTTGAATATGATATTTCTACTTTCTACAAAGAAAAAGTTCAAGAATCCGTCAAAAACCTGCATTATTCCAAGGGTGTATTCAATTAGGATTTTGAGAGAGTTTAAGGGAATTTAAATCTATGGAATTTGAGAGAGTTTGAGAGAGAAAAAAAAAAGAATTTTCAGAGATTTTAAGTGAAATAATTATAACTTTCATAGAATTCACATGAATTGTAAAAGAATTCTTTACATGGGGTTAAAGAATTTCAAAGAACTTGATCAACAATTTCCTTCCCTTTACAAGCCAAAATCAGTTTTATTCTATTAATCTCAACAATTGGCCTTAGGACCCAAATCGCAATGTTTTCAAGTTGCTATCAAAGTGAAATTAACACTGGCATTCAAAATCTTGGAAGTTAAGACTTACAAAATAAACTAGCTATCAAAGTTTATTCAAACACAAATTGCATACAACAATTGGCCTTACTGCGATAATTGTTCACATATATATATATAGTGATATCCACATACTCTCATTTTTACTTCTCACAATTTCTTATTAATTTTTGGTAGTCAGATTGATTGAATAGAAGAAGATTAATGACAAAAAATTAACAAGAGTGAGTGGAGGTTAGAATAGGTGTGTAAATAAAATTATCCTTATCAACTTTAGCATTTTTGTCATCATCAACATATATGATATGAGACAATCGTTTAATTTTGTTTTCGGTGCAGATAATATTGGGTGATTAATTAAGAGTGCTACTAACCCCGTCTCATTGTCCTATTTTCTTATCCATCTTTTAATAAAATAATATGTTTAATTTTCTAGAAAAAGATTTTTCAACCCCTATTCTGTTTCTCTCTCTCTCTCTCTCTCTTCGGTTTATTTCTTCTCGCCTTCTACATCGACTGCTACGGCTTCTCCACTGACCACCACTATCTCTCTCTCGTCCCCTGTTTATCATTTTAGTAAATAAGTTCTCTCTATTCGTCCCTAATAAACACCATGCACATGATGGCACATTTTAGACGTCATAGAATTGTTTTTTATGGCATTTGACCAACGACATGAATCTCACTCTCTTCGAATCTGGCGTTCCACCCATCTCACTCTCTTCGAATCTAGAATTTTTCTTCGGAGTTCATTCGCACATGCCCCCATAAATTCTTGCTATCTTCTGCGAAGGAACTGAAATGCAGAGGAATTGAAATTTTGCACACTCTCTGAATTGAAATTCCTTTATTCTTTGAAGTTGAAATCCCGACTGTGGTGGCCATTTTTTTCCCAAAATCAGGTCAAATAAGCCTGAATTTACCTGATTAGGGTTTCATTACTCTGCATATTATTCTATGCAAATGATATCGTCTAATATTGGATTACGATCATGATGATTGCAAATTTTGGGTTTGTTTTATCAGAATAGGTTCTATCCAATTTTCAATGCATCTCGTTGTAGTGCATTTGGAATTTTTCAGAATTTTTTGGAATTTGGATATAGAAAATTTTTACAAAAAAATTGTTTTATTAGGTTAAGTTCCATCCAATCATCTATTTTGTCCTCTTGGCGGTGAAAACGGAACAATGGAACTGTGGTGATGGTTATTTTAGGAATTATAGTGGGTGGAAAAATATGATTTCAAAATTTTAAATTTTTATAGTTGATGAAATTATAACGTGGAAGGAGAAATAAGACAATGAAGTGGGTCTATCAACACTCTTAATTAAGAATCATTCCATATAATTGTATCAAGCCCATGCTCCTCTCTTTTCTCACATTTAAAAAAAAAATTATTTCACTTTTTTCACTCTCAACATTCAACAACCTCCAAAGTTAAAAGGGGAAAAAAGTAACCCTAGTTGTCGGATTTATATGGGTCTCCATTATCCATAATAGACACATTCTCTCAATAAAGCTAGGTTATGCATGCATTGCTGGTTGCCCTTCTTTTTCCAGCAACAATGGGAATCTGTAAAAAGCAAGTCCTGCTACGTGTAATGAAAACGATATAGACAGTCGGTCACGCGCACATTATATAAAAAGTTAAACAATAATATAGGCTCGTCGTAAAATGCATGAATTGTTGTTCTTAATACCGTCCAATTTTATGATCTTTATCCTCTTTTGACTTGTTAGATATTTGAGAAAATGTAGTAATAGTTTTTTAATTTTAATTTAATTAGAATTATGGTCTCTTAATTAAAATTTATAACTATTGGTCCTTTAACTTTTATTACAATATGTAGTTATGGTCATTTTCGTCAACTTCATTAAAACTTCTATAAAAATGAGTCCCGTGCATGACACGTGAGGCTGAATCAAAAGGCAAATATGAAAAACTAAATGAGAAAATTGTAGAAATTGTCTCTCAACTTAGCCTAATTGGAGAAATAGTTCCTCATTTTAACCCAGTTAGAGCAATGGTCCCTCAACTTTAACCCAATTGTAGCAATAATTCTTCCAACATGACTCATTTTGACGGAAGTTCTGACTAAGTTGAAGAAAAAGACCATAGTTGTACATTTTGAGGAGTTAAGGAACCAAAGGTCATGAATTTTTAGTTGAGAGATCATTGCTCTAATTGAGTTAAAGTTGAAAGACCATAATTACAATTTTCTATTGATATTTAGACAGGCGGAGAGAAGACATAGTTTGCAGAGTATAAACTAAAAATTCATTCCATATGATTACAGATTAGTAGGGTGAAATTGATTAAAGCAATATACTTTTTTCTCTACGCTTAAGTTTGAATTATGTTATTTGGTTTACATAAGTTTAGAGTTTGAATTCTGTTATTTGGTTTATAGAAGTTTAGAATATAATGTTACTTGTATATTATATATATGAGAACTCCATACATGGACTCTCGCAGGCAGATGGCGTTATAGCGGCAGCGTAATTAAAGCAATTATATCTAATCTGCTATCGTCCTACTAGAATAATGAAGAATGAACTGAGTAACCGAAAGGTAGCGAGCGGCGAGCCAATTTTTCTAATTGATCGAAGGTCGGTTGAATGAAGTACATGAACTGAACCTAATGCTTGATTAAGATCCTGAAAGAAAAATAGTGGTTTTTAAAGGGGCCATTTGTGGAAGGATGTTGTGGAATCACTTGCATCGCATCATGGTCTGTCCTGCCCTAATTATGCGTGAGGTTTTTTTTAAATCTACTTTCGTAGCTTATAATATTTGAGCTCGAGATTTCATTTCGATACTGCATTTTATTTATTCAACAAGTTATGAGATGGAGCTTAACTTATAAGAAAGTTGAAACTAGGTGTCGGTAAAGCAAATAAGCATCCGTGTCTAATACGATATTAAATTTGTTGATAGTACTCGCAAATTTTAAGATATATAATATGAGTTTGGCTAGTACAATTACAACCTTTCCAAGGTACATGTAACTTAATTAAAATTCTGTTTGATGAAATACAATATTGTTTGGTAACATAAGAGGGCGGATCATCCCAAAAACTAGATCAATGAGTTATTACAAATAATTCGAGTACTGAAGACTCCCATCATAGCATCAAATAATTGAGGTCCAATTTAATTAGGAGGATTCTCAAAATAATGGTATTCAAGATTTATATTATAGCTCCGATTGGTATGACATCTACAACCATGTTCTTCCCTGGTAAACACATACTAACTTGCATTCGGCTATGCGTGTCATAGGTTGTATGTACTAATGTTGGCAAGAGGATGAAAATTGGTATTAGTGATATTATTAATTAAATTAACCACAAGAGCCAAATCGACATCTCCACATATAATCTTGAAATACTTCTGTCAGCTACAAATTTCAACCCAAAGTATAATTCTCAAATTTCAGCATCAACCACCCACCATTTTTCCAAACTACAATATTGATATTTCATGAATGTTACGTTTTTCTCATTGCTTGAAACTTGAAAGTACAGTAGCACACTATTGACACCGAATTACTTTTGTTCCATTTCTTAGGCAAAGCACATGATGCATGGGCCTAAGATATTAAATGGGAACCCTACGACGCATCATTGCAGGTTTGTAGGGATTACGAACTTGTGGTTGCAAAATTGACACAATAAAGAGAGAAAAGGTCGGTTTTGTAAAAAATATTGAATGATTCTTCAACTTTTGCTTGATTAATGGTGGCAAAAACCCAGTTAGACAACTTTACACTGCAAAACATTACTGCTGTAATGATTACACAACGGACCTAATAATTGTAGGCGTAAATCTTTTTCTTCGATTCTCATGCGTCTGTCTGGGGTGTGGTCCTGGGTCGGAGGAGGGGGAATTTTTTTTTTTTTCATCTTATTTAAATAGTTACGATTAAATCATCTTAATATTATATTTTTATTTATTTTAATAAAGGGTTTAGGGATATTCGTTTAGGGAATTACTACGGTGATATTAGGGTTTAAGGATATTCGTTTAGGGAATTACTACGGTGATATTAGGAAAGGCCTGTTTTTTTCTGTCATCTTTTTGGGTAGAGGGAAATAATGTGATTGCGTACATTGGTCATTCTTTATTCAAATGTAAAACGGCAAGAAAAATGAGATAAAGTGGATGTTGAAGAAGTCTTTAGTTTTCTTTTTCTTTACTTTAATTCAAAGTAGACAATGATATTCAATAACGTTAGAGGTTCTCTTTCCTAAATCGGAACACCTCAAGGATAAAGGATCGATGTCACTATTTTTGTTTTTTTGTTTTTGCAGGTATAAGGATGCCAATATTCCAACAGTTCTCATAACATAAATTTTCTACCAAATAAAGATATTGTACTCAATGCAATCGACATAATTAAGGCGATAGAGGATGAAAATTCTAAATACAAAAAAAAAGGAGAAATTAGTTCCTCATCCTTCCTTTTGCTACTCCATTGATTAAAATCCTATTCATTTTCAATTTTTTTTATCAAGGTCCTTGGGTATTAATAACATCATTAATTATTTCAATAATAAAATATTTTTTTATGTCTAAATATATTCATTTAATGTTTAAAATGTTACAATTAGTATATTTATATTTATGACTAACTTTTTTATCATATATTTTTAGTTTTAGTTTGTACCTTTTTTTTTAATTTGTACTAATTTTCTTTTCAGTTTTAATTTGTACCCATATATTAATTTCTTTTTGTGCCCATATTTTTTAAAGTTTTATTTGTATTTGAACCCATATTTAAAAAAAAAAATTTGTACCCATTTTTTATTTTGCCAAATGTACCCATGCTAATTATATGTACCCATTCATGTTTTTTTTTTTTCAAATTTTTAATCTTAAAATGTACTCATTCTTAAAATGCTGAGTAAATTGTAGCAATTGTCCTTTCAACATAACTCGTTTTGACCAAATTTTTGACGTAGTTGACGAAAATGACTATAATTACACACTTTGATGAGTTGGGACCCAAATTATATAAATGGTTATTTCGACATAACTTATTTTGACAAAATTTTGACGAAATTGATAAAAAAGACTATAGCTACACATTTTGATAAGTTGAGGGACCAATAGTAACAGATTTTTAGTTGAGGGACCATTGCTCCAATTTGATTAAAGTTGAGGGACCATTGCTATAATTTACTCATTTTTTTTATATAAAATCTTTTCAATTTTTTTTTCTAATCCATTTTTAGACTTATATGGGTACATTCTTTTTTATTTGATTTTAAAATGTATCCATGTCAAGTTTAATCGAAGAAATTTACTAATGTTATTAAGCCTAATATCTTTTTTTTTTGTGATTTTGAAGAATGTACCCATGTTTTGATACAATAATTTTTTGGTTAATTTTAATGAATGTACCTATGTTTATACACACACACACACAATAGTATATTTATATTTTAATATTTTTAATCCCACAAATTATGGTTTTTTATTTAAAATCTTATTTATATAAACAACTAAAAATTTTAATTTTTGAATTTAAAAAATATAGTAACATACATAGAAATAAATTATCACATTAATTTCAGGAACGAAAAAAATTGAAAATCAACAAGGTTTCAATCAAAGAATATTCATAGTTAAGGACAGAATCCAAAGTCTCCCAAAAAGAAAAGTACAAGATTTCTGACGTAAAATTGAATATGGTAGTAGTGATCAAATTTTACTTTGATAAATTGTTCCTCAGCCAAACGCAAAACGTTGGTTGTAAGTAATCTTTTGTGTATATATGCATGTTTCATACAATTTGGATTCCGTTTTAGTGATAGAGACACCACCATAATCGAACAATTAAAAAAACCAAGATCAAGTTGATCAACCTTATGAGTAAAATTCAAACATCTATATTCCACAACAAAGAAATTGTAAATACAAAAAATATCTACGGCCGATCGAGTTATTATCTGCACCCTCCACCACGTGTCAAAGACCCAAATGCACCTCTGGAAATCTCGTGCAAACCAGGGTTGAACCCCAAGCACCCCAAGAGCCCATGCTTGTAAGGCAAGAAGGTCTTCCTCCTCATCTCCTCCGTTACCGCCCGGTTCGCGGTGTAATGCAACTCGTGCGCCGAAACCGGTCCTCTCCTCCTGGAGCTCACCGACCCCACGCTGTCAGTGGACCGGAAACTCGAGTTCTTCACGTCCTCGGCAACGCTACTACTACTCTTCGTCTTGGGCGACAACATGGCATACTTCCTCAAATGGTCTTTGCCCGCCGTGGCTCGGCCTTCTGATGCACTCCGAAACAACAATAAATCTTTCAATTTCCATTTTCTGTTTCCTTTCGATGAGAACGAGATCGCTGATAAAAACGAAGAGTATGCTGAAGAAGTAGAGGCCTTGTTAGAGTTGACTGTTGTTGAAGAAATCGCGTTGTCTTCTTGGATCTCGAACATGATATCTGACACCCTCAAGGGAGACAAAGATCTGCTTCCCTTTTTATGAGTGGAGGCAGATCTTTCCCTCCCGCGTCTTCCCTCTTGATTTTCATACTCATCCTTTCGTGTCTCATCCATCGCAGCCGCGAAAGGGTCATCAGTACGATGATTCTTTCTGTGATGCCGCGGGGATAGAACTTCTTGGACTAGTTTCCTTCCTTGGGATAGTCTTGACGCTCTTGGCGACGGTGACCTCGGTGAAGGACTAGAGGGACCTTGATCATGTACTCCTCCATTCCTCCCAAGTTGTAAGCGAGGTGGCGGCTTTAGAGGCTTGATCTTGCCGCCATCGAAGAGCTCGTCCGCCGGCAAAGAAGCTTTCTCCAACTGACCACTAAAGTCGAACTCAAAATCCTCCTCATGATGATGATTCTGATCGTTACTAAAGCTAGCTCTTGATTTCGGAATTCCGGGTTTTTCTTCCCACTTAAAAGGGACTCTGGAGGCTGAGAGTCTAGGGTTGTTGTCCATGGAGAGGTCATTGAAGTGGCTGTAAAAGGTGGAGGCACGGGTGGGACTGGTAGGTGCGCTGAAGAAGTAGTTGCCAAATCTGGTGGGGCTTGAAGGAGCGGTCATGTAAGGGGAGGAGCAGGCGCTGCTATCGAAGTTGAAGTCCACCGGAGGAACTGGAAGAGCGACTTGCATCTCCATGTCTGGAGTATTAAGCTTTGTTGTGTATAAGGTTGGAGAATAGTGAGAGAGAATTGGATATATAGGAGTTTAGGTAGGAAGAGGGGAAAGAGGGAGAGAGGAAGGAGAGGGGAAGGAGAGGATAGTGGGGGAAGATTGACTAAATGACTAGAGTTTTCATCAGTCTCTAGAGAGAAGATTGGTCTTAGACGCCAACTTCATATACAAACCTACTTCCCCATCTGTGTCATTTATGGTTCTAATTTTCTTTGAGCCATCTCCATGTGTGGGGTTGGTTTTTCTTTGGTTTCTTTGAGTACCATGTTTTTCGTTTTGGTATTTTATTTGGGCTGATTTAACTAACTTTTTTTCCTAGACTTAAAAAAGAAAAGAAATTTTTTTTTGTCAATAAATAAAAGAAAAGAGGTTGCTTAGAAACAAGTGTCAGTTTGCACCAATGTCTAAAATATCGATATTATCCTGATATTTTTATTGAAATTTTCATGTTTTTAGACTATCGATATTTCCGATATCATCGATATTTTAGACCTTGATAGGAACTCTATGTGGTACTGAGTCAATTATGTATCTTACCATGCAATGTATGAAGTGTAAAATATTGTACTAATTCACTATATATATATATATGATTATGATGTCTTTAAACTTCTTTCATTAATTACTACATATTTTTTACACTCACAATGTTTGCCAGCTCGCTATATAATCAACTTAAATCAGTTAAATCCATCCTGCAATGCATTTCCTTCCAATTTGTTTATGATAAACTAATAGATAATTGACTAAATAAACATTGTGCAAAGTTTCAATAAAAATTTCCAAGTTTTTCTTACCATTTCTGTGATTTTTATTCAATTTTTATCAATATCGATAATATCCTGATATTTTCATTGAAATTTCCGTGTTTTTAAACTACTGATATTTCCAATATCATCGAATTTTATACATTGGTTTGCACAATACAATAAAGGTCAATTATATTTTATCATCTCAAGTTTGGATGCTATTGCAAGTTCGTACAATATCTTTAAAACATTTTAATTTCATACATTATTTATTATTTTATTACAATTTCATACCTCCATTAATAATTAAACCGTTAATCAAATATAAAACTAACATATTGGTGATGTGGTGAATCAAAATAATTAAATATTAAAAAAAAATTGAATAAAAAGTTAAAACCGAAACCTCCCCTTCTTCTTTCTCCAGCTACCTCTCTCTCTCTCTCTCTTCCTCTGCATCTCCATCTTTCCACTTTGCATCTCAATAATCTTCCATGGAAACACCTTCAAATCCCTCCCAGTTCCAAACCCCACAATCCCTCTAGCATTTAGCACCATGAAATTTCCATTTCTTAACAAGTCCCACACACCCAATTTCTCACTCTCACCTCCCTTGAAAACTCTTCAGCAAAACCCAGATGCAAATATCATCTGCTTCCCAAATCACACTCTTAAAATCCTCACTTCCGTAATCCCAAATGTAGAAAAGCAGGATGAACCCAACGCCCAACACGCAGGCTTTCCTCTGCTCTATCCTCTCTCTCTCATCTCGCACACCACATACAAGCACCCTCTCATCCACTCTATCCATCACAATCCCTCATTCTTCTTCTTTAGATTTAACGACTACGATGCCGCCATCTCACCAAGATTCACATCGTCGGCTTCAGAATCGTACAAGGGTCCAATGGGCGAAATTGCTGCAGGTCATGGCGACCTGCTCCACTGGAAAACCGTCGAGCTCGAGCAAGAATCGAAGAACTCGGGGAGGAATCGGACCTCGCAGTAGTGGATGTGGTCCGGCAGAACCAACTGGACGGCGGCGGCAGGCTTGGGCTGGGCCTTCTAGGCCCGGGAGCGGTGGCGGGAGGTGAGGCAGAAGGAGAGGAGAAAGAGGGTCAGGACTATCAGAGAATCGACGATAATTCTAATGACGACCCAGAGACGGAGCCTGAAGATTGATGTCGAAGTTGAAGAACACTGTGGAGGCCTGAACCACGGTTGCTCTGGGAAGTCAAGCGGCGATTCGGGGTTGGGTTGTGAAGGGAGGATGAGGTCGGGTCGGACCTTGGAAAGGAGCCAGGATGGTCTCGCCGTCGAGTGTGTCGAGTCCAGACAGCACCAGCAATCTTCTTTTTGTTTTATTTATTTATTTTATTTTTGCTTTATTTAAATCATTAAATCTTTATTTTATAATTTATTGACCAGTTGATAATTTATTGACCAGTTGACTGCCACATCAGCAAAAATATGTGACCCTATAATTGTCACATCATCACAGTCAAATTAACGGTTTAACTAACGGGTGTATGAAATTGCAATAAATGTTAAGTAAATGTATGAAAGTGAAATGTTTCAAAAGTGTTTTATGAGGTTGCTATTGCACTGAAACTCAAGGATGCAAAATGTAATTTAACCATACAATGAATAAACATTATAGCGATCAAAAGTGTTGGTCGTTTTGCTTCCATCCCAAAGAGGTAGGCCGGCTCACAGTCCACAAAATGGCCCGGCACCCACAAAAAGTGCTCTAGCCCAGCCTAATAGGCTGGCACCTAGCCCAAGCCGTCTTATAGGCTGGCCCAGGATGTGCTGAGCCAAGGATTGGCCTATGTGACGTCATGCTGACGCCAACGTGACGTCACATGCCGTTTCAAATTTTTTTTGCTCTTGGCGTGTGGAAAACATGCACGCGCGGTTGCAAGTGGCCGACAACATGGCGGAGGTGGGGTCCACTGTACAGGTGCACTATGGGGTTTTCGCACGCGGATAATAATGCGATTAAATTAGTTGTCAAATGATTGTTTTTTTTTTTAACAAACAATAGTATCTACACTAAGGGGGTGGGGGTGGGCTTAGTCTCACAATGAGCTAGTAATAATATGATTCAATCAGTTGTTTATTAAATATTATTTTCTCTTTTTTTAAACACGCTCAAACCATTTTAAGAGGCGTGTAATGCCGGTTAAAAAAAATGTCTTTCACACGTGGATAATAATGTGACTAAATTAGTTGTCAAATGATTGTTTTTTTTAACAAATGATATTATCTACACCAAGGGGGAGGGGGTGGCCTTAGCCTTACAATAGGCTAGCAATAATGTGATTCAATAAGTTATTTTTTTAATATTATTTTCTCTATTCTTAATGTAAATTCTATAGAGACCGATTTTATTATATGGATTCAGTTGTTTTAATTGGTTTATGAGGGGTTTGTTTTAGCATGATCTAAGATTATATATATATATATATATAATTTGTTCCTTTTTATATAATTTTTTGTAATGGTCAGAGTAGATATATGTGGCTTAATTTCAAGTATATACTAGTTAATTGAAAAAAAAGGATCATTTTTAAAAGTAAATCTATGTCTTAGCAGGCCAGAGGATGAGAACACTTAGTCAACGTACATTATCCTACAAAGAAAGTGAGCTTATCTTCTTTGAGGCATGTTAACTGATGTGCAAGGGCGGCCGATTACTTGGCCTCTCGTTCTTGTTTTTAATTATCTTGTTTGAAGGGGAGGCAGATTCTCTGCCCTCCCACTTTTCGTGCCCTTATGTTTGTGTAGTCACGATTAAGCTACGTCAACATTTTATATTACTATTTATTTTTGTCTTATTATCTATAAAAAAAAAAAAATATATATATATATATATATATGACGTGACTTAACCTTGATCACACAAAACATGAGAGTACGAGAGGAAACGAGAAGTGGGAGGGCAGAGAATCTGCCTCCGTTTGAAGGTCTTTGGAAATGTTAAAAAAATTCATGTTGCTTAGTTAATTGACAGATGACAATGATTTTAAGGAGGTCAGCCACATCCATGGCTCTCAAGCTGAGATCATAATATTGGCATGTAGTGTGTTGGAGGAGTTAGTGGCACACAAGGTTTAATCCGTGGTGCTAATTTGCTTGTTTTGGATGGGAAAAACAAAGAGAGAGCTCTTTTTTATTAATATTATTATTTTAGTCTACACTAAAAAAAAGGGGAGGAATTTAACCCCAATACGCAATGTGTTGAAAAGCAAAGTCATAACCATCGATCGTGGAGATGACAAGAGCAGTGTAGTCCTCCTATGCACTCATGTTCGGTTCTCCCTCCATGTAGTTTAAATGAATTCATCGTAAAT
Source organism: Malus sylvestris (assembly GCF_916048215.2). Classification (NCBI taxonomy): domain Eukaryota; kingdom Viridiplantae; phylum Streptophyta; class Magnoliopsida; order Rosales; family Rosaceae; genus Malus; species Malus sylvestris. The sequence goes on from NC_062269.1 coordinate 13,061,413, forward strand.
TATCTTATCATTTGTCCAAAAAAATAAAGAAACAAGAAATAAGATTTTTATCCGTTTACTTACGTGATTATTTGTCCTTAATTAGTAATTAGGGTTAATTTGTTCTACTATGAAGTGTGAGAGTATGTTTGAGAGCTTTAAGAAAGAGATTCTTGGGATGGAGGTGTATTCAAGGGCATATGAATTATTTTTGTTGAACAAACGATATTAAAGCACTCATTTTTCTTTCATTTTTTTATTAGCGAAGAATGAAATATTTGAACTTAAAATCTCTTACAACATTAAAAAAAGAAAATGACGAGTAGTTAGATTTAAGAACTAGTTTTTTTTTTTTTAATTTAATTTTTTTATGGGAATTTGAGATCTAGCTACATATACAGTAGATATCTTGTGATTTATCTTCAAGCATATCATAACTGGCAAGTGGTATTACCTGTGTGATGAGATGTGTCACAAGACAATTTTCACAAAGCTATATATCTTGTCATTCATTTCATATGTACGTTTTGATATGGGATTGGTGGAATTATTTTTTGATTAGAATACAAACCCCTAAGGTATATTGGAAAACATTCTTTTAGCTTATCTTGAATTAGTTGATAAACATGATTAATTTCTTTTAGGTTTTATTCGCAGGTACACATTCATGTACTAATATAGTTATATATAATTATATATCATTTAATTAGTTTTCTATTAAAATAATAACACAATTTCACAACACGCATGCACGCATGCACGTTTTAACAACTTGTTCTAGAACTTAAGAAGGTATAAAAAAAATGACAATGTCAATTTGTCATCTCTCTGTATAAAATGAGTACTGCAAAATAAAACATTCAAAATACCATAAGTTGTCTTTCAAGAACTCCAAAAATTACAGTTAAATTAAAGAGTTAAAATAGTAATTCAACACATTTTAAATTATGAACTTAAAATTTCAAACTTTAGAAAAAATAACAAAAACAAAAACCTCTAACATTAGTGAGTGGTTTATGATCGACTTCCATTTTGTTTCTAATAATTTTTTGATAAAAATACATGTTAAAAAAACTTAATTTCCGAAACCATTTTTCTTTTCTTTTTTTATTTTATAAAAACCCATAAAAAAAATTTGTAAAAAGATCAATTTGTACAAAAGTGGCAAGTGGCTAGTAGTCGTAGTCAATAGAACTCAAAGGACAAAGATTTAAAATAAATAAATAAAAATAAATAAAACATGATAACGTTCACAATACCACTGCTTCTTCTTTAAGTTATAAGTATCTATACTATTATTAAGAAAAGAGGCCTTATCAACCTCTTCCTCAAAATGATAATCATGCCTCCATTTTTCCTATTTTACTCCTTACTTTTACACAATATTTACAACATAATGACTGACACACCCCGACCGAGATCAAAGTATGCTGGACGTCACGTGAGAGTGACGTAGCCATGTGCACAGTGCGGAAACAATAAAGATAAGAAATATACGAATAATTAAAAACCAAATTACTAAAGTGCACTACTAAACAGGAAGTGATAGAAGTTAATTACAACAGTGAACACTCCTAATCAGAGCATAAAGTCTAGGTGCAGTCCAGTAGGACAAGTACTAGTTATACAGTACCAGGAATGTCCTACAATTATTTAGATAAGTCAGAACTGCTGACGTCCTCAAGCCACCAACAGCAAGCTTATTTAAAACCTAGAGGGGCGCAAAATAGAAAACGTGAGTGGGCAAAAACAAATGTTTTACAAAACCATTTCATTTATCAACATACTAACCCCTCGCTGTAAAACACGTATAATTTTCCCAGAATCAAGATATAAGCATACACATATATATATATATATATATCTGAAATCATAACAATTCAATTCATGCTTCACATAATCATATTCATATGTATGTCATGCCAAAATATAACAAAATAAACAATCTAGGTAAGAATGATTTCATAAAAATATGATATGTTAGCCGGAAACCCTGAGGTGGTCTGTACAGCTGAATTCATAGCTCAAAAGTCAATCTAGCCGGAGTCACTACAATGACCTATACCGCAATATACTGCACATAAGTCGGAACCACTAAAAAGGGTCTGTATGACAAGATTGGGTGAAATATAATTATGCTCAATTCTATTATCTCATAATAGCTGGGCGATAAATCGCTAGTCACTTACGAGTCAGAACCATGAATAAGGTTTGTACGACAAGATTGTGCACTTAAGTTGGATCCAATATGAGCATATAGTGCGGGAGGTGACTTAAATAAACAGGCATGTACTTCATATCTCTAGCTAAATCACAATCACCCTAGGTGTAGTTTTATGAGCTCAACATTATTCAATCACATATCACATCATCGATGATTCACATAATCAAACATAACTTACTTGAACTTACATGTGCCTCCACAGCACCACATTTATATATATATGCAACCATGGAATGCATATTCAGAATATAAAAGCATTTGGCATATTAATTCAAAGCATACTTTCCTTAAAATGCATTTCTGGGAAATATATCAAGTATATAAGTATATACTGAAAACAAAAGCTCACTCATTGGTATGTCGAAGGGTCGTAGCCCCCGAGTCGCCTGTGGATATACTCGTCCTTGGGATAAGTCTCACCTATATGCGAATTAACTATAAAAACGTTATTTTAAAGCACATAGGCAAAACTAGCTAATAACTTCTCATACATTGCTCAAATTGGGTATATGAATATACCACAGTGATCTACACAACCTCAGGATCATCCATAAATTTTTAGATAAATTTTTTGAGCTCCCACGCGCCGGCAAGGGCACGGCAAAATGCGCCCCCACACGCGGCCAAACCTAACGGATTCCCTAACCACCGTTAGGGAATATTCCGTTAAACCTAACAGATTCCGTTAAAATTGACTGACGGCGTCAGCATATTCCGTCCAAACTGACGGAATATGCCGTCATCTTCTCCGACGAGTCGCCGGTCGTCGGAAAACTGGGTAAAACTTTAAACCCACTATTCTCACTCATTTTTCAACCATTTTTCATGAAATTGGTACCAAAATGAAGCTAATAACATGTAGAATCACGTTATACAAGTTTCAAGGCTTAAATTCTACTAGAATTTACCTGAGGAAGCTTGATAATCCAGTCAACTTCGAAACTAGCTATCCCGACGTCCAAATTTATCCAACGAACCACCCCGAGCCTCCTTAGGACCTCCTAAAGCTCTCTATGAGCTTGAAATTCCATAAAAATCAACATTTTACATGAGCATGAATAGTACCTCAAATCGGGGTTATGGTTTCGATGTGAAAACGATGGAGTTCTTACCTGGAACGTGTACCCCAAGACACATATGGTCCTCACGAACACAATGGTGGTCTTAGAATCCTTGATCCGTCACGATTCAAAGGGTTTTGGGTTTGAGTCCGTATAGGAGAGAAGAGAGAGGGAGTCTGAGAGATAGAGAAAGGACACGGGAAGGAAGAGAGAGAAGGTTATGGGTGTGTGTGTAGTCCAAAGTCACCAATCACAACTAATAATTTTCTTACTTCCAATTGGGTCCAAAATAATAAGGACTTAACACATTGATCATCAATCACACATAGCCCCACGATGTCACAAACGCTCAAGGATAAATCTGTCTTTTCCTGATCACGATAAATAATTCTCGGGACGGGCTGTGACAATGACAAAATAGTATATTATTAAAATAAAAAATATGCTACCGTTAGAAGAAAACTACTCATTATTGTCCTATTTTTCATAACTGGTTTTTGTTTTAAAATTATAAGAAAGATGTTGGAAATATGCCCTAAAACCAATCATATGATGATACTTTACGGACATTTCACATGTTAAACTAATCTAGTTTAATATCAAGGGCATAGATTATTGTTTTAAGCCGTCTCAAATAAACGTTTCATGCTTAAACGATGAGTCCAAGGAATATGTAATTAGGAGAATGTAATTTAAAGAAGTTAGATTTATGAGACCATTTTCTTTCTTATACATATCCTAAACGTTCCTGATCATAGGATTGCCAATTGGGCATTGACAGTCCGTTAAGATCAGTACGTGCTATGTCTTCTCTCATGGAGAGTGACTGGTCTCGATTCATTGGTGTGATTGACACCAAGACAAGCATATAGGTGCTCAATAGCGAATGAGTCCACTGAACACGATCAACGAGGAGTTCTCATACTCATGTCACATGAGAACTCATGGTTGGGATAATGCAAAGTAATCCTTTGACCTGAGGCATCATAGTTGTCTTGTGGTTAAGTCCTTGATCTTTGATTATGTCAAAGTCACTCCATTCGCGGGTGTCCACGGCATAGTTGGGGTTAAGCCACTTAGCCATGGAGGCAAGTGAATGCGCAACAAGGGATCTCTAACCTTCAAACCGTTTGAGGGAGAATACTCTATGATATGATTAAGAATCTCTGGCCAGAGTATGAATGAGATTTAGGAAGTCATTCCAAATCACATTCAAGGTAATCATATAAGTAAATGAATCACATTGGATAGTAGACATGAATAAACTATCAAACCAAACAATGTGGTCAAGAGTATTGTATTAGAGAAAGACCTTATTGCATTGTAATCCTAAACTGAATAGGTTCTCCACCTCTTCTGATTAGCTTGGGTAACCATGACATACTGCTAGGTGTCACTAATGGTTTGTGGAAGCCCTAAACGTGTGTAAACACTAAAGGGAGAATTGAAAGTAAGTTTCAATTCACAATCGATTTGAAAGAGTTCTAATCGCCCACTGCCTCGCTAAAAGGAACCTAATGGATCGTACACTGTGTAAGGTAGAGATTGAAGAAACAACGGAGATGAGTAAGGATAATTAAATGGTTTAATTATTTATTTATGGCTAGGATTAATTAATATGTTAATTAATCAAACGAATAAGTTCGTTATAGACCTAGGGTTAGTTTTGGGCCGTAAGGCCCAATGTGATTTGAATGTCAAGCCCATTAACTCAAGTTGTATGACAACTTGAATAAACAAAGGGTAATGTTTTGTTTTGAGTGCATGCAAGCATGATTCCGCCTTTAATTTGTTAATTGCATGCTATAGATGTTGCTCAAATGAACATGTTTTTCACAAAATTTTCTTCAAAAGATGCCTTGTAAACTTCCTTCTCAAATGACAATCATGTCTCTACTTTTAATACACAATATTTACAATATAATGATAAAACAGTATTAGGTAATATATAAAATAAAAAAAATGCTACCATTAGAAGAAAACTACGCCATTATTGTCCTATTTTTCATAACTGGTTTTTGTTTTAAAATTATAAGAAAGATGCCTTGTAAACCTCCTTCTCAAATGACAATCATGTCTCTACTTTTAATACACAATATTTACAATATAATGACAAAACAATATTAGGTAATATATAAAATAAAAAAATGCCGCCATTAGAAGAAAACTACGTCATTATTGTCCTATTTTTCATAACCGGTTTTTATTTTAAAATTATAAGAAAAGACATCTTGTCAACATCTTTTTCAAAATAACAATCATGCCTTTCACTTTTCCTATTTTACTCTGTACTTTCAATCCACAATATTTACAATATAATGAAAAAATAGTGCTAAAAAAAAAATTGACAAAACAGTATTAAGTAATATATTAAAATAAAAAAACATGCTACTGTTTGAAGAAAACTGCCTATTGTCCCCTTTTTCATTACTGGGTTTGTTTTAAAATTATAAGAAAGAGGCCTTGTCCACCTCTTTCTCAAAATGACAATCATGCCTCCAATTTTTCTATTTTATTCCTTACTTTTAATCCACAATATTTACAATATAATGGCAAAACAGTATTAGGTAATATATAAAATAAAAAAACATGCCACCATTAGAAGAAAACTACTCTATTATTGCCCTATTTTTCATAACTGGTTTTTGTTTTAAAATTATACAAAAAACATCTTGTCAATCTCTTTCTCAAAATAACAAGGGATGTGTTATCCACACACCCCATTTTACTTCTCACACACCCCTGATAATTTCTATCCGTTGATCTTCTTCAATTCATCCGATCCGATGACTGAAAATTAAAAAGGTATGTGAGAAGTAAAACGGAGTGTGTGGATATCACACCCCAATAACAATGATGCTTCACTTTTCCTATTTTACTCCGTACTTTTAATCCATAATATTTACAATATAATGACAAAATAGTGCTCTCAAAATAAAAAAATTTGACAAAACATAATTATGTAATATATTAAAATAAAAAACATGCCACCGTTAGAAGAAAACTGCCTATTGTCCCATGTTTCATTACCGGTTTTGTTTTAAAATTATAAGAAAAGAGGCCTTGTCAACCTCTCTCTCAAAATGATAATCATGCCTCTAATTTTTCTATTTTACTCCTTACTTTTAATCCACAATATTTACAATATAATGACAAAACAACATTGTTACAGCCCGTCTCGAGAAATAATTATCGTGGTTGTGAAAAGACGAATTTAACCTTGACCGTCGGGTGTGCGTTTGTATTTTGGGTTAATAAATTGGGTCAATTAGTTCTATCCCTAACTAATTTGACCCAATTAGAACTAAAAGATTAAAGAGTTTTGATTGGTGTACATTTTGGAACCACACACACACACATCCATACCATTTCTCTTTCTTCTCTCCCGTACTCTTTCTCGGACTCACTCTCTCTTCCCTCTCCTCCATACGGACAACCTTGAACCAATCCAAATCTTCACAGATCGAGGAAGAAAATGGTACCATTTTGTTCGTGAGGACCATACGAGTTCAAAGGTACCAATTTCAAGTAAGAACTCGTTCGATATAACGTTGAAAACTCAAGCTCCGAGTTAAGCACTATTCACGAACTTTTGAATGGTTATGTTTTAGGACAATCCAAGCTCACAGCGAGCTTTAGGAGATTCTCACGAAGCTCGGAGTGCTTCGTTAGCTCGGTTTTGACGTCGGGATCATGGGGTTCGAAGGTGGCCGGTTTTGGTAGGATTCTCCCGACGAGTTTTCGAGGGATTTGAAGCTCCCAAGAGGTATAACCTTCTTCCTCTCATGATTTATGACATTCTGGTGAAAATTTTGTAAAAAATTGTGCAAAAACGAGCGAGAAAGAGGCAGTTGCAAGTCTACCCAGAAACTGGCTCCAGTGACACTGTTCCGGCGTCCGGAGGTTGAAGGTGATGCGTGTGATGGCGCGTGAGACCGTGCCCTCCCTAGCGCGTGAGGGCGCGTGAGCCACTGAAAAATTATTCTAAAAATTTCACGATATTCGTGAGGTTGTGTAGGTCGCGTTGCTATATTCAAATACCAAAATTGAGCTTTGTATGAGAAGTTATTAGCTAGTTTTGTGTATGTGCTTTAAAATAACGTTTTTATAGTTAATTCGCATATAGGTGAGACTTATCCCAAGGACGAACGTATCCACGGGCGACTTGGGGGTTTCGACTCGTCGACATACGAGTGAGTGGGCTTTTATTTTCAGTATATATTTATATACTTGATATATTTCCCAGAAATGCATTTTTAAGGAAAGTATGCTTTGAAATAATATGTCAAATGCTTTTATATTTTAAATATGCATTTCATGGTTGCATATATATATATATATATATATATATAAATGTGGTGTTGTGGACGCACATGTAAGTTCAGGTAAGTTATGTATGGTTATGTGAATCATCAATGATGTGATATGTGATTGAGTAATGTTGAGCTCATAAAACTGCACCTAGGGTGATTGTGAATTAGCCAAAGATATGAAGTACATGCTTGTTTATTTACGTCACTTCCCGCACTATATGCTCATATTGGATCCAACTTAAGTGCACAGTCTTGTCGTACATACCTTATTTATGGTTTCGACTCGTAGGTGACTAGCGATTTATCGCCCGGCTATTATGAGAGAGTAAAATTGAGCATAATTATATTACACCTAATCTTGTGGTACAAACCTTTTGTTAGTGGTTCCAACTTATGTGCAGTTTATTGCCGTATACGTCATTGTAATGACTCTGGCTAGATTGACTTTTGAGCTATGAATTCAGCCGTACAGACCACCATAGGGGTTCCGGCTAACATAGCATATTTCTATGAATTTACTCTTACCTGAATTGTTTACTTTGTTATATTTTTGGCATGGCATACATATGTTTATGATTATGCGAAGTATGATTTGAATTGATATATTTACATATTCATTTATGTATATACTTATATTCTGATTTTGGAAAAAATTATACATGTTTTACAGAGAGGGGTTAGCTATGTTGATAAATGAAATGAATTTGTAAAACATTTGTTTTTGTCCACTCACGTTTTCTGTTTTGCACCCTTCTAGGTTTTAAGTAAGCTTGCTGTTGGTGGCTCGAAGACGTCGGCTGTTTTGACTTATCTAAATAATAGTAGGACATTCCTGGTACTGTATAACTAGTACTTGTCTTACTGGACTGCACCTAGACTTATGCTCTGATTAGGAGTGTTTACTGTTGTAACTAACTCCTATCACTTCCTGTTTAGTAGTGCACTCTAGTAATTTGGTTTTTGATTATTCGTATATTTCTTATCTTTATCGCTTCCGCATTGTGCACATGGCTACGTCACTTACACGTGACGCCCAGCATGCCTTGATATCGGTCGGGGTGTGTCAGTATTATGTAATATATTAAAATAAAAAACACGCCACCGTTAGAAGAAAACTGCTCCATTATTGTCCTATTTTTCATAACTGGTTTTTATTTTAAAATTATAAAAAAAGAGGTCGTGTCAACCTCTTTCTCCAAATGACAATCATACCTTCATTTTTCCTATTTTACTCCTTACTTTTAATCCACAATATTTGCAATATAATGACAAACAATATTGTGTAATATATTAAAATAAAAAAATGCCACCATTAAAAAAATGCTCATTGGTGTCCCATTTTTCATAACTGATTTTTATTTTAAAATATAAAACTAATCACACTCTTTAATTAAAATAGTTCTCACACACATTATATAATATTTGAAAAATTGCTCTCAAATGACATGTTACTTGTGGCCGGTCGTCTTTTTGTTCAGGCACTCTTTTGTTTTCTTAGGAGGATTATTTTATTATTAACGACAAGTTGGACTGTCATGCTATCAAAACTGAACCACTAAACTTTGTTAAGTTATATGCGATTTTTTTAAGAGCAGCGGTAGTGGTTTTATTCATAATATTGTGAAAGTAGATAAGATTTTAATGAAATCTCTTGGATTTACTTGGGAGGTTCCTCAAACCAATAATAAGTAAGATTGAAAATCAAAACCAACGTGGTTATTCGATGAGCCGTTATATTGGTAGATCTACGAACATGATTGACTCTTGAGGATTCAAACCCCCTCAAACGTGCTTTAATATCATCAACCAGCGAGTCAGTAGTCGAGGACCCACCCTTGAGACTGCCAATGGAATAACAAATAATATCAAATTTCGTAGCAAAGTAGAATTACTGCATTAATAATTGTTATGAAATATTCTCTTGCCAAACAGATTAACTTGTAATATTAATTGTTAGGTTAATTCAAATTGATAGTTTAAGAGTATACAAGTTAAATTCTTATATGTATGCAAAGTATCTATAGCTCAGTTGAATACACACACACACACACATTGTTACTGAACTCAAGAAAAATGTGGATAGATGTTTATGCAATTTGATAATCAAGTTTTTTAGGCTACCATTTTAAAGTACATTATCCATAAGTAAGTGACCATTTACAACAGTGGTGGAAATATGTTGAGCTCTTGCATGACGGCGTGAGTTCGAATCCCGTCGATGGCTGATCAAACATCTAATCGAACAAAATCTATCATTTGACAAAAAAAAAAAAAAAAACATAAGTACCCCTTAAGTCGTTGCATTTGCATAATTTTCCTCGTATTTAACTAGTTTCCATGGTATAAGTCTACCATTGATGATTAGTGCACGAACATAACAGCAAATATAAAATTGTAATATATCAAAAGTCACCCAATTTGGCAAAGGACAAAAAATTATTTGTAAGTTCAGCTACATAATATATGGTCAATGGCTACTCTTTCATATTCGCATTCGCACACAGGACAGAGTATAGTGTGGACACACAAAAAAAAAAAAAAAAAACCTTATTTCAATAAAAAAAGTTTTGAAATATTTGGATTTTTGTTATGGTTATTTACTGGAATTATGAACTTTGTAATTAAGTTTTGTATTTGTGTCATGTTTATTGTTAGTTTTTGTTGTATTTTATTCATAGTTTTTATATTTAATTATACACTGACATATTAAAAATGATAAACATAATATTATACAACACGTCTTCTCAAACGAGAGAACAACTATTGTCGCAATGTATTTTTCGAACCAGAGAAGATGGTGGACGGGATACCCAGACCTCGTTGGATGTCTTCTCAAACGCTAGTGCACAAGTATAAAACCTAAACACTAAATACCATATCACATCGGTATAAACGTATTTTCCGGGTCAAAAGAATTCCTGTTGATTCGAAGATTGTCAGGCATAGACACAAGTATTCATCTCACACATGGGCTGCTAAATCCGGTATCAAAAATTCCTCACATTACATATTTAGCTAAACGGGCTGCTAAATCAACCCTACTTCAATTAAAGGCACTGATAAACTATTATCTAAAATGCCACTTTTGTAAGTTCAGTTTACACGCTGTTGGCAACTGCGACAGCCCTGTTAAGAAGCCCCGTTAACCGCAGCTGCGGTGTGCATGCTCAGGTCCTCACCCTGTGGCACAGCATGTCCATACCCGCCATAACCCTGTCCTCCGTAGTGTGCTCCATTCCACTGGTTACTTGAATCCGACCTCCACTGCAAAAACACATGTTGGAGCAGTTATGATTTTATTTAAATATTTATTTATGTTTTGTTTTACTACCAATATTATATACACAACGTTTTGCTTTATTACCAATATTGAGTCAATTGATTTTAGCTTAAAGAGTTATGCAAAAACACATGTAGTCAATAAGGGTAAACTGTCGGTTTACCCCCTGAACTTTCACCTCACTTTCGATTTCCCCCCTGAACTTTTCTATTGGAAAATTAAGGACTCAAACTAATTTTTTTAGCCAATTTGCCCCCTACCGTTAGTTTTTCATATATTCCATCCATATTTCCGTTAAGTGAGACCATGTGCATAACATGTGAGGATAGTTAAGTCATTTCAATTTAAAAATGATTAAAAACTGAAAATAAATAATAATAATAATTTTCCCTCTATTTTTTCCCGCTAATTCCTATCCTCAATTTTAATTTTCCCTCTCATTCCTATGCATGAGAAATAACATATGGTGTTATTGTCTTCATAAGTAGCTAAGTTAATCTTTTTTTTGAAGCATGTACTACCATTTTTATTTTCTCTAACAAATTAATAATTTGACAAATGCTTATGGTGTTATTGTCTCCAAAGCAGTGCATTAATATAAGAAACATGTCCATAAAAAAGACTAGGGTTTCTTATATTAATGCACTGCTTTGGAGACAATAGCACCATTAGCATTTGTCAAATTATTAATTTGTTAGAGAAAATAAAAATGGTAGACAATAACACCATATGTCATTTCTCATGCATAGGAAGAGGCAAAAATAAAATCGAGGATAGGAATTAGCGGGAAAAAATAGAGGGAAAGTTTTGCTTTTTTTATTATTTTTAGTTTTTTAATCATTTTTAAGAGTGAAATGACTTAACTACCCTCACATGTTGTGCACATGGTCTCACTTAACGGAAATATGGATGGAATATATGAAAAACTAACGGTAGGGGGCAAATTGGCTAAAAAAATTAGTTTGAGTCCTTAATTTTCCAATGGAAAAGTTCAGGGGGGAAATCGAAAGTGAGGTGAAAGTTCAGGGGGTAAACCGACAGTTTACTCTAGTCAATAATGAGAAAAATTACAACTGGGTGAGAGAGAGAATTACCCTAGGGGACAATTCATCAACTCTAAGACAGGTTAGGTTCTAGGCTATAGGGGTGGGGTCAAGAAAGTGCGAAAATGGTGCAACTTTACCAAAGGATGGGGCATAATTGTGGTACTCTAATGTTGCTGACGTTGGGATCATTTTGGAGTGCAAGAAGAGAAGGGGGTAGGGGCGCGAGATTATGTGTTGCCGTACTATGTTGTAGAGCACAATAAAGATCAAACCAGACAAATGCCAAGAGAAATACAGGTGATATTCAGAGATAGATTTCTGAGTGTTACATAGCCTGATAGTCAGCAGGCAATTAAATGAAATAAATCACCAAGTATTACCTGCTTGTTCCCCTGACTGCGACCCCAAGAAAGTCGAACTGTTTGCTTGCCAATAACCGTTCCATTCAGCATCTGTATTGCGTTCTCAGCATCCTTCCTGCAAACCGAAACAATATTAGGTAGTCCGTTACATGGTTGATGGTTCCAAGAAATAAGATTACTACCTACCTCCTTCAGTCTTCTAAAAATTTTGATTGTATTTCTTATATACAGTTTATTGTTTAATAAATCATTTTAACATTGATATTGACATTGCAGCTTTATTTCCAAATAACAAGATATTAGGACCCATATATCTTAAATAAGAGTACCTATTAGCAAACTGAACAAAACCACACGCTTTTCCAACTGGTATTTTCACAGAGACAACTTCACCAAAATGAGAAAAAGGCTGCCGGAGGTCTTCATCATTGACCTCAGAATCAAGCCCTCCAACAAATATCTACAAAAATTGATAGATTAAAGAGCTATACAAGGTTAATGATACTTTTAACGGGAAAGAAGACACAAACTTACAGTTGTGTTATTAGGCTCACTGTCAAACTGGGAACCTTGGGCGACGGCACCATTTGATGCATGTCCACCACCAGCCAATACCAATGCTAAGTCAAGGGAAAAAAAGGTAATACATTTAGTCCCACTCGAAATACACAACATGTTAAAGTAGAAAGCTGCATTTTCCAACAATAAGCTAGAACTTATGATTGATTCTAGGAGCGGATCCAGGCTTCTTATCTTTTATTTCCTTTCAGATGGGGGCAAGTGCAACAGTGGATTTGTTTGGCACAGAGTGCCATAGCAGGTTCAAACCTAATGGCATTATAAGTAAAAATCCAACTAGCTTGGTGGAAACCTACTCTTTCTGATGCAAAGAAAAATACTAACAGTGCATGTGAGATGGCATAAGCTTAACTTCTCACTTTGAATAGCAACTCTACTAAATTAAAGATTTGAAAATTTCAGGCGGGATATCATCTAAACTTCTAAAGATTACCGAACTTCGTGAAGACAATTTGCAAAGATAGGAAAAAGTACTCAGCATATGAAACCACCAGTACGTACATACCTTATGTCAGAAATTAAATGACTAATTGTTAGTGGTTTCCCCAAAAAAGCAGTTAAGAGAGATGCTGAAAAAGGATAAAATAGTAATAGAAAAACATAATATAATAAAAATTCCTGTGCAGTTTGAAATGAAAGTTTCCAGGGGAGGAGAACAAACGTTAGTGTTTTGAAATCAATTGATAGGAAAATAAATTCCTAAAAATGTTTAATTGTAATTGAAACTTTCTTTTGAAGATGTTAGTATCAGTGACAACCCGTACATTATAGATTTGGTATCTATGAAAAGAATTTACGATGCAGGAAACGACCCTATAAAACTCTCAAAACAAAATCCAGAACCAAAGGGATAAGACCACGAAATAGGAAGCAAAGAAAACAAATAATCCAAAAAAACTAAAACTTATAAAATTCACTCATGGCTTGAGTATTAAACAGGCAATCTAAAAACACAAAGCCACATGAACCGCCATGCCTCCAACAATTGAAGTAATGATGATGATTTGTACTACCATTGCTGTAGTAGAATTAGAGAAGCTCTCTAATAAAAGATGCTGGAGAAAGAATTAAAAAGTGCAACAAATATAGACAAGAATAGGCAATGATGCTGCCGATAACTCACTTACAATTTTTTTTCTGAACCACTCTCCAACTCTTATCTAAAACCATCTAACATATCATCTTACATCACAAAACGAGCAGATAGATACAACTGACATTAAATGATCATAGAGAAAAAGTACAGAACATAGAAAGAAAGAAAAAGGGAATTTCGGAGCATGAGCAATTACAATTATGTAAATAATAAGCAAGCTAGACTTGTTATCAAAAGTGCATAGACAAAAATGAGCGGACTTTCGACGGAGACATATATTCATAAAGAAGGGCAGAAGAAACCAATATGAAGCAAAAAACAAAAAATCCGGAGGGCATTATATCATACCTTGTGAAGAATACTGTTGTTGATATGCAGGTGCTTTTTTGGGTGTTGCAACACCGATGCGCATGGCCCTGCTCGAACAATACGCACCATTCATTTCGGCAATAGCCCTTGACCTCTCATTTTCATCACCAAACCTAACAAAACCATAACCTTTTGAACGTCCAGTATTTGCATCTAGAACAACTTTCGCTCCCTTAACAGATGAATATCTACTAGAAAAAGTCTCCTGCAACATAGTGTCAGTGACATCTGTAGCCAAATCTCCTACAAAGATAGATAGATCAGCACTAGTGTCTGCTCGTCTATCACCAGCACTGAAGGTTGCCCAGTTTAAACGAAAAGGCTGCTCTGTATTTGGCATTGCAGTTCCGTTATAGTTCTGCAAAACTTCCTCAGCTGCTTCCCGTGAATAGAACTCAACGAATCCATATCCCTCTGACTGACCAGTTTGCTTATTGCGTATTACCTTAATTGAGGAAACCTGCAAAGTTCGTGACACCAAAAGCACATAGTTAGCAGCAAAGTACTTGACAACAGCATTTTGTCAAATATTTGGCAATACTAAACAAGAGGCCGCAAAAGCAACATGAGATAACTACACAATTAAAAAACATCCCAAGTGCCCAATAATCACTATCATTCACTTGACCCCAATTTAGCAGGGGAGGATGACAGGCTGGAAACAGAAGCTTACTTATCCGTATCAAATATAACTACCAGATGATCGGATGCCCAAAATAGCATTCAAACAAGGATTTTGGCTCTGCAATAATTGAAAATTGACATATACGAAGTTCAAAGCAAAAATTTTGGTTTCCCAATAGTTGACAGAAGACATGTAAACTACCTAAAGTAAAGACAAAAGTAATCAAAACATGGAAAAAGAGTTTCACACCACATGAATGGTTTGGAGTAGAATGGGCATCGCCGTAACACTACTACAAAATGGGAGTGGATCAACTGCTATTGATCCCCCCTCTATCGGAAAAAGACGATAGCCACTCAAGGAGGGGTTTGCATTTAATTTGTTAAGCTATGGTCATTATATTCAACAAGAAACTGTTGCTAGAAATCCCACATATTCAACAGTATTCATAGACCATATATACCGCTGTTTGGTCGTAGGATACTACTATAAGCTGAACTAGCCGCCAATCTACAATAAACAGAGTTGACCCAACATAGCCAGTAAAGAAGCAGACCTCTCCACTGAACATACTCAATTTCTATCTAGGTATACGCATCTTGATGTACCAAGAGCGATTTTCGAAGTGGGTGGTTAGTGTTAATCTTACTCTTTCAATCGGCGTTCCATTTCCGACTACCGAAAAACCGCAAAGACAAGCTAGGATACACTATGACTATCCCACAGCATACAATCATAAAAGAAACCACTAGGGCAATCACACAACAAACAATCACAAAAGAAATCATCAACCTCCAATCAATCATAGAGCTGTAACTATGTCCATGAAATCCACTGAAGCTAAAAGCTAACCTGTCCAGTGTGCGCAAAGCATCCGTGAAGGTAAGTCTCGTCCATCCAATGATGAAGGTCGCCAACCCAGATGGTCCTGACCTCGTCGTTGGGCCCCTGTTTTTGTGACGGCGACTGCTGCTGCTGCAGCTGCTTCGGCGGCTGCTGTTGCTGCTGATACGCCACAGCCTGAGGCTGCTGCTGGTACGGATTGGGGTGAGGATGATGAGGAGCCGCCCCGTAAGGCATGTAATGCTGCGGGTACACCATCATCTGCTGCTGCATCATCGCCATCGCCGCCGCCGGGTACTGCATGGCCATCCATTGCTGCTGGTGCATCCATTGCTGCTGCTGGTGCTGCTGTTGTTGCTGCTGGTGCTGCGGAGTGCCCAGATCGCTGCCGCCGTTGGATTGCTGGGCCATGTATGAAGTTCCGAGCTTGTGATCTTCTCTTCTCTCTGCACCTCTCTCTCTAGAATTCTTGGTTCTGTGTGTTCTGTGAGATCTGAGGAGAGAGAGCAGAGAGGGAGGCTTGAAGCTAGAGAGAGAGGGAGGCGAGGGCGGCGCGGAAGCAAAAGAGGGAGGGTTTGAAGTGACGAATGGGGTTTTAAAGGGATTATTGCTTCTCATTTACATTTTTTGTTTATTTCATTTTTGTAGGTGTATTTTCTTTTTTTTTAAGATGAGACCTCGTTTGCCACGTCCGTAAAATCACGTTGCCGTCCGTGATGGGGTAGGATTTTCTGTCCTTCTAATCTCTTAGTTCATTTCCTTTATATTTAAACGGTTAGATTAAGAGTCAATATTCTGTTTAAATTTTTATAGAAAGGAAAAGATAAAAAGAAAAACGTGAGAAAATGAGAGAGAAATAGATGGCAATAAGAGAGGAAAAATCTTACTCCGGACATGAACAAGATGGGAGTGCAAGGATTTTTAAGTGTGTTCGCGGTGCATAGGGCGCACTAAAAGATGGACACGCTGAAAACTCTTTTCATGAGTGGATGCTAAGTGGTGCTTGGGTGAGCTGGATTGCATGTTATCAAATTTTCACTTAATTTGTCGTTTTATTTTGGCTAATTAAGCTACTCCAGTAAGTCAACGACTTGGCATGAACCTAATGATGGTAGATTAAATTATATTCATCCAAGTGACACTTAACGTGGTGGTAATGTTTCGCTGACGACCAAATTTGCTATCAAATCGTAATACACTCAACTCAAATATTTGTTTTAATAGACTTGGATGTATTATCCAAATTATGTAAAGGGATTGGCATGATTCTATCGAGAATATATTTGCTCACAACCCTTAATTTGTGAAATGCCGAGCATTTGCCATCATAATACAAGTAATAAGATAAATTAAATTTTTGAAATTCATGAGCCGGGTAGAATAAATTGCACTCATTCAATACATGTATTGTAATAGTCATGCTCAACGCCAATTAAGTTATATGATCGTGAACAGTGAACCAAATGGTCAAATGTGTGGATCTTAATGATCCTACATTGAAATTATTACTTAATTAGCCCACAAGGGTTGAACCAAACAAATTTTGCCAAACAAAAAAAAAATTAAGATCCTCAAATCCAATTCCAAATTCCTATTCTTTCCCTTTCAGAGGAATTCTCTTTAATTTTTGTCAAATATAGCCATGAAAAACTACATGCAAACTGCGTACATAGCCACTTTTGAAGTTATTTATAGCTAAAAACATGTATGAAAATAAATTTATGGCCTGTCCCTTAAGAAGAAGGGTGGAATTTGTAACAAAAAAAGATGGGACTGTGGTCCTTTTGCAGATTCAAGCTTTGGGGGTTTAAAAGTGGAATTTTGGAAAATGGAGGGGAGGTGACTTGAATTTTTGTCCTTATCTGGCCAAAACAGGCAACCCAAATTGGGTCCCACAATTGACGCGAGTTACATCTAACGGTTAACAATAGGGCAGCCGACATAGAGGGATGAAAGCGCGGTCGTACGCGCTCGTTTCGTGTGCCGGATTGCATATCTTTGACCAGCCTATACCGTCC
Organism: Malus sylvestris; assembly: GCF_916048215.2. Taxonomy (NCBI): domain Eukaryota; kingdom Viridiplantae; phylum Streptophyta; class Magnoliopsida; order Rosales; family Rosaceae; genus Malus; species Malus sylvestris. Next base: position 13,079,208 of record NC_062269.1, read on the forward strand.
GGTCAAAGATCCAAGATGTCCTACCCCACCAGACAAACTATCTAATATATAAAACCAACACAAAAGGTAAACAGTGATTTTGGTATTACCAAGTTTAAACAAAATATTTGAACAAAAATACCCTCAAGACAAAAAATTTCAAAGACACCCAAAATAATGCATCAAATATGATAGGGGCATTTTCATCTTTTTAACAGTGCTTTTTAATAATTAATTTTTTGGTACATTTTTTTTAATTAATACCTCATAATAGGTTAGTAATAATGTAATTCAATTTCTCTATTTTTAAGCACGTTCAAAACATCTTAAGAGGCGTGTAATGCCGATTATAAAAAAAGTATTTCGCACACGGATAATAATGTGATTAAATAAGTTGTCAAAGGATTTTTTTATTTTTACTTTATTTTTTACAAACGGTATTATCTACACACTAAGGAGGAAGGGATAGGCTTAGCCTCATAATAGGTTAGCAATAATGTGATTCAAGGTTGTTTATTAAATATTATTTTCTCTATTTTTAAACACGTTCAAAACATCTTAAGAGGTGTGAAATGCCGTTTATAAAAAAAAGTCTATTCGCACGAGGATAATAATGTGATTAAATTAATTGTCAAATGATTGGTTTTTTTTTTAACGAACGATATTATCTACACTAAGATGGAGGGTGGGCTTAGTCTCATAATGGGCTAGTAATAATATGATTCAATCAATTGTTTATTAAATATTATTTTCTCTATTCTTAATGTAAATTCTATAAAAACCCAATTTTATTATGTGAATTTAACTGCTTTTATTGGTTTATGAGGAGTTTCTTCTAGCAGGATATAAAATTATTCATTTATTTCAAATATTTGACTTTCCTTTTGCCAATTTATGCATATAAATACATTTAAAACGTGCAAGTCACATGTAGCAGACCGTGATTCAAAAAATACCTTCTGCACATGCGCATGAAGGCTAGTACACTTGTAAAACAAACACAAGTTACCCTAAACTGCCGATTTCATCTCTGAATTTCAACTTAGCTTTTGATTTCCCTCTAAATTTTTTAATTAAAAATTAAGGACTTAAACTAATATTTTGTCGTTTTTCCCTGTTGTTAGTTTTTCATTTATTCCACCAAATTTTTGTTAAATGAAAACATATGCACAACATATGAGGGTAATTTGGTCGCTTCAATCTTTAAAATAATTGAAAACCCTAAATTTCTAAAATGTCGACCCGTGCAAATCTATGTAATTCTATAGCTTTTGTGTCTAAAAGTTTAGCAAAGTAACGTTTTTGTTCTCAAAGAAGAGTCGCGTGGTGTGCACGTGATAAGAGTTAACGTTAATTTGGATGGAATCTATGAAAAACTAAAGATAGGATAAATCGGCCAAAAAAAAATTAGTTTTAGTTCTTGATTTTCCAATTTAAAAGTTTAGGGGGGTAAATTGAAAGTTAGGTGAAAGTTCAAATGGGAGAAATGGGCAATTTACTCCTCTTTTTAAAGAAACTTACGTACAACTGAAATGCCAAATCTACAGTACTCTAAACTGCCAAGTGAGGCCATCCATCCATCATGTGTTGTTTTAATTTTCTTACATGACATCATGTGATTAGTTTGAGATACTGTCATTTTAGCAAACCCAGTTGTATGCAAGTTCTTCTCAACCGAGCCCCCAATAGGCTAAACATTTGGTTTTGGCAGCCCTTAAAGTTGCAAGAGAACCACCACAGCGTGAGGCTCCCTCCATGGCGACTCAGGCGGCCGGCGATCTGTAGTACAAACTGCATTTTTAAAATTTCAAAGATTTCCATATGGTTTCATAAAGAAAATGAAGTACACAGACAAAACAATTGCAAGGTGAAACAGCAACTTTTTCTATTGATTTAGCTCAAATACAACAACGATATTTCTCGTAAACAAGGAGAGGATAAAGAATCAATTGAATATTAAAAGAGTGGCAGAGAAGAAACAAAAATCGAGTGACAGAAGCTATAACCAAAATTTCCCAAAATTTCAACAGGGAGGCGTAACCTGTTGGCTTCGGCAGTTGAAGACGAAAGACGAAAACAAAAATGTTAAAAAGAATAAAGCGGTATATACATCGCCTCACTGCTGTTTACCTTCTTCGATAATCCACACTGAGGAACCTTTCATACTGTGTTCCCGTAAGTGTCTTTCGGACATCACCCCAATTCTCAATCTGACTAGATAAGTTACCTTTGTGTATCTTCACCTGGCGGCTCTTTAAATCCCTTTTTGGAACCTTGAGAAAATCTTGAACGTCAAGCAATTTCTGCAAACATACAAAATTGAAACTTTCAGAGATTGGTTTTCTTTCTTTTCTACCCTTTTATCAGGGTGCTGACAAAAATACTACTGGTACACACGTAATAATTTATCGCAACAACAAGAGGAAATATCAGTTTAGCGTTCATATGGTTCTCTTACAGTGCGGTTTTTTACGATATCCTCATAGAATAGGATAATATGCCGGGTGCTCTTGAAATATTCCAAAGCTTTCGTACTTGTATCCTCTACTTGCTTCAGGTTGGGTATCAGCAAAGTTGCATTGATTATAGGCTTGTATTTTGCAAGTATCTCTGCCTGCACCCAGAACATGTAATGAGTCTGTATGTCAAGTCAAAAAGAAACAAGCAATTGACATTTACGTAGAAAGCATGCATACGAGGGAGGGAGAGACAGACCTCGTGAGGAGAATGAACATGAGACTTGTGGGTCCCATTCAGCAGCTTATTATCTCGGTCATACAAGTTTGCAAGCACAGAGATCATCCTCCGTAACAGGTTTCTCCGAAAGAGAAAGATAGCAGAAACACCTCGTGTATTGAAGTACTCTACTATTTCTTCATGATGCTGTATCAAGCCCTGCATAAATTGTTGCAATATTTAATTCGCTGGTCCGTGCATAAAACAAGAAAATGCAGAGAAAAACACAATAAATTGTCTCATGAGCTAACTTACGCGTCAAATTCTACCTAGAGCAAGGAATCGAATACAAAAGTAAAGATAAATAATGAGTTTCAGGCCAATTGCTAATGAGAAACAAATTTGGATGGACATTTCAATGGACCAAATTAAATTACAAGATGGACATTCTAACTTAACCCAAATCCCAGTTCATATCAAATTTCTTTCCGACCAAGACTTGCATCCATTTAACTATCATACCAAGCAAGCTTGAAATGTTACTCAGCTCAACCCCCTTCGCTAACAATAATTCTTCGGTTACAGTGAGATAGTCTTGGGAGCAGCCTCTCCATAAATGGGGGTAAGGCTAGCCGACATTCACCTCTCCCAGACCCTGCGTAAAGCGGGAGCCTTGTGCACTGGGTACGACCTTTTTTACAGTGAGATAGTCCTACACTTCCAAACAAAAGGTCGTCATTACTTGGAGGACATGCTTCTCTCAATGAAATGGAACAATGTGATGAACAATATCTAGATCCATCAGTTGCCATGAAATCTGTAAGCTTCTTGCTAATTTAAATTGTATTATCCCTTTGATACCCCAAATTAGGTTACTTGAAGGCTGGCTTCCTAATAGGCACATCGGTTGCAGTCAGGACAGGCAGTTTATGATGATAATAGGGCTGCCTACCTCTCTAAAATACGAGTGTTGAGCATTCATGCATCTATACATAATCTAAACAAAGCATTGAGTACCATTAATATCAACTTCTTCTAACGTATAAATTTCGTGGAAGCAACTTAACTCCGAAGTGCTACACATTTAGCATATAAAGTTCAAGCTTAGCAGCAGTGCAGAATATTTGTAGAGAGTCCACATTGAAGCAAACTTCAAGCTTAGCAGTTATCCAGAAAATTGCACTGTCTAAATTCAGCCATCTCTAAACCCGTCCTACTAGCCACCGGTGAGATACACATGAAATATGTGCACGATCGTCATTAAGAGCATCATACTTCCCGATCATCGATGACCCTAGAAGATCATAAAGAAACTCCCCTATCCAATCCTACATACCCTTTACCACTCTCCACGAATATGCATTTAATATCAAAACTATAACACAAGCTTCCTGGAAGGACTTGAAACTATACATTTTACTATAGTATCTGTAACTGTAACAACTTATGAAATAGGTAGATGATAGGGCAATTGAGTCGTTGGTGTTACTTTTACTAATAATAACTGGCTGTCAAAAAACAACAAGCTAGGCTGAAAACTTCCTGTCGAAAATGAGTAAAACATACTCAACTGAAATGCCATGTCTCTCACTCAACAAACCCACGAAATAGCTAATTAACAGAAGCAAAAAATAAAAATAAAAAACTGAAAAAAAATGCATGCAAAAGCACCGACCTGATTAAGCATCCACTTCAAGCCAACTGCAGCGGTGCATTCATTCTTTGAGGCACTACTCAACCAATCTAGATTATAAAGTTTGTCCAAAGTCTCAACGATTGTTGAAATATTGCTTCTCCTAACTTTCACAGAGAAAATCTCCCCATTTGAGCTTATGTTAGTATGATTATTCAATAGCGTCTCAAACCACCCACTCCCAGATCTCTGCATCGACAAAATTGCGAAATATCGCACAGGATTGCACGCACACTCAGCCCTATTATCCACAAAAAAAATAAAATCTAAATCATTGCATTTCAAATGGACCCCAAACTTGAAACTCCAACAGATCAGTAGCATACCTGCTATAAGTATTGGGCTTTGGGTAGTGCATATAACGAAGTTCCTCCGGCTCAACATCAGGATGTGGACAAGGCCTTTGAATCACCTGAACACTTGAAAATCCGGACTTGGTGCGGGTGCTGACTTGCTTTAAACAAATTGAGCAAATATAGACACCACAGACCATTGCAAACAGCACGACAATCATCCGCAGCACCAATGGAGATTTCTTTGGCGCCTTTATTAAAAATATATCCTGCACTCCATGAATTAGGCAATGCAAAACGAAGGTTGAATAATAAATTATAAAAACGACATGGGTAATTAGTCCTAATAAAGGTCCAAACTTTACAAGTCAATCTGATCAACATCGAGCTACCCAGAAGTTTATAAACAGTAAAGTCGGCAGGAAGAACAAATGACATGGGTACATTGCAATGATCCAAAAAATTCCAGGATTCATAAATTCACATGACTAAGCAGTTAAATCCCAGTCGTTAAGTAAAACAACAATAGTGTAATTAAGATTAATCCTAAAACTAAAAACACGACAAGGGTAATTAATCCTAAAAAAGTTCCAAACTTTTGAGTCGATCTGATGAACAAGCGACATGGGTATGAATGGAATGATCCAAAAAAATTCCCAGGATTCATAAATTGACATTACTGAGCTATTAATTCAGTGATTAAGTAAAATAATAGTGTGATTAAGACCCCTTTTCCTATTTAAAAAGGAAATTTGGGTTTGCCTGAGCTAGAATACACAGACCAAAAGCAACCAATAAATAAGGATAACAAACTGTCAAAAATTCAACACCCAGATCGGGAAATTCACAAGCAACCCCTAAAAATAATAAAAAAGGGTCAGAATCTAATACCCCAAAAAAATTAAAATTCCAGGAAAAAAAATACAAAAAAAAAAAAAAAAACAGTTAAAATTTGAAAGGAGGAGCCGGTAAAAGCAAACCTTGAAGGAACAGGGATCATCAGCCATTGTAATGGGAGCTCAAAAGGCAAGCATTCCTCCTCCTGCTTTACTTTTCTCAAAAATCCACAACAGCCATTAATTCACAAACCCACAAACAAAAAAAAAAGGAAAGAAGGAGAGAGTAAAATCTGTAGATTTTGATGGGGTTGGAGCTTTTTCTCGTGAAGAACACTATGATTCGATGCCTCTCAGAGAGCCGTTGCACTTGCACGCTCTCTTGCTCTGCTTTTTCATGTGTATGTTTCTTTTTTCGCTTTTCGAATTTTTGCAGAGATTTTCTATTCACCGTATCGTTTCTTGACCTGTTGGTACTTTTCTGCAGTAGACGGTGGAAACGGCGTCGTTTGCCTGACCTTCTGCGCCCATTAATTAAGGAAAGAGAACGACATTAATGTTTGACGATTTCCCCGTAGTTGCCAGTTGGTGCTGTTTCCCGACCGGAAAATGTCTTTAATTATTATTCGAGTTGATTAAAAGTTTTGGTTTTTTTTTTTCATTTAATCTAAACTACCTATTAACAAAAAGGTAATGCAAAGAATATCATTTGGTTTTTAGTTTAATTTAAATTATGTTTATAAATTAAATTTTGTAAATTTTTCTATTACTATCAGTGAAGCATTATTTAATTTGTAAATTTAAACTCCTTAACATTTTTCTTAACAAAATTCTCTTTTATCAGTTAAAAGATGACGAAAAGACAAATTTGTCCGCAAAATAAAGTTATGAGAGCTAAGGCAACCGCGCACAAATCAAATTAAACTACTTTTTTCACCATGAAATAATCCCCCACTCTTTTTGTACGTACCTTTTATTAAACATTTGATTAAGACTCTTTGACTCACCTGCAGTTGAGTCCGCGAGTCCGCGACCTCCTTGAAGAAATCTCATTGTCTCAGACGACATACACCGAGATTCCAGCTAAATCACGTCATCGAATCTCAATGGTTTTAGACCCATCCGCCACGAAATAACCCTCACCCTCGTCTTTCGAGACGTCGCCGACCTTTTGAAACCCATGGGTCACACCTTCGTTGCCCCCTCTGTCTGAGAACACCTCCATTCATGGCGGCGGCGGGGTCGACTGTCTCCGGATGGACCCACACCCACGTCTGATGGGCTTTCTTTCAGGCCACCCGCTGCCTTCTGGGCCTGCTGCTCACCTCCGCCCGCACCCAACTGAAATTAGGGCGCCTTTCCTCACAGGCCTGCACCCAGCTGCTGCTCGGGTGCCCTTCCTTTCGGGCCAAGGTCAAATATGGGCTTCTCTCTGCTTGGCTCGCAGCCACCCAACCCAAATATGGGCCTAAACCACTAGTTTTCTTGTTTCCACACTTCAACAACTGACCCTTGTTTAGACTCGGTCTATGGATTAATTTAGCGACCTACAGTTCATAAATCCAACCAAAAAAAAATATACTTTTTCCCCACAATCCACTTTCCATAAATTACGATCCAATATTTTATTTTTTATCTTACCGTTGACATCTTTTTGTAATCCCGAAGCTACTCACATTGGTCTCTAAAGCAACTCAAATTTACTATGCTAGTTGTATATTGTATCTTGTGTTCTTGTAGGTAAAATTATTTTTTTTTAATTGGAAGTTCATATCAATCGAACCTAAAGTTTCGAATTAATGTCTTTGAAACCCGAAGTTTTCATAAAACAATACATCCATGTAAAACCTGAAGCTTTTCATGCAAATTAAACCAAACCATGTTTTGGAATTTGAATATTCCAACTTTGATGCTTATGGAGGTTTCTATTTCCCGTAGCACCAAACACAATTTTGTATTCAGTGGATTGTCGGACCATCACAAGTTCAATTTTGCTGACATGGAAGTTTCTTACATAAACTACTTTATGTGGGTACAAGACGTGAAGCTCCACTTGACTATCTAGAAGCTGAGAAACCATTGGAACCAACAATGGCATGAATAAAGCTGAAAAAAGCCTCCACCGTTATCTTTATTCGAAAACTTATGCCTGAAGCATTAGAAACAGAAGTACATTGCTAAAGAGAATTCCATGACTTTTTGACTCGTTCTACGAACCATTCAATAATGAAAGACAATCTTAAAAAGGTCGTACCTAGTGCACAAAGCTAACCTTTATGTCTATGAATAGGTACAATTTTGAAGTTTATAGAATCCGATTGAATTTCAATTGGAGAATTTTTTTCTCGTCTTTCTATACCTCTAACATACTCCTGAAGGAAAAATGTAGAGAACGGAAGTTCACGAAACACAAGTGCAGGTGTCATGTAGCAATATAAACTCAAATAAGAGTGTCGAATGAGCATGGGGCGTCATAAAAGATGGCAAAGTTATACAAATAGTTATAAAATGGAACATGATTGAATGAGATGTAATTTTGAAAAGAAAATTCAATGATAAAAGAGCACTAAGGCATTAAGGTTCCCCTTGAACATACATACGAAATTCCATCAATGTGATTGCTGTTATAACTCAATCAAGATACAACGTAGAGGGAGGCAGATTGTCCGCCCTCCCTTTCCCATGTTCTTTCCATTCCCCTTCTATTTGTGCGGTCATGTTTAAGCTACGTCAACATTTTATATTAATTTTTTAATAGAGATAATAAAACAAAAATCAATAAGAATATAAAATGTTGATGTGGCTTAACCGTGACTGCACAAATAGGAGGGGATGGAAAATGTATGAGAAAAAGAGGGCAGACAATCTGCCTCCGACGTAGAGTGCACCTATAACTCAATTGAATTTCTTATAGGAAGGATTCGAAGGATAACCTGTACCTCTGGCGCAAACTATCAAGAAATAATTTCGTCGAAATTCACAAAAGTAGGAATGCTGATAAGTGTGGTTGGAGACAGAAGAGGGAGGTTGTTGCAGACCGAGGTATGGTGGGTATTTTGAACAGAGACCTTGCAGACAGAAGGCTCTGATTCAATATGCTTAACAGCCTGCTGCATATGTGCAATGGAGCACCGCAAATTTCTATGCATTGTGGTCGTTAGGACAAATATTAGGTTCCTCGATCTCAATTGCCAACTGCTTAGCTTCTTTTAGTTTATTTAAGCAACCAGCATCAACATCTTAGTTTTATCCTTGCTACTCCAATATAAAATGTTAAAATATATTTTAGTTTTATCAGTAATTATATGCTTCATATCAAAATTTAGCTTCAGCTCATGCCAAATTGCATTCAACGTGTTTGCATATTTTCAGTAGTTCAGTAAATTGTAGCAATGGTCCATCAACTCATCAAAACGTGTAGCTATAGTTCCTCAACTAAAAATTCATTACTATTAGTCCTTCAACTTTAATCCAACTAGAGAAATTGTCCACAACTTGAACCCAACTTTAACCTAATTGTAGCAATAGTCCTTCCAATACGTTTTGATGAGTTGAGGGACCCTTATTGTAGCAATGGTCGTTCCAACAAAATTCTATCGAAGTTGACAAAAATAACTATAAAATCAATGATAATTGATTTTTAGTTAAGGTACAATTGCTCCAATTTTGATTAAAATTGAAAGACCATTGCTACAATTTACTCTTCATTTTAAACCCAAGGTTTGGTAGGTAGTTATAAATTTATTGAGTAAATTGTAGCAATAGTCCCTCAACTAAAAATCCATTACCATTGGTCTCTCAACTCATCAAAACGTGCAGTTATGGTTCCTCAACTAAAAATCTATTACCATTGGTCCCTTAACTTTAATCCAATTGTAGCAATGATCCTTCCAACATAACTTGGTTTGACAAAAATTTTGACGTAGTTGACGAAAATGACCATAATTACACATTTTGATGAGTTGAGAGACCCTAATTATATAAATGGTTATTCCAACATAACTTATTTTGACGAAATTGATGAAAATGACTATTGCTATACATTTTGATAAGTTGAGGGACCAATAGTAATAAATTTTTAGTTAAGAGACCATTGCTCCAATTTAATTAAAATTGAGGCACCATTGCTACTCTTGATGCAGGCTTGCAATGCATTTCGCGATCTTCAAGAATCAAACATTCTGCAACCGTATATGAGGGATGTTATAGCAGAAATATCTAAAGCATGTGAAGCTTTTCAAGCGAAGGAATCAGCTCCTTCCATTGATGGTACATTAGCTTTCTCTTAACCTGCAATGTGCTGATTTCTTGTAGTGTTCTGAAGGTTGGACTAATTTTTGTAACGGTAACTGCAGCTCGAGCACTGAGTCGGTAAATACAAAGATTTACATCCTAAGGCTCTGCTCATGACTGTTGTCAATTATAGTTTGAAAACCCACAGCAGAATGCGGACAGTTTTTCCGGTAACACCTAAATGAACTTATCAACGAACCAGAAGGCAAAGAATTGCATTCCATGAATGCTTCCAGCATGATTATAAGGCTAGCTAGTCTTTCCTGTATGCCAACTCGTTCAAAACATCGGCAAGATCTGTCTCACCCTGAACACTCTGAACCCACTTGGCGTTAATCTGCACACGCTCAATGCTCTGCTTCAAGGTTCTGGTTATTGAGGGGGTGGGATGAACCTTAAAGAACTCATCTACTTCCTTAACCTTTTCAAATGAAGCCAACTGCAGAGGAAGGTAACGACGAATGGACATGAAGGTATAAGAAAAGAAGGAATGGAAAGGTATTATGTAGCTTGTGTAATCACAGATTAAAATTACACAAAAAAAGAAAAAAGGTCTGAAAGGCCAGAACGAACCGGTGAAACAACTGCACTGACAAAGCTAGCAATTAAAAATCCAGAACCGCAGGTCTTGGAGATGTGCTCCCAGTTATCCTGTATTTTGGATATCATCCAAAGGGCAAAATGAATCATATTAACAAAAGTAGGGAAAGAATAGAAATACATTTCATAATATGCTCTTCAGAAACTAGTGCTTCAGAATTACCTTCAGCCACGTCAAAGCTGTTTCCCGTCCTTCACTACTAACAGAAGATAGCCCACGGGCAGCATCCTGAAGGCGGACCTATAAATATAGATGCCGATTGCTTGAAATTTCCTTGAGATGCTCTAATAATTATGTACTTATAATTACAAAATTTCAACCAGCAAATATAAGACATAAGTTAAATCGGATACCTCAGAAGACAATAAAAGGTTGAGAACTTCCAGTACTATGCTCGGATCTGGACAAGATGCTAATGATTCTACAGGCACAAAGAGATATCTTATTCCCATGACATAACAAATTAACAATCTCAGATGTTAGATCAGCATCCTTAATTGTACAAATGCATTAGTAGTTACTTATAATGCGGTTTTTCTCCTCGCTTAGATCAGCCTCTCTGTAAACTCTAAGAAGAGATTCGTAGCCCCATCTGTTAGACATGCTTACTCTTTGCATTACCGCCACATACACTGCCTGAAACAATAGTTAATCATGAACATCAAGAGGAAAGTTAAAAGCTTGAATATATTGTTTAATTAATGGTTTACATCCAAAACAACCTTTCTTATGTCGGGAGGAAGGACTGGCGTATTTCGGTTATCTAAGAATTCACGAAAACGCCTACTTGCTTCATTAATTGTTGGGTCATGTCCAAACACAGCAAGGGCAGTTAAAATTTCTCCTCTTAGCATTGAATCTAAATGGCTCTCACCAGGTTTAGGCTCCCAACCAAGCTTTCTGTAGATAAATTCAACATAAATATAAACTGTTAACAAAATAAATAAAAAGAAAGAAAAAAAGGAAGCAAATTTAGTGGACAGTTTGGTACTTGCGTAGTTAAAAAAAGATAAATTCAACATAAATATAAACTGTTAACAAAATAAATAGAAAGAAAGAAAAAAAGGAAGCAAATTTAGTGGACAGTTTGGTACTTGCGTAGTTAAAAAAAAAAGAACAAGCTTACTCTGCAGAGTACTGGAAAAGGCTAATAAACGATTGTTTTATGAGATTCAGTAGCTCGGGTACAGCATCAGCTGCAATTCTTGCCAGCTTATAACATATCTGAGAAGTGAAGATCAGAGTCAGACTCAAACCATATACACAATAACCTAAACACAGAGCATAGGTGATCATTACGGCAATCAAATTTGACAGCACTGTATAGTCAAGTTCCTCTCTGTAAGCATCCAACAACGTAAGCAATGAAGCAAAAGACTGCTGGCGAGCCATAGAAAGGGCAAATGAATCATCCAAGATTCCTGTTGAATGAAACAAAATGATATAAACTAAATACTTCCATTTTTCACTATCATAGAGATGCAAGTTTGTGTGTGTGTGTGCATAAAAAGATGATTACCGTATCTGTCAGTTGCAGACAAGTCTTTCTTTTCTATAACATTTCTAAGTGCAGCTAAAAGTTCATCTGAATATATCACCCTGTAAAAACCAGTCTGATCCAAGTTGACTTTGATCCAACTGCATAAGGCATTGTTTTTATTGTTTGCACTTCTACATCCCTTCTCCGCTAGGGAGCAGCCCAGAAATTCTTTTATGTCGAGACTTTCAGACTTGTTTCGTAGTAGGAATCTCTTGTGCACATCATATGAGCCACAGCATAATGTTATTGGCACAATCCATTGCCCATCACCTTGGGAACCACTCGAGTAGAATTGTGTCTGCCGTTTATTAATTTACTTATTAGAATTTTCCATGTACCACAGAATCAGGCATAACATGCATCTAAGCTCCGAGATGTAATTTCAAATTTTGACAATCAAACAAAATTTTCAAGGAGGCAACATAAGGAAACCTGGTCAAATTGCAATTTCTGATCTTTCACTTTGACAGAAATAACAGGGTAACCCATTTGCTGAGTCCATGAATTCATTAGCTTGTTCACAGGTTCACCAGATATCTCCTCAAGGGCAGCCCATAAATCTTCTGTGAAAGTATTTGAGGAAGCATGCTTTCTTATGTATGAAGCAAGTGACTTCTGGATGCATTAAAAAATAACATGCAATTAACCAAAGTTCAAAAGTTCAATTGAAGAATACAAGACACACATCAAATACCTTTCTCGTATTGTATGAAAAAAAAAAAATGATCAAAGAACCTACCTGGAAGCATTCCGCACCAAGATAGCTTTGTAGCATCCGAATAATAGAAGCTCCTTTTCTATAACTTATTGAATCAAATATTTCATCAACCTCAGCAGCATGATTGATCTCTACCTGGCCAAAAGACCCAAGATTAAAACATAATATACCAGTTACCTGAACACATGTATGCTTATACCCTTCATTAAATAGTGTGCTGAAAGTATAGTGATGAATACTACTATTTAAAGCCTGTCATGCACGAAAGACATCCGTAAAAGTACCTCGATGGGGTGAGATTCTTCAAGCCCATCCAGCTTAAGACCCCTAGCACTTTCATCAACAAACTGAGTCCATACTTTCCACTCTGGGAACAAGCTATCAGTAGCTAAATAGCTCACCTAATGACGTTTAAAATACTTAATTAAAGTCCAAAGCATGTAAAATAACAAGTACAACAAATGAAGTTAAGTGATACCCATGTTGCAAATCCCTCGTTCAGCCATAAGTGTGTCCACCATTCCATTGTTACAAGATTGCCAAACCACTGGTGCGCCAATTCATGTGTCACAGCAGTTGAAACCTTTCAAAAGCAAAAAAGAAATGTATATTCATATATACATTTCATTTGGGTTTTAAATAAATAAATAGGGTAGTGCTATCAACAGGCCCATTTTTACTTCTCACACACCCCTTTCAACTTTCGGCCTTCGGATCGAATGAATTGAAGAAGATCGATGGCCAACAATTAACTAGGGTGTGTGGGAGGCAAAAACAGGTGTGTGAATAGAACTGTCCAATAAATAAATAACTACATACATATGAACCAAGCTAAATGCTGAAAGCTAGAGTGACATTTAGGATGTGTGTGTTACCATTTGCTTGTTGGCAGCTGCAGAATTTTGTTCATCAAAGAGCAAAGCTGATTCTTGGTACGTAACTAAACCATAATTCTCCATGGCCCCAAGAAAATCAGGAATTGCAACCATATCCAATTTGGGCAAAGAGTACGGCACAGAAAAATAACTGTAAAACTTTTTCGTCATTGATTTCATATTGAGTGTTTAACAACGCATCGTAAGAACAGGAAGGAAAGAAACTAGATATAGTCCATAACAGGCATTAAGGGTAATTGCAAATTCGAATATGAATGATTAGTAATTTTGTGATCAATAAACATACTCTTTGTAAAATTCAAGAGTCCTGACAGCAAGGTCCAAAGCAAACTTCCCTTGGTCTGCCTTGCCAACAGGACAATATACCCGCACTATGACCCCTACAACAAGATAAAATGTGGCACCATCAAGAAAGGGTTGCAGTTGCACTAAATACACACACAACAAGAGATTGTCAAAGATTTTACCATCAGAAGTATGATCTTCAATATAATCAAACAACCCAACAACTATGGCCACCAAATATGTAGACATGATTGGAGATTCTTGATATGTAACTGTCTTCATATGTCCATCCACTTTTTCTTCTCCAACCGGCATGTTGGAAAGAGCTACTAATTCGGACGGAATATCATCCAATATAATCTTGAATGTAGCCTGTCTATCAAAGTTCCAGTAAGAATAAATGGGGTGAATGCAGACCCTCAAAGTTAAACAATTTAACCAGAACTAAAGGATTGATTTCTTATCTATACTACTATCCCATAAACAACATATCTGTTTCCTCCTAAACTCAAAGCTGCAGTTAGAAGCCATGTTTAGTATCCAGAACCGATTTAACAAAATAACTACATACAAATGTAAATCAATATTTTTATTCTACTGTGTACGCAAGTGAGAGACCTTCCAAGCAGGTTCATCCCAACATGGAAAGCACCGCCTGGCATCAACTGGTTCAAACTGCGTAACTGCCATATTTTTCTTCTCACTGTTATGCTCGTATGTACTGCACCATTGAAGTGTAATAGGCATATTGATAGATGAAAAGAAGCTATACAGACTGTATAACAAATCCGGAATTCAAAGAACGTACTTACCTTCTAAAAAATCCCTTCATCTTGTCATTCAAAATACCTTCAAACCCAATAGCCAAAACTCCCAAACCAATCGGAAGTGTCTCTCCAAACTCCAAAACCAAAACCCCGTCTTCGTCGAATATCTCAACTTTTGAAGGCTTAAAGACCTGCTCAAACAGTCATTTACTCATTATATGAGTTACTTTAACACTATTTTGGTACTGCTGAAACAATCAGATAAACTTAGTAGGACTTTCAAATTAAATGAGATAGCTATTTTCCAATCCATCTTTCCTTTTCCTACAGCTTTCTAATTAAGCAGCAGCCAAACAAGGCAGCAAAATCGCTAATCAAGGATTGATTAATCACTTATGGGATAAGTGCTTCCCAGAAAAATCACTTTAAAAATCGATGAGTGTCAAGTAGCAAATCATCCAAGCTAAAAACGATAAAAAAATTGTTTGAATTGAGGCAAATAATAAGTGCACCGATGATCAGTGGTAGTACCTTGGAAGAGTGAGTGAAAGAGACAGAAGCGGCATCGACGGAGAGCTCGGCAGCGTTGAGGGCGATGAATCGAGTATCGGAGACGATATCGAGGTCGATGGAGACGGAGCCGGCGAATTTGCAAGCGATGAGGTCGGGTTTCAGACGTATGGAGTATCGCTTTGGCACGGCGAATTTCGGAAGCCGCGGTTGGCCTTTGAACTGCTCCATCTCCGCCTTCGTGTCACGATAGTTGCTCCTCTGTTCTGTAAGAAGTAGAATGATCATAGGAGATATTAACGTCGTGCGCGCAAGTCAAACGTCAAAGGTAATGCATTGAAAGTGTAATCAATGTTTAAAAAAATCAAAGAAAGATATAAAAATTGGAGGAAAAGTCTAATCTTTACCTTTTTTTTTTTTTTGGCTGAAGAGAAGTACGATACTTAATGAAATAAAGAAAATACATAAATCAAGATGAAGGATGGGGTGCACTATAGGGAGGTAGATTGTTTGCTCTCCTGTTATGATGCCTTTCTTATCCCCTTTTATTTATGCGATCACGGTTAAATTACGTCAGCATTTTATATTGATTTTTTTATAGAGATAATAAAACAAAAAGCAATAGGAATATAAAATGTTGACGTGGTTTAACCGTGACCACGCAAATAGAGGGGATGAGAAGGGCACCATAACAGGAGGGCAGACAATCTGCCTCCGCACTATAGACCTCAATAAAATCTTACCAGGAATTTCAATCTAGACGAAAGAAAAAGATTGCCTCTCATCGTAATTAACAATATAGCCATCCTCCAAACAATACAATTATCAAAAATTAATTAAGAAACATCCTCATGTAAAGCATTTTAGACTAAAATTGGTGGGTATCCACACCAAACCATCTTAGCTGGACATCCAAGTCTAGCACACGCGAGTCTATCCGCTACCCGACTTGCATCCGGACGAACATGCAGTAACATTGTCTGATGAAAGGAAGCTAGAAAATGATTGATGTCATTAATTAAAGGCCCATGTTTGATGTATCTACACCCCAACGTTGCATAGCTGTGATGTGATATAAACTAGCACACAAATTAAACCCTCTTATTGACAATTGTAGTAAAGATGTAAGTAGGGATCGTTCTAAGCCGGAGATTAGGAGGGATTGCTAATCTACTTAAAACTGACTCAAAAACACAAAACTAGGCTTGAAAACACTTAACTAGACTCAAAGAACTCGAAACAAACTAAAGAGACTCAAAACAGCACAAAATAATCAAATAGACTCAAACTAGACACTAAAGGGTGATTTGGACGAAAATTGATTTTAACTTGACCCAAAACACTTAAAAACACAAGTTTGGACATATTCTAACTAATATGACACAACAAAGTAAAGAGGATTGAGTTTTTGACGAATTTAAAGTAAAGACAAGTAGATTAAAGACTTAAACAAGTTTGGCACGAAATTGGGGGAAAATATGGGTGATTGGCTAGCTAGAGGGTCATTCTCCACACATGACACACTTGCATACAAATGGATTTGCAGTTGCTTTTCCAACAAACCATGAACCTCAACGCCCCAGATTAACTGTGAACAACACTAATTAACCCTCAGATTTTTCTTAAGTCATTGAATTGGATGGATAACGCATCGGCAACCAAATTATTCTTCAATAGTTCCCTACATGAGCAACATAATAGAAATACAATTAAAGATCATTAAGCTTTGTGAAAATCATAAGCATTGATAAGGCATTCGTAACTATGAACAATGTTTATACCATATTTAGGGCCTCGCATTTAGACCTCATATAAATACTCGGAGGACTTAAATGTAATTATGTAATAAAGGAAGGGGCAAGTATGTAATTAGGGGAGGAGCCCTTATTCTATAAAAGGGCATTCTCACCCTCACAAACCCTAAGTCTATCCTATCTAGAGCAAAGCTCTTAGAGCTCTCTCCCTCACAAATACTCTCAAATAAATACATAATCAGTGTGGACGTAGCCCAAACCTTGGGGTGAACCACGATACATATTGTGTCATTTACATTACTTGCAGATTCATGGTCGGATTTACGTTGTTCCAAGACCTCCGGTTTTGTGCATCAACATTTGGCGCCGTCTGTGGGAATCGATACGAAAAGTTGTGTCGGTTCTCTTTCATTTTCTTACCTCCGCCGTGAATCTGAAAAATCTTCAAAAAAAACCCCAGGAAACCAAATACTCTATCTCTTCCCTCTTTCTCTCTCTAAACACACGGAGAGAAGGATAGAGGAAGACTCAGATACATTCGAAACCGTCGCAGATCTCTCTCTCTTGCTTGTTTAAATCTTCTCACTTTAACACCCCAAAGTTCATTATTTTACTCTCCTATTTAATCCATACTGTATAGCACAGTCTTACTTCCCATCATATACACACAACTAGAAGGAGTGCTATATACTATAATATATATATATATATATATATATTTTTTTTTTCTCTGCTAGTTTAGCTTAGCAGCTCCTCATCCTTCTCCTTCTGGCCATGGTTATCATGGACAAAACGTAGATTCTAATCTCCGTTTTGATTCTTGGGATGTTTAGTTCTGCAAAGTGCAGCAGCTATGGAAGTGGAGTAGGAAGAGTTGTAAACAAAGAAGAAGAAGCCGACAAGATTATGGGACTACCTGGACAACCCAAGGTTTCGTTTCAACAGTTTTCAGGATACGTGACAGTAAATCAACATGTTGGGAGATCCTTCTTTTACTGGCTCACTGAGGCTGCCCATGATCCCTTGTCAAAGCCGCTTGTTGTTGATGCGAGAATTAACTAGCACACAAATTAAACCCTCTTTTTGTCAATTGTAGTATAAGTATAAGTAGGGTATCGTTCTAGGCCGGGGATTAGGAGGGCTTGCTAAAACCTCTTAAAAACATAAAAACAAAGTTAAAAATATTAAACAAGACTCAAGGACACAAAACTAGGCTAAAAACTCTAATAATTCGAAACACACTTAAAATGACTCAAAATAATAAAAACAATCAAAATAGACACTAGGAATTGAAATGGACGGAAATTAAATTAAAAGACTAACAATAAAGAAAACTAACTAAATAATATAATTTAATAATGGGTGGGTGTTTGGTTTTGATGAAAAGTAAATTAAACTTAATTAAATTACAGAATTGACAAAAACATAAAATTAAGGTGAAAGGATAAATGACGGACTAGCTAGAGGGTTCTTCTCCACACATGTTATACTTGCATACAAAATGATTTCCAGTTGTTCATTTAATAAATTGTGAATCTCAATACTCCAGATTAACCGTGAACAGCACTTTTTTAATCTTCAAGTTTTCCTTAAGTTATTGAATTGGACGGGAAAACGCATACAACAATTCAAAACATTCTTCAAAAGTCCCCTACGTGAAAAGCACAATAGAGATACAATCAAAGATCATTAAACTTTGTGAAAACTATAAGCATTGACGAGGCATTCGTAACTATGAAAAGCATGATACTCTTGCCAAGAATTTACTTAACGTGATTGTGACTAGCAACCTTTACTACTTGTGAAAATAAGTTCATAACGATTAGGTGAAATTCACTTATATTCTAGCATCAAATTCATGCATGTAAATTAAGCGTGCACTCTCAACCAACATACACAAATCAGTTTTTATACGAACGGATAAGTAAATTGAATTCACAACTTATAACTCACAACTGAAGATAATCAATTCATATTACAAATATATTCATGGTTTCGAATTAACCTCTAACCAACATAAATTTAATTACACATTATTAAAAACAGAAATAAAATATGAGTTTGGAAGGATTTAACCGAAAGAGAAGGGTGCTTGCTGCTTCTGTCTGTCTTCCTCCCCGAGGCTCACTGTCTTTCCCGCTCACCTCTGCCCTCACTTCTCGTTCCCGCAGTCCCGTGCTCCTTGCGCCACGTGCTGCAAGGCAGCTTCTCTCTCTCTCGCACCAGCTGCCAAATGGCAGCTCTCATCTTTCTTTTTTTATATATTTTCTTTTTCTCCTTCTGCCGCAAGGCAGCTGTGCTGCCAGCCTTCTGTCCTCCCTTTATTTTCTGCAACTGTCCTCTCCTTGTTCTGCCAGTCAAGCTGCCAAAGGCAGCTTGTGACCTCACCTCATGCTCAAGCTGCCCCGTTTCTGCCTCACTGCCCTCTCCTTTGCTCTCTCCACTCTCACGCTGCCCAAAAGGGCAGCTCCCTGTGCTCACCCTGTCCCTTGCGTCTCTGCGAGCTGCCCAAAGGCAGCTCCCTCCCCCTTCTTTTATTCTTTTCCGCGTGCTGACCTCCTTCTCATCTGACAGTCCTTTTTCTTTATTTTATTATTCTTTTATTTTGCCATCCCCACTTCTCTTGGCTGTCCCGTTTGCTTTCTTTGTTTTCCAGTCCTCCCCGCATCTACTCCTCTTTTGCCTTGGATTCTTTCCTTTCTTTGTCCAACTCTTTCTTTCCACCGTTTTCTTTCTTTTTTTTTTTTCTACAAAACAAAACCATCATGATGATGTTTCAAACATCATCACGACTTATCATTATTAAATATAATTTTTAATTTAATTTAAAAGCTGATCTACACAGACAGTTTTGACGAATTTATTACATAAAATTTCACTTGTTCTATTTTTATTTTCTTTGCATAACAAATCCTATAAACACAAAAATAACGTAAATAGCTCAAAAATATAAGGAACTAACTAAGAAAAGACGAGTGAATTCGAAGTAAAAATATATATAAATATGATCCGATCAAATACCCCCACACTTAACTTTTGCTAGTCCTCGAGCAAAACAAAGAAAACTAGAATAAGAAGTAACAAGAAAAACATTAGCTTCCCCCTATGTGACCCTCATAGAATTTCATTCGAGAAAACAAATCATCAAGAACCATAGCTAGCATCAAGGAACTAAACCACATTCATCTTCCTTATTCAAATATTAGCAGTAATCTTTGAATCATCCTTCAAGTGTAGTGTGTGAGATAGCCATGCTAATGCAATTTCAAGTTTTTATTTTTAAAATCATCATATGCAAACTAGTAACCTTCTCACGGGATATACACTCAATCACATATGTGTTTAGTTTTAATGTGTTTCGCTCAAAGAATCAAATGTGAAATTTCTACCATAAGCTTGCATAAAGATCACTTCTCCACAGTCATAATTGCAAAACTTAAATCAAGAGGACTTTTATTGGATGTAATGAGGCTTAGGGAGAGGGTTATTGAAACGAAAGAATAGGAAAACACAAGTTCCAAGCTACATTGCAAGCAATTCTTTTCTTTAGATTTATAAAAACTCAAGCTCTCCAACGATTCTTCTGAAACCTCCAACCACACCCTTAAACTGAAACTTTAAAAACTTTTTATTTTCTTTGTATACAATCCTTCTTTTTCTTTTTTTTTTTTTTTTTTTTTTTTTTTTTTTTTTTTTTTTTTTTAAATACAAATATGAAATACCCCCACACTTATTTTTTTGCCAAACACCTTCAAAGTACTTTACAAACATTTCTCATAAGACAATCTCGCATTGCTCGCTTGGAAAGGGTAAGGAAAAAATGTTTCAGGTGTAAGGGTAGACATATCTGGTGATAAGAAATAAAAGGTTCAACATACACGGCTCAAATTGGCAATCTAATGATATCATTTTTCTTTGGGAAACATGGTTATTTGGGCCATGGTGGTAAACCTAATGCCTCTATCATTTCCAAGTTCATGCAATCAATGATAAACATTTCGAAAGATCGTTACGCAAGTTCTAGAGATATATCTCACATAAGTTCATCACACATGAAAGAATAGGAGTGTATGAAAAATGCACACACTTTCAATAGGCTCAAAAACTCACATGGGATGTATATGGTCACTAAATTCACATATGAAGCTTTAAGTCATGCTTTAGTTTCACATCAACAAGGCTATGTGCATTTGGTTTTTCAAAGATGATCAAACATATACAAAACTAACAAGAGAATTAGGAACTTCATAAAACATATGTTAACTAAGTTCTTGATGATCATGATTCAAATTTGATCTAATTATATCATTGGGTCGGGAAACTAACAAAAATCTAATTCAAAACAATAAGGGAAACAAGACAATATTTTTGGATTTTTAAATTTTCTGAAATTTTTTTAATTTAAAATTTTTTTTTTTTAAAAGAAAACAAAACTAATTAAGAACACAAAAAAAAAAAAACAACACAGAGACAAATGAAATTCTGGAGATTTCTACCCCCACACTTAAACTTGACATTGTCCCCAATGTCAGAAAACACTATAATGCAAATAAAAATAAAATAAATAAATAAATAAGAAACAAAATAAAACAATTGGACTGAAAACTTCCCTAATTTGCAGTAAAATCAAGCGATGACCCCCAAGCTAAAATTCTGCAATCAACTTCAAGGGTGGAAATAACTAAAAGTTCCTGCAAAGAAAAGAAATAATTCAGTTAAGTACGCAAGAAAATTAATTAAAAAAAATGCAAACGAAAAATTGAAAATTACGATAAAAGATAATGAATAAAACTAATAAGTAATCATTGGTCGTGCTTGTTGACTTTCCACAGCTTTCCTCTTGAACAGGGTGACACTTAGCTTTTTACTATTTGATGATATTGTACGGCGGAGCTTTGCTCTTTGGGAATGTTGCAGTTCCTTATTCGTTCTCCAAGCAGATGTGGCAGCTTCTCTAGTTCTTCAGTTCGGACTCCTTGTGCTGGGTTGATTGTACGAGCTGCATTCTTCTCTGCTTGTTTCTTCTGTACGTTGTCTCCACATGCTGCTGGTATCATTTTCGCTTGCCTTATCTGTTCTTCAGGTAGATGTGGCAGCTTCTTTGGAAGTACATCAGCAGTGGAAGACGAGTACTCGAGAGCAATTTCTCCATGTCCTGCAGGTTAGAACAAAGACAAGGAAAAGGACATGGAGAATGCATGATATGAGATACTCTTGCTTTCAACCTTTATGATATGAAATACTTTTGCTTTGAATGGGTTGTTCGCAGGAGTATCCCAAGGAATGAGGAACACAGAGTGACTCGAGAGGATTCTTTGGGAATGCATTTTCGGAGATGAAGAGGTGTTGAGAGGGTGTGCTGAGAGAGTGTGCTTTTGCTGTGGAAGGCGAAGGTAGAAACTTATAGGACTTGTCTTCACAACCGGAACTGTTCTCTCACTTAGTGTCGGCAGCCGGTGGATGGGTGAAGAATACAAATTACGCGCTTTCTGACAAAGCTGCCCGTAATTTCCGCAAAGCTGATTCCTCATTGATATCTGTAATCGGCGCTTCGAGCTCTGAGCATCGTCGATTGTAGAGGTAGCATGTGACACGTGCGGATAAATCTGGAAAAGAAGATTTTCCCGTGGGTTGAAGCCCAGCTTTTGAGAAAGCTAGCGTGTCTTTGACTGTTGAATTTCCCTCTTCGATTTCTGAATTGGTGCTTCGACAAATTGCCCGAGATTTCCGCAAAGCAATTTGCGTGTGACAAGTGACGACACGTCTGGACAAATTGATCTTTTGAAATCCGGGGTTCGGCTCGTGGTTTCTGAGCAAGCCCAGCCTTTAAGAAATGAAACGCCTCTTTTGAGAAAAGAATCCGGCTTTTGAGAAAGGAAACTCCTCTTTTGAGAAAAGAATCAGACGTTTGAGAACGGAGCCCCGACTCTTCGATTTGCGAGAGGACGCTTCTCTGAGGAGCGCCTCTTTGATTTCTTCCTTTTTATAGAGACGTTAAGCTTGTTCCACAACACACTTGAGCTCCCTCCTGTAAACACTCCCTTCTTGCACTTGTTTAATCTTGATCATTCCGACTCTCTTCTTTCTTCACCACCTCTGAAAAATGTCTGGCCCTTCCGATCGTCGTTTTGACTTGAACCGTGGTGAAGAGGCAGCTCCGCCTTCACCAGACAACATATGGCGGCCATCCTTCATATCCCCTACCGGTCCCCTTACCGTGGGGGATTCGATGATGAAAAATGACATGACCGCTGCGGTGGTGGCCCGAAACCTTGTCACTCCCAGAGATAACAGACTGCTCGCAAGGCGGTCTGATGAATTGGCGGTCAAGGAGTCTCTGGCTCTCAGTGTGCAGTGTGCGGGTTCCGTATCCAACATGGCCCAACGCCTATATGCCCGAACCCGTCACGTTGAATCCTTGGTGGCTGAAATACAGAGTCTCAAGCAAGAGATTAAAGGGCTCAAGCATGAGAATAAGGAATTGCACAAGCTCGCACACAGCTATGCCACCAGCATGAAGAGGAAGATTGACCAGATGCAGGACACCGATGGTCAAATTTTACTTGATCATCGGAGGTTTGTGGGTTTGTTCCAACCGCATCTGCCTTCGTCTTCTGGAGCGGCACCGCGTAGTGAAGCTCCAACTGATCAACCTCTGCCGCCTCCTCCTTCTGTGGCCCCGCCGACTGCTGAAGCACCACCCGACCAATGAATACTATTAGTTTACATTATTGTAAAAATATTTGCATTTTTTTTTTTTTTTTTTTTTTTAAATTTTTAAATATTTTTTTTTTTTTTTTTTTTTTTTTTTTTTTTTTTTTTTTTTTTTCATTAATTTTAAATTTTATCCCTTTTTTTTTTTTTTTTTTTAATTTAATTTTTTTTTTTTTTTTTTTTTTTTTTTGTAAATTAATGTAAAGAGACTTTGGTTAACCTTCCCCCACACTTAAACTAAGTAATACAAACTCACAGAAATCAACCAAATAACACAACTAACTAAACAAAACAAAATGAAAGCAGCAAAGATAAGGGTGTAAAAATGCAAATCTGATTGGGTTAGCGATTCCAAAGTCTCCCTTCGTTGAATGCTTGGGTTGCCTCCCAAGAAGCGCTTGATTTAACGTCTTTAGCCGGACGCATCTTTCCTTTAAATTTCCCTCAGCTCCATTTGAACCTAAAATCAAAGAAAGAAAAATAAATCAAATATCAAAAGTAAAATACACAAACACCAATATAAACATAAACAAAAACAAAAATAAAAGGATTAGCAAAGTTACTAATCCCCGGCAACGGCGCCAAAATTTGATGCGAGAATTAACTAGCACACAAATTAAACCCTCTTTTTGTCAATTGTAGTATAAGTATAAGTAGGGTATCGTTCTAGGCCGGGGATTAGGAGGGCTTGCTAAAACCTCTTAAAAACATAAAAACAAAGTTAAAAATATTAAACAAGACTCAAGGACACAAAACTAGGCTAAAAACTCTAATAATTCGAAACACACTTAAAATGACTCAAAATAATAAAAACAATCAAAATAGACACTAGGAATTGAAATGGACGGAAATTAAATTAAAAGACTAACAATAAAGAAAACTAACTAAATAATATAATTTAATAATGGGTGGGTGTTTGGTTTTGATGAAAAGTAAATTAAACTTAATTAAATTACAGAATTGACAAAAACATAAAATTAAGGTGAAAGGATAAATGACGGACTAGCTAGAGGGTTCTTCTCCACACATGTTATACTTGCATACAAAATGATTTCCAGTTGTTCATTTAATAAATTGTGAATCTCAATACTCCAGATTAACCGTGAACAGCACTTTTTTAATCTTCAAGTTTTCCTTAAGTTATTGAATTGGACGGGAAAACGCATACAACAATTCAAAACATTCTTCAAAAGTCCCCTACGTGAAAAGCACAATAGAGATACAATCAAAGATCATTAAACTTTGTGAAAACTATAAGCATTGACGAGGCATTCGTAACTATGAAAAGCATGATACTCTTGCCAAGAATTTACTTAACGTGATTGTGACTAGCAACCTTTACTACTTGTGAAAATAAGTTCATAACGATTAGGTGAAATTCACTTATATTCTAGCATCAAATTCATGCATGTAAATTAAGCGTGCACTCTCAACCAACATACACAAATCAGTTTTTATACGAACGGATAAGTAAATTGAATTCACAACTTATAACTCACAACTGAAGATAATCAATTCATATTACAAATATATTCATGGTTTCGAATTAACCTCTAACCAACATAAATTTAATTACACATTATTAAAAACAGAAATAAAATATGAGTTTGGAAGGATTTAACCGAAAGAGAAGGGTGCTTGCTGCTTCTGTCTGTCTTCCTCCCCGAGGCTCACTGTCTTTCCCGCTCACCTCTGCCCTCACTTCTCGTTCCCGCAGTCCCGTGCTCCTTGCGCCACGTGCTGCAAGGCAGCTTCTCTCTCTCTCGCACCAGCTGCCAAATGGCAGCTCTCATCTTTCTTTTTTTATATATTTTCTTTTTCTCCTTCTGCCGCAAGGCAGCTGTGCTGCCAGCCTTCTGTCCTCCCTTTATTTTCTGCAACTGTCCTCTCCTTGTTCTGCCAGTCAAGCTGCCAAAGGCAGCTTGTGACCTCACCTCATGCTCAAGCTGCCCCGTTTCTGCCTCACTGCCCTCTCCTTTGCTCTCTCCACTCTCACGCTGCCCAAAAGGGCAGCTCCCTGTGCTC
This sequence comes from Malus sylvestris, assembly GCF_916048215.2. Taxonomy (NCBI): domain Eukaryota; kingdom Viridiplantae; phylum Streptophyta; class Magnoliopsida; order Rosales; family Rosaceae; genus Malus; species Malus sylvestris. The sequence goes on from NC_062269.1 coordinate 13,104,788, forward strand.
ACCCTGTCCCTTGCGTCTCTGCGAGCTGCCCAAAGGCAGCTCCCTCCCCCTTCTTTTATTCTTTTCCGCGTGCTGACCTCCTTCTCATCTGACAGTCCTTTTTCTTTATTTTATTATTCTTTTATTTTGCCATCCCCACTTCTCTTGGCTGTCCCGTTTGCTTTCTTTGTTTTCCAGTCCTCCCCGCATCTACTCCTCTTTTGCCTTGGATTCTTTCCTTTCTTTGTCCAACTCTTTCTTTCCACCGTTTTCTTTCTTTTTTTTTTTTCTACAAAACAAAACCATCATGATGATGTTTCAAACATCATCACGACTTATCATTATTAAATATAATTTTTAATTTAATTTAAAAGCTGATCTACACAGACAGTTTTGACGAATTTATTACATAAAATTTCACTTGTTCTATTTTTATTTTCTTTGCATAACAAATCCTATAAACACAAAAATAACGTAAATAGCTCAAAAATATAAGGAACTAACTAAGAAAAGACGAGTGAATTCGAAGTAAAAATATATATAAATATGATCCGATCAGTTGTTTGGCTCAGTGGAGATCATGCCCAATATTTGTGCAACGGAGCAAGTTTCAAGTCTTGAAGCGTAGGATTGCAAGAATCCCCCCTGCAGTTACGGACTCACAGTCCTTCATCGGTGTTAACTACGGCCAGGTCGTCGACAACCTCCCGCCACCCTTTCTCTGCCCAAGCTCCCCCATCCCTTCTCCAAACGACCACACTCACGATGCCGTTTTGACTCTGCCGACGTGCTAAAGCCGTCGATGACGACGAGCATTGACGGGGAATTGATGTGACCAGCTTGGCAATCCAGTCCCAACATAATAATAGTTCTGATCCATGGCCAGAAAATACATTTGTCATAAACATCGAGCACATATAGTGAATCGGCTGCTGCAGTAAGCAATGAGTCTTCTTCCAGCTTTCTGGTTCTATATAGTGGCGATGAGTGATGCACTTGACATCATCACTCAAAGTTAGGTTTGAAACCCACCTGACAACTTGATGATCTGAAGGTTATGAGTCCTACCGACTCGACTCCTCCACCCTGCCATGATAGCCCAGTTCTCCGTCAGCTTTGAATCTGTCGCCATCGACAGCCGTGACTCAAGATGCCTCAACCCAGATTCTCAACGACGACGACGCACAGGCCATGAAGCTCAACTCAAAGACTCAGAAAAGTGACGGTTTACCGGTCGGGTCAAGCTGAAGGAAATTTTATGAAAAACATGTTCATTTGAGCAATATCTATTGTATGCAATTAACATTTAAAGGCGGAATCATGCTAGTATGCACTCAAAAACAAAACAATACCCATGAAATTCAAAGCCTAGTAGAAAGGTGAACCAAGACTCAACTTAAGAACAAAGTGAGTTGAGATATTTTATACCTTTGTTGATTCCTCTTTGCATAAGCAAAGGCTAATCACCCAAGGAGAGGGCCTTCATTCCTTGCTTCTTAGTTCCATCGATTTCCTGGAGAAGGATGCTAGAAAGGATTCTCCAAGTTCCCAAAAGGAGAACCTCTAATTTTTCCACACCAATGAGAGACTTGAAGAAGAGAGGAGTGACCTTGGAGGATGAGAGATTGCTAGCTAATCTCCTCCAAGGGGGCCGGCCTCTTAGAGAGAAAGGGAGACACATTTTCTCTCCAATTTTCTCCAAAAGAAACCCTAATGAAGAAAAAGCTATAACGTCATATTTATACCTACCTTCATTGGAGTGGCAAACTTGTAATAAGTCCAAAACCCACTCCTTTATCAATATGGCCGGCCATAGGGTGTTATTGGGCTGTTTGGGCCTTTGCGAATATTCAGTCATTAAGTTGTCATACAACTTAAGTCAATGGGCTTGACGTTCGAAGCCCATAGGGCCTCGGTCTTTAATGAACTTTATTCGTTTGATTAATTAACATATTAATTAATCCTTGCCATAAATAATTAAACCATTTAATTATCCTTACTCATCTCCGTTGTTTCTTCAATCTCTACCTTACACAGTGTACGATCCATTAGGTTCCTTTTAGCGAGGTAGTGGGTGATTAGAACTCTTTCAAATCGATTGTGAATTGAAACTTACTTTCAATTCTCCCTTTAGTGATTATACACGTTTAGGGCTTCCACAAACCATGAGTGACACCTAGCAGTATGTCATGGTTACCCAAGCAAATCAGAAGAGGTGGAGAACCTATTCAGTTTAGGATTACAATGCAATACGGTTTTTCTCTAATACAATACTCTTGACCACATTGTTTGGTTTGATAGTTTATTCATGTCTACTATCCAATGTGATTCTCTTACTTATATGATTACCTTGAATGTGATTTGGAACGATTTCCTAAATCTCATTCATACTCTGGCCAGAGATTCTTAATCATATCATAGAGTATTCTCCCTCAAACGGTTTCAAGGTTAGAGATCCCTTGTTGCGCATTCACTTGCCTCCATGGTTAAATGGCTTAACCCCAACTATGCCGTGGACACCCTCTGATGGAGTGACTTTGACATAGTCAAAGATCAAGGACCTAACCACAAGACAACTACGATGCTTCAGGTCAAATGACTACTTTGCATTATCCCAACCATGAGTTCTCATGTGACATGAGTATGAGAACTTCTCGTTGATCGTGTTCAGTGAACTCATTCGCTATTGAGCACCTACATGCTTGTCTTGGTGTCAATCACACCAATGACTCAAGACCAGTCACTTTCCCTGAGAGAAGACACAATATGTACTGATCTTAACGGACTGTCAATGCCCAATTGGCAATCCTATGATCAGGAACGTTTAGGATATGTATACAAAAGAGAATGGTCTTATGAATCTAACTTGTTTAAATTACATTCTCCTAATTACATATTCCTTGGACTTATCTTTTAAGCATATAACATTTATATGAGACGGCTTAAAACAATAATCTTTGCCCTTGATATTAAACTAGATTAGTTTAACATGTGAATTGTCTGTAAAGTATCATTATATGATTGGTTTTAGGGCACATTTCCAACAATCTCCCACTTGCACTAGAGCCAATCAGCTCGGTCATCAGTGATGATACCTCTTCTGTAGTCATTTCAAAAATGGCTGAGTAGTAGGCCTAGACAATGGATATCTATATGTTATCCATAGAAGCAACCTTGAGAATAACGACGTCACCATTATACATGATTCTTAATCATGTGGTTTAGTCTCTCATTTGAGTTCGGATCTTGATGAGACCTTGATTCCATGGCTTGAGCTATCACCCCATTAGTGTCGTAGTGTCGGTACACTAGAGACACTTTCTAGTTGGAACCGAATAGAGAGTTCATAAATGAACTTTCTCATCCAAACAATGTTGTTGTAAGCTTCTATATGGAAATATATTTGCATTCACAATGGAACGCACTAAAGTCATTACTTTTAATGTTTCCATCCAAATATCTCTTTAGTCATAATAAAAAGATATCTGATTATCTCTTCATTCATAATGAAGAAACATCCAATGATGGATTAGATTCATAATCTAATACATTTACGCTTCCATTACGTTACTCTAATTCTTCCTTATTCTTTGAGGAATCTATCCTTTATTATTTCTCAAATACTTAAGGATTCACTTGACAGTTGCCATGGTTCTGATCCTGGGCTTGCATTGATATCGTCTTGTACCGATCTTGGTACAACTCATATCAACGTTTTTCATACAATATGAAATACATAAATCACCTTTCTGCGTATGCATAAAGGATTCTATTTACGCATTATTTCTTTGGGAGTCAAAGGGTACGTTCCCTTTGAAAAGAGCTACCTCCTAGTCTTACTAGAGTTGTTCTTCTGATTGAAGTTTATCATCATATGAGAAACTTCCTAGCATCTTTTGTTTATTATTGGGGCTTGATACAATCCAATTATATCCTGAAATCTATCATTATAGATTTCCATCCCATGTTTATAGACTATGTCTCTCATATACATTCTATCGTTATACAATGTTTAAAGTCATAACTTTAACGAAGAAGTATTCTTTTCATTTCCAAAATTAATATATCATATATGTGTATATATATATATATATATATATATATATATATATATTCAAATTTAGGAACATGATTAACTCCCACTAATCTTTTGTAAACCTAGTAAACAAAAGATTCATTTACATCTTTATGAGAAATCAAACAATTTGATCTTTCTCTCATAAGACGCTTATAGCTCCCACTAGCTTGCTAAGATTCATGATGGATGGATCTCTACAACTTACATGTCTTGTGATTCATAGTTTTAGACATATATTATCAAGACCATGGAAGAAAATATCGATAATATCGGCGATATATCGCCGATATTATCGTTTTTTTCGTGCACCGATATTTTAGGTGGTATCCAAGGGGTTTTCGGAAAAATTTCGCGATAATATCGATAATATCGATAATATCGCGATATTATCGATATTATCGCGAAATGTCAGAAATGTGCAAGTCGGAGACGAACGCCGGAGCTTCTACAGCTTCGGCCGACTGTAAAACAACCCCCTAGACTCCGATCTAGGTATGAACATGAAATAGAAGACGAGAGGAACGTTTTTATAACGTCCGTTTGCCGTGAAACGGCCGGAGGTGTTCGGAAAGTTCGTCGACACCCACGGCCTCGCCGGAGATGGGTTTCCATGTTCCCGAGTCGAATTCATCCCAAAAACCTTGCAAAAAGAAGAGATAGAACTTCAATTTGACATCTAACCTTCGATCTAGAACATAAAAAGAAAAACCCCAAGCTTACCTAACCGGAGAAATTGAAGGAACTCGCCGGAGCAGGTGTGATGGTGTGCGTGTGGGTGTCGGTGCAGAGAGAAAGGAGAGGTGTATGTGGGTCGCGGTGCAGAGAGAAAGGAGAGGGAGGAGCAGAAGGCCGTGGTGTGTGTGTGGGTGGGGTGTCGATGCAGAGAGAAAGGAGAGGTGTGTGTGGGTGTCGGTGCAGAGAGAAAGGAGAGATGTATGTGGGTCTCGGTAATATGGAACTCTATTTGCTGAAAGGTAATATGGCATCAAACTTCACTCAACTTTTTCTTTGGTAAATGGCTCTAGTCAACTTTTATTGTGACTTTTGAGGATGGAAGCAATAAAGCAACGATCAGATGTGGGGTGCATTCTTGTCGCTAATTGCAGTGAAAAGTAAAGGGAAATTTGGAAGAACTGTTGTACCTTGGTGGAAAGCGACTAGGATATGGTGCATCAAAGGTGGTAATCAAACATGCAAATTGCAAAGAGTCATGCTCACGTATCATGAAAAAGCTATTTATCATAAGAAAAAATGTGTCCACTTGTGTATTCTTGAATTTTAATAGTAGACTGTAAATGACACAAGAAATCGATATGACAAAGAAATTGACGAACATTATGTTCTAACAAACATTAAAATTTCATCATGACAATCAAATGAGGACTTAAAAAATAAACAGTTCGAATCGTTCAAGTTCACTATATAATGAGTCCCATAACTAGTTTCCTTTCTTTAGGAACCGGATCCCCTTCGGACCCAAATGAATTGAGTCCAAAGATCAAATGATCCGAGCCATTGAAATTCGATCCAACGGCTGCAATTTTTATAACTTTTAGAGGACCCCTTGTTTGTAGTCGTTGGATCAAATTTCAATGACTCGGATCATTTGATGAGTGGGCTCAGTTTCTTTGGATCCCGAAGGGATCCGGTTCCCATTTTTTAAAACATAGAAATCCTTTCGAATTAAGACTCTGATATAAGTGAATTTAAAAGTAAAAACATAGAAATCCTTTTGAATTAAAACATAGAAATCCTTTCGAATTAAGACTCTGATATGAGTGAAGTTTGATGCCATATTACTCTTCACAATACACTCACTCTACACATAGAGATGATGAAGATAGTGAAAATTTTGAACCTCATAGGAACTCTATGTGGTACTAAGTCACTCATGTATCTTACCATGCAATGTATAAAGTGTAAAATATTGTACTAATTCATTATATATAAATGATTATGGTGTGTTTAGACTTCTTTCATTAATTACTACATATTTTCTATACTCACAATGTTTGTCAGCTCGTTATATAATCAACTTGATAATGTTAAATCCATCATGCAATGTATTTCCTTCCAATTTTTTTTGATAAACTAATAGATAATTGACTAAATAAACATCCTGCAAAGTTTCAATAAAAATTTCCAAGTTTTTCTTACAATTTCCGTGGTTTCCATGTAATTTTTATCGATATCGATATTATCCCGATATTTCCATCGATATTTCCGTGTTTTCGGACTACCGATATTTCCGATATTACCGATATTTTCTTCCTTGATCAAGACTATCTTAATAATGGTTTCGTAAACCCATATCATGTCCAAACATTGAATCACCTTTTAGTTGTAGCTAGCAATCTTCAAATTAATTGAAACCAAGACTACGTCAAAGATGGTTTCTTCAAAGTCAACCAATCTCTTTGATTGTAGTCACCTTAAGCTACCAATTAGCCATAAAGGTTTCATTATTTCGGGTCAAATGGTACTTTACCATTTCCTTGAGTATATGTCGTATATACACTCAATGTAGTCATAAGGATTTTCATTCTTATTTCTTTCGAATTAAGAGGTGTAACTCTATGACATAGTCATAAAGTTTAAACCATTCAACTGAGACAGTTTATAAATCCTTCTCGACTACCTTGGAGCTTGTTGTGTAGGAACTAGGTTGTTATATTTGTTGATTATCATCTTGTCTCTCAAAGAACCCATTCTTTGAGTTCTATCTCTCGTTCATTTGCACTTAGGCAAATCATATTGTAGGATTACAATGAACTACCCAACAAAACAACATTTGTTAGTTGGTTTATAGAAGTGATATCCAAAGGTTAATTTAAGGATATCCACAAGATAATTCTCAAACAAATATTGCTTATTAGCACACAACCCCAAATCTTAACACTATTAAGACTTGTCTTTCTTTCCAACTACATCCTATGGAGTCATGAAAATTTTGGAAGATCTTCTAGTTGACAATCATATTGTCTTAGAAGTATATATCCTATATATATGGGTAATTGATAACATCCAACGAACTAAATCTTATTCGAGTTCGTTCTTCTCTTAATGGAGAAATCCATTGTCATATGATGCTTCTTTCCTTGATATCTTTCGAGGAAACTGTTCTAAAGTGTTACCTTTTATTGGATCAAATCTAAGGAGGTAAGTACTTTAAACATCTTACTCATCAACTTACATTTCTTGAATTCTTTGAAACCTTTTGCAAAGCATTCGGACTTGTGTTTATTCAAAATAAATGATAGTCCAACCGAGAGCGATCTTCGGTCAATGTCATACAACATGAGTAGTATTATGTTGTGGACATGTGCCACTAAACATCTAAGTGAATTAACCTCAACAACTTTGTGATTCTTTCTTCCTTTCCAAAAGAATAAAGATTCAAACATTTTGCCTCTATACAATTTTAACAAGAAGGCATTGGATCCGGATCTAACGATCCAAAGCATCCATCTATGACCAACTCGTAATTTATGTTTTAGAGGTATCACAACTCAGTTGGGATTAGTCACTACCTTGCAACCTTTTGGGTTTTAAGCATCGTTATATTCTAAACAGTTAACACTACCATATCATCTCTACTATAGAGAAAATCAATTAGATTACAATAATCTAATCATTCATTAATAAAGAACAATGTTTTGTCAAACAAAACATTCGTCCATCTCTCATAGTGACGGAATTAAGTTCCTCAAAATTGGAATGTAAAGACAACCTTTGGTTTTTCCAATTTCTTTGGTAGTTCATATAAGGAAGTAAGTACGATCTGCTTTCACAGAGATCTACATTTGATTCACGTTCCAAATGTGAAGTACTTTCTCTTCTCTCATTAATCTTCTACTTCTTATTAGCCACACTTTTACAACGATTGTAAAACATAGTTACTAATACGGAATCAAGCATTCAAGTAGAAGAACCAACTGTTTTGAACTTTTCAAGAACAATTTACAACATCTTCGAAAGGTGTGTTCTTGACACTTGCAAGACATTTCTTGCAAATACCCCTTCCAATGTCCATCCTTTCATAAAGAAAGTTTGTTCCCTTGGAGTTATTTCCCCTTCTTCATTTGACTTCTCTTTTGACTACAATAGTCATGATCCCTAAACTCCCAATGTCTCTCTTGAAACTTATTTCAAATGTGTTATACACATCAAACGATTTGGAGAGCATGTGGTTATTGTTCATTATATAGTTTACAATAAACTTAGTGAACCATTTGGATAGGGACACAAAGGTGAAGTCCTTGCCTAGTTTCCGTCTCATGAAGTGGTTTAACACTTCAACACTCAATGATTCAAAATCATCATAAGTCCATGTTGATGGACTATTATTGTCAACCAACCATTATGTTCTAAACATAATTACAAACTTTCAAGAGTTGTTCAAGGCAACTCTCATTTCTTCATACAACAATTTGTAAGTGAAGAATCATGGCACATAAAGTGTCCATGTCATTGTGCTTTCTTCTCAAGTTCTTTGTTCATTTAACAAAGAAACAAGCACTAGTGTTTGCATTAACTAAGGGTTGTTCAAAGCAACTCTTATTTCTTCATACAACGATTTGTAAGTGAAGAACTATGACACTAAAAGTGTCCTTGTCTTTATGCTAATCTTCGTAAGTTCCCTTGTTCATATAACGAAGGAATAAGCATTGGTTGTTTGTGTTGTCCTCTTTATGATAGACTTATCTAACATGTTCATCTAATGATACATTACCAATAGGAAGATTTTGAGGATGAGACTACTTAGGTACATAACAATCCATTTAAGACAGTCTTTAGAATTATGGTGAAGGATGATTTGTGAAAAACATGTTCATTTAAGCAACATCTATAGCATGCAATTAACAATTAAAAGACGGAATCATGCTTGTATGCACTTAAAAACAAAACATTAACCATGAAATTCAAAACCTAGTAGATTGGTGAACCAAGACTCAACTCAAATCAAAGTGAGTTGATTAATTTATACCTTTGTAGATTCCTCTTTGCATAAGCAAAGGCTAATCACCCAAAGAGAGGGCCTTCATTCCTTGCATCTTAGATCTATGGATTTGGATGGATGAAATGGTTCTCCAAGTTCCCAAAATTGAGAACCTCTAAGTCTCCACACCAAGGTAAGATTGATGAAGAAATGAGTAACCTTGGAGGAGAAAGATTACTAGCTAATCCCTTCTAAGGGGGCCGGCCTCCTAGAGAGAAAAGGAGAGACATGTTCTCTCCAATTTTCTCCAAAAGAACCCCCTTATGAATTTTGGCTATAAAGTTCTTTATATAGTCACTTCTATAAGTGACCTAAAGAACCAAAAACCCTAATTCATATCAAATAGCCGGCCACATAAGGGATTTGGGCTTTTGGGCCCTTGTGAATCTTTATTCATTAAATTGTTATACAACTTAAGTCAATGGACTTGACGTTCGAAGCCCATTGGGCCTTAAGGTCCAAAACTATCCCGAGGTTTTTAACGAACTTATTCGTTTGATTAATTAACATATTAATTAATCCTTGCCATAAACAATTAAACCATTTAATTATTCTTACTCATCTCCATTGTTTCTTCAATCTCCACCTTACACGGTGTACGATCCATTAGGTTCCTTTTAGCGAGGCAGTGGGCAATTAAAACCATTTCAAATCGATTGTGAATTGAAACTTACTTTCAATTCTCCCTTTAGTGATTATACACGTTTAGGGCTTCCACAAACCATGAGTGACACCTAGCAGCATATCATGGTTACCCAAGCTAATCAGAAGAGGTGGAGAACCTATTCAGTTTAAGATTACAAATGCAATACGGTCTTTCTCTAATATAATACTCTTGACCACATTGTTTGGTTTGATAGTTTATTCATGTCTACTATCCAATGTGATTCGTGTGCTTATATGATTACCTTGAATGTGATTTGGAACGACTTCCTAAATCTCATTCATACTCTGGCCAGAGATTCTTAATCATATCATAGAGTATTCTCCCTCAAACAGTTTGAAGGTAAGAGATCCCTTGTTGCGCATTCACTTGCCTCCATGGCTAAGTGGCTTGCCGTGGACACCCTCATTTTGGAGTGACTTTTGACATAATCAAAGATCAAAGACTTAACCACAAGACAACTATGATGCCTCAGGTCAAAGGACTACTTTGCATTATCCCAACCATGAGTTCTCATATGACATGAATATGAGAACTCTTCGTTGATCGTGTTCAGTGAACTCATTCTCTATTGAGCACCTACGTACTTGTCTTGATGTCACACACACCAATGACTCGAGACTAGTCACTCTTCCTGAGAGAAGACACAACACGTACTGATCTTAACGGACTGTCAATGCCCAATTGGCAATTCTATGATCAGGAACGTTTAGGATATGTATACGAAAGAATGGTCTCATGAATCTAACTTCTTTAGATTGCATTCTCCCAATCACATATTCCTTGGACTTATCGTTTAAGCATATAACATTTATATGAGATGGCTTAAAACAATAATCTTTGCCCTTTATATTTAAACTACATTAGTTTAACTTGTGAAATGTCCGTAAAGTATCATCATATGATTGGTTTTAGGGCACATTTCCAACAATCTCCCACTTGCACTAGAGCCAATCAGCTTGGTCATCAGTGATGATACCTCTTCTGTAGTCATTTCATAAATGGCTGAGTAGTAGGCCTAGACATTGGATATCTATATGTTATCCATAGAAGCAACCTTGAGAATAACGACGTCACCATTATACATGATTCTTAATCATGTGGTTCAGTCTCTCATTTGAGTTCGGATCTTGATGAGACCTTGATTCCCTGGCTTGAGCTATCGCCCCATTAGTGTCGTAGTGTCAGTACACTAGAGACACTTTCTGGTTGGAACTGAATAGAGAGTTCATAAATGAACTTTCCCATCCAAACAACAATGTTGTAAGCTTCTATATGGCAATATATATTTTGCATTCATAATGGAACATACTAAAGTCATTACTTTTAATGTTTCCATCCAAATATCTCTTTAGTCATAATAAAGAGATATCTGATTATCTCTTCATTCATAATGAAGAAACATCCAATGATAGATTAAATTCATAATCTAATACATTTACGCTTCCTTTACGTTACTCTAATTCTTCCTCATTCTTTGAGGAATCTATCCTTTAGTATTTCTTAAATACTTAAGGAATCACTTGACAATTGCCATGGTTCTGATCCTGGGCTTGCATTGATATTGTCTTGTACCGATCTAGGTATAATTCATATCAATGTTTTTCATACAATATGAAATACATAAATCACCTTTCTGTGTATGCATAAAGGATTCTATTTAGGCATTATTTCTTTGGGAGTCAAAGGGTACGTTCCTTTTGAGAAGGGCAACTTGCTAGTCTCACTAGACTCGTCATTCTAATTGAAGTTTATCATCATATGAGAAACTTCCTAGCATCTTTTGTCTATTATTAGGGAATGATATAATCCAATTATATCTTGAAATATATCATTATAGATTTCCATCCCATGTATATAGACTATATCTCCCATATACATTCTATCATTATAGAATGTTTAAGGTCATAACTTTAGCGAAGAAGTATTCTTTTCATTTTCAAAATTAATATATCATATATATATTCAAATTTAGGAACATGATTAACTCCCACTAATCTTTTGTAAACCTAGTAAACAAAAGATTCATTTATATCTTTATGAGAAATCAAACGTTTTGATCTTTCTCTCATAAGACGTTTATAGCTCCCACTAGCTTGCTAAGATCCATGATGGTTGGATCTCTACAACTTACATGTCTTGTGATTCATAGTTTTAGACATATGTTATCAAGACTATCTTAATAATGGTTTCGGAAACCTATATTATGTTCAAACATTGAATCACCATTTAGTTGTAGCTAGCAATCTTCGAATTAATTGAAAACAAGACTACGTCAAAGATGGTTTCTTCAAAGTCAACCATTCTCTTTGATTGTAGTCACCTTAAGCTACCAATTAGCTATTTAAGGTTTCATTATTTCGGGTCAAATGGTACTTTACCATTTCCTTGAGTATATATCGTATATACACTCAATGTAGTCATAAGGATTTTCATTCTTATTTCTTTCGAATTAAGAGGTGTAACTCTATGACATAGTCATAAAGTTCAAACCATTCAACTGAGACGGTTTATAAATCCTTCTCGACTACCTTGGAGCTTGTGGTATAGGAACTAGGTTGTTATATTTGTTGATCACTATCTTGTTTCTTAAAGAACCATTCTTTGAGTTCTATCCCTCGTTCATTTGCTCTATCTTGGGCAAATCCTAGTGTAGGATTACAATGAACTACCCAACAAACAACATTTGTTAGTTGGTTTATAGAAGTGATATCCAAATGTTAATTTAAGGATACCCACAAGATAATTCTTAAACAAATATTGCTTATTAGCACACAACCCCAAATCTTAACATGATTAAGTTTTGTCTTTCTTTCCAACTACATCCTATGGAGTCATGAAATTTTTTGGAAGATCTTCTAATTGACAATCATATTGTCTTAGAAGTATATATCCTATATATGGGTAATTGATAATATCCAACGAACTAAATCTTATTTAAGTTCGTTCTTCCCCTTATGGAGAAATCTATTATCTTATGATGCTTATTTCCTTGATATCTTTCAAGGAAACTGTTCTAAAGTGTTACCTTATCTTGGATCAAATCTAAGGAGGTAAATACTTTAGACGTCTTACTCATCAACTTACATTACTTGAATTCTTTGAAACATTTTGCAAAGTATTCGGACTTGTGTTTATTCAAAATAAACTATAGTCCAACCGAGAGTGGTCTTCGGTGAATGTCATCCAACATGAGTAGTATTATGTTGTGGACAAGTGCCACTAACATCTAAGTGAATTAACCTCAACAACTTTGTGATTCTTTCTTCTTTCCAAAAGAATAAAGATTCGAACATTTCGCTTCTATACAATTTTAACAAGAAGGTATTGGATTCGGATCTAACGATCCAAAGCATCCATCTATGACCAACTCGTAATTTATGTTTTAGAGGTATCACAACTCAGTTGGGATTAGTCACTATCTTGCAACCTTTTGGGTTTTAAGCATCATTATATTCTAAACAGTTAACAATACCATATCATCTCTACTATAGAGACAATAAATTAGATTACTATAATCCAATCATTAATTAATAAAGAACAATGTTTTGTCAAACAAAACATTCATCCATCTCTACTATAGTGACGGAATTAAGTTCCTTAAAATTGGAATGTAAAGACAATCTTTGGTTTTTCCAATTTCTTTGGTAGTTCATATGAGGAAGTAAGTACTATCTGCTTTCGCAGAGATCTATATTTTATTCACGTTCCGAATGTGAAGCACCTTTTCTTCTCTCATATATCTTCTACTTCTTATTAGTCACACTTTTACAACGATTGTAAAACATAGTTGCTAATACGGAATCAAGCATTCAAGTAGAAGAACCAACTGTTTTGAACTATTCAAGAACAATTTACAACACATTCGAAAGGTGTGTTCTTGACACTTGCAAGACATTTCTTACAAATACCCCATCCAATGTCCATCCTTTCATAAAGAAAGTTTGTTCCCTTGGAGTTTATTTCGCTTTCTTCATTTGACTTCTCCTTTGACTATAATAGTCATGGTCCCTAAACTCCCACTATCTCTCTTGAAACTTATTTCAATTGTGTTATACACATCAAACATTTTGGAGAGCATGTGTTTATTGTTCACTACATAGTTTACAATAAACTTAGTGAACCATTAGGATAGGGACATAAAGGTGAAGTCCTAGCCTAGTTTCCGTCTCGTTAAGTGGTTTATCACTTCAACACTCAATGATTCAAAATCATCGTAAGTCCATGTTGATGGACTATTTTTGTCAAACAACCATTATGTTCTAAACATAATTACAAACTTTCAAGAGTTGTTCAAGGCAACTCTCATTTCTTCATACAACAATTTGTAAGTGAAGAATCACGGCACATAAAGTGTCCATGCCCTTGTGCTTACTTCTAAAGTTCCTTGTTCATGTAACAAAGAAACAAGCACTAATGTTTGCATTTAACTAAGAGTTGTTCAAAGCAACTCTTATTTCTTCATACAACAAATTGTAATTGAAGAATTATGACATTAAAAGTGTTGTCCTCTTTATGATAGACTTTTTCTAACATATTCTTTTAATGATACATTATCAATAGGAAGATTGTGAGCATGAGACTACTTAGGTACATTTACAAGCCATTAAAGACAATCTATGGTTTTGTAGTACCAAGTCCGGAAACTAAAGCTTTCGGCTTTTATTTGTCAAGTGTTGGATAGCGTTTGCAAATATATTGGTAAATAAATACATAACGAATATAAATTGATTGATTTTAAGCCATTTGATTCAGGTCTTTAAATCAAATAGCACCACCCACTATTTTTGGCAAATTCCATATCCCTCATTGGAATTCGAGAATTTTGGATGAAACTCTTAGTAGGGTAGGGAGACTCACCATTACCAAGCCCGCCTCAGAAGAATATGATGCGTAAAATAATTAAACACACAAATTAAACCCTATTTGTGACAATTGTAGTAATGATGTAAGTAGGGATCGTTCTAACCGGGGATTAACTAGGGGTGCTAATCTAATATAAATTGATTCAAAAACACAAAAACTAAACTTAAAGACTCTAACAAGACTACTATAACTCAAAACAGTTTTGAAGCACTCAAACCTACCTAAAACAATCAAATTGACTAAAAAAGAAACTCGAACTTGATTTGGACGAAATCCAAAGTGTTTATGACTCCAAATGCTTAATAACACACAATAAAACAGAATTGAATGACTAAGACTTAACAAAATATGGGGGAATTGTGTTTGGACGAAACTAATTTTAATGGGCAGATTGTAAGAAACAGATTGTAAGATAAAATTTTGATGAATCAATGGATGATGGAATAGCTAAGGGGTTCTTCTCCACACATGAAATATATGCAACGTAAATCAATTTCCAGTTATCAATTCAATAAGTTATGAACCTCGACACTCCAAGTTAATTAGGTCCGCTTAAATTAACCTTCAGATTTCCCTAGGATCATTGAATTGGATGAATATGCATCGCAAACAAATTATTCCTAACAAGTTCTCTATATGAACAGCATGATAAAGACACAAGTTAGAATCATTACGTTCTTTGGAAATCATAAGCATCGACAAGGCATTTGTAACTATGAAAAGCATGATACTCTTGCCAGGAATCTACTTAACACGATCGTGACTAGCGACCTTCACTACTTGTGAATACAAATTCATAACAATTAGGTGAAACAAACTTATATCCTAGCACCAAATTCAAGCATGCAAATTAAGCGTGCACTCTCAATCAACATACAAGAATAAGTTCTAAATCAAATGGTTAAGCAAATTGTATTGACGACTTATGTAACAATAACTGGAAGTAATCAACTCATTCCACATATATAATCATGGTTTTGAATACACCCTTAGCCAAAAACGAAATTAGCCAATCATACTTAAAGCAAAACAAAGATTATATGAATTAGACATTGAAATATAAGATAGAAAACACCTAAAATCGTTCAACAACTCAGAATGAAGAGCCAAACAATCGTAGTGAATCTGTCCCCTTCCTTGCTTGCGGCAGATTGGGTTGTGAAGATGTTTTGGGTAGTTTTATGGTGTAGAATGGATGGGGAATGGTATGGAGAGGTTAGGGTGAGTGTGGAGGAGTGTTTGATGGTTGAAGGATGGTAGAGAACTCGGCAAAGAGGGTGGAAGAAGGTGGAGTGGCTGTTATGTTTTCTGGGCACTAGAATGGTGTTTTTGGGGTGTTTTGCTGCCTAGGGTGAGTATGGACGAATTTTCTGTGATGAATGATGAATATGGGAGAGAGTCATCCCTTGGCCAAGGGGTGTAAACATGTATATATAGGCCCCAAAAACCCTAGAGAATGGATGAAATGCACATCAAGGAGGGTGAATTTGTGGTGTACAATGGTCCAAGGATTAAAATGAAGTAATGATGCAAAGTATGGAGGGTAAAATGGAGTGGTATTTCAGCTAGGGAGCATGAATGATTGTGTACATTGCATAGAAATGAAAAGGGGAGGTGAAATGTTTCAGAAATTAGTCAAAGGTGCAGCAACATGTGTTGCACACGGCATAGGATCCTAAAGGTGGCTGATGGAGCATTAATTGGTGCATGTAATGGTTGTGAAAGTTGTGTGAAATCTGATGGGTGAAGGGAACAAGAGGTATGCAGCAATTGAGTGTAATAATTGAGTGTATTGAGGCATGAAATCAGAAATATTGTAGGGGACAAGGGTGATTAAGCATGGCATGGGAATCCAAAGGGAATACAATGGGTTTGCACGGCAAGGGGTGTGAATTTTGGAGTGACACCCTATTGTGGCTGAGTTCTTTATCCTTTGCACAATAATTCTTCACATTCTTAGCCTCATTAGTCTTCAATTTCGTCCATCCACTTTGCTCCATGCATTTGCTATCCATCCAAACCCGAAACTGCTCCAAAGGCCTAAAAAATGCATCTTCTTGCATACTTTGTCCTTAGAATCTGAAAACACACAAAAATGACTTTAAACACTAAAATAACTAAGAAAACACAACGTAAATGCGTAAGAACAAGCTAACTAAGTCGCATAAATATGCTCCTATCAGAATATCATATTGGCTAGCAACAATAATGATGAGAGGATAACGCTTTAGCCATTTACAACTTTTGTAATTACCCATTTAATTTGGCCTCTAGAAAATGATGCCTCAGAAGAATATCATATTGACACCATTGTACTTAGTTAAGTCATTCCCACCATGCTAGTTCAAGTAGGGGTTCAAGAATGGCCTCAGAAGAATATCATATTGACCATACTCGTTGCCTACCTTTCACTTCATCATATGTTTATAGGCTTCTCTTGAATGTAAGCATATACTTTGCATACCCCAGAACTGGACGAATACGGTGTATGAGTCACAAACGATTGAAGCCTACCATGGTGGAATGCCTACGAAGAGATGTTCAAAGCATCTCTCGCTTATCAACTTAATAATGGTTTGGTTGAGGGTTTTAGGTCTCATCATATATAAATATTCATTTTAATCTTTATTAAAACAATTTTGGTCCTATTACAACTATTGGTCCATTTGATTGAATTTAGTTGTATATAATACTCCCACTATGCTTATAAAACGGTTTTTAAAGCAAGAGTATATGATACTACTAACATAAACTTTGCATTCATTTGATGGACTATATAGTTGCCTTAGGGCCTTAGGATGACTATGAACCTTTGTTTAGATTCAACACGAGCCTAGTGTTGAATCTCGGTCTAGGGATGGTGATTGATTTTAGTTACGCCTTTAATCACATTAAGGCGTGTTGTCTTAGGGGCGTTGGACCCAACTACTTCATTTTCATGCATATCAAATAAAGCAAGAAAGAAGTACTTCAAAGTAAAGGTGAGCTTATGCTCATTGCAACATTTGAATAATACAAATTACTTTAAAGTAAAGAAGAGCTTATGCTCTTTTACAACATTTGATAAAATCAAATTACAACCAAAATCTAATCTACACATTCCCATGGTTCAAACAAATTTGAAACGGCCTTTCACATAGCTCAATTATCGTAGGCTTAGGTTCACAATCACCCTTTAATTAATTAACGCTTTAACTAATTAAACTTGAATGCAACATTTTCATTTGGTTTTTGTATCCATAAAATTGATTTAAATGGAGCTAAATGAAATGAAAATCCAATTCTCATTTGAAGAGACAAAACAATTTTATTCTCATCTTAATTTGGGCCAAAATGCAATAACCTCAACTTTTGGGCCATATTGCAAAAACACAAACTTTTGGGGTCACTTTGTAAAAACACAAAAGTCCACAACTTCATGTAATTACAACTAGAACTAAAAAATTTCAACAAATATAAAAACTTCATTAAAGGAGCAAAACAATTTGTCCTTTAGCGTTTTAGGCCTTAACATCAAAACGTAAACTTTCGGGTCAAAATACAAATACACAAAAGTATCAAAACTTTATGTAATTGCATAAAAGCCTCAAAAATACCCTATTTTAATAGGGTGGCTGGTTTTAGGGAGAAAATAGAGAAGAGATAAGTCCATAAAAATTTGAAAATTTTTCAACAATGTCATAAAGCCTTGCAAGTGGAATTTGGTTGGTGTGAATCATAAAACCATGCAAGTGGTGTGTATCACCTTTCAAAATAAATGTTTTGTTGATAGAAAATTCACATCAACCAACACAAAACAAAGACTTTATGAAATCAACCAAAACTTTGAATCAAAACACCAAACTTTTTGTTCTTGATAAGAACCTCAAGAACAATGAAGAACATCCATGAAAACCCATAAGAGTTCCATGAACATTTTCACTCATTAAAATATCCCAAAACCATTCAAACTTAAGGGAAATAACATATAACCAAACTAGGGTACATAGGGGTTCCAAACGTTACTTGAAAACACTTTTAACAAGTCAAACAAGAACCCAAAAATCCACCCTTTGGATTTGGCCGAAAATTCCCAAAAACATAGCACCAAATTTTAGCTCCAATATTCATGCTCATATGAACTACATCTACAACATTTGAGATGGCAAATTTTCTAACAAAATTTACATTCAAAGAAGCAAGAATAAAGCTTGTAACATATTACAACATTTAAATCAAAGACTATGAACTACAAAACCCAAAAGGATTCACCAACTACTAGACCTAGGCTCTGATACCACTTGAAGGATGATTTGTGAAAAACATGTTCATTTAAGCAACATCTATAGCATGCAATTAACAATTAAAAGACGGAATCATGCTTGTATGCACTTAAAAACAAAACATTAACCATGAAATTCAAAGCCTAGTAGATTGGTGAACCAAGACTCAACTCAAATCAAAGTGAGTTGAGTAATTTATACCTTTGTAGATTCCTCTTTGCATAAGCAAAGGCTAATCACCCAAAGAGAGGGCCTTCATTCCTTGCATCTTAGATCTATGGATTTGGATGGATGAAATGGTTCTCCAAGTTCCCAAAATTGAGAACCTCTAAGTCTCCACACCAAGGTAAGATTGATGAAGAAATGAGTAACCTTGGAGGAGAAAGATTACTAGCTAATCCCCTCCAAGGGGGCCGGCCTCCTAGAGAGAAAAGGAGAGACATGTTCTCTCCAATTTTCTCCAAAAGAACCCCCTTATGAATTTTGGCTATAAAGTTCTTTATATAGTCACTTCCTTAAGTGACCTAAAGAACCAAAAACCCTAATTCATATCAAATAGCCGGCCACATAAGGGATTTGGGCTTTTGGGCCCTTGTGAATCTTTATTCATTAAATTGTCATACAACTTAAGTCAATGGGCTTGACGTTCGAAGCCCATTGGGCCTTAAGGTCCAAAACTATCCCGAGGTCTTTAACGAACTTATTCATTTGATTAATTAACATATTAATTAATCCTTGCCATAAACAATTAAACCATTTAATTATTCTTACTCATCTCCATTTTTTCTTCAATCTCCACCTTACACGGTGTACGATCCATTAGGTTCCTTTTAGCGAGGCAGTGAGCGATTAAAACCATTTCAAATCGATTGTGAATTGAAACTTACTTTCAATTCTCCCTTTAGTGATTATACACGTTTAGGGCTTCCACAAACCATGAGTGACACCTAGCAGCATATCATGGTTACCCAAGCTAATCAGAAGAGGTGGAGAACCTATTCAGTTTAGGATTACAAATGCAATACGGTATTTCTCTAATACAATACTCTTGACCACATTGTTTGGTTTGATAGTTTATTCATGTCTACTATCCAATGTGATTCGTGTGCTTATATGATTACCTTGAATGTGATTTGGAACGACTTCCTAAATCTCATTCATACTCTGGCCAGAGATTCTTAATCATATCATAGAGTATTCTCCCTCAAACAGTTTGAAGGTTAGAGATCCCTTGTTGCGCATTCACTTGCCTCCATGGCTAAGTGGCTTAACCCCAACTATGCCGTGGACACCCTCCTTTTGGAGTGACTTTTGACATAATCAAAGATCAAGGACTTAACCACAAGACAACTATGATGCCTCAGGTCAAAGGACTACTTTGCATTATCCCAACCATGAGTTCTCATATGACATGAATATGAGAACTCTTCGTTGATCGTGTTCAGTGAACTCATTCTCTATTGAGCACCTACGTACTTGTCTTGATGTCACACACACCAATGACTCGAGACTAGTCACTCTCCCTGAGAGAAGACACAGCACGTACTGATCTTAACGGACTGTCAATGCCCAATTGGCAATCCTATGATCAGGAACGTTTAGGATATGTATACGAAAGAATGGTCTCATGAATCTAACTTCTTTAGATTGCATTCTCCCAATCACATATTCCTTGGACTTATCGTTTAAGCATATAACATTTATACGAGACGGCTTAAAACAATAATCTTTGCCCTTTATATTTAAACTACATTAGTTTAACTTGTGAAATGTCCGTAAAGTATCATCATATGATTGGTTTTAGGGCACATTTCCAACATATGGTACCAAGTCCGGAAACTAAAGCATTCGACTTTTCTTTGTCAAGTTTTGGATAGCGTTTGCAAATATATTGGTAAATAAATACATAACGAATATAAATTGATTGATTTTAAGCCATTTGATCTGGGTCTTTAAATCAAATAGCACCACCTACTATTTTTGGCAAATTCCATATCCCTCATCGGAATTCGAGAGTTTTGGAGGAAACTCTTAGTAGGGTATGGGAGACTCATCATTACCAAGCCCACCTCACAATGATATGATGTTGGCTAGCATCAATAATAATGAGAGAGTACGCTTACTCATTTGCATCTCTTGCAAGTACCCATCTTATTTGGCCTCTAGAGAATGAAGCTTCACAATGATATGATGTTGGCTCCATTGCACTTAGTTAGTCATTCCCACCATGCAAGTTCGAGTAGGGGTTCAAGAACAACCTCTCAATGATATGATGTTGGCTATTCTCGTTGCCTACCTTCACAACATCTTGTATGCATATAGAACTCCTCCTGAGTGTAAGCACGCACTTTGTACTCCCCCATGATAGGGTGAAGTCGGTGTACGAGTCACAAACGATTGGAGCCTACCACGGTGGAAGACCACGAAAGAGTGTTCAAAGCACTCTCACGCTTATCAACTTAATAATGGTTTGGTTGAGGGTTTTAGGTCTCATCTTTTCTAAACATACATTTTAATCTTATTAAAACAATTTGGTCCTATTACAACTATTGGTCCATGTGATTGATTTAGTAGTATATAGTACTCCCACTAAGCTTGTAAAACGGTTTTTAAAGCAAGAGTATATGGTACTACTAACATAAGGTTTGCATTCATTGATGGACTATATAGTTGCCTTAGGGCCTTAAGATGACTATGAACCTTTGATTAGATCCAACACGAGCCTAGTGTTGAATCTTGGTCTAGGGATGGTGATTGATTTTAGTTACGCGTTTAATCATATTAAGGCGTGTTTTTCCTATTGGACATTGGACCCAACTACTCCAATTTCATGCATATCAAATAAAACAAGAAAATGAGTACTTCAAAGTAAAGAAGAGCTTATGCTCTTTTACAACATTTGATCAAAACAAATTACTTTAAAGTAAAGAAGAGCTTATGCTCTTTTACAACATTTGATCATATCAAATTACAACCAAAATCTAATCTACACATTCCCATGGTTCAAACAAATTTGAGACAGCCTTTCACATAGCTTAATTATTGTAGGCTTAGGTTCATAATCATCCTTTAATTAATTAACGTTTTAACTAATTAAACTTGAATGCAACATTGTCATTTGGTTTTTGTATCCATAGAATTGATTTAAATGGAGCTAAATGAAATGAAAATCCAATTCTCATTTAAGGAGACAAAACCATTTTGTTCTCAACCTAATTTGGGCCGAAAAGCAATAACCTCAACTTTTTGGGCTATATTGCAAAACATAAACTTTTGAGGTCACTTTGTAAAAACACAAAAGTCCACTACTTCATGTAATTACAATTAGAACTCAAAAATTTCAACAAATTCAAAAAACTTCATTAAAGGAACAAAACAATTTGTCCTTTAGTGATTTTGGGCCTTTACGTAAAAACGTAAACTTTTGGGTCAAACTACAAATACACAAAAGTATCAAAACTTTATGTAATTGTATAAAAGCCCCAAAAGTACCCTACTTGTAGGGTGGCCGGTTTTGGAGTAGTGTGAGTGATGGTGTGTGAGTTGATTTTTGATGAAAAGCAAAGTCATAAAGTCATGCAAGTTGAACAAGTGGGTGATGGGTTGGTGTGTAAGAAAAGTACCAATCATGTACAAAATTCAAACACATTTTCAAATTTCAAATTTTCAAATTTCAATCACTTTTCAAATTTTGAAAAAATCACACCAACCAACACAAAACAAAGACTTTATGAAATCAACCAAAAACTTTGAATCAAAACACCAAACTTTTTGTTTTGGCAAGAACATCAAGAACATTGAAGAACATCCATGAAAACCCATAAGAGTTTCATGAACATTTTCACTCAATAAAACTCAAATTTTAACTACTCAAAATGGGGTTAACATCCTAGGGTACTTAGGGGTTCCAAAAGTCACCTTAAAACACTTTTAACAAGACAAACATGAACCCAAAAAATCACCCTTTGGATTTGGCCGAATTTCCCCAAAAACATGGCACCAAATTTTAGCTCCAAAATTCATGCTCATATGAACTACATCTACAACATTTGAGATGGCAAATTTTCTAACAAAATTTACATTCAAAGAAGCAAGAATAAAGCTTGTAACAATTACAACATTCAAATCAAAGACTATGAACTACAAAACCCAAAAGGATTCACCAACTACTAGACCTAGGCTCTTGATACCACTTGAAGGAAATTTTGTGAAAAACATGTTCATTTGAGCAACATCTATTGCATGCAATTAACATTTAAAGGCGGAATCATGCTAGTATGCACTCAAAAACAAAACAATACCCATGAAATTCAAAGCCTAGTAGAAAGGTGAACCAAGACTCAACTCAAGAACAAAGTGAGTTGAGATATTTTATACCTTTGTTGATTCCTCTTTGCATAAGCAAAGGCTAATCACCCAAGGAGAGGGCCTTCATTCCTTGCTTCTTAGTTCCATCGATTTCTTGGAGGAGGATGCTAGAAAGGATTCTCCAAGTTCCCAAAAGGAGAACCTCAAATTTTTCTACACCAAGGAGAGACTTGAAGAAGAGAGGAGTGACCTTGGAGGATGAGAGATTGCTAGCTAATATCCTCTAAGGGGGCCGGCCTCTTAGAGAGAAAGGGAGAGACATTTTCTCTCCAATTTTCTCCAAAAGAAACCCTAATGAAGAAAAAGCTATAAAGTCATATTTATACCTACCTTCATTGGAGTGGCAAACTTGTAATAAGTCCAAAACCCACTCCTTTATCAATATGGCCGGCCATAGGGTGTTATTGGGCTGTTTGGGCCTTTGTGAATATTTAGTCATTAAGTTGTCATACAACTTAAGTCAATGGGCTTGACGTTCGAAGCCCATTGGGCCTTAAGTCCCAAAAACTAACCCGAGGTCTTTAATGAACTTTATTCGTTTGATTAATTAACATATTAATTAATCCTTGCCATAAATAATTAAACCATTTAATTATCCTTACTCATCTCCGTTGTTTCTTCAATCTCTACCTTACACGGTGTACGATCCATTAGGTTCCTTTTAGCGAGGCAGTGGACGATTAGAACTCTTTCAAATCGATTGTGAATTGAAACTTACTTTCAATTCTCCCTTTAGTGATTATACATGTTTAGGGCTTCCACAAACCATGAGTGACACTTAGCAGTATGTCATGGTTACCCAAGCTAATCAGAAGAGGTGGAGAACCTATTCAGTTTAGGATTACAATGCAATACGGTATTTCTCTAATACAATACTCTTGACCACATTGTTTGGTTTGATAGTTTATTCATGTCTACTATCCAATGTGATTCTCTTACTTATATTATTACCTTGAATGTGATTTGGAACGATTTCCTAAATCTCATTCATACTCTGGCCAGAGATTCTTAATCATATCATAGAGTATTCTCCCTCAAACGGTTTGAAGGTTAGAGATCCTTTGTTGCGCATTCACTTGCCTCCATGGTTAAGTGGCTTAACCCCAACTATGCCGTGACACCCTCTGATGGAGTGATTTTGATATAGTCAAAGATCAAGGACCTAACCACAAGACAACTATGATGCCTCAGGTCAAAGGACTACTTTGCATTATCCCAACCATGAGTTCTCATGTGACATGAGTATGAGAACTCCTCGTTGATCGTGTTCAGTGAACTCATTCGCTATTGAGCACCTACATGCTTGTCTTGGTGTCAATCACACCAGTGACTCGAGACCAGTCACTCTCCCTGAGAGAAGACACAATATGTACTGATCTTAACAGACTGTCAATGCCCAATTGGCAATCCTATGATCAGGAACGTTTAGGATATGTATACGAAAGAGAATGGTCTCATGAATCTAACTTGTTTAAATTACATTCTCCTAATTACATATTCCTTGGACTTATCGTTTAAGCATATAATATTTATATGAGATGGCTTAAAACAATAATCTTTGCCCTTGATATTAAACTAAATTAGTTTAACATGTGAAATGTCCGTAAAGTATCATTATTTGATTGGTTTTAGGGCACATTTCCAACACAAGCAAGGCTAAAAAGGACTAGGAAGACTACCTCGTTGGGTTGACCTGCCAAACGATTCGCTCCACCCTCGGCGACGAGTTCAGTCCGGCGTCGGCAACAATTGGGCGAAAGGACACTATACCGAATAACATCATGAGCCATAAGCTCTCCTCTGCTAGAGCACATGGGTGACCCTGCAAAAGCGAAAATAAAGGGAGCCGACAAAGAATTATTCGACAAAAAGGAACAGAAAAGCAAAAAAAAAACAAAAAAAGAAAAAGGAAAAAGAGAAGTGAGAATGGATGGGCACGACCAGGCTGTCTAAGAAAGCAAGTGGGTGGTATCAAGGCTGTCATGTTACGTTTTACAGAAGAACATGCAGGAATGGAAAAGAAGAAACAAAATAAAAGCAAAGCAGAAAGCAAAAGAGAAAGCAAAAGAAAAGAATGATGTGATTTGCTTTTATTGTTTTTATGATGTAATTTATTTTTATCTTTCGGAGACATCTGTATAAACCCCATCAGAGGGTAATATGTATAAACCCCATCAGAGGGTAATATGTATAAATCCCATCAGAGGGTGAAAAAAAAACCCCTAAATAGTGGGCTGTAATGTCATGTGGAGGGCGAAAATCTATATGCCCAAAAGAGCCAGACCCTTTATTATCACCAACCAGGTGACCAAAAGTACGCCTAGTACTTCACAATTATTCGGCAACCTGCCGCTATTACCACCAACCAGGTGATGAAATGTACAACCCGTACTCTAATATCATTTGGCAACTAGCCATTCATGCCACCAACCCGGTGATGAAATGTACAACCCGTACTCTCCTTCATGCCACCAACTAGGTGATCAAAAGTACGCCCAGTACTCCAAATTATACATGAGCATTACTCATGTCATTCATACATAAACATTTATGAGCATCACTCATGACAATCATACATAAACATTCATGACCATCATTCATGTCAACATTCATGAGCGTCACTCATGTTAACATTCATGAGCATCACTCATGACAACATCCATGAGCATCACTCATGTCAATCAACATAAACATTCATGAGCATCACTCATGTCAATCAGCTTCAAAAGCGTCATTTACAGAGCTCTAGCTTCAACAGCTTCATTTACAGAGTTTTAGCTTCAAAAGCTTTATTTACAAAAGCTCCAACTTCGAAAGCTTCATTTACATAGCTCTAGCTTCAAAGCTTCACTTGTAAAGCTTCACCTACAAAGCTTCAGTGCAGGGTATACAAATACCGCCTTCGAACAACCACCACTTCGGCCCATACATGGATTCAATTTGAAGTCTCCAACCAACAGACTCTATTGACCGAAGACTTGGGGGACTGCATTATGTACCATTTATTGGGCCTCATGAAAAATACTTGGGGGACTTAGCCCTTCACTTATGTATTGAGGAACGAGCCCTTATTTTATAAAAGGGACTCCCTCACCGTCATTATAGAGCATCAACTCTAGCACATTATTCATGTATTGAGGAGCGAGCCCTTATTTTATAAAAGGGACTCTCTCACCACCATTAGAGAGCATTGCCGTCTACTAAGCAACCGCCTCGCCGCTAGCATCAACTTTAGCCCATCATTTATGTATTGAGGAACGAGCCCTTATTCTATAAAAGGGACTTCCTCACCATCATTAGAGAGCATCAACTCTAGCCCATCATTCATGTATTGAGGAGCGAGCCCTTATTCTATAAAAGGGACTCCCCCACCTTCAAATGTCGCAAGCCGAGCCAACCTAGGCAACATAAGCCACGAGCCGAGCAGCCGAGCAGCGTGTGCTACTTCTAGTTGAGCGTCATGTCAGATTGAGCACTGCCTCATATCGAGCATTAGTTCAAGACAACATCTAGTTACTTCGGCCTACACATGGACAGAATTTCAAGTCTCTAGCCAAAAGACTCACTTAAATGTAATTATGTAATAAAGGAGGGGCAAATATGTAATTAGGGGATGAGCCCTTATTCTATAAAAGGGCCTCCTTACCCTCACAAACCCTAAGTCTCTCCTATCTAAAGCAAAGTTCTCAGAGCTCTCTCCCTCACAAATACTCTCAAATAAATACATAATCAGTGTGGACGTAACCCAAACCTTGGGGTGAACCACAATACATCTTGTGTCATTTACATTACTTGCAGATTCACGGTCGGATTTACGTTGTTCCAAGACCTCTGGTTTTGTGCATCAACAAACATCATGATACTCCTGCCAGGAATTTACTTAACACGATTGTGACTAGCAACCTCCATTACTTATGAATATAGGTTCATAACAATTAGGTGAAACTCCCTTATATTCTAGCATCAAATTTATGCATGCAAACTAAGTATGCATCCTTAATCAACAAACAAGAATAAGTTATGAATCAAACAGTTAAGTAAATTGCATTCACGATTTATGAAATCACAACTGGAAGTAATCAATTCATATTGCAAATATGTTCATGGCTTTGAATTCTCCTCTAGTTAAAACGAGTTTAGCTCCTCATGTTCGCAAAACAAAGATAATTAAACTTAAACATTGAAAACAAAAGATGGATTACACCTAAGAGTGTTCCAGCAATCCAAGCTTGAATGGCAAGCACGTCCAAGGGTCCTCCTTCTTCTTCTTTGTTGCGGCACAAGGTGTGGGTGAAGGTTTGAGTGATGAATTGTATGAAAGAATGGCTGAAAGTATCAATAGTAGTCAATGGGTGATCCTAAAGGTTGTGGCAAGGGCCTTTATTTATAGGTTTAAGAAAAACAAGGCCTAACTTAATTTGGTAAACAGGTTTGATCCCAAATCCACAAGGAGAAGGAGAAATAAATGTCAGAATCCTAAGAATAAAGGGAAAGATATGTAGCTCCTAAAGGTTCCTAGTGCAGCACGGAAGGAAATTTAAAGGGATAGGTGCGGCAACCTTCTTTGACTGGGATTGTCCTTCTAGAACCATGTAATTAAGTGTCCTAATATATTTAGAGATCCTCCTTGCAACTGGAAATTAGGTGGTGTAGGATTAGGAAAGGATTAGGACAAAATAAGGTAACTTGGTTAACATTCCTTCTTTCTTGCTGAGCTTCCTTATCTTCCTTGTTTTGAATTTATTTCCTTCATCTCTTCAGCACATTCCTAGCCTATTTTGATCTTCAAATTCATCCATCTACCTTGCTCCATACATGTGCTATCCATTCCAAGCCCAAAACTGCTCCAAATTGCACTTTTTTGCTACTTTAGCCCTTTAGACCTACAAACACACCAAAATAGCTTAAAATACTAAAATAACTAGGAACTAACAACATAAATGCAAGAAAACAAGCTAACTAAGTTGCGTAAATATGCTCCTATCAAGCTGCCAAAGCTATTGCAGAATCTTCAAAACAAAAAGGCCTCCCATCTAGAAATAGTTCCAACACGAACAATACAACCCTTCTAGTTGCCAAGAATTCCACTTGTAGAGGAGAAAAATTTGATGCGAAATATATAAGCACACAAATTAAACCCTCTTTTTGACAGTTGTAGTATAGTTGTAAGTAGGGTATCGTTCTAAACCGGGGATTAGGAGGGATTGCTAAATCACTTGAAAACTAATTTAAAAACATAAAAACAAAGTTAAAAATGTAAACAAAAGATTTTAAAACAAGAAAGTAAAAGGGGGATTTGAGTTTGGTGAAGTTGAAAGTAAAAACGAATAAACTAAAAACTTAAATAGATTTTAAACAAATTTGGGTTGAATGGATAATGGAAGGCTAGCTAAGGGGTTCTTCTCCACACATGTCTTGCTTGCATACAAAATGATTTCCAATTGCATTTCAATAACTTATTAATTCTCAACGCCCCAAATTAACCGTGAATTGCACTAATTAACCCTCAGTTTTTCCACAAGTTATTGGGTTGGATGATTGCATACGACAACCCAAAACATTCCCTACAAGTTCCCTACATGAATTGCATAATAGAGATACAAGCAAGAATTATTAAGTTCTATGAAAAACATAAGCATTGACGAGGCACTCGTTACTATGATTTGCATGAAACTTATGCCAAGGATTTACTTAACACAATCGTGACTAGCGACTTTTACTACTCATGAATATAAGTTCATAATGATTAGGTGAAATTCCCTTATACTCTAGCATCATATTTATGCATGCAAACTAAGTATGCATCCCTAATCAACATACATAAACATGTTATCAATCAAATAGATAAGTAAATCGAATTCATAACTTATGAAACGCAATTAAAAGTAATCAAATCATATTGCAAGCATTAACATGGTTTCGAATCCCCCCCTAGCCAAGGGGGGTTTAGTTCCTCATTATTACAAAACAAAGATAAACAAATTTAAACATTGAAAAACAAAGGAAAGAAAGCACCTAAACGTTCCAACGATCCATGTTGGATAGCAAGTGCGTCTAAGGACTTTTCTCCTTCTCTTTGCCGCAACAACAAGGTTGGAATGATGTTGAAGGGTTGGTTATTTGGAGGAATGGATGGAAAGGGGTTTAGATATGTAGGAGAGGCAAGGAAAGGCTTGGAGAATGGTTAATTTCTGGATGATTTGAATGAGGTTGATGCCATGGTATTTATAGGAAGAGGATGGACTTGTTTAACACAAAATGTTGGTGGAATTGAGTAGGTGAGCATGGCAAAGAGTGGGAATTGTTGGTGGGTTAGGTATTGAGTCATCCACTCACATGTCATGGTTAGCTAAGCATTGCATCATCCACTCACATGTCATGGTGAGTTAAGCATTGCATCATTACTCAAATTTCTGGTGGAGGTGGAAGTAAAAGCCACGGCATTGATGTGTTTTGAGTGAAGTTTTGGCCAATCCTTCTAGAAATTTATCCCTTCTTGCAACTTGTATTTGTTTCACCAGATTTTTAGCATGTTCTTAGCCTCTTTTGTCTTCAAATTGTCCATCCATCTTGCTCATATCATATGTAATCCATTCCAAGCTCAAAACTGCTCCAAAATGCACCAAAATGCACTTTCTTGCTACCTTAGCCCTTTGGACCTACAAACACACGAAAATGGCTTAAAGTACTAAAATAACTAAGAACTAATAACGTAAATGCAAGAAAACTAGTTAACTAAGTCGCATAAATATGCGTCTATCAAATTCCCCCACACTTAGCTTTTGCTAGTCCTCGAGCAAAATAAAACAAACAAAACATAACCTAACCTTCCAACATTTGCTACAGGGATTTCCAACGATACATAACATGCCAAAGATCATTATTCCCACAGATTTTAGTCATCCCTACTCTTGAGCATATACTTAATCATAGTTACCATTCACTAGCTCACATTTAATCGTTTAAAACAACATTATGGACGTAGTAACATGCCTTAGAGAATCCACTCAATTCCTTACTGGATACACTCTTATTTTCACACAGATTTTCTAACTACTCTCCCTATACTAAGTATATGTGAGAAGATTGATGTAAACATGGAAACGAACACTCACACATGTTATAAAAGAAGCAATTTTCTGGAATGATTAAGCATTTATAGATATGATCTCATGAATGGAACGCTACTACTTAGATGCGAGAACCAGGGACACCATATGCTCAAACCAATCCCAAACTCCACATATTGAAATACATAACACTCAAGATAGAAGTTAAGGGTTGTAACGGGGCTTGGGGAATGGTTAACAAAGAAAGGATAGGGAAAACAAACGTTCTTCAAGCATTAGTAAGCAAAGTAGTAAATTTGAGACTTAGAATTCACTTAGATTGCAGAAATTAACTTTAAAACACAAAGGGAAGATTTAAACAACTTCTTAGGGCCGAATTCATTGTTTTGGACCCTTTCTTCAACAAACAATATTTTGGAACTCTTTTTTTTTTTTTTTTTTTTTTTACTCGTGCCTATGGCACACAAACTCACATGATAAACACTTCCCCCACACTTATTTTCTGCCCACATTAATCAAAAGGAATTCAATTTGAATCATGCTTACTATACTTTAAGAACGAGGGTATGGATAGTCCTAATCTAGGCTAGGTGAGGATGATGTGGGTTAACAAAGAAAAGGCTAAACAAGGTTCAATGGGGTTAAATTTAAACACATAATGAAATAGGATACACGACAATTTGGCTTTGGTGGTGGTCACTACACAACTTCATCTTGAATATGTGTTATGCAAATCAATAGCATGCTTTGAATGAAATGGGCATGAGTTCTAGCATTTGGAACTACATGATAAAACGCCTTCTAAGTAGTGACCAATCAAAGAATAATGAGATCATGCAACGACTTTAGAAGACAACAAATGCACAGATTATTAACTCTCCAAAGAACGTTAAAAGCTCAAGTCTCTCAGGGTTGTAGCGTTAGTTTGAGTTTCTTCCTTCAAGCATGTTACAAAAACTAATTTTTCTTTTGACTACATGTGAATTCATGAACTATAATTACAACTAAGCATAAACCAAAGAGCATGTCAAACTTTCATCCATGTTTGTAACTTACTTCAACAGTTATGCAATTACAAACCGAATCCTCATTATTGTGTTGGAAGGTACCCTAAGACGCAAACAAACACACAAAAACAACCCTTTTTGGGTTTTTAAAACAAATTTTTCAAATTTTTATGTGATTTTCGGATTTTTACTTCAAAACACACTAAAACACATCAAAACAACTTAAAAACACTTAAAAACAGCAAGGAACAAGTCTTTAAGTTAAGGGTGATAAAATCCCACGAATTTGCATCAAAAACACTTAGTTACCCCCCCCACACTTAAATCAAACATTGTCCTCAATGTTTCAAGCATAAAATCACACTAAACAAAAAGAAACACACAAACAGCAACTACAACAACTAAATAGGCAGATTAGAAAGATTCAACAAAGAGAAGGGTTTAGGAGTGCAAATCTGGAATTGGAGTGATTCCTCGAGCTTCCTTTGTTGAATTGCATGGGTTGCCTCCCAAGTAGCGCTTGCTTTAACGTCGTACAGCCGGACGAAACTCACAATCATGCCCCATGAGTTCCCCCAACATGGAGTGGGTTTTCATCCTCTAACTCTATGAATGGAAGCGGATAGTAATTCTCCTTGATTGGGCCATTGAGCATCCTACAATCCATGCGAATTCTCCCACCATCCGGGATATGCTTGGGTACCTGCACCAAAGAAGGAAACCACCTATCAACTTTAATGGGCGTTGGATTTGGATTAGGTGGCTTACCTATGTGATGTGATGAAGTGGCAGCAATGTGAACATTCTTCCCCATGGTGCTTTCGGCAAAATTGGACATTTTGAGGGCAGTGGCCGTGTGGTCCTTATGCTTCACTCCAATTCCCTCATCTTGCATGGTTCTTGAAGCAACCTTAGGGGCTGAATGGTCCGTCCCTATCTTTTCTATTGTATCAATAACACAACAAGAACGAACAACGTTAGGAGTCTCAATGGATTCAGAAATTTTAAAACAAATCATATCACCACCAAATGCCATAGTTACTTCTCCTTTGGTTACATCAATCTTGGTTTGAGCCGTTTTCATGAAAGGTCGTCCAAGGAGAATGGGCAATGAAGGAGCATGATCCGATTCATCCATTTCAAGAACATAGAAATCCGCCGGAAAGATCAAATGGTTAACCTGCACCAAAACATCTTCCACAACTCCCTTTGGATAGGCATTAGATCTATCGGCCAATTGTATGATTACACCATCATTTTTCAACACTCCTAGATTCATAGATGCATAAACGGAATATGGCATAACATTTATAGATGCACCTAAGTCTAACATGGCAGATTTGAACCTAGTATTACCAATGACACAAGGAATGGTGAAACTACCCGGATCTTTGCATTTAGGAGGTAGTTTACGTTGTATTATGGCAGACACATTCTCACTAACCTGTACCACTTCTTTCTCCCGAAAACGTTTCCTTGTTGTACAAAGCTTCTTTAAACACTTGGCGTATTTC
This sequence comes from Malus sylvestris, assembly GCF_916048215.2. NCBI lineage: Eukaryota > Viridiplantae > Streptophyta > Magnoliopsida > Rosales > Rosaceae > Malus > Malus sylvestris. The sequence goes on from NC_062269.1 coordinate 13,137,595, forward strand.
GGGATTTGCTTGATTGCATCCAAGAGGGGTATATTGACTTGAACTTTCCTAAATGTCTCTAGAACATCTTTTTCCTCCTCTTCTTTCTTGGATTGCAAAAACCTACCAGGAAAGGGCACATTTAGTGGAAAGGAACTAGAAGAATTCAAATTTGGACTTACCTTGACGGGTTGAGATGGTTTAGGGGCATGTTGTGGTTGTGGCAAGGGTGGTTCTACCCTTGCCGTGGGTTGGGCTTCATGTTTTTCTTCTTGCAGCAGCTTTTCATCCTCTATTTGACTTGATTTTGATGAGTTTGGATCAGCCCCAACTTGCCTACCACTTCTCAATGTGATGGCCTTGGCGGTTTCAAATCCACCTTTTGGATTCACTACGGTTGAGCTAGGCAACTTGCCTTGCTCACGAAACTGCCCCATAAACTCGGCAATTTGTCCCACTTGCTTCTCCAACTCATCCACCTTCTTGTCCCTAGTTTGCATGCTCTGCGCCATAGAAGTTAGTAAATTCAAAATCTGATCATTATCACTAGAAGTACCTGACTTTTGGGCAGGTTGTGCTTGGGGTTGAGTTGGTGCAAACGGCTTTTGATAGAAACCCGGGGGTTGTTGCCTAGATCCGCTTTGTTGTTGGCCTTGTTGGGGTTCTCGCCATTTGAAATTTGGATGATCACGCCAACCAGGATTGTAAGTATTGGAAAATGGGTCATTCCTTGGTTGGTATTGGTTGCCAAATCCCACGGCATTGAGGGTCTCCCACCCTCCATTTTCTATCAACTGTGGGCACTTGTCCGTGAGGTGGCCTTGCATGGAACACACGCCACAAGCTGCCACGTTTTTCACTTTTGGACCTTCCACCACCTGAGAAAGCAAAGTAGTAAGGTTAGCCATTTGATTTTGAAGTTCGGTTATGGCACTTACCTCATTGACTTGATGTGGCCGTGGGTTACTCCTTTGTCCAACGCCTTCGTATTGTTGAGCATTCAACGCACGGTTGGAAATTAAAGTCTTTGCTGCCGTGGGGGTCTTGTCCACCAAGGCTCCTTCTGCCGAGGCATCTAGCATTTGACGTTCGATAGGTAGTAGCCCCTCGTAGAAGTATTGCAAAAGAAGTTCCTCCTTCATCTGATGCTGTGGACAAGAAGCAACAAGAGATTTAAAACGTTCATAATAAGTAGGAAAAGATTCACCTTCCTCTTGTTGAATTCCACTTATCCTTTTCCGTAGGAGGATGACTCGAGAAGTTGGGAAAAACTTCTCCAAGAAGGCCCGTTTCATGCTTTCCCATGATGTGACGGTTCCGGGCGCCAATTCGTACAACCAATCCTTCGCCTTTTCCAAGAGAGAAAAAGGGAAGGCTTTCATCTTCAAAATACTCCCATCGACATTGACGGGGGTCATGCTCGAACACACCACCTCAAATTCTTTCAAGTGTTTGTTAGGATCTTCCATGGACAACCCATGGTACTTTGGAATGTGGTGTAACAAGCTTGACTTCAATTTAAATTCTTCTGTCTTTCCTTGGGCTGCTGCGGGGTATTGGATGCATAGAGGCGCAGCATTGTCCAATCCCGAGGCTGAAAGTTCTTTGATTGTTCGATTGTCCACTTCCATGTCTTTTTCTGTCTCCTCCTTTTCTTCAAATTCGAATTCAGAACTAGAACTAGGTGGACTAGGTTCTGGTACTTTCCTTTTCCTTCTCAAAGTTCGTTCAAAATTGTTGTCAAACTCCGATATATGTGCACGAATTGGTTGAGAACTACGAGTCATAAACTAGTACCTGAAATAAACAAAATCAAATAAAATTAAAACTAAAATTAAAACACACAAAAAAAAGAAATAAAAAGAAACAATAAAGGGATTAGCAATTTGCTAATCCCCGGCAACGACGCCAAAAATTTGATGCGAAATATATAAGCACACAAATTAAACCCTCTTTTTGACAGTTGTAGTATAGTTGTAAGTAGGGTATCATTCTAAACCGGGGATTAGGAGGGATTGCTAAATCACTTGAAAACTAATTTAAAAACATAAAAACAAAGTTAAAAATGTAAACAAAAGATTTTAAAACAAGAAAGTAAAAGGGGGATTTGAGTTTGGTGAAGTTGAAAGTAAAAACGAATAAACTAAAAACTTAAATAGATTTTAAACAAATTTGGGTTGAATGGATAATGGAAGGCTAGCTAAGGGGTTCTTCTCCACACATGTCTTGCTTGCATACAAAATGATTTCCAATTGCATTTCAATAACTTATTAATTCTCAACGCCCCAAATTAACCGTGAATTGCACTAATTAACCCTCAGTTTTTCCACAAGTTATTGGGTTGGATGATTGCATACGACAACCCAAAACATTCCCTACAAGTTCCCTACATGAATTGCATAATAGAGATACAAGCAAGAATTATTAAGTTCTATGAAAAACATAAGCATTGACGAGGCACTCGTTACTATGATTTGCATGAAACTTATGCCAAGGATTTACTTAACACAATCGTGACTAGCGACTTTTACTACTCATGAATATAAGTTCATAATGATTAGGTGAAATTCCCTTATACTCTAGCATCATATTTATGCATGCAAACTAAGTATGCATCCCTAATCAACATACATAAACATGTTATCAATCAAATAGATAAGTAAATCGAATTCATAACTTATGAAACGCAATTAAAAGTAATCAAATCATATTGCAAGCATTAACATGGTTTCGAATCCCCCCCTAGCCAAGGGGGGTTTAGTTCCTCATTATTACAAAACAAAGATAAACAAATTTAAACATTGAAAAACAAAGGAAAGAAAGCACCTAAACGTTCCAACGATCCATGTTGGATAGCAAGTGCGTCTAAGGACTTTTCTCCTTCTCTTTGCCGCAACAACAAGGTTAGAATGATGTTGAAGGGTTGGTTATTTGGAGGAATGGATGGGAAGGGGTTTAGATATGTAGGAGAGGCAAGGAAAGGCTTGGAGAATGGTTAATTTCTGGATGATTTGAATGAGGTTGATGCCATGGTATTTATAGGAAGAGGATGGACTTGTTTAACACAAAATGTTGGTGGAATTGAGTAGGTGAGCATGGCAAAGAGTGGGAATTGTTGGTGGGTTAGGTATTGAGTCATCCACTCACATGTCATGGTTAGCTAAGCATTGCATCATCCACTCACATGTCATGGTGAGTTAAGCATTGCATCATTACTCAAATTTCTGGTGGAGGTGGAAGTAAAAGCCACGGCATTGATGTGTTTTGAGTGAAGTTTTGGCCAATCCTTCTAGAAATTTATCCCTTCTTGCAACTTGTATTTGTTTCACCAGATTTTTAGCATGTTCTTAGCCTCTTTTGTCTTCAAATTCGTCCATCCATCTTGCTCATATCATATGTAATCCATTCCAAGCTCAAAACTGCTTCAAAATGCACCAAAATGCACTTTCTTGCTACCTTAGCCCTTTGGACCTACAAACACACGAAAATGGCTTAAAGTACTAAAATAACTAAGAACTAATAACGTAAATGCAAGAAAACTAGTTAACTAAGTCGCATAAATATGCGTCTATCAGTGGTGTAGGATTAGGAAAGGATTAGGACAAAATAAGGTAACTTGGTTAACATTCCTTCTTTCTTGCTGAGCTTCCTTATCTTCCTTGTTTTGAATTTATTTCCTTCATCTCTTCAGCACATTCCTAGCCTATTTTGATCTTCAAATTCATCCATCTACCTTGCTCCATACATGTGCTATCCATTCCAAGCCCAAAACTGCTCCAAATTGCACTTTTTTGCTACTTTAGCCCTTTAGACCTACAAACACACCAAAATAGCTTAAAATACTAAAATAACTAGGAACTAACAACATAAATGCAAGAAAACAAGCTAACTAAGTTGCGTAAATATGCTCCTATCAAGCTGCCAAAGCTATTGCAGAATCTTCAAAACAAAAGGGCCTCCCATCTAGAAATAGTTCCAACACGAACAATACAACCCTTCTAGTTGCCAAGAATTCCACTTGTAGAGGAGATGTAGTGTGATCAACAGAAGTCGAGAGCCCAGCTAAAAAATTTCCATTGTGATCCCGAATGATGGCTCCAACACCACCTATGCTCAATGTGGATGCAAATTTCCGTCTTTTTCTTCTTAGACAAAATTGCAACTACAAAATAAATAACACCTTAGGTCAAGGTTAAGAGCCTTATGCCCCCACGATGAATTTGATGCCAAAGTTAGAATTTTGAGGGATAAGTGTTTAAAGACTTTAGAGAATTTTGTAAGAGAGTTGGAATTGAGTTTTGGAGAAAATGAGATGATATTTATAGGGGTGTGGTCGGCCCCTTTGGGAGGATGTGGACCGGCCACTTGGATGGTTTTTTGGGTGAGATTCATGATTTGTTAGATAATTAATCAATTAATTGGATAATTAATCAATTAATTAGCTAATTAATATAATTAATTAGCTAAGTAATATAATTAGAAATGAATGATTTGGGGGTTACCTTGTGGAGAAGATTTGATGAGGATGGATGAGATAAGTTTTGAATAAATACCTATTTTAGGCACTTTTTACTTTATTGAGGGATGATTGCTCGCTGCTCATGCGTAGAAATCCCGGTGTGCCTCGAGGGTAATCTTATCTTTTTTACCCAAAAATTCTCGTGTCGTCTCCATATTTTTCTTGATTATTTTTGGCTCCACACTCGAGTTTTTTGACCAAGCACCATCGAAATTACACTTTAACCACTTCGAGGGTGGATGACTCCATTTTTGTCGGTCACAAGACCGCGATACCTTTGGTTGTTTATGAAACTACTGAAAAGAAACCATCCACTCCTCCGCTCGCAGCGCCACCTCCCTTAGTGCACCCTGAACTCCTCTCCATATCAAATCGTTCCGCGCCTTCCACAAGCTCCAAAAAACCATGAGCAGTAGCTAATTATATTCTCAATTATATTCTCAACCTTTTAGGCCTCGTCCGGTATAGACGATTTAATTAGAAAGAAGAGGCTTACTTCACAATTAATTTCTTTCTAAACCCCAAAATAAAGAGTCATTCATACACCCTTTCAACATTTCCAGAGTTTAAGGGTTAGTTTGGAATTGGTGTGATGTGCAAAAAGCGTTGTTTTCAGAAGCAAAGCTGCTTCTGCTTTATACTTTTTTGAATTCATGATTTTGATAAAAAAATAATACTTTTTTTTTTTCATTTACCAAACACAACTTTAGCCTAAACTTTAAAAAAAAAATTGTTTATAAAAAAATTTCAATCACCATCCTCCATATTTACTCATTGGTCTTGGCCTCTCATTTTTGGTGCAGCTTCGGTTTCAAGTTAATCTAAAAGCCAAGCCCAACATATTAGATACATTACACGCAAATGCAATAGAAAACAAGATATTGCTTTCAACACGCCAATTTCTACTTCTCAAACACTCTTCTTAATTTTCGAACAACAATGCATATGGGAATCTTTAAATCGTGCCCGTTCATCGTACATCGTGCAGGTAAAAATAATTTAAAATACATTTATTTAACATTAAATATGAATAGTATATGATAAAAATTGACCGCATGATGTACAATGAATGGACACGATTTGAGAATCTCCAAGATGCTCACAAAGAGGATCTGGAGAGGATCCTCATTCCAGCTAACATTGTCTTTGTGTATGTGGCAAAAAATCATTGGTCGACAGAAACAAATTGTTGAAATTTGTGGAAAAGGAACAGGACCATGACCGAACAACGTGCGGTCAATTTTCGTTAGGTATTATTTATATTTAATGTTAAATTTTAAAATGATTTAAAATTTACACGATATACGATAAACGGTTATAATCACGAAATTCCTAAGATTCCTAAAAAAAAATCCAACGAAGATCCTTGTCTGAAAATTTGCACCCATATATGCCAGCGAAACGCCATTTGTGGACCTTCTCAACCAACCACGTATTATTCCATTTTATTATCTTACCAAACAAGTCACAAAGCATTCACTTCATTGTCTTCCAAAAAACCCGAAAACCCAAATACAAAACAAAACAAAATAGTTTACCAAAAAAAAATCTCCGGCGACTCCGATGGACTCTAAACCCTCCAGCGAAGTATCATTCGAGTTCCCGACCGCCTTCCGAATCTATAACGACGGCCGAACCGAGAGATTCAAGGGCACCGAAACCGTCCCCCCCTCCACCGACTCGACAACCGGGGTCCAATCCAAAGACATCGTCCTCTCGCCACAATCCGGGCTCTCTGCCCGCGTCTTCCTCCCCAAGCTCCCCGACCCGACCCGCAAACTCCCTCTCCTTATTTTCATCCACGGCGGCGCTTTCGTCATCGAGTCCCCCTACTCTCCTCTCTACCACAAACACGTCGGGTTACTGGCTTCAGAAGCCAAAGTCGTGGCTTTGTCGGTGCACTACAGGCGTGCCCCGGAGCACCTACTCCCCGTTGCTTTTGAAGACTCCTGGGATGCAGTCCAATGGGCCGCGGCCCATTCCACTCGTAACGGGCCCGAGGCCTGGCTCAACGATCACGTTGACTTTGACCGTGCTTTTATAGGTGGTGACAGCGCTGGCGCCACTCTGACGCACCACGTGGTGCGCCAGGCCGGGCTCGATGGGTTGAGCGGGACGAGGATAGTGGGGATGATTTTGTTTCACCCCTACTTCATGGATGACGAGCCCGATAAGTTGTTGGAGGTTATTTATCCGACATGTGGTGGGTCGGATGACCCGAGGGTGAGGCCGGGTAACGATCCGAAATTGGGAGAGATTGGGTGCGGGAGGGTGTTGGTTTTTGTGGCTGAGAAGGATTTCTTGAGGGACAGGGGTTGGGCATACCACGAGGCGTTGAAGAAGAGTGGGTATGGTGGGGTGGTTGAGATTGTGGAGAGCCAAGGGGAGGACCACGTGTTTCATTTGTTCAACCCAAGTTGTGACAACGCTGTGGACTTGGTGAAAAAGGTGGTTTCTTTCGTAAATCAAGACTAAGCTACCGCCGTAGCGATCGAGAAGATATTGGATGCTATGGTCACGGCTTCTTGAATTAATCGCACAATTAGGGTTAGATGTTGTAATTTTTATGTGTTATAATAAGAATTATCCATTATATTATAGACTATAGATATACAAGCATACATTATCTTCATCAAGTTTCAGTTTAATTTTAATTAAAGCTTCCGGTGCTCTTCACTTTAACGAAAAATCATATTTTTACTCTAAAAAATCAATCTTAATACTATTCACTTACAACATCTTTATGTCATTTTCGTTAAAACTCAAAGTTTCAAGCATTTTTTCATGTTTTTCTTTAATTAAAATCACAAAATCAAAGTAAGTTAGGGTGTATTTAATTAAAATCACACCCTTGAAAGTGGATCTAAACCCAAATGTGAATTTATTTATAATCACAAAATCAATGTACAGGATTCCAATACTAGTAACCTATATACCATATACCAGCAAGTACATGATGATTTCAGGTGCTCTAAATCCAAGTTCCAATTTCTACAAAAACAATTATTGTATATCGATATTGTGTTACCCATTTTCGTCATCAACCTGATAGATTAGTGGTCCATCGCTTGACATCATTTTCATGGCACATTAGTTGTAACCACCTCGGAATTTAATTTCCAATATATGTTTTAATAATATGTAAACGATTAGCATACTTTTTAGGGCACCCAAATTGCATGCCATTGGTAGTCTTTCATCAACGACATCCATAATTTGGACACTATAGTTTTTTATTTTTATTTTTTTGATAATTTTCACTTTACTATCCTTAAGTTTTACCAAAATTGCACTTTATTATACTTATTTTTTTTTTCTCACTTTCATATACTTCCATTAATTTTCCTATCAAGTGATATGTTAAGTGATCCCTTCGTTGGCAAACAAGAATATTGAGAAATTATACTTTCATTGATAAAAAATCATAACCTTACTTTCTCCCGTTTTGGTGAGAGTTCTTTTCTCTCTATGAGAACTTTTTGCATTGTTTGTGTGTGGGCTTTCCCGATCTGATTTTCGTTTAACCGTCGTCCCTAGCTGTGGCCGACGTCGATGGCAACCTCTAGTTCGTTTCCCATCTATTTTGTTTATATTTCCCATGCTATATTTTGATCCTCCATCCCATCTATTGTTGTTTTACCTTGCAATTCTAAACCCTGATCTTCAAATTATCTGTCCTTCCTCCCCTTCATCCATGTTTCAAACACTACAAGAAAACATAGATTAGGTGACGGAATTTTTTGTGCTACGTGCAAATTCATCACATTTGGGTAAAATAGGTGACGCTTTTTTGAAAATTGTCACATTAAGATTTTCGTAGGACACCAAAATATTTTGCATCACTTCTACTTTTAGATTCGTCACAAATAAGTGAGCAAGAAAGTTTGCCGCCCAATGAAATGTGAATATGTGACGAAATTTAACATTCATCACATAACGAAAGAGAAGGCCACCTGACCATTCCTCACATATAACATTAAAGTAAAAAAAATAAAAAAAAAATATTGAAAGTAATTACAAAACCCCTAAATTGTAAAACCTATTTCACTTTGTTCTCACCCATCCCATCTTCAGCACGCCTTCGTTCTACTCCCTCGCCTTCACTCCGATGACCAACCACCTGGTGGTTGCAGTGACGGCGACCACAACCTCTCCTTCGTCTCCCTCCCTTAGCCACTTGCTCGTCTGCTTTCCGTCACCGTCGAAGTGCTCGAGCATTCAAGCTCTGAAATCCCCAATACAGAGGGATTTTCTGCTTTTGTTCTCCAAAACTTTGGGTATGTTCTCAATCTCTAGATCCTATCCTTTTCCCTTTAGCTTTTTGTTAGACTCAACTTTATGGTGCTTTTCTTAGATTTGTTCTATCACTGTAATTTTAAGTTATTTTATGTAATGAATTTGGTTGAGAATCTTAGTTAGGTTTGTAATTTTTTTCTTGGTTGCTTGGGTTTAAGGATGATTAATCCACTTTCTGAATTTTAATTACTTTGAAGTTTGATTTTTGGGAAACTGCAATTTCAAAAATCCAGACATGATTATTTCTCCATAATTTCTATGACAGAATGTTCGCAAAAAGATTCACATGTACTACCAGATTAGATTATTTGTCTTGAATCCTAAGGTAGATCTATAAAGGTGGATCTAAACCCAAATGTGAATTTATTTATAATCACAAAATCAATGTACAGGATTCCAATACTAGTAACCTATATACCATTGTAAACACGGAAATTCCTGCGATGAACGAGACAAGAACACGTGTACAAAATAATATTTGTATTAATGATTTAGGGGTTACAATCTCTTCTACAAATTTAGCCTCTGATTCTATCTTTGTAATGGGTAGATTTGATGTTGTTGATCCAAATGGCCGTCGGGGCTTGATCTTGGGATAAACAGTTGTGCGGATTTGTTGACGTCGTTGATCTAAATGGCCGTCGGGGCTTGATATAGGGATGAACGAATGATGGATGATGAACACTTTCTTCAAGGGCCGTCGGGGCTTGATCTTGAATTAGTGGAAGTTCTTCAAGGGGCCATTGGGGCTTGATTTCGAATGAGGATTTGACGAAGAACGAAGAGAGCTTTCTTGATCCTTCGGGATTTGCTTGGGAGCTTTGGAGTTTCAAAGCTTCAAGGTTTTGGTGTGAGGTGAATTGGTTATGAATTGGTCTCCCCAAAATGAATGCCTTGGCCTCCTATTTATAGAATTCCAAAACTTGATTTTTTGGATTTAAATAATTAAATGAAATAAATCATTTCTGCCAGGTGTTGACACGTATCCTGTTTGATGAATTTTCCGATTTATTTTTATTTTTCGTTTAGTCACATGCTATGTGTAAAATTTATGTGACACATAAACATTGAAATTTTAATTATTGATCAACATTTATTTTACCGAAATTTCGATGTCTACAAATGCCCCCACTTCAAGGCGCGTCGTATACATGTGCTTGTCACGTGTAGAAGATGCGTTTTGAAGTCCCTTACTGCAGATGTTGATCCAAGGGCCGTTGAGGCTTGATCTTGAACCGGGTTGGTGATTTCTTCAAGGGCCGTTGGGGCTTGATCTTGAACTTTGTTTGAAATTGGACCACAAGGAGCTTCATGTGGCAGATGATCTTTTGCTTTGGTAATGGGTGAATCGACACGTATTTTGTTGCGTTTATTGACTTTCCACAGCTTTGATCTTGAACTAGTTCGGAGGATTTTCTGGTTTCCTCCAATTGTTGACTTTCCACAGGCTTATTCTTGAACGGGGTTGGAGGATTTTCTGGTTTCCTCCAATTGTTGACTTTCCACAGCTTTGATCTTGAACTGGTTCGGAGGATTTTCTGGTTTCCTCCAATTGTTGACTTTCCACAGGCTTATTCTTGAACTGAGTTGGAGGATTTTCTGGTTTCCTCCAATTGTTGACTTTCCACAGCTTATTCTTGAACTGGGTTTGATTCAAGGGTGATGGACACTTGATCTTGAATCGGACTTGTAATTTCTTTAAAGGCTGTCAAGGCTTGATCTCGAACTTAAACATGACCACGATCAATTTCAGGACATGCATGCTTTGAAAGATCAAGGAAGTTCGCAGCATTTTCATATGAACCCTGAGCAGTTTGGTCAAGAAGGGTGTCCTGCCATAATGATTTGTTCCAACTCATCGTGCTGAATTCTTCTTTGCTTATTTCTTTCGCTTAGCAGAAGTGGTGCGCAACCCTTTGCCTTTAAATGGTTCTTCAGAGCATCACTTTTCAGCCACTCATCCATGCTTGGCAGCTTCAGTGTAAAGAGCCAACGCCATATCCACTGTTTTGAAATATTTGCTGAGGAAATTCGAGAGATCCTTCAACAGTTGACGATGAGCACTCGAGAGCAACGCTAGGTAAGCAACCAGGCAAAGGTTCCGGGTAATCACTTCCTGATCGGACGTTTAATTATAGGTTCCGACTGATTGCTTCCTTTCTCCTTGTTCTGCAGGTAAGAGCAAGGGCAAGGGAAAAGATGGGGAAAAAGCATGATATGAGATACCTTTGCTTTCGACCCCGATGATATGAGATACTTTTGCTTTTGAAGAAGTAGCAGATGAACCAGCACGTATTTTGTTGCGCTTGTCTCCACATGCTTCGATGTATCATCTTCACCTGCATCATCTGTTTTCTGGGCAGATGTGGTGTCTCTTCTGGAAGCACAAAATGTTGAAATAATAGGTACTTCGAGAGCAGTGCAAGGTGAGCAATCATGAAAGGTTCTAAGCAGTCGGTTCCTTACCAGGAGCTTGAGTGGAGGTTCCGACATATTGCTTTCTTTATCTTTGTCTTCGCAGTGAAGATGGAGGACAAAGAAAAGGATAGGGTGAAAGCATGCTATGAGATATTCTTGCTTTCAACCCCAGTGATATGAGATACCTTTGCTTTGATGTGATTTGGCTGAAGAAGCGTTTCCAGGGAGGAAGAAAACTGAGTTTTGGTTGCAGATGCCTTCGGCAAGGAAGAAGAGTAAGGCTGGATGTGTGTCTTGCTATGGAGGTCGAATTATATGGTGAGCTCCCAACAGCAAGTGGCAGGGTGGATGTGGCCTTGTCTCCCATGCTTTGTCGGCCAACAGTTGGGTAGGTGAGTATGATGGACTCCACACGTTTTCAACTTTGTCAGTGATCTCTGGCAAAGTTGCATGTGATAGCCGAAAGCTGAAACCGCGTCTGAAAAGTGTTGACGGATTTTACGCAGGAAAATCCGGGTTTTGAAATTCGAAGAGCGGTGTCTCTTCGATTTTTTTTTTTTGAACAAGTGGTTGTGTTGCCTCTTCTTTTTAAAGAGGTGTCAATCATTTTCAACCTGCACATTTTGAAGATTGCCCGCCTTTGAAAATTGTCTTTGCTGTATTTCTGAGATTTTTACTCACTCCAACCCTTTTCTTTTACCATCTTTTTTGGAAATGGCTAACCTATCTAACATTTGTTTAGATTTGAGTCTCAGCAGTGACGCAGGTGCACCGCGTCAGGGTAATATATGGCGCCCGTCCTTCTTATCTTCTAATGGCCCTCTTACAGTTGAAGACTCTGTAATGAGGGATGCAGCAACGGCTACGGTTGTAGCTAGGAACCTTATCACTCCTAAAGATAATAGGATACTTTCATGACGGTCCGATGAATTAGCTGTTCGAGAGTCCCAGGCTCTCAGTGTCCAGTGTGCGAACTCTGTTTCCAACATGGGCCAACGCTTACTTGTTCGAACTCGCCAGGTTGAATCATTGACAGCCGAGGTGGTAGCTCTTAATCAAGTGATCAAAGAGCTGAAGTATGAGAATAGAGAGTTGCATGTGCTTGCAAATAATTATTCGACGAGCATGAAGAGGAAGCTTGATCAGTTGCTGGACTCCGAAGGTCGAATTCAAAGTGACAATCGGAGATTTGTAGATGTATTCCAGAGGGACCTTTTGCCTTCGTCATCTGGAGTTCGACCAAGTATTGAGGCTTCGAATAATCCATCCCCAATGCCTCCCTCTTCTAGGGTTCCGCCGAGTACTAAGGCTTCAAGTACTGAGGCTTCACATAAGTGACATTTGTGAAGGCTCCCTTCTTTTTTTTTTTCTTTTTTTTTTTAATTTTTTTTTTAATTTTTTTTATGCATTTGTAATTTCTTAGAGATATCAATGGACATGCTTTATTTTATTCAGTATGTTGTGCTAAATACAAATAAAACGTACATCTGACTAAAATGCGTTACTTCCTTTTTTTTTTTTTTTTTTTTTTAAATTTTTTTTTATATGGTGCCTGACACACCCATTTCCTTTCAGATGGTGACTAATGCACTATTCTTTCACCCTTTTTTTTTTTTTTTTTTTTTTGGCACTTTCTTTCTGTAAACAATTGTATTTTCCCAATGCACCATTTAGGATAGCTGGCACCTTGCACTTTTTTGGCACTTTCTTTTTTGTACGCAATTGTATTTTCCCAATGCACCATTTAGGATGGCTGGCACCTTGCACTTTTTTGGCACTTTCTTTTTTGTACACAATCATATTGGCACTTTCTTTTTTGTACACAATCATATTTTCCCAATGCACTTGGCACTTTCTTTTTTGTACACAATCATATTTTCCCATACGATCATATTTTCCCAATGCACTTGGCACTTTCTTTTTTGTACGCAATCATATTTTCCCAGTGCACCATTTTACTTAACAGTAGCTGTAGCTGGCACTTTCTTTTAGTTGGCACTTTCTTTTTGTACATAATTTTCCAGTGCACCCTTCCATCACCTCTCATTTTGGTTTTTTTTTTTCTTTTCCAGGCACGGGTGATCGTTTGCACAGTCACTGTTAGTCACGGACCTGTATTTGAATAGTCACCGCATTTCATTTGCTTCTTCGGGGACCTTTATATATATATATATGGGATTGCTCCTTTGCTTGTACACCCATTACACAGCCACCGCATAACCATTGCACAGCCGCTGCACTTGTCTTGCATCCCAACTACACTGTCCCGCACTCATGTGCTGCTGCTGACTGCAATCACAACTGCGTGCACTACTTCCTCGCTGCACTGTGTTCTTCGCGCCTGCTGTCTGTTGAACTTGGCGCTGGACAAAAAAAAGGTAGCTGCAAGTGTAGGTTTCTTGGCCGTGGTGAAGGAAGAGACGAAGGCAACATTTTGGGGTCGCATACATTCGTATATGCGGTGAAGGAAGACACGAAGTCTGCTAGTGCAGGTTTGCAGCAAATTCCTTTATGAGGCTTACTTGTTTTAAGTCGAGGACGACTCCAACATGCATATATATATCCTAGAGCCGCATGCAGCATGCATTTATACATATATATACCCTGGAGCCGCACACACTTATTTGTATGTGTGTGTATATATATATATATATATATAACCTTGAAGTTGGTTGTCCCATCTTGGATGCTTTTGACATGTTGTACGTACATATATATATGTTGAGTGTCTCATGGCTTGTCCCGTCACTTTGCATGTATATATATATAAGTTGGCTGGCGGTTGTCCCATCATTCTGCATGCATATACATATATGTGGAAGTTGGTTGTGATTGATACCGTGCACACATGTACATGTATATGGAAATTGATTTGTTCCCTCACCAAACCGTGCACTTATTTCATCACCATGCACATAATATAATGTCTTTTTTTATGCACAATGTGTGTGCTCCCACTGATGGATTTGTTTGCTGTGATGCTAGATTTATTTAATTTTGAGAAGGCAGAGCAGGCTTCTGAGGTCCTCACGAAGCTTTTCAGAGATGTGGTAGTTGGTGGCGGGGTTAGCAGGTTGCCTAGTGCTTGTGCCAGAGACTGCAACGGGGTTTTACTGTGTAATGCCTTTTGTTCACAATCTTTTTCTCTTGGTGGTGTGCTGCCATGTGGAGCTGTGCAAGAGCTTGCAGCGAGACTTTGCTGCGCAATGCCTTTTGATCACGGCTTTCTTAGTGGTGACGTCGACGTGTGGTGCAAGAAATTGCTTGCGTAATCGCTGCGGGTTTGCGTAGTGCGATTGCGTAGCATTTTGGTTTCCTTTGCCACTGTAGCGTGCTTTGAAGGACCATCCTGTAGCTGCCATCTTTGTCGTGCTGCTCAAGTTTTGTGGCTGATTTGTGGTCATGGTATTTTTCAAATGTTTTAGGAACAACACCATCATCATTCTTGCGAAGGAAGGCGATTCACAAGATGAGGGAACAACATTGAAGCTTTACCCGCCACTAACTGGTCCTAAGGCGCTTGCTTTTCTCGTGAAAGACAATTCCATGCATATTAAGTCGTGGTCTTCCGAAGTATCTTGGGAGGTGGTAGACGCTGTTCAACCAAATATGAAGAAAAAGGCGTGCACATTGAGGGTTCTTATTTTGAATCATTCGCACCATGCTCGTGACCATCACCCGGCCTTGTTTAAGCTTCTTGGTGATCACATTCGTAGCGGAGCCATGGCTTGGAATGGTACCCTGTCGACCACTGGAGAAGCCGTCTTTGATGAGCTTTATTGGGAGTGGCTTGAATATGTCTTAAGCCGATCTAAAGATGTGCTTACTAAAGTGGGCCTTTACCACGCTGTGTACGCATCTTTGTTTAGTTATGATTGTCATCCTTCCGTCCTTAGAGCGTTCTTTGAGCATTGGTGTTCAGTGACTAACACACTTCACACGGCGCAAGGGGAGATGTCAATTTCACTGTGGGATCTTCACAGGATAGGAGGCTTGTCGATCCATGGTAAGTTTTATGACGAGGTCGTTCCCAACGCGGAGGAACTTTCTCTTTGCAATAGCCGAGGATTACCTGTGAGTTGCCGCTATTTGTTTTGGGCGTATCACAAGCTTTTCCAGGATGCTCAAGGTAAATCAGGCGTGAGGATTTCTTCATGGATCCGATTTTGGTACCGGGAGGCCATGAGGTATAAGAGGTCTTCGAAGAAAAGTTGTCGTAACAAGACCACTAGGCCAAATGGAGACTCAGACCCGTCCGGTGTTATTGGCTCAACCAGGCGTCGCTCGTCTGACGAGTTGAGAGCGTTTGAGGATCTTGGCATAGTATCAGAGCATGTGGATGAGTCTTACCTAGCTGCTTTTTTAGCTTGTTGGCTTTGTAAGTTTGTTTTCCCGTCAGGCGACGTCAACTTAGTTCGTCCTGGAGTTTTCAAAAGTGCTAGCAAGATGGCTGCAGGTGAGTCTTTTAGTCTTGCTATTCCGGTTTTAGCCAACATTTACAATGGCTTGAGCATTGTTTCGAACTCGGCAAGCACTGAAGATCGTGCTGCGGTGTTTCCTTACCACTATGTGTATGGTTGGTTGGGTGAATATTTTGGCACTCACTTTTCTTTGACGGCTCTAGACAAGTCAAGGCCTTCTTCATCGACTGCAGCCAAGATGGGGCCTTTGATGACGAAGTATTCTGGCGTGCTTTCCGCGAAAGGCCTTGATGATTTGCAGGCATGAGCGCTATTTGAAAGTTATGAAGATTTGAGGATAGACCCCTTAGCGAGAGTTGGCTCGGCGCGGCGAGGCATCGTAGACAATTCACATCTCCGCTTGTCAGACTTGTCTTATCTTATAAGTCTTCGTTTGGGGTTTGTTTCTTTGCGGCAAGAAGACCGGTGCATTGTTCAGCCATATAGTCCTCACCGTTTCAGTAGGCAATTTGGTTTTGTCCAAAACTTGCCAGGCAAGCTGAAGGAAAAGAACCAATCAGCATCATTGCAGGCCGTGTATATGCATTGGGAGTCTTGTACCCGTGCACGTACAAATGATGTTATCACGCTGTCAGTCAAGGACGAGTTCAAGAGTAATCCAGTGAACCGTGTTTATGCTCGTTGGTGGTCAAAGGTATATTATAAGAACTTGGGGATGGCAAGTGGTACCAATTCTTCTTACTTGGGTAATGATATGTCGAGAGAGGGCTGTCATGTGGTTCCTATGCAAGCGGTAGCTCTTGATTGCACCAGTGCAGCTCCCTTACAAGATAGACCTGTAGCTTTAGCTCCTCAACGCCCATGCTTGTCTCCTCGACATCCGGATGCTTCTGAAGAGGCAGGAGATGAAGTTGACTCACATGAAGATGGATTTATTTTGTAACAGTGTCAACAAGTTTCAAACAAGCGACCACTTGAGGATGCTCAGGTAGACAGCGATGTCAATTTTCGTCATAAGAAGAAAGAAGTGTTTATACCTCCTCTACTCGATGATTGTGTGCCATTTGAGAGAGATGTATGTACTTCATTCCCTCTCGTGATTTCTTATGCTTTCATTATTTTGCTTTCATTTCTAACATCTTTCTTTGTCTTCTTTAGGTTGGGCCTTCTCGTTTTTTTGATTTGGCAACTGCAGATATTTATTCCTATACGGAGATGCTATTTGCGGGCAAACTACCTACAGACAGGGAGATCGGGGATCCGCCTGGTGCAGAGCTTGTTCCAAATCCGCCGAACTTCCCAAGTTTGCCATGTGTAGGTGAAGGTATGCAAGAACCCGTCATGTGTCCAACACCTTTGCCAGCTAGCTCTGAGATCTCTTTGAGAGGGCCGAACCTTAGCGGTACTGAGCAAGTCATCCATCGCATCAGTCTCAGTGCGGCAATGGATGTCAAGAGCCATATAGAGGAGAGGATTTCTAAGTGCCCGTTGGAAGACCTTATTTTGCTTAATAAGGATTTGTCGAAGCTTGTTTCTGTTATTGACAACCTTAACATTGACTCTTCATCATTGAAGATCAAGATTGTCGAGCTTATGGCCGCCTCGACTGAGTATTCTTCTTTGCGTGCCATTTCCTTGGAGAAGTTGAGTCCAGATGCTAGAGCTCACCAGCTAGCAATAATAAACTCATCACTGGCTCAAGTCCAGTCTTCTCAGCAAGCTGCTTTGGGAGATTATCAAGTTACAGAGACTTCTTTATCTTATGTCCAGGTGCGTCTAGATACGTTGGCGAGAGAGAGAGAGCAGTTGGTAATCGAAGCATCGCAACTTGAAAGTGTTCTCGTGGAGCAAGGAACTACATTTTCTCAGTACCAGGAGGAGATTTCACGCCTAGAACGAGAGAAATGCATGACTATGGAGTTGCCCATCTTGTCTCCCACCGAGGCAGAGACTTTGAAGACTTTGGAAAGCTTGCTTGAAGATCGTCTTCGTAGTTTTGGGGACATAGTTTTCAAGTAGTATCTTTTTTTTTTTTTTTTTTTTTTTTTGTAATATGGCTTTTGAAGCCGACTCCTTCTTTCAAAGAAATAAAGTATTTACATTCTTGAATTTGCTCTTCATTCTTTAAAGTGTTTTTTTTTTTTAGATGGTGTGACTGTACTTGAAGTTTTGACGTTTCAAGTTGCCTACGTACCCTCTGTTGAGGAGAGATTAAGTCATAACGTAGTTCAAATGCATTTTTTTTTTCTGATGATTTTGCCGTACACAGTTTATGCTCTTGCGGGCCATGAGCTTTGGTTGTCACCTTTTAGGGGTAGTAGCGTTTCAAGAATCTTCCATTGATAGGGCCAATCTTCAAGCCGTCTTCTGCCATGATTAAGTAGGCGCCGTTGGTGTAAACCTCTTGTATTACGTATGGTCCATCCCACTTTGATGTGAACTTGCTTTTCGTCTAGTGAGTTGTGATGATAGGCCTACGCAATGCGAGGACGAGATCTCCAGTTTGGAAAGACCTTGGGCGGACCTTCTTGTTGAATGCCTTGGATAGCCGTGCTTGGTAGCATTCCAAGTGTTGTTGAGCTTCGAGCCTTCTTTCGTCGAGTGCTTCCAACTCTTGAAGGCGCAACTTTGCATTCTCCTTCTCAGTCAAACCTTCTTGTATAGCTATTCTCAGTGAGGGGATTTGACTTTCGAGCGGTAGAACAGCTTCCACGCCATATACAAGAGAATAAGGCGTAGCTTGGGTATGAGTCCTATGTGTCGTCCGATATGCCCAAAGTGCTTCGCTTATTCTTTCATGCCAGTCTCTCTTTGTTCGACCGATCACCTTCTTTTAGAGATTGCACAATGTTTTGTTGAATGCTTCTGCAAGACCGTTGGCCGGGGCATGATACATGGAAGACTTGTGCTGCTTGAACTTGTATTTCTCACATAGCTCATCCACGAGTCGGTTGGAGAATTGCTTTCCGTTGTCAGTGATGATGTAGCGAGGCACCCCATATCGGTGGATGATGTGCTCCTTGATGAAACGGACGACAGTTTCCTTCTTTACTTCCCTTAGGGGTATGGCTTCAGCCCACTTGGAGAAGTAATCTGTTACAGCTAGGATGTAAGCTTCTCCTGCAGATGATTTCGGAGTAATTGGTCCTACGACGTCCAATCCCCATGCATCAAATGGCCATGAAGCGGTTGTAGGGTGTAATGGCTCAAGTGGTTGGTGTATGAAGTTGGTGTGGAATTGGCAGGCTTGGCACCTTTTGGCATGTTCCAGGCAGTCCTTCACCATGCTTGGCCAGTAGTAACCCATTCTTTTGAGCTGGAAATGTAGCTTTGGTCCAGATTGATGCGCCCCGCATACGCCTGAGTGTGCTTCTTCCATGGCTTGATTAACTTCTTCCTCACCTAGGCATCTCAGAAGTACTCCTTCGAAAGAGCGTCGATAGAGTGTTTCTTTGTAATAGAGGAAGTGAGGTGCTCGTCGACGTATTTCAGAGCGGTGTTTAGGATCATCTGGAAGTTTTCCATGCTCTAAGTAATCGATCAGCGGTTGTCTCCACTCTTCAACATCGACTGGAAGTACTGAGATGACATTTGTATCATCTAGTAGCATTTCAGTGACGAGGGGGATCACCCATCTTTGGCAGACTAGCACGTCTGCAGCTTCGTCTTCTCCTAATGTCATGCTTGAGGCTAGGTTGGCAAGAGCGTCTGCCATTTGATTTTCTTTTCTTGGCACATGCTCTAGTGTCACAGTCTCAAACTCTTGTAGTAGTTGAGTTGCCAGCCGGAAGTATGGGATGAGATCATCTTTCTTCACCTCATATTCAGTTAAGAGTTGATTGATTATGAGCTTGGAGTCGCCAAATATCTCAAGGGCTGTGATTCCCATATTGATCGCCATTTGGAGTCCGATGATCAGTGCTTGGTACTCAGCGACATTATTGGAGCATAATTCGCTTAGTTGAAAGGAATAAGGTAATATATGCCTTTGCGGCTACATGAATACTACTCTTGCCCCTGCTCCGTCTGCTCGTGCAGATCCGTTGAAGAACATCGTCCATGTCGGGAAGATGTCGATGTAGAACACTTCCTCGTCAGGCAAGTCGTCTGAGATTTTCCAATCAGCTGGGATTGGGTGATCGGCAAGAAAGTCTGCCAGCGCTTGTCCCTTTACGGCTTTAGCTGGGACGTATATGATCTCATATTGGTTAAGAAGCAGCGCCCATTTAGCGAGTTGCCCTATCAAGACGGGTTTGGACATGACGTATTTGACCGGGTCAGCTTTTGCAACCAAGTGGATGGTGTAAGCATGCATGTAATGCCTGAGTTTCTGGATGGCGCACACCAAGGCAAGGCACATCTTTTCTATTGGGGAGTAGTTCAACTCGGCGCCGGTGAGGGTTCGGCTGAGGTAGTAAAGCGCTCATTCTTTCTGGGATTCATTCTCTTGCGCCAAGAGTGCTCCAACTGAACTTTCCTGAGCGACGATGTATAATATGAGTGGTTTCCCGGGCACAGGCGCCCCCAAGACAGGTGGACTTGACAAATACTTTTTTATGCTTTCAAAAGCATTGTGGCATGCTTCGTCCCATACAAACGGAACATCCTTCTTCATGAGTCGGCTGAACGGTTGACAACGCCCTGCAAGGTTAGAGATGAAGCGTCTGATGAAGGCTAGCCGTCCTTGTAGACTTTTCAGCTCGTGCAGGTTTCTTGGCTCAGGCATGCTTTGAATGGCCTTGATTTTTGATTGGTCCACTTCAATACCACGGTGCTTGACAATGAAGCCGATGAACTTTCCAGAGGTGACGCCAAACGCACATTTTAAGGGGTTCATCTTGAGGTTGCATTTTCGCAACCTTTCGAACACTACTCGCAAATCCTTCAAGTGATCTGATCTTTTCTTTGTTTTGACCACCACATCGTCCACATAACATTCTACGTTCTTGTGTAGCATGTCATTGAAGATTTTCTGCATTGCGCGTTGATATGTAGCTCCAGCGTTCTTTAGACCAAAGGGCATCACCTTGTAACAGTAGATACCTTTTGGAGTACGGAATGCTGTTAGTTCCTCGTCTTCGAGAGCCATACGAATTTGATTGTATCCAGAAGAGCCGTCCATGAATGACAATGCCTCGTGGCCAGTGGTTGCGTCCACCATGATTTCGATGATTGGCAAGGGGAAGTCGTCATTCGGACAAGCGTCGTTGAGGTCTCGGAAGTCTACGCAAACACGTATTTGTCCAGATTTCTTAAGGACGATGACGATGTTGGAGATCCACTTGGGGTATTGCACCTCTCGAATGAATCCTGCTTCGATTAGCTTGTCAATCTCTGCCTCGATTTGTGGAATGAGCTCAGATCGATAGCGCCTTTGAGTTTGCTTTATTGGTCGTGTTCCAGGCTTGACTGCAAGATGATGTACAGCGATGATAGGGTCAAGGCCGGGCATTTCTTTGTAAGTCTAGGCAAATACGTCTTTGTACTCTGATAGCAGTTGGTAGTACTCCTCTATCTCGTCTGCTCTTAGCAGTGCACTTACAAAGATAGGTTTTTGCTCATCTTTTGTGCCCAAGTTGAGCTCCTTAAGATCGTCAACCGTGGCTTGCCCCCCATTCTCAAGTTGTGGTGGTGCAGCAGTGACATCTTCTTCAGGGGTTTCGTCTTCTTTGCCTTCTTGGATCGTGATGTGGAAGACATCTTGGACTTCCTCTTTAGTGTCATCCTCTTGGGTTTGTTGATATGCAGATTGTCCAGTATGGATGATGGTGCGCCTTCTTACAATCAGTGGTCCATTTGCGTCAACCTCCAAGATTGCTTGACGCTTCATCCTTGAACGAATTGAGCTTCGAATATCGCCTTTTTTTGCTAGCCTGTAGAGCTTTTCTTCCTTTGACGTTGTTTCCCTATTTCCAGAAAACTTCATGTTGTCTTCAAGTCTTTCCAAAGCTGACTGACGAGGAAGAGAGCTAGTCGTGTTGCTTTGCTTCCTAGGTTTTGACAACCTTTCAAAAATAGAGCTTCGGGATGTTGGCTTGTTAAGCCTCTTGAAGACAGAGGTTTGATTTTGACCACCAATGTGATCAAGGGCTGACGTTCTGGGTCTTGAACGATTCATCCTAACTAAGATTGGCGTTTGAGGGGCGGATTTAGGCTCCTCTCGATCTTGTTCAATGCTCACGCTAATGTGTTGAGTGCTAGCATTTTTCGCTTTGCTTGAAATCTTCACGGGTGCATTTGGTGTGAAGCCAAGTCCAGCTTTGTTGTTGTTAACTCCGTAACCATGCTTCTTCAACTTCTTTTGAGTTTCAATGAGGTCACGTTCTTTATTGTTGACGGTGTTTGAAACCTTCTTTCTAGGATTCGAAGAAGAGGCGAAGTCGTACCCAGCTTTTGACATGAGTTTGTAGGCGTTTGGATCAAAACCTTCTTCGGTCCTCTTGGCTGGGAGAAAGCTTGGTTCCACCCCCTTTGGTAGAGCTTTTACGAAGCTTTGTGGTAATCTTGCAACCTTAGCGTTGCTTAGCTGTGTCAGAGGTAAAACTGCATTCGTCTTGAGCAACTTTACATTATCCATGTACCGTTGTGCATCGGCTTTGCTTGCTTCAGTTTCGAATGGGGATTGACCATTCTTTCTTCTTGACATCAGGATGTATCGGAAAACGGGTGTGTTTAGTCCATTTGAGGGCGTCCTATTCCCTTTGGTTGTTGCAGGTTTAGCAAGCTCATCATCGTTCTTGCTTGAAGACGACATGGCTTCTTCTTCTTGCTTCTTGGGCATGGCTTGCCACTCCTGCTTTTTAGGTGTTGCTTTGCCCGTGGATTTGATCTCTTTTGGAAGAGCTTCGGGCACCATGTCTTCATCCATGTAGAACTTGGCATCTGCGAAATGTGATTCAGCTTCGGTGAATGGTTTGGTGTCGCCATAGATCACCTTCGCTCATTCTCGGTAGAATTTTAAGCATTGGTGAAGGGTGGACGGTACTACTCCATTTGCATGGATCCAAGGCCTTCCTAAGAGCAAGCCGTAGGAAGTTCTTGCATCAATCACGTGGAATATCGTGCTTGACTTGAGTTCACCAATAATCATCTCCACTCGGATCATGCCCATCGCTCTTTGTCCTCCTTGATTAAAACCTTGGATTAGTAGATGACTTAGGGACAGTTCATCCGCCTTGATGCCGATTGTAGTCATTGTTGACTTTGGCATGATGTTTATGGCTGATCCACCATCCACAAGCATGCGGTTGACTTTGTGCTCCCTTACGTACCCAAAGACGAAGAGAGGACGATTGTGAGGCTTGGATCCTAGCAGCAAGTCTTCGTCGGTGAAATGGATTGCGTCCTCGATGGCACAGCATGTGGCACATTCATGTGGTCGAAGCTTCAAGCCTTTGTTCTTGCTTTCTTGCACTTCGTGGTCATTGGGACTTTCCAAGACCGCTGCTAATGCTAATCGCATCTTCTTTGGTAATCGTAGCGCTTCCTCAATACTAAAGTGTGTTGGCAGACCTTCTTCGAGCGTGAGAGTTTTTTCTCCCTCAGTGGTGATATCTTTGCCTTTTGAAGGTTCTTCTATTTCTACTTCGACCATGTGGCATGCAACGATAGTGCACTGTTGGAAGAAGTCATTCGGGAAGTACTCGTGCAAGGAGACAGGAAAGCGTGGCTCTTGCTCCATAGGTTCCCCAACATACGTTGGCTTATCAACTTTTACGTTTCTTTTGGGCTTCCTACTGTTGCGGCGATGGTACTTTCTCACTTGTTCCACCTTTTGTCTTGTGGCTTGTGGTTTTGGTTTCCTTGTTTTTTTGTAGGTCACCAATGTCCATCCTTCTTCATCATCGGTATGTGCATCTTGTTCGTTTGCCCCCAGCGATGGTTGCGAAAAAGGTATCGTGCAACTTGAGCATTGATAGGAATGGTCAGGTACTGCTTGGAGAGGCACGGGATCGAAAGATCCAAATGCAATTGTAGTAGTATGTGTCGCGGCCATGTCTTCGAGGTCGAGCTCGATTCGCCCTTGTTGTGCTAGCTTCATGATGAGCTATTTGAGGACAAAGCATTTACCCACAGGATGGCTCACGATTCGATGGTACTTGTAGTATTTAGGATCGTTTATGCGATTCATTTCTTCAGGCCGCTTGCATTCGGGTAGCTCGATTACCTTCTTTTCTAGCAAGTCGTCTAACATTGCATCCATGTCTGAGTCAGGAAAAAGGTATACCTTTTTCTCCAATTCCCTCAAGGTACTTTTGTACCTTTCTTGGGTGCGAGGAGGCTCACTTTTCTTTATCTCATTTGCTTTGGTTTTGGAGGAGATCTTGATAGGCGCAGAGGCGGTCTTGACGGCAGCAGTGCTGACGGTGAACGCTTCCTTGGGGGGTTTCTTCCCAGTCTTGTCTACATTTGAGGATAACACCTTATCCTTCTTGAAGTCGATGATCGGTTCTTTCTTCCCGTGATGGGCAATACTTAGCTCCATGTCGTGGGCATGGGTGGCTAACTCTTCAAATGTCTGTGGTTTGATGCCTTGAAGGATATAGTGTAACCCCCATTGCATGCCTTGGACGCACATCTCGATCGAAGAGATCTCTGAGAGCCTGTCCTTGCAGTCGAGGCTTAGATTGCGCCATCGGTTGATGTAGTCCACGACTGGCTCATCCCTGTATTGCTTTGTGTTTGTCAGCTCTAGCATGCTCACAGTGTGGCGAGTGCTGTAGAAGCGGTTGAGGAATTCCTTTTCTAATTGCTCCCAACTGTTGATGGACTCAGGCTCTAGGTCCGTGTACCACTCAAAGGCATTTCCTTTCAGCGAGCGTACAAACTGCTTAGCGAGGTAATCCCCTTCTGTCCCCGTATTGTTGCAAGTCTCAATGAAATGGGCGACATGTTGCTTCGGGTTTCCCTTTCCATCGAATTGCATAAACTTTGGTGGCTGATAACCCCTTGGCATCTTCAAAGCGTCAATTTTCTTGGAGTAGGGTTTTGAGTATAGTACGAAGTCATGTGAACTTCCTTCGTACTGTGCCTTGATGGTGCTGGCGATCATCTCTTGCAGTTGTTGGATAGAGAGAGATCCCATGAGTGCCTCTGCTTGGCCTGGCTCCGGCTTCACATCGATTTTCTCCACCGAAGGCTCTTCATCCTCGTCGTTTTCCTTCTTTACTGAACCATCCCCTTGCTCGATTTTCACGTTGGGCTTTACATCTAGTTGGTTGACGAGTGTGGCGATTTGCTGGTCTTTTTCTTCCACAATCCGTGTTAGCCTTGCAATTGCTTCATTCATATGAGCCAGCTGCTCATCGATTGAAGTCGCTCCAGTAGTCATGACTTGCATGGCTGAGTTGCCACTTGTGTCGGCATCGGAAAGCATGAAACCAGAGTACTTCCTTGGGCTTTCCTTCCTTGGCGCCTTTAGCGAAGCCAGGGTGATCAAAGGTTCATGCCTCAGGTGCTCTTGTTCCTTCGGCGGAGTTGATGCAGGGGTGGAAGATGCGGCAGAAAGAGCTCTTGCCTTGCTTCGAGTTATGACGCCCGAAGTAACACCGCCTACGGTGATAACGTTCTTGTTCCTTGCATTGGCTGCGAGAATAACTTGAGCCTTCTTTGATGCCATTTGTGCTTTTTGCTGATTCAAAGATAGAGATGAGAGGTAGAGATGGTCCCACCGGGCGTGCCAAATTTGTAAACACGGAAATTCCTGCGATGAACGAGACAAGAACACGTGTACAAAATAATATTTGTATTAATGATTTAGGGGTTACAATCTCTTCTACAAATTTAGCATCTGATTCTATCTTTGTAATGGGTAGATTTGATGTTGTTGATCCAAAGGGCCGTCGGGGCTTGATCTTGGGATAAACAATTGTGCGGATTTGTTGACGTCATTGATCCAAAGGGCCGTCGGGGCTTGATATAGGGATGAACGAATGATGGATGATGAACACTTTCTTCAAGGGCCGTCGGGGCTTGATCTTGAATTAGTGGAAGTTCTTCAAGGGGCCATTGGGGCTTGATTTCGAATGAGGATTTGACGAAGAACGAAGAGAGCTTTCTTGATCCTTCGGGATTTGCTTGGGAGCTTTGGAGTTTCAAAGCTTCAAGGTTTTGGTGTGAGGTGAATTGGTTATGAATTGGTCTCCCCAAAATGAATGCCTTGGCCTCCTATTTTTAGAATTCCAAAACGTGATTTTTTGGATTTAAATAATTAGATGAAATAAATCATTTCTGCCAGGTGTTGACACGTGTCCTGTTTGATGAATTTTCCGATTTATTTTTATTTTTCGTTTAGTCACATGCTATGTGTAAAATTTATGTGACACATAAACATTGAAATTTTAATTATTGATCAACATTTATTTTACCGAAATTTCGATGTCTACAACCATATACCAGCAAGTACATGATGATTTCAGGTGCTCTAAATCCAAGTTCCAATTTCTACAAAAACAATTATTGTATATCGATATTGTGTTACCCATTTTCGTCATCAACCTGATAGATTAGTGGTCCATCGCTTGACATCATTTTCATGGCACATTAGTTGTAACCACCTCTGAATTTAATTTCCAATATATGTTTTAATAATATGTAAACGATTAGCATACTTTTTAGGGCACCCAAATTGCATGCCATTGGTAGTCTTTCATCAACGACATCCATAATTTGGACACTATAGTTTTTTATTTTTATTTTTTTGATAATTTTCACTTTACTATCCTTAAGTTTTACCAAAATCGCACTTTATTATACTTATTTTTTTTTTCTCACTTTCATATACTTCCATTAATTTTCCTATCAAGTGATATGTTAAGTGATCCCTTCGTTGGCAAACAAGAATATTGAGAAATTATACTTTCATTGATAAAAAATCATAACCTTACTTTCTCCCGTTTTGGTGAGAGTTCTTTTCTCTCTATGAGAACTTTTTGCATTGTTTGTGTGTGGGCTTTCCCGATCTGATTTTCGTTTAACCGTCGTCCCTAGCTGTGGCCGACGTCGATGGCAACCTCTAGTTCGTTTCCCATCTATTTTGTTTATATTTCCCATGCTATTTTTTGATCCTCCATCCCATCTATTGTTGTTTTACCTTGCAATTCTAAACCCTGATCTTCAAATTATCTGTCCTTCCTCCCCTTCATCCATGTTTCAAACACTACAAGAAAACATGGATTAAGTGACGGAATTTTTTGTGGTACGTGCAAATTCATCACATTTGCGTAAAATAGGTGACGCTTTTTTGAAAATTGTCACATTAAGATTTTCATAGGACACCAAAATATTTTGCATCACTTCTACTTTTAGATTCGTCACAAATAAGTGAGCAGGAAAGTTTGCCGCCCAATGAAATGTGAATATGTGACGAAATTTAACATTCATCACATAACGAAAGAGAAGGCCACCTGACCATTCCTCACATATAACATTAAAGTAAAAAAAATTAAAAAAAATATTGAAAGTAATTACAAAACCCCTAAATTGTAAAACCTATTTCACTTTGTTCTCACCCATCCCATCTTCAGCACGCCTTCGTTCTACTCCCTCGCCTTCACTCTGACGACCAACCACCTGGTGGTTGCAGTGACGGTGACCACAACCTCTCCTTCGTCTCCCTCCCTTAGCCACTCGCTCGTCTGCTTTCCGTCACCGTCGAAGTGCTCGAGCATTCAAGCTCTGAAATCCCCAATACAGAGGGTTTTTCTGCTTTTGTTCTCCAAAACTTTGGGTATGTTCTCAATCTCTAGATCCTATCCTTTTCCCTTTAGCTTTTTGTTAGTCTCAACTTTATGGTGCTTTTCTTAGATTTGTTCTATCACTGTAATTTTAAGTTATTTTATGTAATGAATTTGGTTGAGAATCTTAGTTAGGTTTGTAATTTTTTTCTTGGTTGCCTGGGTTTAAGGATGATTAATCCACTTTCTAAATTTTAATTACTTTGAAGTTTGATTTTTGGGAAACTGCAATCTCAAAAATCCAGACATGATTATATCTCCATAATTTCTATGACAGAATGTTCACAAAAGGATTCAAATGTACTGCCAGATTAGATTATTTGTCTTGAATCCTAAGGTAGATCTATAAATGTGGACATTTTGCTTCGACAGAATAACTTCCACCTCAATGCTTCAATCATGTTTTGTGTCTTTAAATCCAAGAAAACTGACTAAACTAAAATAAACTCTCTTGGTCATTTACCATGGGTGGTGAGATGAGGGCCCAAGGAATTTTGGTCAGTGTCTGGTCCACCAATTTTAAAATAGCCACATAGCTCCAAGAAAATAGACAGCAAGTGGTTTCCAGCAAGCTGCCCTTTTCACATCCAAACTTGTTTTCCCACTTTACAAATATTCATTCGAACTTTAATTTACTGTACTGAACCCCTCACACATTTTGTTTGACAAGCCTAAGACTTAAGTCATAAGTTGCTAAATCCCATAAACATATAGCATCTCTAGCAGCTTTAGCTTTACCGCATCAGCACATATCCCAAACTCTAAAGATGAAACAAACTAGTATTAGAATGTGCCTCTCATCATTTCTAGCCTATCATCATCACAAACGTTTAAACTGACTTGAATAGGGAAAAGGGAAGGAAGAAACACTTAAAAGATCTCTACTATTGACAAAGGATATGAATATAGGCAAGGTCTTGGGAGAATATTCTTCTGAATATAAAAGAATAAAGTAACCATGAACGTTCAAGCATTATGTCAAAAAATTCTAAGGCCTGACTACTAAGTGTGTACATATTATCCAGCACAATAATACACGCCCAAAACTCTAATGGAAAATGAGCACGTAGAGATCTGTTTTATGTTCTTAACATTCAATTGCAACATAGTGAACTGAGATAACCCCACTTTTTATAGGACCAAATACAGAGAATAACGGGTAGAAAGTAACATTAAGGGAGAGAAGGCAAAACAAATGGTAAGCACTACTATTCAAAATTTAGCTAGCACAACTGACTCACTTGTTTACATCGGGGTGAAAATTTCTTGTAAGCTTCCGATAAGATGAAAAGTGAGAAGTATATAATAGAAAAATTAGAAGACGATAATCCAGAAGAAGAAAAAACAATACCCAAGAAAAGCCAAAAAACCACAAACCATGATTTATTCAACGCTTCAAGCCTCTCATTATAAGTTATTCGATCTTTCAAGCACATAAATATCACACTAGATGCTTTATGTATCCAAAGAGTGATAGGAGCTTAATTTTATTTTCTAACTTGTATAAATTCCAAAGCATTTCACATGTTGCACCACATCAAGCAATACCCTTGTGTAATTGATTGTGAGTCTTTTCATTTTTTGTCCATTATTATTCTATTTCTATATAATCTTTTTAATTTCAAGCTTGATAACACAAGTCACTTTAAGTACTTATAACTTTCAAGTGCTTGGTAATGGTGAATTTTTATTAAAGTATGTCATTTATTATCCCTTTTGTCTATGTTCGTGTTCTTGTTTATGCTAAATGTAATATAATTTTTTTTAAATAATTGAGTTTGCATATGTGGTATTTTTAATTTTGAGTTGTATTAGATGATATGAGGTGATTGATGCTGATATGGGGTGACTGATGCTGCATCAGTCACCCCATATCGTCTAGTAACCCTAAAACCCTATGCAGCATCAGTCATATGCAGTATCAGTCCTATGCAGCATCAATATGCAGCATCAGTCACCTTATATCAGCATTAGTCCTGTGCAGCATCAGTCACCCCACATCGTCTAATAAGTTGGCTTCAGTGGAGGCCATTTGGACTAAGTTAGGAATGCTCATTTTCTTGTTTTTGAATTCCTGAATGAGATAATCAATTTGAGCAGCTTTCCTTTTTTACTACACTATGATGGCATGCCTATTCACACGACAAGGTAAAGTTGTAATCAACTATTGAAAGTTCCTTCATCATTAACTGGTTAGATTCTAATCCCAGCCTCTGTAGAAATGTTTAGCACTGCACACATTCAGTTTGGTGATTTGGATACATTTTTCACTGGCGTGTTTAGATGGCCTTTATTTATCTTCTACAAAAAAGTACTTGTATAGAAAGAGCTTGAGTGGCAAACGCCTCCTGCCCTATGAGAAAAAGCACAAAATCAAAGAAGCTCTTGAAGGTTTCCTATCTCTAGATACATATGTGTGTGTACTTTGTTTCTTATTAGAAATTTTGTTTTGGAGTCATTCGATTCGTAACAATTTTGGGACATTTTTTTCTGTGCGGAGGGGAAACCGATACCCACCGAGCTTTAGAATGAGGAGGCTGCTCTTTGTTAATAGATCGATTTAGAGGACCAAAACACAACCGGTATGGGGGTTTATAGACATTTTTGGTGGTACCATGCAATGCCTGTGTTGATGATTGATATATAGTCGTTTTTACTGCATGCGTGTTCATAAGATATTATGCAAGGCGAATGTTGATTATTGACTGTCATTTAATGATACTGTCGCAAGAACTGAAACTTGGTTTTCCCAATGCGCAACAAATGAATCGTGGTGGCCAAGTTGATGCAGTTTTTGAATGAGCCTTCTAACTATTAATCATCATTAACTCTGTTAAAAGTTCTCCATTTTCAATCTAACTAGTGACACTAGAAATGATCGACTCTTAATCATTATTGACTCTGTTAAAAGTTCTGATGCTTTGGTCATTTTCCATGGTTAAGCATCTACTGATCTATTTTATTTTTTTTCAAATCTTGTAGGTTATTTATGAAATTATTGAAATATCGTGGAGTACCAGAGTACTATGCAAAAATGGAGTTCCTGTTTATGTTCATATTCTTGCAATCGTAGATTAGTTTGGAAGTTTAATTATACTTTAAGTAGTTTTTGTTAATTTTTTTTTGTTAGTAGATTATCTAGTCCTGACATTTGGAGTCTTGATAACTTACTAGGCTACGATAAATTAGTGAAATCAAATATGCAAAAGGAGAATAAAGATATGATAGCACAACTGAAGGGTTGCAAGCCAAGGGCAGACCAACAGCATCTCCAGAGGTAGTGATATCACTTTAGCCTTCATTAGTTAGTGATATTAGTTTAGCCTTCATTAGTAGTGATATCAATTTGATCTTTATAAAAGTCGAATGCTTTAAAATGATAGTGAATAAGTAGTTTATGGTATGAAACTAGATATATTTTTCTTGTTAATTAATGGAATTTTAATCTAGGATGTTTTCAAGCAAAATTCATATAATCGTAAGAAACAAATTAAAGTATTACCACAAGGGGCAAAACCATTTCATCCAACATGCAAGGAAGGCTCGGTAATGAAATTAAAGCACATATAAAATTCGTTTTGTAATTTAGATAGGCTTATCTGTTATGTTTCATTCTTCTTACTGTAACTATTTCTTCAATTCTTATTTTCTTCTCTTTTGTTAATGTTATTCAAATTCTCAATGCACCTGCTATTGTCTAGACAAAAATACACCAATGTTTTCTTCTCTTTTATTATGTAAGGATAAGATGAAGAAAAAGAAGGATGGAATTAAAGGAGAAAGTATTCAAGAAGCACCTGACATAGTGATAGTGATCTTTCAAATGACAATGATACTTGTGCTGAATTGAAGACCATGATATGGTTGATGACTTATGTATTTTGTTGTTGGTTTCAAACATGCACATGTTATACCTGTTTTATTATCGACTTAGTGGCTTAGAATCTTGTTAGCATCTCAATATGTCTAGAGGTGTTAGGATGCTTATGTTAGCTTTTAGGATATACTTGGTGTATGTATTGGATGTTACCTAACTTATTGATCAATGAAATGTGATTAACCAAAGTATTACCTCATATTGTTATGAGTGCTAATTCTAGATGACAAAGAAGGGTATGAATTGCTCCTAATAGGTATATGAATTTGACACATGTGACACAAATTGTGCCACATGCCAAAGGAATATGTGACGCATTCAATCTCACTTATCATCAGCCATAGCATTTTACGATCAGATTGCGTGATGATAAATTCCTCACTTATACATTTGTTATGTGACGAACTTATAGGTCACTAACTTTTGTGTTTTGTGACGCTTATTTCGTCACACGTAAAGTTATTAAGTGACAAATGCGGCGTCACGAATAGTAAAAATATGTGGCGAATGAAAAAATTCATCACTAAACTATAGGTGACGCTGTATAGGTGACACACATAGTGACGTTAGATTTGTCACATATAATCAAATGTGATGAATTTTCATGTTTATGTGATGAATGTTTGTCGCCACATAAGTCATGTTTTCTTGTAGTGAAACAACTAATTTCTCCCACTTCTCTTATTTCTTTCCACTATGTTCTCGTTTTTTTTTCTCATCCCCTAAAATTGCTCCATCCCCCTTTGTTTTCACACCAATCTTGATATGCAACTATATCTCCTAAACAAGTTTTGACGCAGATTTGCCAGAAGGTGCATAAAGCTCCGATTCGGGTGTTTACACCACCACCTTCTACTTGTGTGACTTTGTTGGCATGGATGCATGTGATTTTCCCATTGGCATCCCTATCAGTTTCTTTCGTGGTGTGGTGGCGGATCGTCAAGTGTTGGTTCAAGGATGATGAAGCTATGTGTTTTCCTCTTCCTGGGAATTTGTCTAATCAGAATTTAGGCTGCAAGATGATGGAGAATCTGTGGTGTTATGGTGATGGCAAGGGTATAATTACTTTGGTTTTTTTGTTTGCTTGGTTTTTGCGCTCACCCTTTTAGGATGCTTATGTTAGTTTGTTGAGTTAGTTTGGCTAAGTTTGTTATGTTACCTAACAAACAATTACAACAAATTAACAGAATGAAAAACTAAGCTAAGTTTTATCTTTTATGAGAGAATTGTCTTTAATATTCCCCCCTCAAACTGAACTTAGGAACTCTGAGTGAAAGTTTATGTCTGAGAAGAAGAAATCTTGGTTTTGACAATGAATTGGTACAGATGTTTGCAATCTGGTCTTGTGAGCAAACAAACTGAATTGAAACAACATTGAAATGACCTTTTCTTTTATATATTGGTAGTATATCTCCACGTGTGTGGTTTGAGCATGGAAGATTAGGTTCTTTGCTAAGGATATTGCTGGAATATTGTCACACCAGAGCTTAGGAGGAAAAGAAAAGACCAAGCCAACACTAACTAAAGGTCTGCATATCCAAGTAAGCTTTGCAACAATGTTTGCTAATGATTTATACCCTGCCTCAGTAGATGATCTAGTCACTGTAGGCTGTTTCTTGACACTCCAATTGATTATAGAGTTGCCCAAAAACACACAATATCCTCTTGTTGGTTTCTTATCAATTGAACAACTTGCCCAATCAGCATCTGAAAAGGCATTTATACTCAGAGGTGTTCAACTTTTAGATAACCAAAGACCAAGATCCAAAGAGCCTTTAAGAATTGTTGAATCCAGCTCGTCCACCACGATTGTACATTTTACTTGATGTCTAATTATATCGCTGATTATTGTTATTGCCTTGATAGTTGGAAATTTTTTTATCCACGCCACGGTTCTAATTATTTATAAGGTTTAAGAAGTTTCGATCCATGCCAAGACCTTGGTGTTGATTGAAATTGGATGCATTATGAGCTTGAAAAGCTTGAGAATTCGAGTTATTTGTTGGGGTAGGGAATGCCAGTGGATGAATTGAAAGCTTGGATTGATGAAGATGGAGAAGATTTTTATTAATTTGTCAGTTGAATTTCCTTGTTGAAAAGTAAGAGCTCATCAATTGTAGTAGTACCAAGACGATACTGAATCACATTCACATATGATTCATACTCAGGAGGAAGGCCATAAAGAGTGACCGATATGAGCTCAATATCATCAACCGGAGATCGAGCGCTGGTATTAGCATCTACGATTTCTTCAATTTGTTGAAGATAAAGTACAGTAGTGGAATCACCTTTCGTGATATTGTGAAGAGATCAAAGCTTATGAATGTGTGATTGCGAAGCCGTCGCAAGTCCCGATTCCAATTTTGCTCAAAGCTCTCGAGTCGAAGTCACACCGATTGCATATGGAAATAGAGAATCAAAGAGTGTAGAATTAAGTTAGATGAGAATATTCTGGTCATTTTTTAAACAAGTAACAAACTCAGGATTCAGTGTTGAAGCTCAATTTCATTAAGAATTAAGAATAAATTTGGACAAAGGAGTCAACAATCAATCAACAATTCGGTGAGATTGTACTGACAAAAGATCGGAAGGAACAATGCACTCCAAGTAAGGCAATTTGTGGTTGTAAGTTTAATTGGAACCAGAGATCCAATATTTTGGATTGTGATGGAAGAAATTGAGGAATTGGGGCTCGAATTCATGAGCAGAGAATGATGAATTTGAGAAGTCGAATTGGAGGAGGGAGAAGCAGAGGTAGCCATCTTTGTGAGCTAGGGTTTGTAGAGAAAATTGGCAAAAACCTTGAAGATCGTCATGAGGAAGAAGGAACACATCTTGGCTTTCGGATTCTAGAGACTAAAGACAAGGCTGCTAGTTTTGCGAAGTTCAATATCAAATTCGGTTTCCAATGTGCAGAATGTAGTAATCTGGTAACACCTCACTTCGTCAAGAAAGCTAATGAGATGACCTCTACCAACAAGAACTCGGAAATCCTTGTTGACCGAGACTTGGATAAATAACCAGTCGGTCTCGAAGCAGTGCTGTTTATTCAAACTAAAGGTGCTCCTCAGTCGGCTGATTCTACGGCTCCAATGCTGTCTATCCAAACTGAAGATGTTGCCAGTTGCCTTCACATTGCTGTTTATCCAAACTGTAGATGTGTCGGTGTGAAAAAAGGGGAGAAAGATAAAATTCTTAGGGTTGTTGAGAAGCTTTGCGCAGGACAATTTGTGTGTTGAATTGGAAGGGCTTCTCAATTGCCTGCCACTCCGTATTTATAGAGCTGCTACACTGGCTTCGGCGGCTAACATTGTTGCAGAATCCAATTGCATTTCAAACTCACAAAGAAATTTACGTTAAGCAGGCCAAAACCCATGTTTTAGTCGTTTGACTTATCTTTATCTCATCCTAACACATTTAGTTAACTCAAAGCTCAACCCTAAATAATCATCTCATGCAAACTGGAGCCATGTGTTCATTTGCAGCAACTTGATGTACTGTGACTTTATCTCCAAAACTTGCATGTGATGCCATTTGACTAAATTCTTGGCATCCTGCCAAGGATATTCGATCCCACCATCATTTCATAATCTTTATCCATGCATGCATGAGAGATTTTTCAATATGACCAGTACACGGGGTGGTACACCACGTATCACTAAATAAATGGTGGGATATGTATGCTAAAAAGTTAATAACTTAAAAATTAAACTTTCTCAACATTCTTATTAAAACACGTGATGTACCACTTGTGTTCCCGTCACAGCTAAAAATTTATCTGCATGCATGGCAACCTCCTGTCACATCACATCATTATTTCCTTATTTCATCTATAGGCTAAAGCCTATTATCCAAATGACTGACTTTTCAAACAAGATAATAGTCCATCCTGACTTATCCCATCATGACCAAAAGCCTAGCCTATCTAGGCTTCTTACCTCATTGTAATTCCAACACCATTATTTTAGCATTACCCCATGCTTTCTGCAAAGTAAAACACCTTTGAAACTTTATTACCACACGACACTTAAGCCATGTGCACAGAACTGACCCAAAAACATTTGCACTTTTACAAATAACTGGCAAATTTTACGCGCATGTTGTTGCAGGTGCGAAAATATAATTATAGATTATATTTTTAACATGAAAATATGCAAAGTGTTATAAATACTAAACAGAAAATGGAATAAATATTTTTCCAAAGCTGTCAAAATTTATATAATTTACAGAAAAGACATTATCAAATGCCTTATCATTAGTATACAAAAATGGTAAACCTAGTATTCCGCCTCGATAATTCATGTTTGGATCAACTATTTACACACAAAAAAAATGTGATCCAAGACTTGTTTGTTTTGGATAACACATGGCAACATCCTTTAACACATGAGCAAAAGATTTTTGGTTGAAGCAGTCACTACAGAAAAAATAGTTTTGATCATCAGAAAAAAAAAAAGGAAGCTAAAAATGAAAGAAAATGTTAATATAACTGTAATAAATTTTTGAGACGAATAGATTCATAGCATGGAACAACCAATAATAAACAACAGTTACCTAGTCTTTTTTGTACGGAGCAAGGTCTCTTGTTATCAAGAGAAAACAAAGCTTACAACTTAAATAGAAAAGAACAATCTACTGTTGCAAGCAACTTAACGTCCACTTTGCAGATTTTTGTGGAACCACTTTGCAGGTTTTGTGGAACCACTTTACAGGTTTTGTGGAACCACTTTAAAAGTTCAAATCTTTAAGCACCTGATGATAAGTTGAGAGATTACTTTCTGATTATCAAAACCATTACTGGATTTATGCAGACACAAAATCTCACAATATTATTACCACGACTTTATACATAATAGGAACAACACTATAATCATCTGCCTACCAAAAATTAACTCTTCCACAGCAGCAAGTTTAACATTATGTTGTGAAAAAAAATCGTCTTTAATTGAAACCATGTCAGAGACCAAAAGCTAAATTTAGTAGACTCCTTTGTTTGGTGTCACTCAAAAAGTGAATAATCATGCAAATACTATTAAAGGTCTATGGGCTGCTTACTGTGGTGTGGCCACTGTCCGAAGCAGCAAGAACCATTCTGACTTAATACTCCACATGTTTTCTGGCTTAAGATTGCAAAGAACACACTCTCCGGTTCTGCCACGGAACAATTAATGTGAATAAACGTTGACAAAAATTGATAGTAACTTAATACCCCCAAAAAAGTAATGAGAAAGTATGAAATGTGAGTCACAGTCAGAGTAAGAGTAAGACCAAGAGAAATATTATATTGTAAGAATGTGAGCAAGAGTGAAAATAAGAGTGAGAGAAACACACAGAAATTCTACAAAGAAAAAAAAAAACAACGAAATCACACACACTGAGTGAGAAAAAGATTATATTGTGAGATTCGGAGTGTGAAATAAGGAAAAAAAATTTAAAATAAAATCGTTGCACTCTCACCGTTTAAAATTTGGCAGGAATGGACAATTTAATTAAAGAGCGAAAAATTGCACCACCAATGATTGTACAGTGGGATTCTTTGGCTGTTTTCCTATGTACCAATCCTTAACTGCAAGCCATGAAAACCAACGTTATCAAACAAAGTACAAAATTGTTTTGTAAAACAGAAAGTAAATGTAAATTGATAGAAACAAAGGGAAAACCTACAATGCAGAAATTTTATTCATGAAAATTATCTCATTTTTTAACCACTATATAGCAGCACACAAAATCTATAACCAGCACATATTTCAACTTTATAATACAATTAAAAATAACAAAAGACTGAACTAAACTGCCAACACAGATCATTTATAAAAATTTAAACCAAAAATGTCCAAAATTGTTTTAATTTCATAAATACAATTACAAAAACGCAAAGATGTTTATAGATAGGTTGAATTACAAAATTAAGTTAATTGATAATAGTTCTCAAACAATATGCATTTCAGAGAAAGAAGAGCCAATTCTATATTAGAGGCTTCCTCTGTCTGTGTCCATCTACATTAGCCTTTTATTTTGCAACAGAAGTTTAGATTTGAATTTATGTGCTGGCAGTTGAGTGCAACATTTCATTATTTTGAATCATATTATATAGTTGTCCTGTATTCAGGTTATCCTTAATCCAACACAACACCATGTTATACTTGCAATCTCTGTCAAATAACAAACTTTAGAGCAAAAAGAGTCTTCTCCAATTGGGATTAAAAACATCCATCAAATGATTTCAGATCAGACTCCAAGCTTGTAAAACATGTTTTTATGAAAACAGAACAACAGAAAGTACGAAAAACTTAAAACCAACCAAGTGGCTTTCTTAAAGGAAGAAATTGGAGCTAACACAAACAGAATGTATCAAATTAACAATTTGCAATCAATGAACTATTTCATAACAAAAACAGCTAAAGGCTTAGACCCAAATCTATCTATTGCCTAATCTTTCCAACTCAGCCATAACCTTCAAATGAAGAATCTATTGGTACGCCTAATTAGTCCACAAACAGAGAAAGATAGTAAATTGACAAACAGTGCAGAAATTATAAAGGAGAAGGGAAGAGAATAGAACAAGGAGGAAAGAAGAGTCAATTTCATTCATAGCCTTTCTCAGATTACAGCACATTATTTATATTCAATCTGAAAAAGGAACCCTAGCACAAACAGGCTGGGCCTTGAGCAAAACTTAGTTAGAGGCTGACAAGCATGGTCTGAGAGGAAGAGCTAAAGGGCCCAAACCATATGGTCCTAACAACCCCCCCTCCGCTTAAGAGGAGACATGTCATCAGGTCTAAAAATCAGGATAACGGGCAATGATGTCGTCGGCTTCCTCCCAGGTAGCATCTTCTGTTGGCAGTCCCACCCATTTGATTAGCCATTTGGTTACTACTTTGTTCTTTTTCTTGAAGAGGCCTCTGTCCAATATCATTTCTGGTTGCCAATGGAAGAACCCCATGGAATCGATCGGTGGAAGGGTGGGATTTGGGGTAACCGCTGTACCAACCTTCTTTTTGAGCAGGGACACATGAAAAATATGATGGATTTTTGAGTTGTGTGGAAGGTGGAGACGATAGGCCACAGTGCCAATGCATTCTTGAATTTGAAATGGGCCATAAAACTTAGGTGTAAGCTTGTTGGAGTGGCGCATGACGACAGATTGTTGCCGATATGGTTGCAACTTGAGGAAGACCCAATCACCCACTCCAAATTCCCGTTATGTTTGGCCTTTATCATGTATTTGTTTCATTCTGTTTTGAGCGAGCTGAAAGTTGGTCCTCAAAAGACGAAGCAGCTGATCACGATCTTGTAGAGCGGCATCGACGGAGTGGACAACAGTTGTGCCTGGGAGATAAGTGTGAATGGATGGAGGAGGGACACCGTAAAGTGCTTGAAATGGTGACATCTTGATGGCGAATTGGAAAGTGGTGTTATATCACCATTCGGCCCAAGGAAGGAGAGCAGACCACTTGCTTGGTTTATCAGCAGAAACACAATGGAGGTAGTGCTCCAAAGTGCGATTGAGGACTTCTGTTTGACCATCCGACTGAGGGTGATAGGCTGAACTATGGCAAAGTTTGCTACCTTGATGTTTGAAAAAGTCCTTCCAGAAGTTACTAAGAAATGTCGGGTCACGATCAGACACTATGGATTTGGGCATGCCATGTAAACGAAAAAAATCTCTTTGATGAAGGTGTCCACAATGGAAGCTAAAGTGTAGGGATGTTTAATGGGAATGAAGTGACCGTACTTGGTTAAACGATCCACCACGACCAAGATAACGGTGTAACCACTAGATGAAGGCAACCCGTCAATGAAATCAATGGCAATATCCTGCCAAATGCCGGCAGGGATTGGTAATGGCTGCAAGAGACCGGGTGGGTGGATGGTTTCATGATTTTGATGCTGGCATTCGATGTAATGAGCAGCAAATGTCTTGACATCCCGTCGTATGCCAGGCCAAAGAAAGCTGCGTTTCACTCGGTGATAGGTCTGAAGGAACCTCGAATGACCATCCTGGAGAGAATAATGAAATTCATCGAGTATTTTTTAGCGCCATGGCGATGTAGAAAGAATGAAAATTCTATGCTTGTAGTGTAGGACACCATTAAGGAGTGAAAAACCACGAATGGTGGTATCTGGTGATGTCAACAATGCGGACCAAACATCTTTAATAGAAGGGTCCGTGGCATATAACTGCTGAAAGGTAGGGATGCAGTCGAAAACGGGAGAGGAGATACCCATAAGTGGCATTGACTCGGCTTGACGAGAAAGAGCATCTGGATCGCCATTCTGAGACCCTGGTCTGTATTCCACCGAATAGTTATACCCCAAAAGCTTGATGAGCCATTTTTGTTGATTTGGAGTGGTGATTCGTTGCTCAAGGAAGTACTTGATTGGCTTATAATCCGTAACAATTCAAAATTGTTGGCCGAGCAGATACGGTCGCTAATGTTGTACGGCAAAAACAATAGTTAATAGTTCTTTGTCATAAGTGGAGAGGGTGAGATTTCACCCTGATAAGGCTTTGCTAAGGTAAGCAATGGGATGGCCCTCTTGACATAATACTGCTCCTATGCCACTGCCTGATGCGTCTGTTTCCACCAAAAATGTTTTTGTGAAGTCTGGAAGAGCAAGAACTAGAGTTGAAGCCAATGCCTGTATAAGTTTCTCGAAGGCAGCAATAGATGGTGGGGACAAAAAAAAATTGC
This sequence comes from Malus sylvestris, assembly GCF_916048215.2. NCBI lineage: Eukaryota > Viridiplantae > Streptophyta > Magnoliopsida > Rosales > Rosaceae > Malus > Malus sylvestris. The sequence continues at coordinate 13,177,539 of NC_062269.1, forward strand.
CTTGCTGCAACATGGTTGTTAAGGGCTTTGCTATCAACCCATAATGTCTGACAAATTTCCGGTAGTAGCCGGTCAATCCCAAAAATCCTCAAAGGCTTTTGATGCAAGTTGGGCGGGGCCAATTGATGATTGCTTGAATCTTTGAAATGTCGACAGAAACACCATGACTCGAGATAGAGTGGCCCAAGTAATCAATTTTAGTTTGGCCAAAGGAACACTTGCTGAGCTTCACTTTCAAGCTGTGTGTTGATAGGATTTGAAAAACAAGCTCCAAATGGGAGAGGTAGCGTTCAAAGAAGGACTATACACTAGTATATCATAAAAAAAAAAACTAAGACAAACTTACGTAAGTACGGACGGAAAATTGAATTCATTAGGGCTTGAAAAGTAGATGGGGCATTGGAGAGGCCAAACGACATTACTAGGAGTTCAAAGTGTCCGTCATGGGTACGAAAGGCCGTCTTGGCAATGTCATCTGGGCATATACGTATTTGGTGATAGCCGGAACGAAGGTCGAGCTTGGAAAAAATGGCTGCACCATGTAGCTCATCTAGTAATTCATCTACCACAGGTATGGGGAAGTGATCCTTGATGGTGGCAGAATTAAGGGCCCTGTAATCAATACAAAGGCGCCATGACTCGTCTTTCTTTTTGACCAAGAGAACAGGTGAGGAAAATGGACTGTTGCTATTTCGATTGACACCAAAATTAAGCAACTCCTGCACTTGTTGTTCAATTTCTGCTTTCTGGGAATGTAGGTAGCGATAAGGGAGGACATTTATAGGATTGGTATTGGGAAACAAGGGAATCTTGCGATCGATTTGGCACGGTGGTGGCAGGTCGATGGGAAGAGTGAAAAGGTTGCAGTACTTTGAAAAAAGTGAGGCAATTGCAGGATGAGTATTAGGTGGAGGTGATATTTGGGTGTTAGTGAGGTAGGTGGGCGGTGGTGGGAGTGGGCTGTCGGTGGGGAAGTTGGGTTTGAGTGATGGTGGGGTAGAGGAATTGGTATATTGGGCTGATTGGCAAAGATGAACTATTGGTTGGGCTGTAGTGAGGCCATGTAGGGTGTAGGTAGTGCCTTGCACAGTGAATAACATTGTTTTGTGTTGGAAATGCCAACCTATATAGCCGAGAGATTCCAGCCATTATGTTCCCAATATTAAATCATATCCAGGGATGTTTAATAAAAGAAATGATCTAGTCAAGGTGTATTCTTGGAGCTTGATGGTCATATTGTGGGCTCTCATGCATGCAGAAATGTGGTTATGTGATGCTGTTGTAAATGGCACAGGGGTGATGTGCTCAATAGGCAATCCCAACTGTTGTGCTATGTCAACCCGCAGCAGGTTGCAAGTGGCTCCTGAGTCGATTAATACTCTGATAGGTGTGGAGTCAATTATGCTAGTCAAACGCATAGGGTGGCCCATATTGCAGCCCGAGATGGTGAATAACTCCAACATGTGGCAAGGTGGGTCAGTAGGGATCTTTGCCTCGGGAATGCAATCATGGAACTTAGTGTTATCATCCATGTTGTCAACGTCTAGCAACATGATCAGGGGGTTTTACATTTGTGGCCAGGAAAATGGGGTTCTGTGCAATGAATACATTCATTCTTCCGTATTTTTTCTTGAACCTCAGCATGAGTTAGGCGTTTGAAGGGGGCATTAGGGTTATGGGGTGGTAGGGTAAGGACACTGTTTAGGAAGGTAGTGGTGGGGAAGAGGGGTCGGGTAGAAGGTGAGGATTTGAGTTGGCGAGAAAAGCTAGGACGAAATGAGTGTTTGGCTTGGTTTTTTGTTTCAAAAATTTTGGCTAGTTTCTGTGCTTGATAAAGGGATTCAGGTTCGAGGGCTAGTACGTCGTGACGGATATCGTCATGTAGACTACCAAGAAAAACATGTTTGAGTTGGTTCTCAGTCCAATCAATGACTCGGCAAGAGAGTTTGGTAAACTCAGTTATGTAATCGTCCACTGAGCCCCTCTGTTGAATATGAGTGAGTTGGGATTCGATATTTGCTCGATCACCTTCTCCAAATCGTTGAAGGAGTAAGTCGACGATGAGACCCCAATTATCTCGGCCGTAGCACTGCTCGAAACCAAGTATCCAAATAGAGGCATCTACCCCAAAATTACAAGCTGCTACCAGAACCTATTGATGTGGTGGTACCTCATAATAGTCTAGGTACCTTTCGGCCATTGCAAGCCAGCCATATAGGTCCCACCATTAAATCTAGGTAATTCCATTTTAATGGTTTTAAAAAATGAGATGCGTTTGGTTGTTGCGAATGGGTCAGTCAGCTGGTGATGGGTGTGGGAGGTAGGGTGGTGCGGGTGGAGGATAAAAAAGAGGGAAGTGGGGTGAGGCTCGGTGAAGGAGGATTTTAGAGGTCGAGATTCGAGAATGTTGGGTTAGGGGGTGAGAACAAGGCGCGGAATGAAGGTGTGGTGGTGGTTGTGGGTGGGCGAATGGTCGTCGGGTTTGGGTTTGTGGTGGGTTGGGGTTGTGGTGCACATGAGGTGTGGTGGGTTGGGGATGGTGTGTGTGGGGTGGTGGTTTGGGAGGAAGGAAGACTCGATTTCAAAAGACGAAGTTCGTCGAGTATCAACTGAAAAGCTATGAACTGCGAGGTGAAAGCATGTTGAAAGGCCGATGTCGAGCTATTCATGCTGTCAAAGGATTTCTGGAGGGTGGTTTGTTGGGTTTCAAGAGCTGCAAGGGAATCGTAGACGACTTCCACCTGAGAGTGGAGGTGCTCATGGCGAGAGTCCATCGCAGCGGCGACGGCATCCGAGTCCGAGGAGGTGATGGGCTGGGTGTTCTTGCCCATCGAACGACGAGCTCTGATACCAATTGGTACGCCCAATCAGTCCACAAACAGAGAAAGACAGTAAATTGACAAACAGTGCAGAAATTATAAAGGAGAAAGGAAGAGAATAGAACAAGGAGGAAAGAAGAGTCAATTTCATTCATAGCCTTTCTCAGATTACAACACATTATTTATATTCAATCTGAAAAGGGAACCCTAGCACAAACAGGCTGGGCCTTGAGCAAAACTTAGTTAGAGGCTGACAAGCATGTGCTGAGAGGAAAAGTTAAAAGGCCCAAACGATATGGTACTAACAACTATTTAACTAAAAACATCTTGCAGATGGTCTAAGAGCAGTCTGTACTAACCAAGTTCTCTACATACCATTATCGCTCAGTCGATTCAAATCTTCAACAAAAAAGGTGGGTTGCTAGATTCATACCTCTCTACCATCTTTAAGTGAATCCACAATGTAAAATATCTTCACAGTTCAAATTAAAAAGAAAAAAAATTAAAAAATTGAAAGAACTTGAGCATCATACTTTCTTACTCAGAAATAGAGAGAAAAAAGAATTGGGGGAAAAGTTGGGAAATTTACCAGAAGGGTTTAGGTGGAGACGCTGAGAGAAGGCGATCGGCAAGGCGGATTGAAGCTCGAAGGGCGGAGCTTCGATTCTCCGGCAGCGGCCAGATCTAGGGGTTTTTCACAGAGACAGAGGGAAACCTAGATTGGGAAAATAGGGAGAGAAATAGAGACCTTGATTCGAAGAGATATGGTGAAGCTCTAAATCGAGCAGCTTGGTGCAGAGAAGAGTGAGGAGAGGAGGGAGACGGGGAGAGCAGGAGTCAATCAAAATAAGGAAAAGCTGACAATGGAAACGGGAAAGGATGAACGCATGGCCTCAGAGGGCAAATAAGTCATTTAACTATAGAAAAGATGGCAAAAAATTGGCTTAACAAACAAATTGAGAGGCATTTTGGTCCGCCCACTGCCCTAGAACAGTAACCAGAAGTTTGGGTTTTAGTATATATAGAATTTTCAATAATTCTTCAGATAATTTTATTATGATTAAAATCATAATAATATCTAGATAAATTATTAATCAATCATCTCAATCTTCTTTCAATCCAACGACTCAGAATTTTACTTATTCTACGACCTCGATCCTTGATTGCTCAGACCTATAGTGTAAAATCGGGTTCAAACACACACACTTATGCTACCAACTCAGCCTAACTACCATAACAAACTTAGCCAAACTAAGTCATCAAACTAACAAACGATTACAACAAATTAACAGAAAGAAAAACTAGGCTAAGTTTTGTCTTTTACAAGAGAATAGTACTAAGAAACAGTGGGCCGGTGCCATTTCTCAAAGTGGATTATCCACTAGCTGATCATGATAATATTTTTTTTTTATTGAGAACTGCTGATCATGATAATTTATTAAAGCAAAATTGAGATGATTGAATTGCCTTCATAGGCACCACCAGACATCCCATGTGGATTGCGGCATCCCACCATATATCCTATTAATATTATCTGCTTTCTGTTTGTTTTCTTCGAAACATGGAATCCATCCTTTCTTTGACATCATTGCATCTGGACTGAGATGCTAAGACAAAAACAAAAGATTCCCAAAGGACTTGAACTGTTACTACATGTTATAGGACTCAATTATTTCGTTAAGTCAATAATCTGAGTTATATCCTATTAATATTATCTGCTTTCTGTTTGTTTTCTTCGAAACATGGAATCCATCCTTTCTTAGACATCATTGCATCTGGACTGACATGCTAAGACAAAAACAAAAGATTCCCAAAGACTTGAACTGTTAATACATGTTATAGGACTCAATTATTTCGTCAAGTCAATAATTTCAGTTTTTCTTCAGTTTTTGTTATTGTTGTTGTTATTCCAGAGTAGCATTCTCTTCCGTTCTACTACCATCTATTTTCCTTCCTCTTTCACACTCTTTTTTTTTGTTTTTTTATTTATATAAAAAATTCAAAATAAAATGTTGACGTTGTTCAATAGTAATCGTTTAAATAAGAGAAGATGGGAGGGAAGAGAGATTAAGAGGGAGAGACTCCTATTCCGTTTCTTTTGGCCAGGAAAGAACATTTACAATTGACTAATACAAACCCGTAGTTTATATGGAATTATGAACAATGTTTCCGAATACAAGACATATATTTTGTATATGTTGTGTGACTAATTCGGACTTCAAGTTTGAAATTTTATTGTGATTTTATTTTAGACAGAGGGTTAGTTTTCTATTTGTATATTGAGGTTGTTTTTTTGTGTGGTTCATACTTTGATAATTACATGTATTTATTTTATGTTTTATAATATGCCAATATTTATTTTTCAAATAAATTAATAATTATGGGGTACATTGCTTTTTTGTTAGAATTATGTGAAGAATAATATTACTTTATTATTGATTTTAAAGTAATTATTATATTGTAAAAATGTTATTTTGTATTTGTTTAAATTTCATAATTTGTGGGGTATTGAATACATAAATGTACAAGTTAAATCTCTCAAATACACTAGGGACCTCAATCAAACTATTTAAACAAAGAAGGTCTCATTCTAACAATTAGGTTGACTAGGGACTGAAACCAAAATGATCATAATTAAATGGTATATGCATATGTGACTTTTTTTTGCTATAATTTGGACATAAAGTTTCAATTTTTGTGGCATTTGTGTTATGGGAGATTGATCAGGAATATCATGTTTAGCTTCATTTTGTTTATCTGCCTTTCTCTTTTCAAATTGTCAGACTTGCAGTATCTTAATTTAAATCTAATGGTGCAAAAATTCATACAAATGTTTAGCTAAAAAAATTAAAATGAAATTATGTCTTTTGACAAGTACAAATATTAAAATTAAACATTGTAAGGCGTGCTTGACATATTGTAACTATAAGAAGCTTTTATGCGTGAACAAATGCAAAAAGAACAAATAATTCTACATGCCGCGCTTAGCGTGATGTAAAAAAGATCTTTCGCATGGACATGAGTGCGTGTAAAAAGGCAAGGATGAAATAAGCCAGATAATTCAGGTCACGTACGTTAGAGTTTCTTCAGAAAAAGACCAATAATGCCATCAGTGACAAGTATAGAATCAACGTCAACACGTCATCTTGTTGACATGGTATCTTATTAATTTTTAATTTTTCAATGTTTTATTTTCCTAGTAATTAAATAATCAAAAGCAGCCAATATAGCCTATCTTGGTGGTTAAGTACAGAGAACTAAAACAACGATGATGAAAGTGATTTCTCATATAAACGGACTCATTTACTCTTAGTGCTATATGTTGGCTTCGGCAAACATGTGTTGTAGGACTCACTCTTTCGTTAGGGGTGTGTTATCAACACCATTTTTTATTTTTCACACATCCTCTTAATTTTTAGTTGTCGGATCGAATAAATTGAAGAAAATCAAATGACAGAAATTAATAGTCACTCAGTACTACGGTCTGGTGGTATTCCTCTTCGCTTAAAAGTGAGAGAAGTCTTATGTTCGAATCTCGTGGATGACGAATTTGATACCAAATTAGGCTGCCCATTGTGTGGCTTAGCCGAACTCCCCCTCCTCCTATTGTAAAAATATCGATATACTAAAAAAAATTGACAGAAATTAATAAAAGGATTTGAGAAGTAAAAAAATGATGTGTGGATAGACTCTTTTGTTAACTCGCCAACTTGAATTGATAGACACCATTAATTTCAGTTTTTCTTCACTTTTTTTGGTTGTTGCTGTTGTTTCTTTTGGCCAGGATAGAACATATATAATTAACTAATACAAACCCGTAGTTTATATCGAATTATGAACACTATTGCCAATTACAAGACTAGATGCTAAACCTTCTTAGTCGGACCTTCTATTCTACATTTATGGTTTTTCTTCTCATCTTGTAATGTTGTACATAATCGAAATCGGTTATTTTCTACTTCATTTAAAAAAAATCAACTCTGCTAAAAACCAACCGAATTAGAAAATCGTTTATGTACTTGATAAAATTGTCAAACTTTCAATGTTTAATTGAACAACATCGTTCGTCTATTTATTGTCTAACCATTGACTAACTAAACAATTTCAAATTTAATTACTTTTTGGCATAACTTATCTTTAAAAGGTGGCTTAAAAAATAGACTATTTGAATCCTTTTGCAACTTCATAAGATACATATAGAAAGGGTAAAATGAAAAGATTGCCGGCATTCATCTTTATGATTAGCTAAAAAACAATGCAGTTACCTTATACTAATATTAATGTAATTACTATTGCTCTTAATTTGTAAGTAAGAGATCTTAAGCTCAATTGTCGTCAAAAAGACGAATTTAAATCACATTATTATTAACTTATTGTAAAGCTAATACTATAATTCCCTCCTAATGTATATAATATCGTTTTTAAACACAATGACAAATCCCAACAACCCAAACTTTGGACGATCTAATCCCTATTTTTTGAACAAGGATTACCACTTTATGTGCAAGTTGCTCCATTTCCTTTTTAAACCCCACAATTTTGTCCAAGTCCCTCCCATTAACCCATCTCACTCTCTCAAATCATCTTCAACCCTCGTTTAAAACCTAAAATTTTTAGCCCCTGCAACCTCCTTCTCTTGTCCAAGATGGAGCCAATCAACGACGAGATTGCTCGTGAATTTCGCTTCTTCCGGGTGTACAAAGACGGTCGCATAGAAATATTCTACAAGACACAAAAGGTCCCCCCTTCGACTGACGAATCACTGGTGTCCAATCCAAGGACATCACAATTCAACCCGAACCCGCCGTTTCTGCCCGTATCTTCCTTCCCAAGATCCACGAGCCGGCCCAAAAGCTCCCCGTTCTCCTCTACCTCCACGGCGGTGGGTTTATCTTCGAGTCTGCCTTCTCTCCTATTTATCACAACTTCGTCGGACGATTGGCAGCTGAAGCCCACGCAGTCGTAGTGTCCGTCGAATACGGGTTGTTCCCGGATCGCCCCGTACCCGCTTGCTATGAAGACTCATGGGCGGCGCTCAAATGGCTCGCGTCCCACGCTAGTGGGGATGGAACCGAGTCGTGGTTAAACAAGTATGCTGACTTTGACCGGTTGTTTATAGGCGGGGACAGCGGTGGAGCAAATTTGTCGCACTATTTGGCTGTCCGGGTCGGGTCCCTCGGGCAACCGGATTTGAAGATTGGTGGAGTTGTGCTGGTGCATCCGTTCTTTGGGGGCTTGGAGGAGGACGACCAAATGTTTCTGTACATGTGTACGGAGAACGGTGGGTTGGAGGATCGTAGGCTGAGGCCGCCCCCAGAGGATTTCAAAAGGCTAGCTTGCGGGAAGATGTTGATATTTTTCGCGGCGGGAGACCATCTGAGAGGGGCGGGCCAGCTGTACTATGAGGACCTGAAAAAGAGTGAGTGGGGCGGGAGTGTCGACGTGGTGGAGCATGGTGAAGGACATGTGTTTCACTTGTTCAATTCGGACTGTGAGAATGCTGCGGACTTGGTGAAAAAATTTGGATCCTTCATCAACCAAAAGTAGTTACCTTACCTTGCTGCCATGTGCCTTGACACCTGTAATAAACTTATTTTGACATTTCATCTTAGTGTTTATTATATCATCGTTATGTTGTCGTTATGTAATCTACTAATAGAAATAATGGAGGATGGTTGGGTTCAGTGCAACAAATTTGCCAGACAAGGTTGGTGGAGGGGGTTTCGTGGGGGCAGGAGCATGGAAGATCCCAGCATTCTCATCCGCGGTCCATGTCGATCTGCAAGCGGTGCTCCATGCGATGAGATTGGCCTCACATACGATGAGATTTCAAAGGAACTGAATTAAAATTTTACATAGAATATTTACAAATCAATTAGACTCTATAAAAATACATAGATTTATAAATTCATTGAAATCTCTCAAATTCCTAATTGAATACACCACCCTTTAGAGTCTTTCCGGACGAAAAAATTTATTGGCCATTTCTATATTGAGTGGTTCTTTCCTGACAAAACATATTTTGTCCCCATTCTTAAGCCCTGACAATTCGTCAAAAAATGATTTTTAAGCCTCCGAAATGTACCTTTTAGCCAACAAGATGTGTTTGTCGACGGATCTTAGAGATCCTCACATCTTAGCGGTTCATCGTATATCGTACGGTCAATTTTCGTCAGGTACTATTTGTGTTTAATTAAAAAAATTAAAATTCAAATGATTTCTAACCACACAATATATGATGAACGGCTAAGATATGAGGATCCTTGGAATCCCACCGTTTAGGTCTGGATGGGATCTTCATCCTTTGTCGACACGCATTTTGTTTGCACAATTTTTCTCTACCGATAAAATTAGCTTTGTCGGGAGAGTTTTTTAATTTATCAAAAAAATGAAAGCTTGAAAACACAATTATTGTTGTAGGTGCGGCAATAGCAGAGAGAAGAGAGAGATGTGTAATTGTGGGTGTGTTCTATTCCACCCCATTGTGCATTTATTTATAGTAGTAGAGAAGGTTAATTCCTCACCCTTTTAGGATTACAACTCTTAATATGTAATAAACTTTTAATAGGAATACAAGAGATATTCCAAGATATACTAGGATTTATATAATCACATTATGTTGACCCTAAAAACTACCAAGACTACGTGGCGCGTAGGCCGAGTAATCTATAAGCTAACTACGTCCTTCGGTGAATGCGAGGCGTGCCAACTCGTCAGCCGAGCTCGACCGAGGAGTAAATTTGTTGATATTGCGTTGGGTGCGCGACTGCTTTCTGCGTCTTGCGATTACGACCGAGGAAGGAACATGTCTCGGCCTCTTGGGTTCTTGAACCTGAAGACAAGGCTACTATTCTTTACGAAGTTCACGAATCGCCGTCGTCGGATTCGGTCACAGTGATGTTATTCGTCAGAGTAAACTCACGCCGAATCGACACTAAAGTGTAAGGGCACAAATATTCAAAGCGAATATAAGTCTTAATAGTGAACGTGGTTTGGCCGTCTAAATGCCGAACTCTAAATCCCACTTGAGAGTATCCAATCATAAAATAACTCGGCGTGCAATGCGCCGAGCTCAGTAAACTGTAACACCTCACTTCGCCGAGAAGGCTAATGAGATGACCTCAATCAATAAGGATTCGAAAATCCTTCTCGACCGAGACTTGGATAGGTAACCAACCGTCATCGCCGCAGTGCTGTTGATGCCAACGAAAGATGCTACGAGATCGTCTGATTCTAAGGTGACAGAGCTATCTATGCCGACTTAAGATATCACCGGTTGCTTTCACAGTGCTGTTGATGCCAACGGAAAATGTGTCAGCGAAAAGAGAAAATAAAAATCTCAAAGTTGTTGAGAGAATTTGCGCAGGGTAGTTGTGTGTTGAATTTGAGGGGGGTTGAATGATGGACAACCTCCTCTATTTATAGCACTGGATACCTCCACGGTCGAGTTAAAACCCTACCCGGATTAGGACTTCTTCTCCTGATCAAATACCAACTCGACCAGTCCCATTTTTACCATAACTGTGAACCTAGTCCTTTATTAAGCCGGATTCACTTCTGGGTCATTAATCTTGCCGAGACTTCTCATTGCACTAGGATTCGACTCGTCTTGCAGCATGGCTTAACCGACCCAGGTTCGGAAGCCCATGACCTAACCGATCCAGAACTAAACGCTGGGCAGAGAATAATTCTATACTCGGTCCAAACTGATATTTTGGGCCCAAACATTGCCCCATCGCTTCTGAGGTCCTCGGCCTGAATCCTCTGGTCGAGCTCCGGCCTTGAAGAAGCGAAATTAAAACTCAAAATCCAAATACTCTTATTCCTGAGGCGCATTTATTGAGCACGATTGCACGATCTTGATCATGCTAACCAATACACCACGTGGCATCCTTTTATACGGCTAATCCCCAATAATGACGTTTAAAGCGTGCGGCTCCCTGAACCGTCATATCATCATGACCTCGTTGCTGAACACAACCATACCGTCTCGATCTACGAACCATTCAGCATTGTGCAGACGCCAAAACATCTTTCACCATAAATCTCGCCACCACACGCAATCGTGCGTCCCCGAAACACGAAACCCTCGGTCTTCTCAACTGGATTTTCTAAATGTTCATAATGATTAGCGAATTTCTCGGTTGATTTTATCCTTCATTTTGAATTTCGAACGATTGCCCTTCCTTCCACCGTTCTATAAATAGTGAAATTCTCTCATTTGTACTTTACGCTTTCAAATTTTCTGAAATTCTTGCCATTGCTTTCTGGTACACTCATTCCTTCTGGATCTTCGTCTTCAAATCTCCCAACCCAGAAAAGCCCATTTCGTCTCGCATTCTTTTAATCCCCTTACAATGGCTTCCTTCATCTCCAAGCTTTCCAAGGAATGCAATCAATGTCAGAACATTATTGATCGAAGTTCGATCAAAACCATACGGTTCGAAAGTGACATGAGCACCCCTCATCAAATCTTGGGTCCGCTCTTTAAAGGGGCAGTACCATCGACCATCACTGGGCTTCTCCAGAAGCAATGCCTGTCACCCTTGCTACAAGGGTTTGAATGGCCGAAGTGGGATGTGGCGAGGTCTCAAGGCTCTTGGCCCTCGACCATTACAACCTGGGCAGCCTGGGTTGTACGAATGGAAAAGCTCTTCGGCGAGCAATGGAAAGTCCTCGGCATTTACGACGCCATTCACCTCTCGTCCATGGAGGTCATCCTGGACAAAGAGCTTCTCCTAACGGCCTTATGCTTCTAGTGTTCGACCACACCAACACTATGGTCCTCCCTCTCGGCCCCATTGGCCCCACCATCCTTGATCTCACTGTCATTTTGGGGACTTCCCCGACTGGAATCCTAATCGACGTTGCCCTTTCTGGGTACCTGTCGAACCTTAACTTGAAGGCGCTCTTCGACAAGCGGGCCCTTGAGACGCTAAGCGATGAAGGCCAAATACCCTCGAAGGAAGAGGTTCACAAGCTTCTCAAGAACTTCTTCAACTATAACACCCTTTATCTCCATTTTGCTGGCCGAGGAGAAAAAACTCTGTGAGAAGGAGAACACGAGGCTTTCCTCTTCTATTGGTACAACAAATTTATATGTTGTACCAAATCTAATAAGTGTCTGGTCGAGAATATGCCAGTGGCCGAAGCCCTAGCTAGCGGTCACACTCTAGCACTTAGCTCGGCCATTCTCGCCCATCTCCTACACTGCTTGGCCGAAACGACCCTAGATAAAGTCGATCCGCAGCAGAAATGGTCCCCTCTGGGTCTTCCAACTCTGGCTGCAGGTCTACTTTGCTCCTCTTCGGCCAACGATTGCCGATTTCTCGCCTAAGGAAGCGCTCGGCCCTCAGCTGGCTTTTCGGCCAATCCCCACTCACTAAGCCGAAGAAGTGTTCAGATACTTTTTCGCTCTTGACGACCTTTCTGATGACGAGTTCTTGATCTGCCGTCGTCGAGAGTACCCTTCGTCGATCAGACTTCCTACATCAGCGTGGGGCGTGGACGAAGACGCCGACCTTCGTCAATCCTGGGGGTCTTTCGTGCTTGCTTGCGACCTGCCTCTCGGCTGTGAGGGTTATCGAGCGGGTTGGGAAGTGTATCATCCCAACTTCCTCGCTCGGCAGCTTGGCTACCTCCAAGGTTGCCCAGTCTCTCTTCTCTCCTCACGGTCCGTCCTAAGTCGCGGACGCGAACCTGGCTCTTCCGAGAAGGAATGCAATGACGCCAAAAGAGAGTTCCAGGAGTGGTGCCAAAAATTTCGTCTTCAACCAGTCACTCCAGAACCTCTTTGCACTGACACCTTTGGTGATTGGTGGGAAGAGTATACCTAACAGTTTTTTGGTGTTTCGGTCGAAACCGTTTTGAACAAAGTCTTTGATGATTGACCTAAGAAGGCTTCTGCCCCCTAACCCCAAGGTAACAATTTATTTCTACCCTCTTCCTTCAATTTTGAACTACTGATCGGCTTTGCTGATTTGCTTTTACTTTTCCAGGCAGTCGGTCATTGAAAAAGGTGGAAGTGGTTACTGCGGCTATGGCCGAGAAAAAGTTGGTCGTTTCCAAGAGGGCCAAGATTGCTGTGCAGGCCGTGCTGAGCAAACGACCTTGCCAAGAGGTCGAGCTGGCCATCGAAGCCCCTCGGCCCACCAAACAGGTCAAAAAGCTGGCGAAGAAAGGGGAACAGGAGATTCACGTTATCTCTAGTCAAACTACGGGGGTGACGACTCCCAGTGTTTCCCCTTCTCCCCCCATCACCCAAGCTTTAGTTGAGAAACGGTCAATTCCGGCCGAAGAAACAGTCCAAGTAAGGCCTGTTTCTAAAGTCGGTGACCCAGTTGTTGTTCCGTCGGTTGGGTACAAAGGCCTGTTTCTAAAGTCGGTGACCCAGTTGTTGTTCCGCCGGTCGAGGCTGCACCCGTCCCGGAAGAAGCATTCCTTGTGACCGAGGGCACTTATCTTGAAAATCCAAAACCTTCGGCCTTCGTTTTGGAAGAGAACGACGGGAGTGACGAGGTTCCACTAGCGAGTCACTATCGACCCTGCGTCAACCTCCTCCTGTGTCTGAGGCGGCTGTCCAAATCGGCTCTTCTACGGCCGACCGTGGTAAACGTCCTGTCGGAGAGCTAGAAGCGGCGGTGGAGATGCCCGTTCATCAGCAGGATCAAGGCCTCAATATTTCTCCGCAGAAAGCCACTTCGGCCTTCGTAAGTACCCCTTACCGTCTTTCCTTGGTTATTTCTCTGCCATAGAACTCTAAACCAGGAAAATACTAATTGTTAGGTGCCTCCTCCTGTGTCCGAGACGGCTGTCCAAGTCGGCCCCTCTACGGCCGACCATGGCAAACGACCTATAGGAAAGCCAGAAGCGACGACGAAAACGCTCGTTCATCCGCAGGACCAGGACCTTAACATTCCTCCGCAGGAAGCCACTTCGGCCTTTGTAAGTACCCCCTACAGCCTTTCCTTGGTTATTTCTCTGCCATAGAACTCTAAACCAGGAAAATACTAAATGTCAGGTGCCTGTACACTATTTTCATCGAAAATTTTATGCGCCGAAGGGTGTTATCTATATTTCTTGGCCGCCTCTGTGGCCCTCGAACGTAGATAACCTCCATCGGCCGCGTGAATTGAGAAGCAATCTAAGATATTGGGCTCGACCATTAAGTTCTTTAGGTTCGAGCAACGATCCTAAAGACATAGTCGAAGTCTTCTCCCAGCAGGTTTAAAAACAAAACCTTCTTGTTACATTTTTCGTGATTTCCTTGACCTTAAACCGAGTTTTGTGTGCAGGCTTCATGGGAAGTTGAGTTCAAAGCTCTCCTGTCAAGTACCACCGGAGCGACTGGCCCTTCGGCCCCTACAACTGACCTCGCCGATTCAACTGCTCTGGTTCGGGTGCAAGAAGTTTTGTCTCTCTCTGCGTCGCAAGTCCTTGAACGCAAAGGCCTTGATTTATTGGGTGCCTGCCTAAACGACCTCGGCGCAGATGGTTAAATGAGCGCTAGAGCCATTGTTCAGGCGTCGTCTGCCTTAGAGCGAGTTCGAGCGACTTTTAATGTTCTTGAGAACGCTCTTCGGGCTGAACAAGATCTGAAAGCTGCCATGGCCGTCCAAGACGCTCTTCGTTTGAAAATTGATGCTTTAAAGACGAAAGGGGAAGCTTTGGCCGACCTCGACCGTCAAATAGCCGAACTTGTAAAACGAAGGTCGGCTATTACTTCCGAGATTGTAAAAGACTTCGAGTCGGGTGGCAGAGATTGTTTGACTGAGTATGCGGCGAGAGTAAAACAAATCGAGCAGTTGAAGATGGACAAGAAGAATCGGCAGGTTAAGGTCATAATAGGCGAGGTACGGTGGCTGGAGCTTAAGGCTCTTCTCGGCACTCTTCTTCCTTCTTCACCCTAAATTTATTTAAATGTAAACTGATCGATCAACTCAATTTGTGTATTCTTCTATCAACCTTAATGAAATGAATTTATATTCCTGCATTTCCCATGTGACCGGATAGTACTTCTTTAAAAACTTCCCATTGATTGGCAATTTGTGAACTAAACTAGTCTAGTCTCTAAGATGATACGCGCCTTTGCCGAGAACCTTATGTATGACGAAAGGCCCTTCCCAAGTTGGCAACCATTTGCCTAACCTAGGGTCTTTAATTACTACGGGCAACACTGTTTGCCAAACTAATTCTCCTTCGCCAAATGTTTTCTGTCGGACCTTTTGATTGTATGCTCGCTCGGCAATCTGTTTTTGTGCCACCAGTAAGTTATAAGCATCGAGTCGCGCTTCTTCTAAGTCTTCTAACTCATGTCTCATGGACTGATTATAGTCGGCGCTAAACAAACTACTTTGTTCAATTATTCGTAACGAATTTATGCTTAGCTCGACTGGTAACATTACGTCGTGTCTGTAAGTTAGTGCATACGGGGTTGTCCCAGTCGCCGATCGGAGCGATGTTCAATATGCCCATAAAGCCCTATTTAACTTTAAATGCCACATGTCAAGCCTCTCTTTTATTATTTTCTCGAGAATGCCGATCAACACTTTGTTACTTGCCTCGGCCTGCCTATTTGCTTGTGGATAATATGGTGTAGACTGTTCAAGCCGAATTATCAAACTTGCCGTATATTCTCTAAACCTCTCGACTGTAAAGATTGTACCATTATCAGTTATAATCGTTTCTGGTACGCCGAATCTGGTCACAATGTGTTCTTCCACAAAGTCGTGAACTTCTTTAGACGTTAGCTCGGCATACGATTTTGCTTCGACCCACTTAGTGAAGTAATTGGTTGTTACCAGTATCCATGCGTGCTTGGCAGCCCCGGAAGATGGTGTGATTTTGCCAATTACGTCCATGGCCCATCCTCTAAACGGCCATGGTTTAGTGACCGAATGTAATGACTCAGCCGGGACCCGTTGTATAGGACCATGAATCTGACACTGTATGCACCCTCGTGTGAACTCGATACAATCCTTTAATATTCTTGGCAAAAAATAACCGTGTCGTCGAAGCAACCACCGTATTTTACGTCCGGACTGATGAGCAACCACCGTATTCTCTAAACCACCGTAAGAACATGACTCTGGTACGTATCACGTTGTCTCGTCAGAGGACTTGCTGGTTAACCAAGGTCGGGTATAGCTGTCGTAACACCGGTGTTTCTCGGCCTAGCTTGCCCCCTAGGAGTTGTGCACTGGAGGTGATTTGAGCCAATTCGTCTACGTCGGTACTATGGATCCGGAAAATATGCTCAAATGTAATACTGTCGAAGGATTCGGCCAAATAGCTGGCAACCATGTGGTAGGGTGCCAGGGTACAACTCATGCATCGAAAAGACCCATTAAGTTGGTTAATCACAAGTTCAGAGTCGCCGAGGATGAGGGCACGGGTTGTCCGCAAGTCATGAAGGATGCCCATGCCGATGATAAGGGCTTCGTATTCGGTCTGATTATTTATGCATTCAAAATCCAGCTTGAGCAAAAAATACCAACGATCGTGGTTTGGGGATTGAATGACAATTCCAACGCCGGCCGATGATGAAGTACTTGAGCCGTCAAAGTACATCGTCCAGAAGTTATCGCGCGTTTCCACCATGCCGATTTCGACGTCGATGTCTCCAAAATCGTAGGGGGAAAGGTGTTGAGCGAGGAAGTCAGCCAATGCCTGGCATTTGACAGCTTTCTGGGGCACATATTGCAAGCTAAACTCGGACAACGCCATTGTCCACTTCCCAATGCGGCCTTTTACGATTGGTCGGGTGAGCATGTAGCGGATGATGTCGGTCTGGGCAATGACTTGTGTGACCGATGAGAGCATGTAATGCCGAAGCTTGGAGGTGACGAAAAATACGGCGAGACAGAGCTTCTCAATGGCGGAATAATTGATCTCCGGTTGATTGAGATTTCGACTGAGGTAAAAAATAGCCTGCTCTCGTCCAACCTCGTTGTCTTGGGCGAGGAGGCAGCCGATGGACTCTTTGACCGCCGAGATATATAGCTTGAGAGGCTTACCGCGCCGGGGTGGAACAAGGACAAGTGGTGTCGTGAGGGAGACTTTGATTTGCGTAAACGCCACCTAATGCTCGTCTTTCCACTCAAATTTATCTGAGTCCTTAAGTTTCAAAAGCGTAGAGAACGCTTTCATTTTACCCGCCGAGTTAGCTATCAATCGGCAGAGAAAATTTATCTTACCGAGTAAGGACTGTAGTTGTTTCTTCGTCGTCGGGGGTGGAGCATTGATGATTGCGCGTGCTTTATTTTCATCCACTTCAATCCCACGGTAATGCACGAGGAAGCCGAGAAAATTACCAGCCGATACACTGAAGGCACATTTGGCAGGATTCATTTTAAGGTTGTGTTGATGCATACGGAGGAAAGCTTGTCGGAGATCATCCAGATGTGTCTACCGGCGTTTAGATTTTATTACAACATCGTCAATGTAGACTTCGACGATGGTTCCAATTAAATCATGAAATATGGTGTTCATTGCCCGTTGGTATGTGGCGCCAGCGTTCTTGAGGCCAAATGGCATGACAACCCATTCGTAAGTGCCGAGTGCCCCCGGGCAGCGAAAAGTAGTCTTGTGCACATCGGCTTTGGCAATGAAAATTTGGTTGTACTCGGCATGTCCATCCATAAAAGATAAGATCGCATGATTCACCGCGGCATCGATTAACAAATCCGAAACCGGCATTGTATACTCATCTTTGGGAGTTGCCAGATTCAGATTTCTGAAGTCGATGCAAATGCGTAAAGCACCACTTTTCTTTAAAACAGTAACGATATTAGCCAACCATTCAACGTATTGAGCTGTCCGAATGAACCCTGTTTTCAAAAGCCGAACCAGTTCATCCTTGATACCGAGTTGCACTTCGGTCGAGAAGCGTCGAGGTGGTTGACGGAAAGGTTTACACCCAGGTTTAATATGTAACTCATGCTCGATGAGAGTGCAATCTAAGCCAGGCATTTCATGGTAGCTCCAAGCAAAACAATCTTTGAATTCCTCAAGTAGGGTACGAAGTTCGGCTTTCATAGGTTGGGGAAGTAAAACACTAATAAATAAAGGCCGTGGGTCATCGGCCACCCCAACATTAATTTCTTCCAAGGGGTCTTTGACTTGTGGCCGATTGTCTTCGAGCTCGATCAGGGCAGCTTGAATTTTGTCAAGAGATAAGACAGGACCATTATCTCATTCGACGAGGTACTCGACGAGGTTAACGCCCGAATTTGGTTGCTTAGATATAGTATACCAATGAGTCAGCAGTCGTTCCATAGTAGATGAAACTGCGGCTCGACGTTTTTCCCGATCGGTGTCAAACATCGGGGTCGGGGATGAAGTTAGCTAAACCGAGTCTCGCTGAATCTTAGTGGACAGTTTCGACGCCAACCTCGATAGCTTTTTGAACAGAAATCTGAGTCGGCCGTCCTTCATCATTGAAACCCTGTAGGGTGATGTAGCCGACGTGGTCATCATAATATCGTGCTTGGATCATGTTAACTTCGAAGGGCTGACTATCGGCCAGGTGAACAACGACCGATTTACCGTCCCAAAAAATAAGCACTTGATACAATGATGAAGGAATACAGCTGGTTTAATGAATCCAGTCTCGACCGATCAGTGCATTATACTTAGTCTTGGAGTCGAAGATAAAAAAGGCGGTCATGTGATTACGATCGGCAATATTTACCGCTAAAGGAAACACCTCTTTGGTTTGGGATTTATCTTCGACGAAACTGCTCATTGTGATCCCGGAGGGAATAAGTTCGTCATTGGAGGGACATAACGCCTTCATGACGTTTACAGGCATGATTTGGCAGTGGCTCCACAGTCGACAAAAACTTTGGAGACTGGATACCCTTCGATATGGGCCGTTACATACAATGGCTTGAAATGATGAAGTTTGGCCGATGATGAGCGAGGAAATAATTCGGCTAAAGCTGCTTTGAGGTTGTCATCTTTTGTCGTCGACACGTCGTCAGCAACAGTTACAAAATCAATGTGACCGACTTCTTCTGCAATTACGTCACCATCGAGGAAATTCGGTTGAGATGTGCTCGACTGAAAATCAGCGGGCAAAACATGGACCATACTGATTTCCATGTTATCCAGGACCGACGGGCCCATTGGGTTACGATCATCCTCTTCAACATTTTCCCTTTTCTAGTCACCGACTGCGGCATCTGCTTCCGTCAGAGTTGTACTAAGAGACTCCTCTGCTCTTTCTTTAATGGTTTGTTCCCGCAATGTCTCTTTGGAAGCCTGTTTATTTTGTGTAGGTGCATAAGGTGCGTCTGAAATCGGAATTGTGTCTGGGATTGATGCCAGGATACGAGCTTGCTCTTGGTACATTATACGGGCATCCCTGGTGTCGAGATAGGCATCCAACCGTGCAACTCGTGTTATTTCATCGGCCGTGAGGCCGAAGAGAGAAACGGCCGAAAAGACTTCGAAGTGGTATCGTAAATATTGAAGGTCCTCCATGGAGAAAGGAAGGTTGGCTGCATCGATATCAGTATATGGGTAGACTCCAAAGACAAGAACTAAAGCTTCTCGTATGTGTTGTGATAGGGGCATATTTATGCAACTTAGTTAGCTTGTTTCTTGGCATTTACTTAGTTTAATTCTAGTTATTTTAGTACTTTAAGCTATTTTCGTGTGTTTGTAGGTTCAAATAACAAAGTTAGCAACAAAGTGCTATTTGGAGCATTTTGGAGCATTTTTGGGTCAAGATTGGATAGTGCAAGCATGGAGACATGATGATGAACGTTTTTGAAGATTTGAAGGCTAAAAATCAGCATGTGTATGTGTAAGTGTTTTGACCTACAACTCCAAACATCCATCCACTACACCCATTACATCAACTCATTACCAAACATCCATCCACTACACCCATTACATCCACTCATTACCAAACACTCATCCACTACACCCATTACATCCACTCATTACCAAACACTCACCCATTACACCCATTACATCCACTCATTACCAAACACTCATCCACTACACCCATTACATCCACTTATTACCAAACATCCACCCACTACAACCATTACATCCACTCATTACCAAACACTCATCCACTACACCCATTACATCCACTCATTACCAAACATTCATCCACTACACCCATTACATCCACTCATTACCAAACATCCATCCACCTCACCCATTACATCCACTCATTACCACAACACTCATCACTACCACCTTAATTAGATGGTGATCATCTCCCTAGCCTATAAATACATCCACCCTTCACCATAACAAGGGAGAAGAAAACCAGAGAGAACACAATCCACCCATCCACCCTTCACCATAACTCGTCTATATCCATCCACCACCATAATTTACCACTCATCCATCAAACCACACCTTGTGCCGCAACAAAGAGAAGAAGGAGGACCCTTGGACGTATTTGCCATTCAAGTTGGATTGTTAGAGCGTTTTTAGGTGTTTTCATTCTTTTGTTTTCAATGTCTAAATTTGTTTATCTTTGCTTTGTGAGTATGAGGAACTAAACCCCTCTTAGCTAGAGGGGAATTCGAAACCATGTTCATGCTTGCAATATGATTTGATTACTTTCAGTTGTGATTCATAAGTTGTGATTTCAATTTACTTATCCATTTGAATTAAAACTGATTTGTGTATGTTGGTTGAGAGTGCACGCTTAATTTTCATGCATAAATCTGATGCTAGGATATAAGGAAGTTTCACCTAATCGTTATGAACTTATATTCACAAGTAGTGAAGGTTGCTTGTCACAACCGTGTTAAGTAAATTCTTGGCATAAGTTTCATGCAATTCATAGTTACAAGTGTTTCGTCAATGCTTATGATTTTCATAGAACTTAATGATTCTTGCTTGTATCTCTATTATGCAATTCATGTAGGGAACCTGTGGGGAATGCTTTGGGTTGTTGTATGCAATCATCCAATTCAATGAAATTAGGAAAATATGAGGGTTAATTAGTGCAATTCACAGTTAATCTGGGGCATTGAGAATTCTTAGTTTATTGAAAAGCAACTGGAAATCATTTTGTTTGCAAGTGTGTCATGTGTGGAGAAGAACCTCTTAGCTAGCCTTCCATTCATTCAATTTACTCAAATTCGTGCAGATTTCATTAGTTCTTTAATTTACTTGTTTTGTTTTCAAATTCATCAAAACCAAAACCCCCTTTACCTTGTTGAGTCATATTAGTTAGAAACTGATTTAGTTTGTGCTTTTAAGTATTTCGAGCCAAGTTGAAACCAAAATTCGTCCAAAAGTGTGTTTAGAGTCCAAATTTGCCCAGTTTGTGTTTTTAGGCAGATTTGAGTGTTTTTAGCTTGTTTTGAGTTCTTTGAGTTTGTTTTGAATTCTTTGAGTCTAGTTTAGTGTTTTTAACTTTGTTTATATGTTTTTATGTCAGTTTAGAGGTTTTAGCAAGCCCTCCTAATCCCCGGTTTAGAACGATCCCTACTTGCATTTGTACTACAATTTGACAACAAGAGGGTTTAATTTGTGTGTTAAGTTAATTTTCGCACCAAATTTTTGGCGCCGTTGCCGGGGATTAGCAACTTTGCTAATCCCTTGTTATTTCTTTTTGTATATTTTCGTGTCTTTTGTTTTTAGTTACTGACTTTGTTTCTGTTTGTGTTTTTTTTTTGTTTTTTGTTTTTTTGTTTGTTTTACTTTTGATATTTGATTTAGTTTTGTTTCCTTGATTTCAGGTACTAGAGAAGTAAGACATGGATTTTGCTACCATTCAAGCTCAATTGGCGAAACTTACATCTCAATTGTCACAATATCCCGAAAGGACCACAATGCAAAGTGTCCCAACATATGGTGTGTCTTATGGGCAAGGATATCCAACTCATCAATGTTCTCAATTCGCTACGAATGAAGATGCTTGGGGTTATCAAGGCCATAGCCAATCATGGGACAACATGTTTTCTAACGCTTACAATTCGGATTGGAGAGATTATTCAGATTACATGTGTGGAGAACCTCAACAATTCCAACAAGATGGATATTGGCAGCAAGAAGAGGAGTTCTATTCAAGACCTATGCAGCCACCACAACCTCCTCCACAACAATTCCAATCAAATTCAAGTATGCCTATGAGTTATGATGAAATTCTTGATGTACTAACCTCGTTGACGCAGGGCTCACAACAAGAAGAATATTTGCCGCCATCGGATGAGTTCTATCACTGGCCATATGAACCATCATAGCCACCACAACAATCTGCCCAATTCAATTCAGGTACGTCTTTGGATAATGATATGCTTAATAAGTTACTCACCTCTTTGAACCAGGAAGTAGAAAATGGAAACAAAAAGATGCAAAATCAAGCCAAGAAGACGGGAGAATTGGAAAAGCAAATTGGGCAGATTATGGAGTTCATGGCACAAATTCAAGAGCAAAGTGAACTCTCCAACTCAACTATTGAAAATTTGAAGGAAGATTTTGAAATCCATGATACTATCACTTTGGGAAGTGCTATGGAGGTTGGAGGTGAACCCAAGGCATCCAAACCAAGCCAAAACATGGATGAACAGCTGCTACTTGAAGAAGAGGAGAATAACAAGGCCATGGCAAGGGAAGAACCACCCTTGCCGCAGCTTCATATGCCTTCTATGCCGTCCACTACAACTAAGGTAAGCCTAAATTCAATTTGTCATGACCCCATTTCACAAAATGTCCTTATTCCTTGCATGATCATGCAATCCAAGGAAGAAGAGGGTGAGAAAGGCATATTCGAAACCTTTCCAACAAATCAAGAGCAAGAAGTGGATGGGGAATGTCTAGAATTCATCAAAGAAGATACACTTGAGATGAAAATTCCCAAAGAAATTGGATTTTATGACACGGGACAAGTTATAACTCTCAAAACACAAAATCTGGCCAAGTCCCATATCCCTGCAACCTTCAAAGATGTGGTGTTCGTAATTAAGTTTGTGTTGGAGCAAGCAAGTAAGCCATCTTCTCCAACTTTGATTTTATTATATACTAACTTGCTGATTTTGATGATTCAAGCACCTACACTAGAATTTAAACCATTGCCGGATCAAGTCAAGTATCACCGTCCATTCAAGGATCAATTCCATGCTATGGGCCCTATCCAAGTTTAGAAGGAAGTTTCGTTTGGCTGGAAGACGTTAAAGTAAGTGCTTATTGGGAGGCAACCCATGTATTCAAATAAGGAAGATTTTTGAATTGCTCCACGATTGGTTTTGCATTCCTAAAAACCTTCCATTTTCTGTAGTTTTATTTTGCCATGATTGTCATTTTTATTTGTTGCTTGTTTAATTGTTTTTGGTGTGGGTTTATTTTTAAAACACTGACAGTTATGCAAGGTATTTTTACATTCATTTTCATAAAAAAAAGGAACATTCAGCAGAAAAAAGCTACAAGAGGGAGCCTTCACAAAGGCTGCTTAAGAGAAGTCTCAGTGGTCCGCGGAGCCTTAGCAGTCGGCGGAGCCCCAGAAGGAGGAAGCATCGGAGGTTGATCATTTTGAGCTTTATTACGCGGTACAACCCCAGAAGACGAAGGCAAATGCTGTTGGAACAAGCCCACAAACCTCTGATGATCAAGTAAAATCTGACCATCAGATTCCTGCATTTGGTCAATCTTCCTCTTCATGTTTGTAGCATAGTTATGTGCGAGCCTGTGCAACTGTTTATTCTCATGCTTGAGCCCTCTAATCTCCTGTTTGAGACTCATCACTTCAGCCGCCAATGATTCAACTTGACGGGTTCGAGCAAATAGGCGTTGGGCCATATTAGACACAGAACCTGCACAGCATACTGAGAGCCAGAGAATCCTTAACAGCCAACTCATCAGACCGTTTGGCAAGTAGTCTGTTATCTTTGGGAGTGACAAGGTTCCTGGCCACCACCGCATCTATCATATCATTCTTCATCACCGAATCCCCAACGGTAAGGGGACCAGTAGGGGATATGAAGGATGGGCGCCATATGTTGTCTGGAGAAGGCAAGACTGCCTCTTCACCAAGGTTCAAGTCAAAACGACGGTCGGAGGGGCCAGACATTTTCAGAGGTGTTAAAGAAAGAAGAGGTCGGACAAGTCAAGATCGTAGAAGTGCAAGAAGGGAGTTTCTACAGGTAAAAATTCAAGTGTGCTTTAAACGTCCTGCGTACCTTTATAAAAATCAGCACTCGACGGGATTTCAGAGATCGAAGAGGTAAGCTCAGAAATCGAAGAGGCCAACTAAAAAATCGAAGAGACGCTAGCTTTCTCAAAAGTTGGGCTTGCTCAGAAACCACGACCAATCTTCTTTTCCAGATTTGTCCGCACTTCTCACATGCAACCTCTGCACTCGACGGGATTTCATAGATCGAACAGGCAAGCTCAGATATCGGAGAGGCATCTGATTTTCTGGACGTGTCAGCATCAGTCACATGCAGAGTCAGCTTTGCGAAAATCACGGGCAGTTTGTCGAAGCGCCAATTCCAGATATCGAAGAGGCATCTGCTTTTCCAGACGGGTCAGCATCTGTCACATGCAGAGTCAGCTTTGCGGAAATCATGGGTAGTTTGTCGAAGTGCCGATTCTAGATATCGGAGAGGCATCTGCTTTTCTAGACGTGTCAGCATTTATCACATGCAGAGTCAGCTTTGCGAAAATCATGGGTAGTTTGTCGAAGCGCCAATTCCAGATATCAAAGAGGCTCTTACTTTTCCAGACGTGTCAGAGCCTGTCACATGCACACTCAGCCTTGCAGAAATTACAGGCAATTTGTCGAAGATCTCTTGTGAAGTAGAAAGCACGTGAAGTTTACTATTAAATCATCCAACGATTGCTGATAGAGTGAAAGAATAGTACCGGTTATTAATTCCTATAAATGTCACCCTTCACCCTCCATTGCAAGGCAGACATACATAACCCTTCTTCTTCTCTGAGAATGCCTTTCCAACAAACCCTCTCGAGTCACTCAGTGTTCCTTATTCCTTGGGGTACCTCTGCAAACAACTCATCAAAAGAAAAACTATTTCATATCATGAAGGTTGAAAGCAAGAGTATCTCATATCATGCTTTCTCCCTGTTATTCTTCTTGTCATTGTTTTAGGACAAGGAGAAAGAGAGCAATCAGCCAACACTTGGTATCAATCTTTCGATCTGGAACCGACTGCCTGGAACCCCTTCCTGATTGCTTACCTAGCCTTGCTCTCGAGTACTCATCTTCATTATCTTATGCTTCCTCTTCGTCTACCTTATCTGCCTGGGGAACAGATAAGGGAAGTGAAAATGATACCTCGAAGCATGTGGAGACAATTTGCCAATTCATCCTCAGCTAGGGACAAGGAGAAAGAAAGCAAGAGGTGGGCACTTGGAAAGAATGAAGAAAGAAACAGACCAACACCTCTACCTCGTGCCTGCCTGCCGTGCAGAAGAAACAAGCAGAGAAGAATGCAGACTACACAATCAAATCAACCCAGCAGAATGAGTTTGAATTGAAACCAAAGAACTCTCATATTCCTCGCTCAGAATTCCAAACCAGTTCGAGATCAAAGCTGTGGAAAGACAATAAGATCATCTATCTCCAAAACCAGATTTGCATTCTTAAACTCTACTCTGTCTGGTTTTTACTTTGTCATACTTGTCATGTTTATTCGTTGTTTGTTTGTTTGCTTGTTTTTTGTGTGAGTTTATGCTTGAAACATTGAGGATAATGTTTGATTTAAGTGTTGGGGGGCTAACCATTGTTTTGCATGAAATTCGTAGGAGTTTATAACCCATTACTTCTAGTGTTGTTCCTTGCTGTTTTAAGTTTTTTTAAGCTGTTTTGGAGTGTTTCAGTGTTTTTTGACATAAAAATCCGAAAATCTCATAAAAATTTGAAAAATTGTTTTGAAAAACCCAAAAAGAGTTGTTTTTGTATGTTTATTTGTGTCTTAGGGTACCTTCCAACACAATGATGAGGATTTGGTTTTTAATTACATGACTGTTAAAAAGAGTTATAAACATGGATGAAAATTTGATTTACTCTTTGGTGTATGCTTGGTTGTGGTTATAATTTATGAATTCACATGCAATTCATAGGAGGAAAAATCAGTTTTGTAACATGCTGGAAGGAAGGAACTCAAATGTACGCTACAACCTTGTGAGACTTGAGCCTAAACGTTTATTTGGAGAGTTAATAATCTGTGCATCATTGTTTTCTAAAGTCGTTGCATGATCTCATTATTCTTTGCTTGGTTGCTACTTAGAAGGCGTTTCATTATTTAGTTCCAAATGCTAGAACTCATGCCTATTTTAGTCAAAGCATGCTATTGATTTGCATAACACATTTTCAAGATGAAGTTGTGTAGTGACCACCAAAGCCAAATTGTCGTGCCCCTATTTCATTATGTGTTTAAGTTTAACCCCGTTGAGCCTTGTTAAGCCTATGTTCTTGGTTAAACCACATTATCCTTACCTAGCCTAGTTTTAGGACCATCCATACCCTTGTTCTTGAAGCATAGTAAAGCATGACTTAAAATGAACTCCTTTTTTGTCAATGTATTGTAGACAGCAAGTGTGGGGGAAGTGATTCTTGTGTGTGTGTGTGTGTGCCAAAGTCCTTAATAAGGCACGGGTAGAAAAGAGAAAAAAAAAAGGGCGAAAAGGAAAAAGTTTGTTAAAAAAGGGTCCAAAACATTGAATTTGGCCCTAAGTGTTGCATGAATCTTCCCTTTGTATTTAAAAGTTGATTCTGCATTCTAAAGTGAATTCCAAGTGTCTATTTCATTGCTTTGCTTGCTATCGCTTTAAGAACGTTTGTTATTCCTATCCTTTCTTTATTAGCCATTACCCCCAAGCCCTATTACAACCCTTGACTTCAATCTTGAGTGTTCTGTGTTTCAATTTGTGGAGTTCGAAATTGGTATGAGCATATGGTGTCACTGGTTCTCGCATCTAAGTAGTAGCATTCCATTCATGAGATCATATCTAAACATGCTTATTAACTCCAGAAAATTGCTTTCTTTGTTATAACATATGTGAGTCCTAGTCTTTCATGTTTACATTAATCTTCTCACATATACTAGTGTAGGGTGTGTAGTCAGAAAATGTGTGTGAAAATAAAGAGTATCTTGTAAGGAATTGAGCAAATTCTCTAAGGCATGTTACTACATTCAAAACATTGTTTTAATTGGTTAATTGTGAACTAGTAAGTAGTGACTGTGATTAAGTTTGTGCTCAAGTGTGAAGATAACCAAAATCTGTGGGAATGATGATTTTTAACATGTCATGTGCATTCGAAATCCTTGAGGCAAATGTTGGAAGGTTAGGTTGTGTTTTGTTTGTTTTGTTTCGTTTTGTTTCTTTTGTTTTGCTTGAGGACTAGCAAAAGCTAAGTGTGGGGGAATTTGATAGGAGCATATTTATGCAACTTAGTGAGCTTGTTTCTTCGCATTTACTTAGTTTAATTCTAGTTATTTTAGTACTTTAAGCTATTTTCGTGTGTTTGTAGGTTCAAATAACAAAGTTGGCAACAAAGTGCTATTTGGAGCATTTTTGGGCCAAGATTGGATAGTGAAAGCGTGGAGACATGAGGATGGACGTTTTTTAAGATTTGAAGGCTAGAAATCAGCATGTTTGTGTACAAGTGTGTTGACCTACAATTACCAAACATTCATCCACTACACCCATTACATCCACTCATTACCAAACACTCACCCACTACACCCATTACATCCACTCATTACCAAACATTCACCCACTACACCCATTACATCCACTCATTACCACAACATGCACCACTACCACCTTAATTAGATGGTAGTCCTCTCCCTAGCCTATAAATACATCCACCCTTCACCATAACAAGAGGAAGGATGAGAAAAGATCCATCCAAAGACACTACATTCACATCTCACAACTCCATACACTTACACTTTCATTCCTTGTGTGAGAACACAATCCACCAATCCACCCTTCACCATAACTCACCTATATCCATCCACCACCATAATTTACCACTCATCCATCAAACCACACCTTGTGCCGTAACAAAGAGAAGAAGGAGGACCCTTGGACGTGCTTGCCATTCAAGTTGGATTGTTGGAGCGTTTTTAGGTGTTTTCATTCTTTTGTTTTCAATGTCTATGAGGAACTAAACCCTCTTAGCTAGGGGAGAATTTGAAACCATGTTCATGCTTGCAATATGATTTGATTACCTTCAGTTGTGATTTCATAAGTTGTGAATTCAATTTGTTTAACTGCTTGATTGATAACTTATTCGTGTATGTTTATTAAGAGTGCACACTTAGTTTGCATGCATGAATATGATGCTAGAGTATAGTTACAAACTTATATTCACAAGTAGTGGAGGTCGCTTATAAACGATCGCGTTAAATAAATTCTTGGCAAGAGTTTCATGCTCATCATAGTAACGAATGCCTCGTCAATACTTATAGTTTTCATAATGCTTAATGATCTTTGATTGTATCTTTATTGTGCTGTTCACGTAAAGAACTTTTGAAGAATGCTTGAATTGTTGTATGCGCTTTCCCATCCAATTCAATAACTTAAGGAGAACTTGAAGGTTAATTTAAGCGGACTTAATTAACCTGGGGTGTTGAGTTTCATGATTGATCAAAAGAACAACTGAAAATTGGTTTATGTGCAAGTATGTGATGTGTGGAGAAGAACCTCCTAGCTAGCCTTCCATCCATTCAATTTACTCAAATTCGTGCAGATTTCATTAGTTCTTTAATTTACTTGTTTTGTTTTCAAATTCGTCAAAACCAAAACCCCTTTTACTTTAAAGTGTTTTATTAGTCAAAATCTGTTTTGATTTGTGTTTTTAGGTGTCCCAAAAGTGTGTTAGAGTCCAAATCTGCCTAGTTTGTG
Source organism: Malus sylvestris (assembly GCF_916048215.2). NCBI lineage: Eukaryota > Viridiplantae > Streptophyta > Magnoliopsida > Rosales > Rosaceae > Malus > Malus sylvestris. The sequence continues at coordinate 13,206,206 of NC_062269.1, forward strand.
TTTTTAGGCAGATTTGAGCGTTTTTAGCTTGTTTTGAGTCCTTTGAGTTTGTTTTGAGTCATTTGAGTTTGTTTTAAGTTTTTTGAGTCTAGTTTAGTATTTTTAACTTTGTTTATATGTTTTTAAGTCAGTTTAGAGGTTTTAGCAAGCCCTCATAATCCCCGGTTTAGAACGATCCCTACTTGCATTTAGACTACAATTTGACAACAAGAGGGTTTAATTTGTGTGTTAAGCAAAAATTCGCATCAAATATCAATCTTCCGATCTGGAACCGACTGCCTGGAACCCCTTCCTGATTCCTTACCTAGCCTTGCTCTCGAGTACTCATCTTCATTATCTTATGCTTCCTCTTCGTCTACCACATCTGCTTGGGGAACAGATAAGGGAAGTGAAAATGATACCTCGAAGCATGTGGAGACAATTTGCCAATTCATCCTCAGCTAGGCACAAGGAAAAAGAAAGCAAGAGGTGGGCACTTGGAAAGATTGAAGAAAGAAACAGACCAACACCTCTACCTCGTGCCTGCCTGCCGTGCAGAAGAAACAAGCAGAGAAGAATGCAGACTGCACAATCAAATCAACCCAGCAGAAGGAGTCTGAATTGAAACCAAGGAACTCTTATATTCCTTGCTCAGAATTCCAAACCAGTTCGAGATCAAAGCTGTGGAAAGACAACAAGATCACCAGATTTGCATTCTTAAACTCTACTATGTCTGGTTTTCACTTTGTCATACTTGTCATATTTATTCGTTGTTTGTTTGTTTGCTTGTTTTTTGTGTGAGTTTATGCTTGAAACATTGAGGACAATGTTTGATTTAAGTGTGTGGGGGGGGGCTAAACATTTATACAACTTAGTGAGCTTGTTTCTTCGCATTTACTTAGTTTATTCTAGTTATTTTAGTACTTTAAGCTATTTTTGGGTGTTTGTAGGTTCAAATAACAAAGTTGGCAACAAAGTGCTATTTGGAGCACTTTGGAGCATTTTCGGGCCAAGATTGGATAGTGACAGCGTGGAGACATGAGGATGGACGTTTCTGAAGATTTAAAGGCTAGAAATCAGCATGTTCGGGTGCAAGTGTGTTGATCTACAATTACAAAACATTCAACCACTACACCCATTACATCCACTCATTACCAAACACTGACCCACAACACCCATTACATCCACTCATTACCAAACATTCATCCACTACACCTATTACATCAACTCATTACAAAACATTTACCGACTACACCCATTACCTCCACTCATTACCACAACATACACCACTACCACCTTAATTAGATGGTAGTCCTCTCCCTAGCCTATAAATACATCCACCCTTGACCATAACAAGAGGAAGGAGGAGAAAAGATCCATCCAAAGATACTACATTCACATCTCACAACTCTATACACTTACACTTTCATTCCTTGTGTGAGAACACAATCCACCCATCCACCCTTCACCATAACTCACCTATATCCATCCACCACCATAATTTACCACTCATCCATCAAACCACACCTTGTGCCGCAACAAAGAGAAGAAGGAGGACCCTTTGACGTGCTTGCCATTCAAGTTGGATTGTTGGAGCGTTTTTAGGTGTTTTCATTCTTTTGTTTTCAATGTCTAAATTTGTTTATCTTTGATTTGTGAGTATGAGGAATTAAACCCCCCTTAGCTAGGGGAGAATTTGAAAAAAAAAAAAAAGGCATCTGCTTTTCCAGAGGTGTCAGCATCTGTCACATGCAGAGTCAGCTTTGCGAAAATCACGGGTAGTTTGTCGAAGCGCCAATTCCAGATATCAAAGAGGTACTTGCTTTTCCAGACGTGTAAGAGCTTGGCACATGCACACTCAGCCTTGCGGAAATTACGGGCAATCTGTCGAAGATCTCTTGTAAAGTAGAAAGCACGTGAAGTTTACTATTAAATCATCCAACGATTGCTGACAAGAGTGAAAGAATAGTACCGGTTATTAATTCATATAAATGTCACCCTCCACCCTCCATTGCAAGGCAGACATACATAACCCTTCTTCTTCTCCGAGAATGCCTTTCCAACAAACCCTCTCGAGTCACTCAGTGTTCCTTATTCCTTGGGGTACCTCTGCAAACAACTCATCGAAAGCAAAAGTATTTCATATCATGAAGGTTGAAAACAAGAGTATCTCATATCATGCTTTCTTCCTGTCCTTCTTCTTTTCATTGTTTTTGGACAAGGAGAAAGAGAGCAATCAGCCAGCACTTGGTATCAATCTTCCGATCTGGAACCGACTGCCTGGAACCCCTTCCTGATTGCTTACTTAGCCTTGCTCTCGAGTACTCATCTTCATCATCTTATGCTTCCTCTTCGTCTACCACATTTTCCTGGGAACAGATAAGGGAAGTGAAAATGATACCTCAAAGAATGTTGAGACAATTTGCCAATTCATCCTCAGCTAGGGACAAGGAGAAAGAAAGCAAGAGGTGGGCACTTGGAAAGATTGAAGAAAGAGACAGACCAACACCTCTACCTCGTACCTGCCTACCGTGCAGAAGAAACAAGTAGAGAAGAATGCAGACTGCACAATCAAATCAACCCAGCAGAAGGAGTCTGAATTGAAACCAAGGAACTCTCATATTCCTCGCTCAGAATTCCAAACCAGTTCGAGATCAAAGCTGTGGAAGGACAACATGATCATCAGATTTACGTTTTTGAACTCTACTATGTCTGGTTTTTACTTTGTCATACTTGTCATGTTTATTCGTTGTTTGTTTGCTTGTTTTTTGTGTGAGTTTATGCTTGAAACATTGAGGACAATGTTTGATTTAAGTCTGGGGGGGGGGGGGCTAACAATTTATGCAACTTAGTGAGCTTGTTTCTTCGCATTTACTTAGTTTATTCTAGTTATTTTAGTACTTTAAGATATTTTTGTGTGTTTGTAGGTTCAAATAACAAAGTTGGCAACAAAGTGCTATTTGGAGCACTTTGGAGCATTTTTGGGCCAAGATTGGATAGTGAAAGTGTGGAGACATGAGGATGGACGTTTTTGAAGATTTGAAGGCTAGAAATCAGCATGTTTGTGTGCAAGTATGTTGACCTACAATTACCAAACATTCATCGACTACACCCATTACATCCACTCATTACCAAACACTGATCCACTACACCCATTACATCCACTCATTACCAAACAATCATCCACTACACATATTACATCCGCTCATTACCAAACATTTACCCACTACACCCATTACATCCACTCATTACCACAACATACACCACTACCACCGTAATTAGATGGTAGTCTTCTCCCTAGCCTATTAATACATCCACCCTTGACCATAACAAGAGGAAGGAGGAGAAAAGATCCATCCAAAGACACTATATTCACATCTCACAACTCTATACACTTACACTTTCATTCCTTGGGTGAGAACACAATCCACCCATCCACCCTTCACCATAACTCACCTATATCCATCCACCACCATAATTTACCACTCATCCATCAAACCACACCTTGTGCCGCAACAAAGAGAAGAAGGAGGACCCTTTGACGTGCTTGCCATTCAAGTTGGATTGTTAGAGCGTTTTTAGGTGTTTTGATTCATTTGTTTTCAAGTCTAAATTTGTTTATCTTTGCTTTGTGGGTATGAGGAATTAAACCCCCCCTAGCTAGGGGAGAATTTGAAAAAAAAAAAAAGGCATCTGTTTTTCCAGACGTTTCAGCATCTGTCACATGCAGAGTTAGCTTTCCGAAAATCATGGGTAGTTTGTCGAAGCGCCAATTCCAGTTGTCGAAGAGGTACTTGCTTTTCCAAACGTGTCAGAGCTTGGAACATGCACACTCAGCCTTGCGGAAATTACGGGCAATCTATCTAAGATCTCTTGTAAAGTAGAGAGCACGTGAAGTTTACTATTAAATCATCCAACGATTGTTGACAAGAGTGAAAGAATAGTACCGGTTATTAATTCATATAAATGTCACCCTTCACCTTCCATTGCAAGGCAGACATACATAACCCTTCTTCTTCTCCGAGAATGCCTTTCCAACAAACCCTCTCGAGTCATTCAGTGTTCTTGATTCCTTGGGGTACCTCTGCAAACAACTCATCGAAAGAAAAAGTATTTCATATCATGAAGGTTGAAAGCAAGAGTATCTCATATCATGCTTTCTCCCTGTCATTCTTCTTTTCATTGTTTTGGGACTAGGAGAAAGAGAGCAATCAGCCAACACTTGGTGTTAATCTTCCGATCTGGAACCGACTGCCTGGAACCCCTTGCTGATTGCTTACCTAGCCTTGCTCTCGAGTACTCATCTTCATCATCTTATGCTTCCTCTTCGTCTACCACATCTGCCTGGGGAACAGATAAGGGAAGTGAAAATGATACCTCAAAGCATGTGGAGACAATTTGCCAATTCATCCTCAGCTAGGGACAAGGAGAAAGAAAGCAAGAGGTGGGCACTTGGAAAGATTGAAGAAAGAAACAGACCAAGACCTCTACCTCGTCCCTGCCTTCCGTGCAGAAGAAACAAGTAGAGAAGAATGCAGACTGCACAATCAAATCAACCCTGCAGAAGGAGTTTGAATTGAAACCAAGGAACTCTCATATTCCTCCCTTAGAATTCCAAACCAGTTTGAGATCAAAGCTGTGGAAAGACAACATGATCACCAGATTTTCGTTCTTATACTCTACTCTGTCTGGTTTTTACTTTGTCAGACTTGTTATGTTTATTTGTTGTTTGTTTATTTGCTTGTTTTTTGTGTGAGTTTATGCTTGAAACATTGAGGACAATGTTTGATTTAAGTCTGGGGGGGGCTAACAATTTATGCAACTTAGTGAGCTTGTTTCTTCGCATTCACTTAGTTTATTCTAGTTATTTTAGTACTTTAAGATATTTTTGTGTGTTTGTAGGTTCAAATAACAAAGTTGGCAACAAAGTGCTATTTGGAGCACTTTGGAGCAATTTTGGGCCAAGATTGGATAGTGAAAGTGTGGAGACATGAGGATGGACATTTTTGAAGATTTGAAGGCTAGAAATCAGCATGTTTGTGTGCAAGTGTGTTGACCTACAATTACCAAACATTCATCCACTACACCCATTACATCCACTCATTACCAAACACTGACCCACTACACCCATTACATCCACTAATTACCAAACATTTACCCACTACATCAATTACATCCACTCATTACCAAACATTTACCCACTATACCCATTACATCCACTCATTACCACAACATACACCCCTACCATCTTAATTAGATGGTAGTCCTCTCCCTAGCCTATAAATACATCCACCCTTGACCATAACAAGAGGAAAGAGGAGAAAAGATCCATCCAAAGACACTACATTCACATCTCACAACTCTATACACTTACACTTTCATTCCTTGGGTGACAACACAATCCACCCATCCACCCTTCACCATAACTCACCTATATCCATCCACCACCATAATTTACCACTCTCCATCAACCCACACCTTGTGCCGCAACAAAGAGAAGAAGGAGGACCCTTTGACGTGCTTACCATTCAAGTTGGATTGTTGGAGCATTTTTAGGTGTTTTCATTCTTTTGTTTTCATTGTCTAAATTTGTTTATCTTTGCTTTGTGAGTATGAGGAATTAAATCCCCCTAGCTAGGGGAGAATTTGAAAAAAAAAAAAAAAAACGGCATCTGCTTTTCCAGACGTGTCAGCATCTGTCACATGCAGAGTCAGCTTTGCGAAAATCACGGGTAGTTTATCGAGCGCCAATTCCAGATATCGAAGAGGTACTTGCTTTTCCAGACGTGTTAGAGCTTGGCACATGCACACTCAGCCTTGTGGAAATTACGGGCAATCTGTCGAAGATCTCTTGTAAAGTAGAAAGCACGTGAAGTTTATTATTAAATCATCCAACGATTGCTGACAAGGGTGAAAAAATAGTACCGGTTATTAATTCATATAAATGTCACCCTTCACCTTCCATTGCAAGGCAGACATACATAACCCTTATTCTTTTCCGCGAATACCTTTCCAACAAACCCTCTCGAGTCACTCAATGTTCCTTATTCCTTGGGGTACCTCTGCAAACAACTCATCGAAAGCAAAAGTATTTCATATAATGAAGGTTGAAAGCAAGAGTATCTCATATCATGCTTTTTCCCTGTCCGTCTTCTTGTAATTGTTTTGGGACAAGGAGAAAGAGAGCAATCAGCCAGCACTTGGTATTAATCTTCCGATCTGGAACCGACTGCCTGGAACCCCTTCCTGATTGCTTACCTAGCCTTGCTCTCGAGTACTCATCTTCATCATCTTATGCTTCCTCTTCGTCTACCACATCTGCCTGGGGAACAGATAAGGGAAGTGAAAATGTTATCTCAAAGCATGTGGAGACAATTTGCCAATTCATCCTCAGCTAGGGACAAGGAGAAAGAAAGCAAGAGGTGGGCACTTGGAAAGATTGAAGAAAGAAACAGACCAACACCTATACCTCGTGCCTGCCTGCCGTGCAGAAGAAACAAGTAGAGAAGAATGCTGACTGCACAATCAAATCAACCCAGCAGAAGGAGTCTGAATTGAAACCAAGGAACTCTCATATTCCTCTCTTAGAATTCCAAACCAGTTCGAAATCAAAGCTGTGGAAAGTCAACAAGATCATTTATCTCCAAAACCAGATTTGCGTTCTTAAACTCTACTCTGTCTAGTTTTTACTTTGCCATACTTGTCATGTTGATTCGTTGTTTGTTTGTTTGCTTGTTTTTGTGTGAGTTTATGCTTGAAATATTGCGGACAATGTTTGATTTAAGTGTGAGGGGGTAACCAAGTTATTTTGCATGAAATTTGTAGGAGTTTATCACCCATTACTTATAGTGTTGTTCCTTGCTGTTTTAAGTGTTTTTTTAAGCTATTTTGGAGTGTTTTAGTGTGTTTTGACATAAAAATCCAAAAATCTCGTAAAAATTTGAAAAATTGTTTTGAAAAACCTAAAAAGAGTTGTTTTTTTATGTTTACTTGTGTCTTAGGGTACCTTCCAACACAATGATGAGTATTTGGTTTTTAATTACATGACTGTTAAAGAGAGTTATAAACATGGATGAAAATTTGATTTACTCTTTGGTGTATGCTTGGTTGTGGTTATAATTTATGCATTCACATGCAATCATAAAAGGAAAAATCAGTTTTTGTAACATGCTTGAAAGAAGGAACTCAAATGAACACTACAACCTTGTGAGACTTGAGCCTAAACATTTATTTGGAGAGTTAATAATCTGTGCATCATTGTTTTCTAAAGTCATTGCATGATCTCATTATTCTTTGCTTGGTTGCTACTTAGAAGGCATTTCATCATTTAGTTCCAAATGCTAGAACTCATGCCTATTTCATTCAAAGAATGTTATTGATTTGCATAACACATATTCAAGATGAAGTTGTTTAGTGAGCGAAGAGCCAAAAAGTCTATCCCGTTCATTATGTGTTTAAGTTTAACCCTGTTGAGCCTTGTGTAGCCTATGTTCTTTGTTACCCACACTATCCTCACCTAGCCTAGATTAGAACCATCCACACCCATGGTCTTGGAGCATAGTAAAGCATAATTTAGAAGGAATTCCTTTTGTTGAAATCTTGTAGAAAAACAAGTGTGGGGGAAGTGATTCTTGTGTGTGTGTGTGTGCCAAAGTCCTTAATAAGGCACGGGTAGAGAAAAGAAAAAAAGAGTATGAGAAAGAGCTCTAAAGTGTTGTTTGTTAAAAAGGGGTCCAAAACATTGAATTCGGCCCCAAGAGTTGCATGAATCTTCCCTTTGTTTGTAAAAGTTGGTTCTGCATTCTAAAGAGAATTCCAAGTGTCTATTTCATTGCTTTACTTGCTATCGCTTTAAGAACGTTTGTTATTCCTATCCCTTCTTTGTTAGCCATTACCCCCAAGCCCTGTTACAACCCTTGACTTCAATCTTGAGTGTTGTGTGTTTCAATTTGTGGGGTTCGAAATTGGTATGAGCATATGGTGTCATTGGTTCTCGCATCTAAGTAGTAGCATATCAGTTATGAGATCATATCTAAACATGCTTATTAACTCCAGAAATTGCTTTCTTTGTTATAACATATGTGAGTACTGGTCTTTCATTTTACATCAATCTTCTCACATATACCTTGTATAGGGAGTGTAGTAAGAAATTCTTGTGTGAAAATAAGAGTGTATCTAGTAAGGAATTGAGGAAATTCTCTAAGGCATGTTACTATATTCAAAATGCTGTTTTAATTGATTAAATGTGAGCTAGTGAATGGTGACTATGATTAAGTATGCTCGAGGGTAAGGAATGCTTAAATCTATGTAAGTGGTGATCTTTGGCATGTCATGTTTCATTGAAAATCCTTGAGGCAAATGTTGGAAGGTTAGGTTGTGTTTTGTTTGTTTTGTTTCGTTTTGTTTCTTTTGTTTTGCTCGAGGACAAGCAAAAGCTAAGTGTGGGGGAATTTGATAGGAGCATATTTATGCAACTTAGTTAGCTTGTTTCTTGGCATTTACTTAGTTTAATTCTAGTTATTTTAGAACTTTAAGCTATTTTCATGTGTTTGTAGGTTCAAATAACAAAGTTAGCAACAAAGTGCTACTTGGAGCATTTTGGAGCATTTTTGGGCCAAGATTGGATAGTGCAAGCATGGAGACATGAGGATGGACTTTTTTGAAGATTTGAAGGCTAAAAATCAGCATGTGTGTGTGCAAGTGTGTTGACCTACAACTCCAAACATCCAACCACTACACCCATTACATCCACTCATTACCAAACATCCATCCACTACACCCATTACATCCATTCATTACCAAACACTCACCCACTACACCCATTACATCCACTCATTACCAAACACTACTCATTACCAAACACTCATCCACTACACCCATTACATCCACTCATTACCAAACATCTATCCACTACAATCATTACATCCACTCATTACCAAACACTCATCCACTACACCCATTACATCCACTCATTACCAAACATTCATCCACTACACCCATTACATCCACTCATTACCAAACATCCATCCACCACACCCATTACATCCACTCATTACCACAACACTCATCACTACCACCTTAATTGGATGGTGGTCCTCTCCCTAGACTATAAATACATCCACCCTTTATCGTAACAAGGGAGAAGAAAACCAGAGAGAACACAATCCACCCATCCACCCTTCACCATAACTCGTCTATATCCATCCACCACCATAATTTACCACTCATCCATCAAACCACACCTTGTGTCGCAACAAAGAGAAGAAGGAGGACCCTTGGACGTACTTGCCATTCAAGTTGGATTGTTGGAGCGTTTTTAGGTGTTTTCATTCTTTTGTTTTCAATGTCTAAATTTGTTTATCTTTGCTTTGTGTGTATGAGGAACTAAACCCCTCTTGGCTCGGGGGGAATTCGAAACCATGTTTATGCTTGCAATATGATTGGATTACTTTCAGTTGTGATTCATAAGTTGTGATTTCAATTTACTTATCCATTTGAATTAAAACTGATTTGTGTATGTTGGTTGAGAGTGCACGCTTAATTTTCATGCATAAATCTGATGCTAGGATATAAGGGAGTTTCACCTAATCGTTATGAACTTATATTCACAAGTAGTGAAGGTTGCTCGTCACAACCGTGTTAAGTAAATTCTTGGCATAAGTTTCATGCAATTCATAGTTACAAGTGTTTCGTCAATGCTTATGATTTTCATAGAACTTAATGATTCTTGCTTGTATCTCTATTATGCAATTCATGTAGGGAACCTGTGGGGAATGCTTTGGGTTGTTGTATGCAATCATCCAATTCAATGAAATTAGGAAAATCTGAGGGTTAATTAGTGCAATTCACAGTTAATCTGGGGCATTAAGAATTCGTAGTTTATTGAAAAGCAACTGGAAATCATTTTGTTTGCAAGTGTGTCATGTGTGGAGAAGAACCTCCTAGCTAGCCTTCCATTCATTCACTTTACTCAAATTCATGCAGATTTCATTAGTTCTTTAATTTACTTGTTTTGTTTTCAAATTCATCAAAACCAAAATCCCCTTTACCTTGTTGAGTCATATTAGTTAGAAACTGATTTAGTTTGTGCTTTTAAGTATTTCGAACCAAGTTGAAACCAAAATTGTTCCAAAAGTGTGTGTTTTTAGGCAGATTTAAGTGTTTTTAGTTTGTTTTGAGTTCTTTGAGTTTGTTTTGAATTTTTTGAGTCTAGTTTAGTGTTTTTAACTTTGTTTATATGTTTTTAAGTCAGTTTAGAGGTTTTAGCAAGCCCTCCTAATCCCCGGTTTAGAACGATCCCTACTTGCATTTATACTACAATTTGACAACAAGAGGGTTTAATTTGTGTGTTAAGTTAATTTTCGCACCATGTTGGAACCTAGCTTTCAATCCTGGGTCTGAGGTCTTCTGAATAATTCGCTCGGCATCCGGGCAAGTTAGGACGAGATCGATTGTATCTTGACATGCTTTCGGCAAACCATATAGATCGATGGTCGAATGTTTTTTATGAAACTCTTGCATATATTCCGAGGCCTCCCCGAGAAATGGTGGATGTAAATTCCGTCGAATTTTGATCAAAGGTTCTTGTGTGGTTGGCGGGGACAGTTTGCTTTCAGCTTCTTGCTTGAAATGCTCAAAGCGTGCCTTCATTTCTCCGGGCCGAAGAAGAAGTTTGATCCGTTTATCAGCCTCCTCAAATGTGGTTTCAACATCTCAATTGACTAGCCGTTTCCCTTGAACCAGCTCTGTCATAATAGTTGGTGAAGGTCGTTCATCATCATTGGCAACTGTTTCCTTCAGCCGCCATTTAGGGACCGAAGTTTCTTGGGCTGCCCGTTGGCGTGCCATGCTGTCTATTCTTTGGTGTTGACATTTCTAGGATTTGGACAGTGCAGTGTATACACCTTTCGAAGAGTGATATGTATACCAACGCTGGTCTAGAGGTTCGGGAAGTTTGAAAGTTTTTTGGCTCTGCAATGATTCCGAGCTGCTAGAATTGCGGATGTAATAATCTTCATCATAAAACGGGGCATCGAAATCGAGGCGCCGTCTGACCGAAGGTGTTTCTTTCACCCGCACTTTAGGGCCGAGCCTATAAAAAACGCCTTGATGTTGGCCTGCGTTGAGCACTTTTTACTGTGTTGCAGCTGTAGGTTGTTCCATTATAGCCGGAGATAACTTTTCCTTTGGCTCGGCGTTGACATTTGCTTTACACTTTCTGCATAAAAGCGCCGACCCATCTTCTTCGTCAGTGCTGTATTCTGTCATGGGCTTGACAATAGCAGGTCCCGTTAGAGCTGTAGGTGGTTTGTTTGAACGAAAATCAACAGTGAAACGTGGCCGAGAATTCTGATTCAGAAAGCGTTGCGTTGTAACGGCTTCGGCCTTCCCTTTTCCTTTGTCCTTAGGTAGGCGTGCATCTACCATATTTACTGTTGCCGTGGGAAATGGGTTAGTATCAACACTCATCTTCTTCTCTGGAACTCTAAGTTTGCCATTATCAATCCAGCTTTGGACGTTGTCTCGAAACACGACGCAATTATTTGTCGTATGTTTGCTTGAATTATGGTATTTGCAATATATCTTTCCTTTAAGCTCTTCGGTCTTGGGAATGTTATGCCCAGGCCGAAGTTTGATGATCCTCGCTGATAACAATTGATCAAAAATTGCATCGGCCTTTGTAATATAAAAAATATAAACTTTTGACGTTTTCATTGTTTCTTCAGTGGCCGAGCGGGTTTTGACTTCCTAAGAGTCAATTTGAGTCAGCGCCTTGCAAACGTATGGCTTATCTATTACTATCTCAGCTGCGTCCACGCTAATGCATTCACCTTCGGTTGATGCGTAACTGACAGTGGGATTTTTGTAGATCGTCCCTCGAGATGGAGCTTTCGAAATCTTTTCTTCGCGGAGCAAATAATCATATTGCTCGACATGATGGGCTAGTTCATACATATCCCGAAAGTTTTCCCCTAAGAATTTCTTGTTGTATTCTACGTCAAGACCATTGGTGACTCGTCGGATGCTTGAGCCATCCTTGCTAACGAGGACACTGACATTTCCATCCCTGGCCGATAAAACTGCTCATGAAATTTCTCGACCAACTCCTCCCAGCTCTGGACAGAATTTGGTGGGAGGTTGATATACCAAGCAAACGTTGAACCGGTCAGCGAAAAGTTGAAAAGTCACAGCTTGTGAAAGTCGCTATTGACATCTCCGCATTGTGTGGTGAAACGAGCCACATGTTCTAACGAGGATAAGGATGATTCTCAGGCGAAAAGGCTAAAATCTGGGATTTTGAAACCTCTAGGGTATTCGAACTATTCCACATAAGCTGGATACGGATGTATAAATTTAGGGAACTTCGACCCTTTTTTCATGGCCGAATCGATCATCCGTTGGACCTCGGTCATATCGACGGGGTATTGCTTCCACTCTTTGGTTGGATCCGTCTGACTTACTATTTGATCCTCCTCTTTTTTCCAAGTTAATTGGTTTGAGCCGAGCAAGGATTGACTCGGCCGGTGCACTTGGTAATAGATTATTTCTTGGTGGCAAGTGCTGGGCAAGATCGAAAGACCTACCGTCGTTGACCTTACTAACCAGTATTTCGAGTAATCTGGTTTGTGCCTCACTGGTATTGCGTATCACGTCATGAAGTTTATTGATTCCTCGACTAAACGTCTGTTCAACCGTCTGAAATTGATCATCAAGTCATTTTCGAAGAAACGACCTTGTTGGTGGATCAGATCATTCGCCACCATCCTCGTCACAGTCCTCTATTATCCTTTCATTGAGAACGCATGTGTTCCTGTTAGGGATTTCAAGACTGCGAAACTGACCACCGAGATTAACTTCCCTTTCTCGACGAGTCGCGCTCGTGGACTCAGGTGTTACGGTACTGATGGGATTCTGCGCCTGTGGCACACTTTGTCCTATGTTCTGAATTGGCAAATCGGCTGTTGATTTTCCCATAGCTGTTTTCTTTTTTACCGATCGCGTTTCAATTGGCATGAACTCCGTAGTTTAGCACTGGGTCTCACTGGGCATGCAAAAATGTTGACCCTAAAAACTACCAAGCCTACGTGGCGTGTAAGCCGAGTAATCTATAAGCTAACTACGTCATTCGGTGAATGCGGGGCATGCCAACTCGTCGGTCGAGCTTGATCGAGGAGTAAATTTGTTGATGTTGAGTTGGGTGTGCAGCTGACTTCTGCGTCTTGCGATTGCGACCGAGGAAGGAACACGTCTCGGCCTCTTGGGTTCTCGAACCTGAAGACAAGGCTACTATTCTTACAAAGTTCACGAATCGCCGTCGTCGGATTCGGTCACAGTGATGTTATTCGTCAGACTAAACTCACGCCGAATCGACACCAAAGTGTAAGGGCACAAATACTCAAAGCGAATATAAGTCTTAATAGTGAACGTGGTTCGGCCATCTGAATGCCGAACTCTAAATCCCACTTGAGAGTATCCAATCATAAAATAACTCAGTGTGCAATGCGCCGAGCTCAGTAAACTGTAACACCTCACTTCGCCGAGAAAGCTAATGAGATGACCTCAATCAATAAGGATTTAGAAATCCTTCTCGACCGAGACTTGGATAGGTTACCAACAGTCCTTGCCGCAGTGCTGTTGATGCCAACGGAAGATGCTGCGAGACCGGCTGATTCTACAGTGACAAAGCTATCTATGCTAACTTAAGATATCACTGGTTGCTTTCACAGTGCTGTTGATGCCAACGGAAGATGTGTCAGCAAAAAGAGAAAATAAAAATCTGAAAGTTGTTGAGAGAGTTTGCGCAGGGCAGTTGTGTGTTGAATTGGGGAGAGATGAATGATGTACAGCCTCCTCTATTTATAGCACCGAATACCTTCAAGGTTGAGTTAAAACCCTACCCGGATTAGGACTTCTTCTCCTGATCAAACACCAACTCGACTAGTTCTATTTTCACTATAATTGTGAACCTAGTCCTTTATTGAGCCGGATTCACTTCCGGGTTATTAATCTTGCCGAGACTTCTCATTGCACCAGGATTCGACTCGTCCTGCAACATGACTTAACCAACCCAGGTTTGGAGGCCCACGACCTAACCGATCCAGAACTAAACGATCCCTGATAACCCTGTCGTAAGGCCTTCTGGGCCGAGAATAATTCTATACTCGGCCCAAACTGTTAATTTGGGCCCAAACAGGTTGTTTTAAATATCTTACTTTATTTTAAGCATACCTAATTGGCAGAAAACAGTAAAAACCTTTGAATTTGTAGAAGATCCTTCTCGGAGAGCCAGAATTGCATCTCCAATTCGTTGTATCACGTTCAACATAGAAAATGTAGATCAATTCAATAAAATAATAAATTAATCATAAAAAGATTAATTAAAAACGTAATACTCCCCTGATTGAAGAATAAACTCTCTTTAGCGCAACGTCAAGAGTGTGCTGATAACGTGTTATAGGCATAATTTACTGAACGATTATGGAGGCCATAGAGAGAGAAAGGTGCGGCAATAGTAGAGAGAAGAGAGAGATGTGTAATTGTGGGTGTGTTCTATTCCACCTCATTGTGCCTTTATTTATCGTAGTAGGGAAGGTTAATTCCTTACCCTTTGAGGATTACAACTCTTAATAGGAATACAAGAGATATTTCAAGATATACTAGGATTTACACAATCATATTTCTAATCTAATAGGACTGCAACAATTATTTATTTTTTAAATAACGCTACATGTATATGTGCAGTGGTTATAGAGAAGTATTTATTATACAATAATTATATCCTACACTCTTTCCTCAGTTTCGGTTAACAGTAGTACCACAATAATATCCTATAAAAATAATATAAATGGTAACATGTATGACGAGATAACAAAAAAAAAAAAAAAAACCTTAACTAATACCAAAATAATCAAATTGTAGCCATGAATTTTTTTAAAAGCAATAATATTATGCAACTAAGATTTTGAAGAAGATATATTTAGTTGAAGACACTTTGACACAACAATTTATTAAGAACTAGAAAATTGGGAAGGGATCACAACTAAGCATAACTGCTTAGGTGACGAAGGGAAATCCGTCACGCAAAGGTAAATACGGTTGCCGGAAACATTGGGCGGCGAATAGAACGTCGCTCAAAGCTTGAGATGTTAGACATTGCACGACGGAGGAAAGTGCTTCGTCGTGCGAAATGAATGTTGCGTGATGGAATTGGTGGTCGTTGTGCGAAACGAAGAGCGACGAATGAGTGTTCGTTGCGCATTATACTCCGAGCAACAAAACTGGGGTTCGACCCCCAAACCCTTGTGCGACAGACATATAGACCGTCGCAATAAGATTTTAAAATTAATTTTTTAAAATAATATTTATTTATTTATTATTTTTTCCTTTTAAATGTTGATAATATTGTTTTATGTATAAATTAATTTAATGAAATTAAAAACATAAAATGTAAAGAAGAATATTGAATTAAAAAATTATTGAAAATGTACATACAATGGAAAAAGAGTATTTTTAAATTTGAAAACAACTTAAAACAAAACTAAAATAGGTAGTTGCATAGTTCTAAAAATCCCCGCCTAGGCGCTAGGCGGCTGGCCACCGGCCCGATTAATGCCTAGGCGTTTGAAAATTAAGAAAGAGGGCCTAGACCGCCCAAACCTGCCTAGGTTGCGACTCACTTAGATAGAAAATAGATAACTTTCATTTTGCATTTTATTTTTCACAATAAATTATTAGAGACTTGTTGTATACTTAAATGAACACACATTATTTGCTTGTTCCCCGTATTTTCATTATGTTCCAATACTTCATAATATAGATATCATTCTACTTTGTATTTTATGATGAAATTATATATATTTTAAGTATAAACAGACACTTATATACACAAAATATAATAGATTTACTTAAATTTGCCTAGTCCGTCTAGGTGCCTGCCTAGGCCTTGCCGTCTAGGCGCTAGGCCCCAACATGCCGCACGAGTAGTGCCTAACGTCTTTTAAAACCTTGGGTAGTCATCCACGTCACAATCTGTTGGAAATGTGCCCTAAAACCAATCATATGATGATACTTTACAGACATTTCACATGTTAAACTAATCTAGTTTAATATCAAGGGCAAAGATTATTGTTTGAGCCGTCTCATATAAATGTTATATGCTTAAACGATAAGTCCAAGGAATATGTGATTGGGAGAATACGATCTAAAGAAGTTAGATTCATGAGACCATTCTTTCGTAGACACATCCTAAACGTTCCTGATCATAGGATTGCCAATTGGGCATTGACAGTCCGTTAAGATCAGTACGTGCTGTGTCTTCTCTCAGGGAGAGTGACTAGTCTCGAGTCATTGGTGTGTGTGACATCAAGACAAGTACGTAGGTGCTCAATAGAGAATGAGTTCACTGAACACGATCAACGAAGAGTTCTCATATTCATGTCACATGAGAACTCATGGTTGGGACAATGCAAAGTAGTCCTTTGACCTGAGGCATCACAGTTGTCTTGTGGTTAAGTCCTTGATCTTTGATTATGTCAAAGTCACCCCATCCGCGGGCGTCCACGACATCGTTGGGGTTAAGCCACTTAGCTATGGAGGCAAGTGAATGCGCAACAAGGGATCTCTAACCTTCAAACCGTTTGGGGGAGAATACTCTATGATATGATTAAGAATCTCTGGCCAGAGTATGAATGAGATTTAGGAAAGTCGTTCCAAATCACATTCAAGGTAATCATATGAGCACACGAATCACATTGGATAGTAGACATGAATAAACTATCAAACCAAACAATGTGGTCAAGAGTATTGTATTAGAGAAAGACCGTATTGCATTTGTAATCCTAAACTGAATAGGTTCTCCACCTCTTCTGATTAGCTTGGGTAACCATGATATGCTGCTAGGTGTCACTCTTGGTTTGTGGAAGCCCTAAACGTGTATAAACACTAAAGGGAGAATTGAAAGTAAGTTTCAAGTCACAATCGATTTGAAAGAGTTTTAATCGCCCACTGCCTCGCTAAAAGGAACCTAATGGATCGTACACCGTGTAAGGTGGAGATTGAAGAAACAATGGAGATGAGTAAGAATAATTAAATGGTTTAATTATTTATGGCAAGGATTAATTAATATGTTAATTAATCAAACGAATAAGTTCGTTAAAGACCTCGGGATAGTTTTGGACCTTAAGGCCCAATGGGCTTCGAACGTCAAGCCTATTGACTTAAGTTGTATGACAATTTAATGAATAAAGATTCACAAAGGCCCAAAAGCCCAAATCCCTTTTGTGGCCGGCCATGTGTGTTGAATTAGGGTTTTTGGTTCTTAAGTCATTTAAAGAAGTGACTATATAAAGAACTTTATAGCCTAAAATTCAAAAAGGGTTCTTTTGGAGAAAATTGGAGAGAACATGTTTCTCATTTTCTCTCTAGGAGGCCGGCCCCCTTGGAAGGTGTATCTAGCAATCCTACCACTCCAAGGTCACTCATTTCTTCTCCAATCCAACCTTGGTGTAGACACTTAGAGGTTCTCAATTTTGGGAACTTGGAGAACCCTATTTCATCCATCCAAATCCATAGATCTAAGATGCAAGGAATGAAGGCCCTCTCTTTGGGTGATTAGCCTTTGCTTATGCAAAGAGGAATCTACAAAGGTATATATTTCTCAACTCACTTTGATTTGAGTTGAGTCTTGGTTCACCAATCTACTAGGCTTTGAATTTCATGGGTAATGTTTTGTTTTTGAGTGCATGCAAACATGATTCCGCCTTTAATTGTTAATTGCATGCTATATGATGTTGCTCAAATGAACATGTTTTCACAAAATAATCCTTCACAATCGCCTGCTGGTGGTGTTGCTGTTGCGTTGGGGGCTGGGAGGTTGTAGCTACTGCGGCCGGGGGGTGAGGGGGGGCTGGGAGGTCGTAGCTACTGCAGCACAGGGAGGGGGGCTGGGAGGTCGTTGCTGGAGGTGGTTCAACGTCGGGGAACAGAATGCCATAGATTTGAAGGGTGAGACAAATTTGCTTCATCAAACTGCTTTGGGTTGTAAGCTAAGACTGCTGGGCAATAAGCTACTCTTTTAGGTCCGCCACTTCAAATGTCAGCAATTTGACCTGTTTTGTTCTCTGCCTGAATGATGAGTAGACGGGTCCCCAAGGCTGGCTTTCCCAAGCCCTCGATGAACATTCCCATGCCTACGACTGAGGGTTTGATCGAGTGTGTCTGTCATGATCTGAAAACCGGCATCCTCAGGGGAAACACCTCCTTGAACATGTCAAACTCAAGAAACTTTGACCCCCCCATGAAAAAAATAACATAGATTACCAATTGTGTAATAAAGAGTAAAAAGAATGAAAAGTTGAAATAAATATACAGTTACCTCACGTCGCTCCTCCAACCTATAAGAGAAGCGTCGTGAGCCGGAGCGGTGAAGAAGTTTCTTCTTCGACCGATTGATCGAGTTTGCCTTCACTTTTTTCTATTGAATTAAAAAACGTATTAGTTTAAATATTTATGACAAATTAATGAAAAAATGAAAATTTTATTTAAAAGTAATTTTTTTATTAATATATCATTGAAATATATATTATACTTACGAGGTATTTCTCGTCTTGAAAATGGCCACAGAGCCACTACTATTCATCTCGTCGATCCACCAACTCTATTGGGCAGTCAACTGCTAAAGCGACCTCCGAACCGTCATATTTCTCATAATGCTTGTGGAGGTCGCTCTTCCATTGAGTGAACCTACCGGTGCAAAGGTCGTTGACGTACTGGTTTTGATTGGCATCGAGGTTCATGAGCTCATAGTGATGTTGCAAAACTCAACAAAAAATAGTAGTTAAAATTTATAATATTTGTATACTTTAATAAAAATTTATATTTGAGGTTGAAAATACTTACCGATAATTCATGAAGAACGGCTTTCTTGACTTTAGGTGGAACATCTTTCCTTGACTCCCACAGGAGGGGGCAATGATTCCTGATAATTGAGCCAATGTCGATGGCCAACGCACTGTGCTGCTCCTTTGTTGCAGCTGTACGATGTCGAGGATCCCACGTAATGGTGATTTTCTCGATCATGGTGTGAGTGGTCTGTGACGTCTTCAGAAGTCTACATGGGCCCCTGTTTTTTTAGAACTACCAAATAAACAAAGTAAACACTAGAAGAATTCTATTTTCTACAGAAAATTCGGCAGAACCTCCCCTAAAACTATAACATTTCCTAAAACCTGCAGACAATATAACAACAAAAACAACACATCCACCCAACAATTCAAACAGTTTATACCAATCGGGGACATTTAACAAAATTTACAACTTGTATCAATTGTTTTCACTTCTAATTGCATCACTGGCCGTGAATATGTGAAGAAACTACACACATATTGGATTGCACATGTAATTAAGTAAGTTGAGAACAATATCGATGCGAGTAGTCTCGTTTCTTTGAAATTTTAACACACCATAGTAACTTGAAAAATATACTAAAGATTTTCACTAATGAGAAAATCAAAGAATAAGAAAGATAACTTTTTAACAGTGTAACCAAAGAATTTATCAACCAACTTTTTCCAAAGAAGATTGGGGATCTTCTTTTGTCATCCACCACTAATTTCAGTATCTTCCTTGACAGTATTTTGTAACTAATGAATTTTTATGAACCTACCTGAAAAACCAAATAATTTAAAACTTTGATTTTCACAACAACCAAAAAAACTTTCAAAATTTTGATTATACAATGAGAAAGATGCATTACCTGTTTGTGACCCCTCTCCATGGATAGAGAAAGCCTCACCAAATTACTTAGCCTCCTTAGAACTTCGGGGCCGTCGATGAGTCCATCGGGCGCTTAGTACATGATGCGTCACCAAAGAAGTCGATGACGTAGGAGTTGTAGACACCGTTGGATTAGGCGTGACCGGAGGGACACCCATCATGCCCATTTCAGGTGGAGAGGTGGCAGCAGCACTACCTGCTAGAGAAGGTGTCTGGCTGGCCCTACTATGGGAAATATACATTACCTGTCTGACAGACCCTATGAATAAGAGTAATTTCATGATGTTATTCTGCATAATACTTGCATCTCCATGTTGTTCTGATCATTTGATTCTTTACAACCTCTGTGCATATTTTCACTTAATTTTCATGCAAACAATTCAACATAATTTCAGTTTACCTGATAATCTTAAGGATATTGAATCCGAAAGCTTACCTGTCAATAGTTTTAGTTTCTCAAAGTTTAGTGCAATAAAAGAATGTCAAAATGCATGTAATGTGGTATTTCATTAAGTTGAAGGTCAATTTTAGGATAATTGACTATTTTCCCATGATAATGTACTTTTTATGATATATGTGAATCTTAATTCTCCAATATTTGCACACCCATTTAATTTATGTGATTCTCTTTAGATGAATCCTAGGTTAACATTCTAAACTATTAGCTTGGTAACAGCACTTAATTATCTTGAGAACAATTCAACATATAATGGTATCATTACATTCAGAAAACAACACACATTACATTCAGATATTACCAATAGGAGTTTGAAAAAGATGCCACAAATTACAATTTTTAAAGCTTCTAAGAAAAATAAGTTAGGTGTTTGAAATAGATTTACCTTGCATCCTGTCCAATTCGAAAACCATCACCCAATATTCTCAATTTGAAAACCATAACCCAATATTCTCAATTCAAACCCTAACCCAAGATTCCCAATTTGAACCATAAATCCCTAACCCAGGATTCCTAATTTGAACCCTAAATCCCTAAATGTTCTTATTAAAACAATTCAACAGAAACAATGAAAAATTCCAATACTAAATAATTGAATTAAAGGATACTAGGTGCTTACCTAGTATTGTTGCGGCGGTGGTGAGATGGTGTGGTGTCGATGTGCAGCCGATGGAAGAAGGAGAGTGACAGAGAGACAGAGAAACATAGAAAGAGCGAGAGAGGGAGGGAGGGAGAGACTCGAGAGAGAAAACTAGAGAGAATCGAGATAGAGAGGCTAAAAGTGAAAGCTGGAGAGAATAGAGAGAGAGTAGAGTGAGTTCGGATAGAATCAAGAGAGAGAGAGGAGAGTGAGCTTCGCATGCATAGAATGAGAGAGAAATAGAGAGAATGGTGAATTAAAGGTGCCGAAATAAAAAAGCACACAATTTTGGCAAAAAAAATCAAATTTTTACACATTTGTGCGACGATGGTGTTCTAATATTCGTCGTGCGACCAGTTTTTAAATAAAAAATGAATTTTTAAATATTTGCGCGACAAACATTTCCAAAACGTCGTCGCCCGTTTTTGTGAATTTAATTTTTTTTTTTTTTAAATAAATAAATAATTTTTTGTTGGTTAAAGTAAACTTTTGTTTGTATACAAAATAAATACCATTCAATAAATATCATTACATTTACATCACAAGTTTTCATTAATCCTCGTCTGAACTAGAATAAATATCATCACTGTCGTTAGATTCAGACTCCCATTCCTCCTCGTTAGTAGGCATGTCAACATCGTTGTTCGCATGCTCGAGTGCATTGTATGGCGGTACATCCCCGAGGTCAATCATAATAGAGTCGATCGATATTTTGATTTCAGGACCTCCGGCTACCTAATGTGGTTCTTGTACTATAGTCATATCCTGCAATGTATCTGCACTAAGTTCCGTTGATGTCTCCAGTTGTTGGTCAGCAACGTCACCATAATCGTCACCGTCAGCAGGATCTCAGTCCGAAATATCATACAGCCCTCAGTGCTCAATCTTCTGAACTACTTTCCATCCCTTCCCGCCCTTAGGGTAATCTATATAGAAAAGTTGTTTGGCCATTATTGCAAAAATGTAGGGATTGTCGTTATACCAATATTTGTTAATATTGACTGATATCAAACCATCGTCTCGCTTAACACCTCCAACCCTACGAGGGTTTGTATCAAACCAGTGACACTTAAACATGATAACGTGACAACGGTCTTTGTAAAGCAATTGCACAACACTTTTCAGTTATCCATAGAAATCAATGTCTACAATGTTGCCCGCACCAGGAACATGTACCCCATTATTTTGCGTACATAGCTTGTCATCGCGATCAGCTGCCAAAAACTTGATACCATTTACATGACAACCATAGTATAATTCTGTGTTTAAAGGCCCAATAGCCAAGTTGTACAACTCTTTTGTGTAAGCGGGCGAATTTATGTCCTTCAATTTCTTCACCTAAATTAATGATAAAAAGTTGACGTGTTAGTTTATCAACGAGGAAACCAACGAGGAAACAAGTCACGGTGCTTCATGGCATATAAATGTGAAGGATGTTCCTGCTTCACCAACTCTTCATGCTCATCTAGGTAGGTAATTGTCTCGTCACAATTGTTAAGTACAAAACAATGTGCTACCTCCATGTCCATTTTGTTAAACAACTCCCCTCTGATTGGTTAACCAAAGGGTCATGCAATTTGGGCAAAAACATAAAGTTTTTCACTTCTCACACCACCGTCATTATTGCGTTACTGTCGATTAGACGTAGTCTCAACGTCTTGTAGATACATTGCACAAAACTCAAATGCGACCCATACCTCCACGATTGATTCTTCAGGCTTTGCCCTGTTCCGTATACTCTTTTTTTAATTCACCTAGTAGTCTGCATTAATAAACAAAATAACGTGTAAAATTAGTCAAATTGTACATACATCACGAACTAAAGTATTTATGGCAATTAAAGTGAATCATGATGTGGATTATGCTTGTGAAGAAAGCTGGAGGAAATATTTGTTTAAACTTGCATTGCACTTTAATAATATCGTCGCATAACTGTTTAACATCGAACTTGTACAAAGATCTTGCAGTTAATTGAGAAAAATATCTTGCCAACAACATAATCGGCTTCACCACATCTTCGGGTAGAGGTGTCGAATTCCCATTATGAGAAGGCGTTGAAGTATCACATGACAATCATGACTCCTAAGTCCTGAAAATTTGCCTCCATCCACGTTTGCGCAACGGGTGATGTTTGAAGCATACCTATTCGAAAACTGTACAGAAGATAGAAACTACAAAAACTCTTTCCTTATATCTGGTTTCACTGAAAATGATGCGAGCTTCTTTCTGGCTATGTCTTCGTTCCTCGTCATCCATAAACCTGGCCTAATGCCCAAATATCCAAACAATTCACCTGAGCCAAAATTTCATCTCTGGATCATTCTCTGGGTCTTGTCCGAATCTTTGTGGCATCGAAGAAGGCTGTCTTGTTCTGACGCCACTCGTGGTCCCACGGCAACCATCTACGATGCCCTAGGTAACAAACTTTTCCTGTGTGCCAACCAGACGTTGTGTTCTTTTTGCAAACTGGGTATCCGTAATAACCCTTAGTGCCAACCAGATGTTGCAAATAAACATCAATAAACGTACCCGAATCTTCGGTTATTAACGACGTCATCATCATATATTCTTTTTTCATGCACTTTCAAGACGGCAAATTATACGGAATTGTGAAGATTGGCCTAGTGCTGTGGTTTTGGTTTAGAACCCCAAACGGATTAAACCCGTCTGTCGCAAGTCCTAATCTAACGTTCTAGGGCTCACGGGAAAAATCAGGGTACAACTGATCAAACTCTTTCCAGGCCTCTCCATCTACATGATGTCTCATAACATCGTCATCCACTCGTCTGTCCTTATGCCAGCTCATGTCGCTTTCAGTGTGCGTTGACATATAGAATTGCTGCAAACTGGGCTTTAATGGGAGATAACGCATAACTTTTTATGGAATCTTTTTGTTCTATTTTGAGAGGTTATTTTAAACTGTGACTCATTACATACAGGGCATTTATCCAATGCTTTATTTTCTTTGTAGAACAAAATGCAATTATTTATGCACGCATGAATTTTTTCATATCCCAATCCAAGACCACTCAACGCCTTCTTTGCACTTTTATGATCTTTAGGCAGGCAATTGTCCTTTGGAAGCATTCTTTTGAAAACCCTAAAAAAATAATCAAAACAATGGTTCGACATACGAAACTTTAGTTTGCCATGCATCAACTCAACAATGGCCGTGAGCACCTAAAATCCTTCGCAACCGGGCTATAATTCTTGCTTGGCACTTTTTAATAGTTTTTCATATTTTTCAAATGCTTCACTATCAATGGTAGGAGGGACATCATCTTCAACTTCCTCATTCGTATTCGAACTAGCGTTTGGAAAAGCATCAATGATAATGTCCATAATTGGTTCATTGGGTCCATAATAGATTCAACTGTCTCCACTGCTCAAGGGATGTGTGAGGATGAAGCATATTGTATTTGTTATCCATGATGATTCCATGTAGTATAGGTCTCCATTATCCCATTTCTGACTAAATGGTGTTGAACAATTTCAAAATATTCAATCATTAAGTTGTTACACTTTCTACAAGGACACCGAATTTGAGTTGAACCTTGGTTGTTTTGCAATTGCAAAATCAATGAACTGATTTATTCCATCCAAATAATCATCAGCACATCTGTTCATATTATGTATCCACTGTTTATCCTTTTCACTTGCAAACATAAAAAATTTACAAGGGTTACAACAACTTCAATTATGACATGCCACCTTATGCCTACGGTATGGGTCCTATCTCATTTGAGAATGCACAGTTACGTCCTGTAATTTACGGTTCCAACACATTAGAGTTCGATCCTGGGAAAATTTCGACAGCATCTCCTTGCAATTTTTCAAGTGCACGACGTAGATACAAACAACTACTATGCACCCGAAGAAAGCAAAGAGATGCTACCAAATTTCCCACGTTCAAACTCTAATGCGTGAATCGCAAAATACAACATGTAACTGTGCATTCTCAAACTGTCCAAAATTTTGGGACAATTCAAGAATTAATTGGACCGCAGTCATGCTTTCACATCTATTCACGAAATCCAACTAATTCTCAAACGAGAAACTAAGCTGATGTGAACATTGCAAACCATTTGTTGTATATCCATACAAAAAGGTTTGCATACAAATACATAAACTCACAACAATTATAAACTACATACAAAACAATTTAAATGAATGGAAATTAAATAAGTTAGTTAAGAAAAAATATACCTCTGAGACTAACAGCAACACAAACGGCTAGAATTTCCAGCAGAAAGGTAGCTGCTACAATTGTTTTGCAGCTTCTGCCTTCCTGCATTCTGGTTAAATTCAATAAAGTGAAAGATTTTGCTCGACGAAAGCACTGTCACCCAAAACATCGTGCTTCCACTTTTTTGCGCCATCCACCCACGCTTTGCCACGTTTTTATAACACATTGTGTGACGAACCATTGTTCGTCCCGCATTACCTTTTTTTTTAATTTCATTTTTTGAAAAAAAATTTACTTTTTTCATTCAATCTTCAATTTTTTTTTCAAACCACATAAATACTTAATAAATCAATAACTTATTTCATTTAATCATTTGTGGATAATTAATTAATATAAATATTTATTAAAATGCATTAATTTTATTTAAAATAAACATTAACTACATATTTAATTAAATCGTTCATAATAGAAAAACTTCTAATTCAGATCTAATTATTAAATAAGCAATAAAATTAAAATAAAAAACACTATTCTACTCATCTGCCGCTAGTTCTACCGCACGTTGATTATCAAATTTCCACTCTCGGAAACGAGACTTGAACATGTTGTCAATAGCCTTCATCAACTTTGGGTTACTTTTGTCAATGTCCCAATTAGGCTGTCTTGCGAAAATTAATAAATTAAAATCTCACTATTATATTATATTTAACAAACATAATTATTATTTAACTAATAACTTAACACATCATAACCCCACCGCTTGTATCCTCCCTTCAACACCGGCTCCATCAACGTTATCAACTCCTCGTTTGTATCATCAAGAGTGTAGTTACACTATTACACATACATGTAAATAATTAATTCCAACATATAACAAAAAATTTCACAAAATTAATTATTTTCAACATTTGTCACACTTACTAATAATTGATCCATCACCGCCTTTTTCACATTCTTGGGCACATATTTCCAAGAACGCCGCTCATCAGTAGGACAATTATTCTGCATTGCTACACCAGTCGCACACGCAAACTCCACATATTGCCTCATATCATAGGGCTCGGAGGGCATGCTTTGCTCCCGGTTTTTATCCTCCATTCAATCACGAACATAATTGTGAAGAATAAGGAGAGCAGAAGCGCATATTTATAGGAAGGTTAGGGACTTTACGTGATGAAACCTTTGTCGCGCAAACATCTGCACTAAATACAATATTGATTCCTCTTATTCGTATGCATTGAATGCTTTGACCCAAAACTGACTGTACTTTGTGCGACGAAGTTTTTGTCGCGCAAGTGTTCTGTTGATTCGCATGTGCTAAATGCTTTGACCCAAAAACAGAATGAACTTTGTGCGACGAAGCCTTTGTCGCTCAAGGTTTTCGCCAAAAAAACTTCGTCGTGCTTGTTTTTCACGCCAAAAAAATTTACTTGCGGTTTTTCTTACTGACTCGATTTTTTCTTTGTCGCCCAAACATCTATCGCGCAAATAGTTTTTCCAACTAGTGGATGCAATACCACCATAGTATTACAATAAACAATGAAAATTTAACTATTCTGTCAATAAGAAAGCATGTACTTATATCAGACTTAAGTATCACTTGCATCTTGGATGATAAAGCATGTACGTATGTATTAATACTATCAAACATATAGTAAGTTTGATTAAGTAGTGGCCATTTACCATACATAAATTCTTTGACATAGGAAAGCTAGCTAAATTTAAACCTAACATTCATGTCGTGTTTTCTGTGTTCGTGTCATTTTTGTGACATAGCATATATCTTAATAGATTGTGTCGTGTAATACTCGTTAAAGTAAACAGGTAATATGACCCGATCCAAAATCGACCCGTTAATATTATCAGGTAATATGACTCCACCCATTACCCGTTAAAGAAAATATATTATAATCAATAAATAACGAAAACGAAAAACATAATTTGACAAAAAAAAAAAAAAAGGAAAACGTAATCCTAAATTAGTATATGCATCCCACCTTGTCACATAAATATTACTTCAAACCATAAAAAACATTTGTCTTTCAAGTATTACATACCCCAAAGTAAGTGCCTAATGAAAAAACATTAGTACATTACTACAAAATACATGTTCAAGGATATGCAAAATGAAGAGAGTTGCATTTCAAGGTTGCGGATGCAATCATGTGCGTTGATATATGCTTTGACATTTTTTTTAGACTTGTACATAATGATTATAAATTTTATTTATTTTGAACTTCCTTAAAAATACTATTCATAAGGTTTGTATGGTTCTAAAAATTCAAACGATGATATACCCATCCTCAAAGCGTAGAGGATGTGATCATGAGCGTTTGTCTAATTTTTTTTTTTACATTTTTCACACTTGTTAATTAATTATTATAATTTTTAATGTGTTTGGTATTTTTAAATTACTTGATATTTTTATTTTTAATGTGTTTTATAAATTTTTTAATCTCACTCTTGCCTTTAGTATGCTTTAAAAATAAATAAATTATATAAAATAATAATACAATAGTACATATTTAATATACAATATATACACATACATATTTAATATAGAATATATATACATACACTATGACTATTGTATTTTATAGTAAGTTTTTTTAGTAGTTTAAAAAATTGAAATCATCAAAACAACATTTTTCTAAACATGTCAAAACGGGTCATCCGCGTGTCACCCTCATGTAAACATGTTAAAGACCAGTTATTAACGGGTTCTTATTGTGTGACTCGATAATGACCTGGTTAGTTATCATGTTGACCAGAAACCCGTTATTTTTGTGTCGTTTACGTGTTGTGTTAACGGATCGTGTAAGAAATTGTCAGGTTTAGTGTCACATCCTGACCTGGGGCGGACCACTTCCTGGGCCCGCTCCACCATTGTAGCACGATATTGTCCAATTTTAGCGAGATTTTAGTCCCCATCTATCTCACAAAATGGAGTAATTATCTAGGGGTGGTTCGGTATGGGATCTCATATTGAAAATGGGATTCTGAATTCCAATCCGAAATTTTTTGTGACCGGAATTTGAAGACCAATCGTGAACTGAAATTTTGGTATTTCCAATTTTCGGTATTTCAGGATAGATTGGGATTGAATTTTGGCTTTTGGGTAGAAATTTGAGATGTTTGGGTTGTGGGTTGAAATTTGCGCTTTTTGCTTGAAATTTTATCATCCAATTTCATAGCAATTGAAATTTAGGCTTTTTACCTATTACCAATTTGAAATTTCTAACAAATTGAAATACCAATTCATTCTTACCAAGTCAAAGTGACGTTCCAAAGTTCCAAGCTACTTAATTTCATACTTATATTTCTAATATATTCTATTATCAAATTACTTAAATTCAACATTCAGCATGCATGCAACCATAATATATATATATATTTTCCGATTTGGTTCGGGAATTGAATATGTAATCTCGATTTTCGTACCGAAAGGTTCACTATCGGTTTGGTATGGATCCCAAAAATTTCGGTATTATCGGTTTGAGAATTTTTTGGTATGGGATTGAATTTTTTTGGTTTGGTTTAGGAGTTTTGGGAAAAATTTCCAACCCTATAATTATTGCAACGAGGTTTGCTTCTACTAAGGATGAACAACTACCAATCTTTAGGTGACATGCTAATGTGATTTTGTGGAAAAAAAAACATACACCAATCTTAAAAGGAAAAACACATTATGGAGACGCTCAGGATGACATTGTGTACGATATGAGGTGGGTGATACGACAAAATGGCTTCATTAAAGGATTGAAACAGTCATGAATAGTTATTTCATTTAGAAGAGTAATAACATTGAAAATCAATTATTAACTAATTGGGTAAATTACATAATACCTTACCCCCTCAGGTTTGAGGTCTATTACAACCCCATACAACATCTTTAAAACATTTCACGTTCACACCTCACATACTATTTTATTTCAAAATAATACTGTAGACATCGAAATTTTGGTAAATAAATGTTGACCGATAAATCAAAGTTTCAACGCTCATGTATTACATAAATTTTACACGTAGCGTATGTCTAAACAAAAAATCGAAATAAGTTGGAAAAGTCATCAAATAGGACACGTGTCAACACTTGGCAGAAATGACTTATTTCATCTGGAATATTATATTCAAAATTAGGCCTTGGAAATATCTATAAATAGAAGGCTAATTCATTCATTTCAAGGACCCAATTCATATTACACCTTGAAGCTCTGAAACGCCGAAGCTCTCAAGCATCCAGGTTCCCGAAGAATCAAGAAAGCCTTCTTCGTTCTTCGTTCTTCCAAGATCAAGCCCCAACGGCCCTTTGGATCAACAATCATCCACCAATTCAAGATCGAGCCCCGACGGCCCTTGAAGAAAGTGTTCTTCGTTCTTCGTTCATCATTCTTCCAAGATCAAGCCCCAACGGCCCTTGGATCAACAAGCCAGCATTCTTCAAGATCAAGCCCAAAAGCCCCTTGAAGATCCATTCATCACTGTTTTTCAAGATCAAGCCCAAAAGCCCTTGAAGATCCTTTCATCACTGTTCTTCAAGATCAAGCTCAAAAGCCCTTGAAGATCCGCTCATCACCGTTATTCAAGATCAAGCCTCAACGGCCCTTGAAGAAACACTCATCCTCAAGATCAAGCCCCAACGACTCCTTGAAGATCCGCTCAAATCCATTTTCCAAGATCAAGCCTCGACGGCCCTTGGATCAATCACACATCAACAAATACACACCTTACGGAGATCGAATCAGAGGATCAAATTTGAGATAGATTGTAACCCAAAATCATCAAATACAAATATTTGTTTGTGCACGTTGTTCTTGTCTCTTTCGTTTCAGGAATTTTCCGTGTTCACAAATTGGCACGCCTAGTGGGACCATCTCTACCTCTCATCTCTTTCTCCGTTCAAGGAATCCAAACACACCTCAAAGTCAATGACATCAAGCAAGGGACAAGCTGTTCTCGCAACCACTGAGGGAAGGATCCTAAGCACTTCTGCCGCAAACGGACAATCCATTGGTGCCACAACCGCTCCTCAACATGCCACTTCAAAGTTGGTGCCGCTAAAGGAGCAAGGGGAGCATCAAAGGCGTGAGTCCGTCATCAACCTTACCTCGCTGGGGGCACCGAAGCATGATGCTGAGGCATATAAGATGACATCCCAAAGCAGCCAACGACGTTCTTCATCAGCATCCTAGATGTCTAAAGGAAAGTCACGTCTATTGGTCGCACAAGTCATGACTATCGGCGTTACCTCAATTGAAGAACAACTGGCTCAAATGAATGAAGCAATTGCAAGGCTAACACAGATTGTGGAAGAAAAAGACTTGCAAATCGCTGCACTCGTCAGCCGACTGGAGCCACAGGACGGCGAGAACCCTAACCCAGAAGATGAGCCTACGGTGGAGAGAATCGATGTGAAGCCGGAGCCAGACCAAGTAGCGGCACTCATGGGATCTCTTTCTATCCAGCAGCTGCAAGAGATGATCACCAACACCATCAAGGCACAGTACGAAGGGAGCTCAAATACCTCCGGGTTGTACTCGAAGCCGTATTCAAAGAAGATCGACGCCTTAAGGATGCCGAAGGGTTATCAACCGCCAAAGTTCATGCAATTTGATGGAAAGGGAAACCCGAAACAACACATTGCCCACTTTGTTGAAACTTGCAACAACGCAGGGACCGAAGGGGACTACCTCGCCAAGCAGTTTATGCGCTCGCTAAAAGGAAATGCCTTTGAATGGTACACGGACCTAGAGCCTGAGTCCATCAACAGCTGGGAGCAATTGGAGCGGGAATTCCTCAACCGCTTCTACAACACTCGTCGCACTGTGAGTATGCTAGAGCTAACAAGCACAAAGCAATGGAAGGACGAGCCAGTCATTGACTACATCAACAGATGGCGCACTCTAAGCCTCGACTGTAAAGACAGGCTCTCGGAAACCTCTTCAATCGATATGTGCATCCAAGGCATGCAATGGGGTTTGCAATACATCCTTCAAGGCATCAAACCACGGACCTTCGAAGAGCTAGCCACCCGCGCCCATGACATGGAGTTAAGCATCGCCCATCATGGGAAGAAGGAACCGATCGCCGACTACAAGAACGACAAAGTTCTTGAGACAAAGGTGGAGAAGGCTGCGTGGAAATCCACAAAGGAAGCAATGACGGTCAACACAACTCCCGTCAAAATCCCGGCACGAGGCAAGACGATTCAAACCGAAGCTTTTTGTGATCAAGAGATGCGTAGACACACTTTGAAGGAGCTTGAGGAGAAGACTTATCTATTCCCCGACTCTGATGTGGTTGCCATGCTAAATGACTTGTTAGACAAGAAGGTGATCAGTTTGCTTGAGTGCAAACGGCCGGAAGAGATGAGTCGTACCGACAGTCCAAGATACTGTAAATTCCACCGCTTCATCAGTCATCCGACAGAAAAGTGCTTCGTGCTGAAAGATCTCATCATAAAGCTGGCTCAGAAAGGAATCATCGAGCTAGATCTTGACGATATGGTGAAGTCAAACTATACCACCGTCACTTCTGGCTCTTTCAATTCAAAATTTTCACCTCAACCGCTGGGGGCATGCTTCAAAACCACGTCAGTTAAGTCAAGTGAAGTTGAAGGATGGACGCATGTTACTCCAAAGAAACTGCGCAAAAAGCATACGTTTCATCCACAAGTTCACCAATTGGAAAGGGGGCAAAGCAGCTCTTGTCAACCTCCAAAGCTACACGAAAGTGTTGAGGATGATGAAATTGCGACACAAAGATCGTCTGTTGCCATCACGATGCGCGACTTCTTGCCCGAAGACTTCTTCAATCACTCGGTCAAGGCTCCTTGCTATGAAGATTGTGAGGAGCGCCTCTCCAAAATTGCTTGACAAATCTACCAAAGGCTCCTCGCCTGCACGAGCCTAAACTGCATGGCACTAAGCTTCTGGTCTGCACGAGCATAAAAGGCAACACCAACACTTGAGCTGAAACTGCAACACGGCACAATGCTCCTGGTCTGCACGAGCATAAAAGGCAACACCAACGCTCCTTGCCTGCATGAGCTGAAACTGCAAACGGCACAAAAAAGAAAATACCAAAAAAAATATATGTATGTATTTGAACTACGTTACGACTTGATCTCTTCTTTAGAGGGGTACGTAGGCAGCTTGAATATTCAAAATTTCGAGTTCAGTCACATCAAAATATAAATAAATGTTTTATTAAAAAAAGTCAATTTTATTAAAAACAATTAATGAATACATATGTTTATGTATTTACAAAAAAAAAAAAACAAAAAGAAAAACAAAAAGAAAAAAAAAAAAATATATGCAAATGGACGACAAAAGCAAATGATGGTGGTAGCCTTTGTAATGTATATATACAAAAATGGCTGACAAAAGGAGGAAAAGCAGATGATGGTGGTGCAGCCTGCCAGTTGCAATCAGTCTCTATCTCCCCCTTCATTTTTTGTTCGACTCTTTCACTCCTCAGATACAAACCCAGTCTCAACAGCGACAACAATACGCCCTCAATCAACGACCTTTTTTCTGCCACAATCATGCCAGAGAATGCTAACAAGAAGATTCGGGGATCTTTTATTGCCATGGTCTTTGCCATGCAGGGGTTTGGAATTTTAGCAGGCATGAATCTGCAGCTACTTGATGACAAGAAGCACCACTCACCTCCCAGCAATAAGTACTTGTAGAACATGTCCACCAGTTTTACTCCATGGATCACAATCGTGGGAGCAGGCACACTGGATCGAGATCTCTCGCACTTCCCAACGAGGCTAAAAATCACGGCCAGAGCGGCTTAAGGCTTAGCCTTCGTTCACAGCTTGTACAGTCCGCTCAAGCACACCCAGCAGTGGCAAACAGCAACGGCGAAGAACTTCAATGACCGCCGTTAAACGACTAGCCGGTCATGAAGCCTCGACGACAGCTCTCCGTCCGTCTTCGTCCTTTCCTGCAAATTCCTCAACCCGTCATCCAAATTTATATAAAAAAAATATATAATAAAAAAAATGATGGGCACCATTCTAAAAAAAATATGTGTAAAAAAATGAAAAGTTGTGAAATGGTGCATGCAAAAAAAAAAAAAAAGGTTTTCAAATGGTGTCCAGCCACCGAAAGCAAAGAATAAAATATAATAAAAAAATTTGATGTGGTAGGTGTGAGCACTACCGAAAGCAGAAAAGAAGAAACAAAAAAAAAAAAAATATATATATATATATATATATATATATATAAAGGAGTAAATGGATTCTTGGTGACTAGCACCATGCAAAAAAAAGGGAAAGGGTTTTGGAATGGTGGATCAGTCCACGTGAAATAAAGTCCATTTTATTTATTTTTCTGGAAATTTTCATTATACAGACGTTAAAAAAAAAAATCAAATCAAATTTACAAGAGGGGATCTTCAAAGACGATCAGGTGGCGCCTCACCACTCGGCAGAGCTCCAGGAAGAAAAGGCGCCGGAGGTTGACTGTTTGAAGCCACACTACTCAGCGGAACTCCAGGAAGAAGAGGAGCCGGAGGTTGATCATGTGGAGCTTCATTACGCGGTACAGCGCAGAAGACGAAGGCAAATGCTGTTGGAACAAACCCACAAACCTCTGATGATCAAGTAAAATCTGACCATCAGATTCTTGCATCTGGTCAATCTTCCTCTTCATGTTTGTAGCATAGTTATGCGCGAGCCTGTGTAACTGTTTGTTCTCATGCTTAAGCCCTCTAATCTCCTGTTTGAGATTCATCACTTCAGCCGCCAATGATTCAACTTGACGGGTTCGAGCAAATAGACGTTGGGCCATATTAGACACAGAACCTGCACACTGCACACTGAGAGCCAGAGAATCCTTAACAGCCAACTCATCAGACCGTTTGGAAAGTAGTCTATTATCTTTGGGAGTGACAAGGTTCCGGGCCACCACCGCAGCTGTCATATCATTCTTCATCACCGAATCCCCAACGGTAAGAGGACCAGTAGGGGATATGAAAGATGGACGTCATATGTTGTCTGGAGAAGGCGGGACTGCCTCTTCACCAAGGTTCAAGTCAAAACGAAGGTCGGAGGGTCCAGACATTTTCAAAGGTGTTAAAAAAAAATAACGAATCAAGATCTTAGAAGTGCAAGAAGGGAGTTTCTACAAGCCAAAATTCAAGTGTGCTTTGAAACGAACTGCGTGCCTCTATAAAAATCAGCACTCGACAGGATTTCAGAGATCGAAGAGGCGAGCTCAGAATTCGAAGAGGCCAATTCAAATATCGAAGAGGCAAGCTCAGAAATCGGAGAGGCATCTTGCTTTTCCAGACGCGTCAGCACCCGTCACACGCAAACTCAGCTCTGCGGAAATCACGGGCAATTTGTCGAAGCACCGATCCCAAATATCGAAGAGGCGCCAGTCTTTTTCAGCCTCGTCAACACCTGTCACATGCACGCTCAGCTTGGAGGAAATTACGGACAATTTGTCGAAGATTTCTGATAAAGAAGAAAGCACGTGAAGCCATATGGATCAATCACTCAATGGTTGCCGACACGAGTGAAAGAATAGTACCTCTACAGAGATTAAAGGACTTCCTATAACTGTCCACCTTCACCCTCCATAGCAAGGCAAACATACAGAACATTTCTTCATCTCCTAGAATGCCTTCCCAACGAAGCCTCTCGAGTCACCCAATGTTCCTTATTCCTTGGGGTACCTCAGCAAACAAATGACCCCAAAGCAAAAGTATCTCATATCACCAGGGTAGAAAGCAAGAGTATCTCATATCATGCTTTTTCCCTGTCATTTCCTTTGTCCTTGTTTTTACCTACAAAGACAAGGATAAAGAAAATAATATGCCGAAACCTCCACTCAAACTCAGGTAAGGAACCGACTGCTTGGAACCCTTCCCTGATTGCCTACCTAGCACTGCTCTCGAGTACTCGTCTCCCACTGCTGCTGTACTTCCAAAGAAGCTGCCACATCTGCCTGAAGAACAGATAAGGCAAGTGAAAATGATACCTTGCAGCACGTGGAGACAACGTGCAGAAGAAACAAGCAGAGAAGAATGTAGCTTGCACAATCAACTCAGTAGAAGGAGTCTGAGATGAGGAACTCGAGAAGATGCCACATCTGCTTGAGGAACAGATAAAGGAAATGAAAATGATACCTTGAAGCATGTGGAGACAAGTGCAACAAAGAACGTGCTGATTCATCCGCTACTTCTTCAAAATCAAAAGTATCTCATATCATCAGGGTTGCAATCACTCTGGACGGTGAACTTGTTTTGACTCTCAAATTCTTGGGTCGACTTACTAGGCGTTGTGGGCTGCACGTGTCGATTCACCACCCTTGAATCAAATCCTTAAAGATCAAGTCACCAACTGGAAGAAGAGCCCATCAATCTTGAAGATCATACCGTTGACCAAATTGCTTAGGTGCGAATTAGAAAGATTGAACAAAGCAACAAGTCGTCACCTTCACCTCGTGCCGGCTTGTCATGTGTTCGAGTCAACCTTCAAGAATCAAGCCTCAACGACCCTTGAAGAAGTTTCCAGCCAAATTCAAGATCAACCCTCGACGGCCCTTGAGGAAATCACAAGTCTGATTCAAGATCAAGTGTCTATCACCCTTGAATCAAAACCAGTTCAAGAATAAGCTGTGGAAAGTCAACAATTGGACGAAACCAGAAAATCCTCCAACCTAGTTCAAGAATAAGCTGTGGAAAGTCAACAACTGGAGGAATCTAGAAAATCCTCCAACCCAGTTCAAGATCAAAGTTGTGGAAAGTCAACAAGTGCAACAAAATACTTGCCGATTCATCCACTACCAAAGCCAAGGATCATCTACCACATGAAGCTCCTTGTGGTCCAATTTCAACCTTCAAGATCAAGCCTCGACGGCCCTTGAAGAAATCTCAAGCCCAATTCAAGATCAAGCCTTAACGGCCCTCGAAGAAATCTCCAGCCTAATTCAAGATCAAGCCTCGATGGCCCTTGAATCAACATCTACAGTTAGGGACTTCAAAACGCATCTCCTACACGTGACAAGCACATGTATACGACGCGCCTTGAAGTGGGGGCATTTGTAGACATCGAAATTTCGGTAAATAAATGTTGACCAATAAATCAAAGTTTCAACGCTCATGTATTACATAAATTTTACACGTAGCGTATGTCTAAACAAAAAATCGAAATAAGTTGGAAAGGTCATCAAACAGGACACGTGTCAACACCTGGCAGAAACGACTTATTTCATCTGGAATATTATATTCAAAATTAGGCCTTGGAAATTTCTATAAATAGAAGGCTAATTCATTCATTTCAAGGACCCAATTCATATTACACCTTGAAGCTCTGAAACTCCGAAGCTCTCAAGCATCCAGGTTCCCGAAGAATCAAGAAAGCCTTCTTCGTTCTTCGTTCATCGTTCTTCCAAGATCAAGCCCCAACGGCCCTTTGGATCAACAATCATCCACCAATTTAAAATCAAGCCCCGACGGCCCTTGAAGAAAGTGTTCTTCATTCTTCGTTCATCGTTCTTCCAAGATCAAGCCCCAACGGCCCTTAGATCAACAAGCCACCGTTCTTCAAGATCAAGCCCAAAAGCCCCTTGAAGATCCATTCATCACTGTTCTTCAAGATCAAGCCCAAAAGCCTTTGAAGATCCGTTCATCACTGTTCTTCAAGATCAAGCTCAAAAGCCCTTGAAGATCCGCTCATCACCGTTATTCAAGATCAAGCCTCAACGGCCCCTTGAAGAAACACTCATCCTCAAGATCAAGCCCCAACGGCTCCTTGAAGATCCGCTCAAATCCACTTTCCAAGATCAAGCCTCGACGGCCCTTGGATCAATCACACATCAACAAATACACACCTTACGGAGATCGAATCAGATGATCAAATTTGAGAGAGATTGTAACCCAAAATCATCAAATACAAATATTTGTTTGTGCACGTTGTTCTTGTCTCTTTCGTTTCAGGAATTTTCCGTGTTCACAAATACCTCCGTTAGATTTTCCATCCATTGGTCTGTTAAATGCTAACGTGGCTACCACATTTGTGCTGATGTTATTGCCACGTGGCAAAAAAAACAATTTTTTTATACATTAAAAATATTATAATATTAACCCTATTAAAAAAAAACCCGAACCCAGATCTCTATTCTTCCCCTCACCTCTCTGCAACTCCCATTTACAAAATGCCACAACACCAACACCCTAATAGGAGTTGGCTCTCTTCTTCGTCGTTGATGGGAGGCAAAGGCATACGATTTTTCAAGTTGTTGGCCGTGATTTTCTGGAACACCAATCCCTTCTTCATCGGATTTGACGACAACGTCGTCATCATCTCAGCCTCATTTCTTTCTTTCTTTCTTTTTTGTGATGCGTCCATCTCAACCTCCCCAAGCAACTTGGTCGCAACATTGCTGCAGGCCATGGCGAACAGTTCCACTCGAAAATTCGTCCAATTTGCGCGAGAGTCAAAGAACTCGGGGAGGAATCAGACCTCGTAGTTTTGGATTTGGTTCGAGTTCATGATCAACAAAGAGGCTGCCTGAAGGAAGATTTGTGAAAAACATGTTCATTTAAGCAACATCTATTAGCATGCAATTAACAATTAAAGGCGGATTCATGCTTGCATGAACTTAAAAACAAAACATTAACCATGAAATTCAAAGCCTAGTAGATTGGTGAACCAAGACTCAACTCAAAACAAAGTGAGTTGAGATTTATACCTTTGTAGATTCCTCTTTGCATAAGCAAAGGCTAATCACCCAAAGAGAGGGCCTTCATTCCTTGCATCTTAGATCTATGGATTTGGATGGATGAAATGGTTCTCCAAGTTCCCAAAATTGAGAACCTCTAAGTCTCCACACCAAGGTAAGATTGATGAAGAAATGAGTGACCTTGGAGGAGAAATATTACTAGCTAATCCCCTCCAAGGGGGCCGGCCTCTTAGAAAGAAAAGGGAGAGATATGTTCTCTCCAATTCTCTAAAAGAAACCCTAAATGAATTTTGGCTATAAAGTCATATTTATACCTTAATTCATTGGAGTGGCAAACTTGTAAATAAGTCCAAAACCCACTCCTTTAACTAAATGGCCGGCCATAGGGTTTCATTGGGCTTTTAAGGCCTTTGTGAATTATTTGTCATTAAGTTGTTATACAACTTAAGTCAATGGGCTTGACGTTCGAAGCCCATTGGGCCTTGACGCCCAAAACTAACCCGTGGTCTTTTAACGAACTTATTCGTTTGATTAATTAACATATTAATTAATCCTTGCCATAAATAATTAAACCATTTAATTATTCTTACTCATCTCCGTTGTTTCTTCAATCTCTACCTTTCACGGTGTACGATCCATTAGGTTCCTTTTAGCGAGGCAGTGGGCGATTAAAATCATTTCAAATCGATTGTGAATTGAAACTTACTTTCAATTCTCCCTTTAGTGATTATACACGTTTAGGGCTTCCACAAACCATGAGTGACACCTAGCAGCATATCATGGTTACCCAAGCTAATCAGAAGAGGTGGAGAACCTATTCAGTTTAGGATTACAAATGCAATACGGTCTTTCTCTAATACAATACTCTTGACCACATTGTTTGGTTTGATAGTTCATTCATGTCTACTACCCAATGTGATTCGTGTGCTTATATGATTACCTTGAATGTGATTTGGAACAACTTCCTAAATCTCATTCATACTCTGGCCAGAGATTCTTAATCATATCATAGAGTATTCTCCCTCAAACAGTTTGAAGGTTAGAGATCCCTTGTTGCACATTCACTTGCCTCCATGGCTAAGTGGCTTAACCCCAACTATGCCATGGACACCCTCCTGATGGAGTGACTTTTGACATAATCAAAGATCAAGGACTTAACCACAAGACAACTATGATGCCTCAGGTCAAAGGACTACTTTGCATTATCCCAACCATGAGTTCTCATGTGACATGAATATGAGAACTCTTCGTTGATCGTGTTCAGTGAACTCATTCTCTATTGAGCACCTACGTACTTGTCTTGATGTCACACACACCAATGACTCAAGACTAGTCACTCTCCCTGAAAGAAGACACAGCACGTACTGATCTTAATGGACTGTCAATGCCCAATTGGCAATCCTATGATCAGGAACGTTGAGGATATGTATACGAAAGAATGGTCTCATGAATCTAACTTCTTTAGATTGCATTCTCCCAATCACATATTCCTTGGACTTATCGTTTAAGCATATAACATTTATATGAGACAGCTTAAAACAATAATCTTTGCCCTTTATATTTAAACTACATTAGTTTAACTTGTGAAGTGTCCGTAAAGTATCATCATATGATTGGTTTTAGGGAACATTTCCAACAATCTCCCACTTGCACTAGAGCCAATAAGCTTAGTCATCAGTGATGATACCTCTTCTGTAGTCA
This sequence comes from Malus sylvestris, assembly GCF_916048215.2. Lineage (NCBI taxonomy): Eukaryota > Viridiplantae > Streptophyta > Magnoliopsida > Rosales > Rosaceae > Malus > Malus sylvestris. The sequence goes on from NC_062269.1 coordinate 13,245,643, forward strand.
TTTCAGAAATGGCTGAGTAGTAGGCCTAGACAATGGATATCTATATGTTATCCATAGAAGCAACCTTGAGAATAACGACGTCACCATTATACATGATTCTTAATCATGTGGTTCGGTCTCTCATTTGAGTTCGGATCTTGATGAGACCTTGATTCCCTGGCTTGAGCTATCGCCCCATTAGTGTCGTAGTGTCGGTACACTAGAGACACTTTCTGGTTGGAACCGAATAGAGAGTTCATAAATGAACTTTCCCATCCAAACAACAATGTTGTAAGCTTCTATATGGCAATATATATTTTGCATTCATAATGGAACATACTAAAGTCATTACTTTTAATGTTTCCATCCAAATATCTCTTTAGTCATAATAAAGAGATATTTGATTATCTCTTCATTCATAATGAAGAAACATCCAATGATGGATTAGATTCATAATCTAATACATTTACGCTTCCTTTACGTTACTCTAATTCTTCCTCATTCTTTGAGGAATCTATCCTTTAGTATTTCTTAAATACTTAAGGACTCACTTGATAGTTGCCATGGTTCTGATCCTGGGCTTGCACTGATATCGTCTTGTACCATTCTAGGTACAACTCATATCAATGTTTTTCATACAATATGAAATACATAAATCACCTTTATGCGTATGCATAAAGGATTCTATTTACGCATTATTTCTTTGGGAGTCAAAGAGTACGTTCTCTTTGAGAAGAGCAACTTCTTAGTCTCACTAGAGTTGTCCTTCTAATTGAAGTTTATCATCATATGAGAAACTTCCTAGCATCTATTGTCTATTATTAGGGATTGATATAATCCAATTATATCATGAAATATATCATTATAGATTTCCATCCCATGTATATAGACTATATCTCCCATATACATTCTATCTTCATATAATGTTTTAAAGTCATAACTTTAACGAAGAAGTATTCTTTTCATTTCCAAAATTAATATATCAAATATATATTTAAATTTTAGGAAAATGATTAACTCCCACTAATCTTTTGTAAACCTAGTAAACAAAAGATTCATTTACATCTTTATGAGAAATCAAACGATTTGATCCTTTTCTCATAAGATGCTCATAGCTCCCACTAGCTTGCTTAGATTCATGATGGATGGATCTCTACAACTTACATGTCTTGTGATTCATAGTTTTAGACATATATCATTAAGACTATCTTAATAATGGTTTCGGAAACCCATATTATGTCCAAACATTGAATCACCATTTAGTTGTAGCTAGCTATCTTCGAATTAATTGAAACCAAGACTACGTCAAAGATGGTTTCTTCAAAGTCAACCATTCTTTTGATTGTAGTTACCTTAAGCTACCAATTAGCTTATGAAGGTTTCATTATTTCGGGTTAAATGGTACTTTACCATTTCCTTGAGTATATGTCGTGTATACACTCAATGTAGTCATAAGGATTCTCATTCTTATTTCTTTCGAATTAAGAGGTGTAACTCTATGACATAGTCATAAAGTTCAAACCATTCAACTGAGACGGTTTATAAATCCTTCTCGACTACCTTGGAGCTTGTGGTATAGGAACTAGGTTGTTATATTTGTTGATCACTATCTTGTTTCTTAAAGAACCATTCTTTGAGTTCTATCCCTCGTTCATTTGCTCTATCTTGGGCAAATCCTAGTGCAGGATTACAATGAACTACCCAACAAACAACATTTGTTAGTTGGTTTATAGAAGTGATATCCAAATGTTAATTTAAGGATACCCACAAGATAATTTTCAAACAAATATTGCTAATTAGCACACAACCCCAAATCTTAACACTATTAAGACTTGTCTTTCTTTCCAACTACATCCTATGGAGTCATGGAAATTTTGGAAGGTCTTCTAATTGACAATCATATTGTTTTTAGAAGTATATATATCATATATACGGGTAACTGATAATATCCAACGAACTAAATCTCATTCAAGTTCGTTCTTCTCCTAGAGAAATCCATTATCTTATGATGCTTATTTCCTTGATATCTTTCAAGGAAACTGTTCTAAAGTGTTACCTTATCTTGGATCAAATCTAAGGAGGTAAATACTTTAGACGTCTTACTCATCAACTTACATTACTTGAATTCTTTGAAATATTTTACAAAGTATTTGGACTTGTGTTTATTCAAAATAAACTATAGTCCAACCGAGAGTGATCTTCGGTGAATGTCATACAACATGAGTAGTATTATGTTGTGGACAAGTGCCACTAACATCTAAGTGAATTAACCTCAACAACTTTGTGATTCTTTCTTCTTTCCAAAAGAATAAAGATTCGAACATTTCGCCTCTATACAATTTTAACAAGAAGGTATTGGATCCGGATCTAACGATCCGGAGCATCCATCTATGACCAACTCGTAATTTATGTTTTTAGAGGTAGCACAACTCAGTTGGGATTAGTCACTATCTTGCAACCTTTTGGGTTTTAAGCATCATTATATTCTAAACAGTTAACAATACCATATCATCTATACTATAGAGACAATCAATTAGATTACTATAATCCAATCATTGATTAATAACGAACAATGTTTGATTAATAAAGAACAATGTTTTGTCAAACAAAACATTCATCCATCTCTACTATAGTGACGGAATTAAATTCCTTAAAATTGGAATGTAAAGACAATCTTTGGTTTTTCCAATTTCTTTGGTAGTTCATATGAGGAAGTAAGTACTATCTGCTTTCACAGAGATCTACATTTAATTCACGTTTCGAATGTGAAGTACTTTCTCTTCTCTCATATATCTTCTACTTCTTATTAGTCACACGTTTACAACGATTGTAAAACATAGTTGCTAATACGGAATCAAGCATTCAAGTAGAAGAACCAACTGTTTTGAACTATTCAAGAACAGTTTACAACACCTTCGAAAGGTGTGTTCTTGACATTTGCAAGACATTTCTTGCAAATACCCCTTCCAATGTCCATCCTTTCATAAAGAAAGTTTGTTCCCTTGGAGTTAATTTTATCTTCTTCATTTAACTTCTCCTTTGACTACAATAGTCATGTTCCCTAAACTCCCACTATCTCTCTTGAAACTTATTTCAATTGTGTTATACACATCAAACATTTTGGAGAGCATGTGTTTATTGTTCACTATATAGTTTACAATAAACTTAGTGAACCATTTGGATAGGGACTCAAAGGTGAAGTCCTAGCCTAGTTTTTGTCTCTTGAAGTGGTTTAACACTTCAACACTCAATGATTCAAAATCATCATAAGTCAATGTTGATGGACTATTTTTGTCAACCAACCATTATGTTCTAAACATAATTACAAACTTTCAAGAGTTGTTCAAGGCAACTCTTATTTCTTCACACAACAATTTGTAAGTGAAGAATCATGGCACATAAAGTGTCCATGCCATTGTGCTTTCTTCTTAAGTTATTTGTTCATTTAACAAAGAAACAAGCACTAGTGTTTGCATTGACTAAGGGTTGTTCAAAACAACTCTTATTTCTTCATACAACAAATTGTAATTGAAGAATTATGACATTAAAAGTGTTGTCCTCTTTATGATAGACTTTTTCTAACATATTCTTCTAATGATACATTATCAATAGGAAGATTGTGAGGATGAGACTACTTAGGTACATATACAATCCATTTAAGACAATCTTTGGGATTGTGGTACCAAGTCCGGAAACTAAAGCATTCGGCTTTTCTTTGTCAAGTTTTGGATAGCGTTTGCAAATATATTGGTAAATAAATACATAACGAATATAAATTGATTGATTTTAAGCCATTTGATTCGGGTCTTTAAATCAAATAGCACCACCCACTATTTTTGGCAAATTCCATATCCCTCATTGGAATTCGAGAGTTTTGGAGGAAACTCTTAGTAGGGTATGGGAGACTCACTACTACCAAGCCCACCTCACAATGATCTGATATTGGCTAGCATTAATAATAATGAGAGAGTACGCTTACTCATTTGCATCTCTTGCAAGTACCCATCTTATTTGGCCTCTAGAGAATGTAACCTCACAATGATATGATATTGGCTCCATTGCACTTAGTTAAGTCATTCCCACCATGCAAGTTCGGGTAGGGGTTCAAGAACAACCTCACAATGATATGATATTGATCATTCTCGTTGCCTACGTCTCACATCATCAAGTATGCATATAGACTCCTCCTAAGTATAAGCATGCACTTTGCACTTCCCAATGATAGGGTGCAGGCGGTGTACAAGTCATAAACGATTGGAGCCTACCACGGTGGAAGGCCACGAAAGAGTGTTCAAAGCACTCTCACGCTTCTCAACTTAATAATGGTTTGGTTGAGGGTTTTAGGTCTCATCATATATAAACATACATTTTAATCTTATTAAAACAATTTTGGTCCTATTACAACTATTGGTCCATTTGATTGTTTTAGTTGTATATAATACTCCCACTATGCTTATAAAACGGTTTTTAAAGCAAGAGTATATGATACTACTAACATAAGGTTTTGCATTCATTGATGGACTATATAGTTGCCTTAGGGCCTTAGGATGACTATGAACCTTTTAATTAGATCCAACACGAGCCTTGTGTTGAATCTCGGTCTAGGGATGGTGATTGATTTTAGTTACGCGTTTAATCATATTAAGGCGTGTTGTTCCTAGGGGCTTTGGACCCAACTACTTCATTTTCATGCATATCAAATAAAGCAAGAAAGAAGTACTTCAAAGTAAAGGTGAGCTTATGCTCATTACAACATTTGAATAATTCAAATTACTTTAAAGTAAAGAAGAGCTTATGCTCTTTTACAACATTTGATCAAATCAAATTACAACCAAAATCTAATCTACATATTCCCATGGTTCAAACAAATTTGAAACGGCCTTTCACATAGCTCAATTATATTAGGCTTAGGTTCATAATCACCCTTTCTTTAATCAATTAACGCTTTAACCAATTAAACTTGAATGCAACATTTTCATTTGGTTTTTGTATCCATAGAATTGATTTAAATGGAGCTAAATGAAATGAAAATCCAATTCTCATTTAAAGAGACAAAACCATTTTGTTCTCAACCTAATTTGGGCCAAAATGCAATAACCTCAACCTTTGGGCTATGTTGCAAAACTTAAACTTTTGAGCTCATTTTGTAAAAACACAAAAGTCCACTACTTCATGTAATTACAACTAGAACTCAAAAATTTCAATAAATTGAAAAACTTCATTAAAGGAACAAAACAATTTGTCCTTTAATGATTTTGGGCCTTTACGTAATACCGTAAACTTTTGGGTCAAACTTGCAAATACACAAAAGTACCAAAACTTTATGTAATTGCATAAAAGCCCCAAAAGCACCCCACTTGAGGGAGGGCCGGTTTTGGGAGAGGAGTCCACAAAAATTTTGAAAATTTTTTCAAAGTCATAAAGCCTTGAAAGTGGTGCAAGATAAGTGTGACATTAATTCATGCAAGTGGTGCATGACATAAAGTCATGCAAGTGATGTGTGTGTGTAAGAGAAGTACTTCTTACACACCCATCACCATTTCTATCACCTTACACAATTTCTATCACATTAAAACATTTGATAAAGCACAAAACAAAGACTTTATGAAATAAATTAAAACTTTGAATCAAAACATCAAACTTTTTGTTCTTGCTAAAATGTCAAGAACAATGAAGAACATTCATGAAAAACCCATAAGAGCTCCATGAACATTTTTCATCCAAAGAAATCTCAAAACCACTCAAACTTAAGGGAAATAACATATAACCATACTAGGGTACCTAGGGGTTCCAAAAGTCACTTGAAAACACTTTTAATAAGTCAAACAAGAACCCAAAAATCCACCCTTTGGATTTGGCCGAAAATTCCCAAAAACATGGCACCAAATTTTAGCTCCAATATTCATGCTCATATGAACTACATCTACAACATTTGAGATGGCAAATTTTCCAACAAAATTTACATTCAAAGAAACAAGAATAAAGCTTGTAACATATTACAACATTTAAATCAAAGACTATGAACTACAAAACCTGAAAGGATTCACCAACTACTAGACCTAGGTTTTGATACCACTTGAAGGAAGATTTGTGAAAAACATGTTCATTTAAGCAACATCTATTAGCATGCAATTAACAATTAAAGGCGGAATCATGCTTGCATGCACTTAAAAACAAAACATTAACCATGAAATTCAAAGCCTAGTAGATTGGTGAACCAAGACTCAACTCAAAACAAAGTGAGTTGAGATTTATACCTTTGTAGATTCCTCTTTGCATAAGCAAAGGCTAATCACCCAAAGAGAGGGCCTTCATTCCTTGCATCTTAGATCTATGGATTTGGATGGATGAAATGGTTCTCCAAGTTCCCAAAATTGAAAACCTCTAAGTCTCCACACCAAGGTAAGATTGATGAAGAAATGATTGACCTTGGAGGAGAAAGATTACTAGCTAATCCCCTCCAAGGGGGCCGGCCTCTTAGAGAGAAAAGGGAGAGATATGTTCTCTCCAATTCTCTAAAAGAAACCCTAAATGAATTTTGGCTATAAAGTCATATTTATACCTTAATTCATTGGAGTGGCAAACTTGTAAATAAGTCCAAAACTCACTCCTTTAACTAAATGGCCGGCCATAGGGTTTCATTGGGCTTTTAAGGCCTTTGTGAATTATTTGTCATTAAGTTGTCATACAACTTAAGTCAATGGGCTTGACGTTCGAAGCCCATTGGGCCTTGAGGCCCAAAACTACCCCGTGGTCTTTTAACGAACTTATTCGTTTGATTAATTAACATATTAATTAATCCTTGCCATAAATAATTAAACCATTTAATTATTCTTACTCATCTCCGTTGTTTCTTCAATCTCTACCTTTCACGGTGTACGATCCATTAGGTTCCTTTTAGCGAGGCAGTGGGCGATTAAAACCATTTCAAATCGATTGTGAATTGAAACTTACTTTCAATTCTCCCTTTAGTGATTATACACATTTAGGGCTTCCACAAACCATGAGTGACACCTAGCAGCATATCATGGTTACCCAAGCTAATCAGAAGAGGTGGAGAACCTATTCAGTTTAGGATTACAAATGCAATACAGTCTTTCTCTAATACAATACTCTTGACCACATTGTTTGGTTTGATAGTTTATTCATGTCTACTATCCAATGTGATTCGTGTGCTTATATGATTACCTTGAATGTGATTTGGAACGACTTCCTAAATCTCATTCATACTCTGGCCAGAGATTCTTAATCATATCATAGAGTATTCTCCCTTAAACAGTTTGAAGGTTAGAGATCCCTTGTTGCGCATTCACTTGCCTCCATGGCTAAGTGGCTTAACCCCAACTATGTCGTGGACACCCTCCTGATGGGGTGACTTTTTACATAATCAAAGATCAAGGACTTAACCACAAGACAACTATGATGCCTCAAGTCAAAGGACTACTTTGCATTATCCCAACCATGAGTTCTCATGTGACATGAATATGAGAACTCTTCGTTGATCGTGTTCAGTGAACTCATTCTCTATTGAGCACCTACGTACTTGTCTTGATGTCACACACACCAATGACTCGAGACTAGTCACTCTCCTTGAGAGAAGACACAACACGTACTGATCTTAACGGACTGTCAATGCCCAATTGGCAATCCTATGATCAGGAACGTTTAGGATATGTATACGAAAGAATGGTCTCATGAATCGAACTTCTTTAGATTGCATTCTCCCAATCACATATTCCTTGGACTTATCGTTTAAGCATATAACATTTATATGAGACGGCTTAAAACAATAATCTTTGCCCTTTATATTTAAACTACATTAGTTTAACTTGTAAAATGTCCGTAAAGTATCATCATATGATTGGTTTTAGGGCACATTTCCAACACTGCCATGGTCTCTCAGACCATCCGCAACATGCTCAATTCTCCAGGTATTAAGGTTTGAAATTGATTTTAGTAGAGCAACAATTTGGGTAATAGGGTTTGAAATTGGTTGCTTCTGCATCTGGAAATTCTTCTACTTTTTCAACTGAGATTTTAGGTGTTGGAATTAAAAACCTAGAAATTCAAAATTTTGAAATCCCAGATCTGCCCAGCGGAAGGGACGAGAAGAAGGGGTTGGGTGGTTGGCCCCTCGAGGAGTTGTCGGACTTGAGAAACATGGCAGGAGGTTGGGGGAGGCAAGGTAGGAGAGGTCGAGGTTGGAAGGGTCGAAGAGAGAGAGACGTCGAGGTGGGGCCCATGTTGAGTGATGTTCGGGTGGAGGGGTGGAGGGGATGGATGGACGGGAAGGAAGAGATGGGGAAGGGGGTGAGGGTGGGATGTGGGTTTGTGGGGAAGGATTTCTGGGTTTTGGTTTTTTTTGTTTTTTTGTTTTTTTTTTTTTTGTATCTTTTTTTTAATAGGGTTAATATTATAATATTTGTAATGTATAATTGTTTTTGCCATGTGGTAGCCACATCAACACAAATGTGGCAGCCATATCAGCATTTAATAGACCAATGGATGGAAAATCTAACGGAGGTATTATTTTGAAATAAAATAGTACGTGAGGTATGAAAGTGAAATGTTTTAACGATGTTGTATATGGTTGTAATAGACCTCAAACTTGAGGGAGTATTATGCAATTTACCCTAACTAATTTATGGCCGTGAATATTTGGAAAAATTATTATAAACGGTTGTCTTGACGAGTGCTACAACAACTTTCGTGAAGGATGGTATTCGAAAACCTACACTCATAATGCAGAGTGGGTAGTGGCCAATAATAACCTTCGATTTGTCGTTTTCGTTTGCGCTTTGATCGGGGATCGTCGTAAGGTGTTTTCGGTACTTCTTTTTTCAAAGTATCATCTTTTAGTGGGTTGTAAAAGATGAACGGTTTGAATCATTCACATAACATTCAGACATTTTTGGTTTGCTCACAGTATTGCTCATGTTTGCTCACATTTTTTGTTTGCTCACAGTATTCACATAACAGGGATTTGTACCCACACCCTCAAGTAAGCTATACGGTTTGATTGTTTGAAGTCTTCCATCCACCTTTCCAAATGGAAAATCTGGCCCTTCATATATGAAAGACGCCTTTCCAACAAATACCCCACTTTATCTTTGTCTGTGAACTCCAATGAAAACCAATTACAGTTGAAATGGTCCACAAAGACGGTATTTTTAACATCTTCGATCGAAGATAGAGCGAGTTCCATGTGGATGACATTAGCTTTCTTGGGTTTGCCACACATTTTCCCCATCAACACCATTGTCTTTGCATGCTCCATGTTAATGGTGGACATGATGTTGGTGTTAACCCTTGTGACACACCTTTCGATTGTGAACTTCCATTCTCACTTTCGACAATAACATGAGGGTCCCCTTGGTTAGGAAGTGGTGGGTTTGCCCAGTCAGGAAGCCTGGGAATGGAGATTGATCTTCTAGGGTGGGAGAAAGTTGCAACAAGTTAGAAGTTGTAAGCCTTTGCTACTGTAAAACAGTAACTTCTAGTTTGCAGTTAGGGGTTTGGATGAAGGGATAGTAAGTGTGGTGTTGCGACACACAAATAAGAGAACCAATAAATACATATATATGGTAACGTGCACAATCACACAAACAAGCAATAATGATTGCAAATGCCTCATTATGTGTTCATATATGACAGTTATGTGTGCATGTACAATAAGTGGTATTTATTGCCAACACTGGGTTTCCCAATTTGAGTGTTTATGATGAAGCCGTCTGTTTAGTACTCTTTGAATGATGGGTTGTGAAACGTTATGACACTAAAGCTTGCCTTTGAAACTCGAAAAAGAAAACCTTAACTTGTCGAGGTGGGAGCCTGTGATTGGGTCCCAATTGGGAAAACCAAACATTGAAGTCAAAGTTCCCCACCCCTATCTTCTTAACCACTTGATTCAACATGTGGGAGGCTATGATTTCCATGTTCTTCATCAAGAACGATATTGCATATCCGGGCACCACATTGCCGCCAAAAATTATGGATGTGCCTACATTATGGGAATGCCACGTGGCATTTCATGTGTAATAACAAAATTTTGAAAAAATAAAGTGTAAATGTTAAAAAAGATGAATTGGGTTCATACGCCAATATTGGGGTGTGGAACAATCGAAACAGTCATGAATAGTAATTCAATTAAGATAGGAAACTGTTTTCGAAAAAATACAAAATGAATTTGACAAGGGAAAATTGTGCAAAAATGGTGGAAATGCTCATAGTGACAAGGGCCAATCCCTGTGTACGAAGGATTGAACTCGAAAACTGTTAACCCATCATGCAAAAATCAAAGTCACAAAAAACTAACCATCAGATTTAAGTTTTAGGTTGACGCCATCATGGTAATCGCCGTTAGGGTTTATGGACCCTTATTTTTGTCAAATTTTCATATTTTGGTGGATTGCGAGAGATGAATGGTTTGGATTGTTCACATAACATTCGAAACCGATCATATTTTACGTTTTCTTTTTTTTTTTTTTTTACAAAAATGTTGTTATTGCACATGCAATTCCATGTGGCATCCTCTTAAGGCCGCCACCTGAATCATTTTAGGTAGCAAATCCAGGCGGCAAATCAAAACTGAAGGGGACCCTTTCCCTCCTAATCCCTCTGTTTTCGAACACTCTCGCAAAAAGGGATTTTAATTCCATCTTATCACTTAAACCACCCCTACCTAATTGCATTCCACTTATTTCAACCGACCCCAACCCTCTTAGCTCTGCAATTCTATTAACTGCACTAAATCATGGCAACACCACCCAATTTGACTCAATTTCAAATCACTACACCAACATCCACAACTCCATCCCAAATCCTCTTAAATACACCAATATCCATAAGCAAGTAACTATATCGTAATTTCATGCTTAAGCAAGTATTGCAAGTACAAGTTTCATAGCCATTCCTATGTATTCACAAATATTCATACGATCTCATAGCATGTCACCCGTAGTTGATCATACATTCCATCAATGATGTGGTCTACAAAAATTTTGAAAAACCAATTGTGGTCACATGTAAATAATAGTTCATCCCCCTACAAAATTAACACATCTTGCATATAAAATGAATAGCCACAATTTAATTATTCACACCCACTTTAATGGTCATTCATTATATGTTCGTAAAAATCATCTAGTACCCCTGAATTACCGCCCGTAAGTTCTATGTTAGTGCTTTGGGTTGGAATTGAATTAGGCTCAGGGTTAGCAGTTTCATTTTGCCCAATAACATCACCAGGAGTGGGTGCTCGGTGTCGCCTGTGTGCGTTCTTTGGGCTCGCTCCTGTAGGAACTAGATAATTACCAATTAATCCAACGTTTTTTCAAATTTTACAACCACAAATAAATTGTCAACCAAACCATAAGTGATATTTCATTTCATTACATTGCGTACCTTGTGTCTTGCCATGGACAATTCTTTTTCCCACCCATGCATCTCTAATTTTGACCTTGTGTCTTGCCATGGACAATTCTTTTGTACTTGTCTTTGACGCCCTTTTTCTTTTAACTTGAAAGGGAACTTTAAACACCTCGGTTTGGGAACTCCTACTGCCTGTGTAGTCTATTTCTTTTCTAACCATGGTTACCATCACCCAAACAATTCAGCTCCGTATTTAACGCTTTCAAAGTCCGAGACAGAAGTACAGTACCTTCCTTCGATATTATTGCCTTGTCATTGTTGGCATGTTTGCCCACTTCTTTCCTTTCTGTGTCCAAAACATTGTCGCATTTGGCAGTTTAAAGCCACCTTTTTTAGCATTTAACACTCCGGAAGAAACTTTATTTGTTTCATTCTCAAATACGCCAATATGTGTCAACAAAAAAGTTCCCTAAACTCCATCTCTTTGCAGCTGCATTTAGCCTAACCCGAGGTCGTATCAACCACCAACCTCTTCATCTTTGTCACCCTCGCTGCCCTCTCAAGTACTTCTTATGCTACCTTATTCCCATGGCCGTACTGCTTTTTCTAGAAACAAGTCAAACTCTTCAATTCCTCCACTTGAAACTTTTCGAACATAAACCGTGTGTACAATTTGGCCATTTGCCCTTCCATTGTCATGCAAAGCTACCATGGAGGGGCACGATTTTCATCATTATGATAACAGACCACCTCTTTCTGATGTTGCCGTCTAACTGCTCGATTGAATGAATGATGAATTCAATCAAAGAATGCTTCATGTGCACATATTGCTTGAAAAAGAAATGACAACTCTAGGCACATCGACTGCTCCACATTCCAGAAAAAAGCATGCTTACAAAATATCGAAACCTATTGTGCCTGCAAGTTATAAATGTCCTAAAGCCATGTTTTATCAACCGACTTACGTTCTTCTACCAACACCTTCCACCTTGCCTCAAATTCTTCTTTGCTTTCAATATTCTATATGTAATCATGCAAATCCTTGAAAACGCCCCCAACCTAATCCTTGTTAGTGAACTTGTTACTAATACAGGATATGTAGTACCAATGAGACGTGGTTGGTAGTTTTTTGCCAATAGCCTTTGCTATGGCTCCACCTAGATTGTAATTATAACTTTCACCGGCTCACTCAACATAGCCTTAAGCATTTCTTCAAACCACTCTAAGCTCTTGGGTTTTTCATTTGTCAAGAATGCTCAACCGAATACCATGGTTTGACCATGGCTGTTAACTCCCAACAAAGGAGCAAACATCATCACGTAGACATTGGTGTTGAAAGTGGTGTCCAACATAATCACATCACCAAAAAGGCCGTAACCACGTCGTGACTCAGCATCTGCCCAAAGAAATTCCAAAGTGTTTTGCCTTTGGTAATCTTCATCTTGAAATAGAACGAATCATTTTTTCTTTCTCATCCTTAAAATGCTCTTTCAAAATTTCGGCAACATGCTCGATTAGATGAGCTCGCAATTAATGTTCCGCATTATACATATCCTTGGGGTGTAACCAATATTTCCAATTCCTCAACTTTGCACCTCCAACTAAGCCACTTGTTTACTTATGGAAATATTGGCCTCCGAACATTGTTCAATAATTTCTTTCTTTGCCTTCGAAACTCGACGATGTGATCTAAATAAGTGTGTTGCACTTGACATAGGGTGGTTGTGTCCTTCATTGAAAACCGTTACAACAAAATTTCATAACCTCTTCCCCTATTCAGCGCAAGTTTCGCCTTGCACTGAGTTCAAGCATTTCCCATTTTTCCTTTCTTATTAGGTTTAGGACTACCATCCTCCTTCTTTTTCCCTTGTTTGCAACAAATAAATTCTTTTCTTAACCATCATTAACCATTAATGGACTTTCTACTACTATGCTTCCGAATCCCAAACCACACACAAGTGCATAATTGTTGTAAAAGCTATACTCTTCATCTAACGAGTCAAACTACATTCTCAATTTGGGTTTCAACTCTTCATCTACTCTGGGTACCACAAATTCAATCCTCCCTACACCTAATTCATCCCCTCCATCTACATCATCTCTTTCGACAACAATTTCTTCTACTTCTACCTCACCCCCATCTCTTTGCCCTTCCCTCGCCATCACAAATGCACCCACTAGACAAAAAAAATTATAGTTATGGGATTACCGAGTCCCAGCCATAACCCAACTCGGTCTAGCTCAAATCTGTTCCAAACTCCAGCTCCTTTTGTCTGACTCTCTTCCCATCTCTTTCCTTCTTCAACACGCGCAATGACCAACCCCTATTTCCCACTTGCTCCTTATTTCCCTACCTCAGAAAAAAAAATTAAAATTTTCTAAATGCACCAGATCACTACAACCCAGTTCTACTCGTGAGCTCGTCGATTTTCAGCTGTTAGATCCTTGTCTGCATGGATCCAATCTTTAATAAGAGTGACAATAAGAGCGGGAATATTTCCTATAACCAAAATATCATCAACATATACTAACAAATAAATAGGAATAGCTCTATGAATGTAGGTAAAGGAGAAGTGTCTGCTATTAAACCCGCTATTAAACGAAAGAAAGCCCAAATCTTCCAAATGAGTAGAAAAACACTGAAACCATGTGCGAGGTGACCTCTTGAGTCCATATAAAGAGCGATGTAGTTGCATATATGATGAGGAAATTAGGGATCCACAAAATGATGAGGTTGTTGTATATAAACCTCTTAAAATAGAGAACCATGAAGAAACACAATTTGAACATCCAATTGGCGAACATGTCATTTAAACCAAACTAAAAGAGCCAAAATTAAATGAATAGTAGAATGTTTAACAAGAAGACTAAAAGTTTCACATAATCAAGATTGGGATGCTGATGAAAACCATTGGCAACCAAATAGGCCTTGTATCGCTAAATAAACCCATCGGAATTGCGTTTGATGTAAAATACCCATTTATTCAACATAAGATTCATAGAGGCAATGCGTTCAATTCATCTGCCAATGCATGACACCGTTCCAAATATTTACTGGCCTGGCTAGAACATGTAGGCTTAATGGGGTCATAACAAACATAATTAAAGTTTAATTCCAATAAATAATTTCAAATACAACATAAAGTCATTGCATTACAACAAATATAACTAATTTTTAAACTAGGGGATAAAAGCTCGGTTTGTCTTCCCTTGGAGTGTATGGAACTTCCTCATCTTCCAAGTAAAACCTTCTTCTCATGGTGCAATTTTTTTCAATTCTCCAAAAACGTTTTGAACTAGGAGATTCATCGTCTATGCATCGGGACATGTTCTCCTGATCCTTGTCGTCTTACTTATACATTAACCTGTCTCGTTCCATATTCAATGCATGTTGGTGAGCCAATTCATCAACAATTTTTTAATAATCATTATTGGAAGACTCCCCCTTGCAGCTTTTTTCTTAGCAGCCTTCTTACCAATAGGCCTTGTTGTTTATTCAGTTTGTGTGACCGATTCAATAGGGGTCGCCAATGGTGTCTCCAATGGTGACTCTTCAATAGTTGATTCGTGCAATGGAGTCTCATTCAACTGAACCTGTGGACCAATTGGCAGCACTCTATACTTTGGAGTTTGCTTCACAATGTTCAACATTTGTGACTTGTGAATGATTTGTTGTGTTCAAGATTGAACCATATTTGAGCTTGTAGTTGCTGAAAAAAAAGTGTGGGAGATCATAAAGATTTACTTAATAAAAGTAAAAAAGTTAACATATTAATTACATTTTTATTAACAATAAAATAAGATTACCATATTGGCTAGATTAGTGCCACTTTGATAAATTCCTTCCGCTTTTGCAAGGGCTTCTTATCACGTCCTAATCCTGACATACGACCAAGATCGACACGTGACGTCACCACATTCCTATTTATCTATCATGTCTCGCCTCCGAGACAAGACCAAAACACAATCAATGATTTAACCACGCATTCATTTTCTTTTATTTCATGGCTGCATCTAACCTTAGCATTAGACTGCCTACGTATCCTACGAAGAGATCAAGCCATTTGTAGTTCATCATTCACTACACTCCGACGTTTATCACAGTACGTTCAAGCAGAAAAGCACAACATTCCTCAATCAATTATTAGAACTTATTAAGTATGAAATTACTATGTTCAGGGCTACATAAGAAACCCACATCCATCATATAAAGCACTATGTTTTCAACACGATACCTCAATCCACAACATGTAACATATCGAAGAATCAACGAAGCACAATATTATTCTCAAACCACATTGATGAACTATTCTAATCATAATAATAACAATCATTACGTCATTCCACAATCACTCCAATTAATCAACCCCAAGAATCAAAGATACACGATATTAACATTTAACTACATCAATCAATCAATAAGATCACATATCAATTCACAAAATATAATAAAGTCTTAAATCCTTTGCAAGCTTTTTTTTTTCTTCCACCATACAGTTACGTAATGGAACGATACTATAAGAAACAGTGCTTAAATCACTTGCAAGCTTTTGTTTGCTTTAATAAATTATGGAAGACATTACTATATCAAAGGATTTGGTTGTGCCATTTTTTTGAACCTTGGACATTTTAAGTTCGCCCCTCCCCTCGACATATCCTGGCTTCACCGCTGGCTGCAATGCTGCCTGTCATTCATCAATTGACCTCATTTTTTCCAACTACTGGGGCAGTTTTCCAAGGATTGGGTGGCAATTAAATCCAAATTGCAGGGGCAATTGATCACTAGTGGAGTTGCTCCAAGTATGAAAGAAATATTATTACAAGGGAGAGTTGAAAAACCAATATGGTCAATGGGCAAACCTGTACTTCCAATAACACCACCAACATATTTACCACAATATTCACAAGATTTAGACAAGTTATTCAGGGTCATTGTTGATATGCAAGTTAGCACCATAATCAAGAAGCCAAGGCCAGGAGTGCTCGACCGTCAAAGCAGAGAGATGGGAAGATGTTGAGTTTTGGTTTCAATCTTTGTTGTATATTTCATTATGAATGTTACAAGAGAGTGAAGGCAACTCTTATAGAGAGCCAAAAGAAAGCTACAATAGATTGTAGGATAACTACACAAACACAATCCCTAAAATCTGCCCTAACAAGTGGAAAAGCAAAAACCAAATTACAAGTAAAGAAGCTTTTACAAGCAACTAAGAAAGGTTGATGTAAGGTGAATGACAAGTTATGGAAAGTGACTTTAGCCTATGACTTAGCTAAAGTGAGGATGATAACTCATACATACAAGCCATCCATACAAACCGGTTTCAATACACCCCTTCAAGTTGGATCAAGGGGATTGATTGATCTAAGCTTGCACAACAAATGCTGAAACTGAGTAGAGTATAGTGCTTTTGTGAATAAATCAGCAAGTTGATCATGGCTGCGTGTGAACACGGTGTCTATCACCTTGGATTGAACTTGAGCACGAATATAATGGCAGTCAATTTCAATATGTTTGGTCCTTTCATGGAATACTGGATTGGAGGCAATGTGCATGGCAGCTTGGTTATCACAATACAAGGATATAGGTGCCATGCTTGTGAATCCGAGTTCGGAAAGAAGACCTTTTAACCATAAGAGTTCACAAGCTGTTGCTGCCATAGCTCTATACTCAGCTTTGGCACTAGATCGAGCAATAACAGTTTGTTTCTTGCTCTTCCAATTGACAAGGTTCCCTCTAACAAATGTGCAAAAACCTGTTGTGGATTTTCGATCAAGGGCATTTCTAGCCCAGTCAGCATCTGTGTAGGCTAAGATGTGATTTGATCCATTATTCTTCATAATTATCCCCCTTCCTACTGAACCCTTGAGATATCGAAGTATTCTCTTGACGATTTCCCAGTGAACTAGAGTATGAGAGTGCATGAACTGACTGGCTAGGCTAACTGAATATGAGATATTAGGCCTAGTAATGGTGAGATAAATAAGTTTCCCAACCATTCGCTGATAAACACTAGGGTCTGATAGAGGTTCACCTTTTGCATGCCACCGAAGTTTCCCAACCATTCATAAGTTAGGCATAAAACTTCATAGAATTAACCCCTTCGTGTGCAACATGTTTCTTCCTCATTTCAACTTCCTCTCTAATGTAGGTGCACCATGTACTGGATAATTTTCATTCAAGTGTTTCATGTAGTGGATGCTGGATAGCAACCTAGTTGCCTCTGTCTTTAAATCTTGGTTCCACTTTTCAACAATACTCAACTCCTCATGAATACACTCGATTTCCATTTCCAACTCAAGGGGTATACTCTTCCAAAACAAAATACACGATGTTGAGATATGTCTACCTGAAAACACATGCTTGTAAAGATGCGTAGTAGCACTTGGCTTCAGATGTGGTCGCTTCTTACCACAGTCTAATTCTTTGGCAGTGGGTGTATTCACAATGATTGGATGCTGAGATTTGGAGTTTGGTGTAGGCCGAACACAATTGCCATTGGGAGTATTAAAGATGATGAATTTCTTTTGGGAGTTGGGGTATTAATTGGAGGATGAGTTATGGATGTTGATGTATTAAGAGGATTTGGGACGGAGATTTGGGTGCTGTTGGTGTATTAATTTGGAATGGACGCGAACTTGGTGGTGTTGCCATGATGTAGTGCAGTTAATGAAACTGCAGAGTTGTGTGGACTTAAGAGAGAGGCTTGGGGTTGGTTGAAATAAGCGGAATGTAATTAGAGGGGGAGTTTGGTTTTAAGATATGATTAAAATCCCATTTTTCGAAAGTGTGCAAAGATCAAGGGATTAGGAGGGAAATGGTCCATCTCAGTTTTGATTTGCCACTAGGATTTTCCACCTAAAATGATGCAGGAGGCGGCCTCATGGGGATGCCGTGTTGCATGTGCAATAACAATATGATCGGTTTTGAACATTATGTGAACCATCCAAACCATTCATTTCTCACAATCCACCAAAATATGAAAACTTGACAAAAATAAAGCCCATAAACTTAACGACGATGACCATGACAATGTCAACCTAAACTTAAATCTGACAGTTAGTTTTCGTGACTCTGATTTTTGCAAGATGGGTTAAGGCTTTCGAGTTCAATCCTTCGTACACAATGATTGACCCTTGTTAATATGAGAGTTTCCAACATTTTTGCACAATTTTCCCCTTCAAATGTATTCTGTATTTTTTTCAAAAATAGTGGCCTTCTTAGTTCAATCACTATTCACAATCATTTTGATTGTTCTTCACCCCAATATTGGTGTATAAACTTGATCATATCGTATTGGATATCATCCCGACCATCCCCATATGTTTTTTTCCCATATATTTTTTCACATTTGTACTTTATTTTTTCAAAATTTTGTTATTAGACATGAAATGCTATGTGGCATTCCCATGACGCAGTCACATCCATAATTTTAGGCGGCAATGTGGTGGAGGGATATGCAATACCATCCTTGATGAAGAATAAGGAATATCATAGGCTTCCACGTGTTCAATTAGTTGGTTGAGAATAGGGGGTGGGGGACTTTGACTTCAAGGTTTCGTTTTCCCAATGGGGACCTAATTATAGGCTCTCACATTGACATGTTTGGTTTTCTTTTCTCGATTCCAAAGCCAAGCTTTAGTGTCATATTGTTTCACAACCCATCATTCAAAGAGTACAAAATTGATGGCTTCATCATAAACACCCAGGTTGGGAAAGCCAATGGTGGGAATAAATACCACGTACTGTACATGCATGCATAACTACAATATGTGCACACATAATGCACTATTTGCAATCATTATTGCTTGTTCATGTGCTTGTTCACATTACCATATACTTGTATTTATTGGTCCTCTTCATTCTAACCTCTAACTGCAAATTGGAAGTTACTGTTTCATGGTATTAATGGCTCACAACTTCCAACTTGGTGTAACTTCCTCTCGTCCTAAAAGATCAATCTCCATGCCCAAGCTTCCTAAATAGGCAAACCCATTCCCACTTCCTAACTTAGGGGAACCTCCTATTGTTGTCGAAAGTGAGAATTGTAAGTTCACAATCGAAAGAGGTGTCACAAGGGTTGACACAAACGTTGTGTCCACCATTAACGTGGAGCACGCAAAGATAAGGGGGTCGAAGGGGAAAGTGTTTTTTTGCAAACCCGAGAAAGCTGATGGCATCCATAAGGAACTCGCTCTATCTTGGATGGAAGGTATTTAAAAAAACCTTCTTTGTGGACCATTTCGACATCAATTGGTTTACGTTGGAGTTCACCGACGCAGATGAAATTGAGTATGTGTTGCAGGGACATCCTTGGTATGTGAGGGGCCATATTTTCCACTTGGAAAGGTCGATTGAAGACTTTAGGGAATCAAACCCTATAACTTTCTTAAGGGTGTGGGTTCCACGGATATCGATACATTTTAGGGAGGTGGAAATCATGAGGAACACCACTTAACCTATCGACCAGCTTATAAGGCTTGATGATGCGTCTATTAATTCCTTAAATGCAGTGGCCATTAGGGTGTTGATAGATGTGGATGTTCATTTGCCACTCAAACGGCTTAAGTGGTCAACAAGGATGAAAAGTTGCCAACTTTCATCAGTTACAAAAATCTGTTTGAGGTTTGTCTCTATTATGGGAGATGTACAGTAGAGAACTATAGATGTGATTAGGAAGATAAGGATGTCAGTTGTTTCGTGGTGAATAAGATGTTCGGGGATAATCCGAATGTGTTGCCAAAGAAGGGTGTTAAGAGTTTAGGGCTTGCATCGCTAGACATGAAGGATGTTCTAATCTTTTGCTTCCCTCAACCAGGAATTATCAAGGAAGATGGTCTAGGGATGAGTCAGGGGTGGGCCTAGAGGACCACGATAGGACAGTCACTCGTGTGGTTGAAGCTCCGCCCAAAAAAAAAAAAAAAACGAGATCCATTAGGTGAAGGCGCAGGTTGTAGTCATGCCATTGGTGAAAACTAGTGATGAATGAGAACATTTGGTATCATATGAAAGTTTATAATGGTTAGATTTAAGGTTTATGTTTTCATGTTTTAAGTAACGCTTTAGGTTGTTAAGTTTGACGTTTATGATTATTTACGTTTTAAGGTATACATTGTTCAGAAAAACGTGATGTACCACTTAGTAATCAAACTTCCATTCCTTAATATATTTCCTTTTGTGATCGCTAAATATATGCTCGTATTATTATTTCTGAATGATAAATGGAAATATAATATGTTAAAAAAACATACGAGCAAATGGTGTTGCTAGAACTGTCACTGCTTCATAAGTGATACGTTTTTACTACATAAATAACTACTTCGTAGACATTTAGACATTCAAAAGTTTTCATAACACATAATGGTGTTGCTAGAACTGTCACTGCTTCATAAGTGATACGTTTTTAATTCATAAACGTTCACAAGCATTCCTAAAAAATATGTGAAGGTTTCATATACTGTCACAAACCTTAATTATTTATAAGGTTGGTTTCACCACTTGTAAGACAACAATAAACCATAAGGGACGGTTTGAGATATTGTACTTTTTTTCCCCTTCACTAGGGGTATTTTTGTCCGCTAGAGGGATGGGTATAGTTTGAGATGTAACTTTAATTTTTTTTTCTTTCACAAGGGGTGTTTTTGTCCCTTACATCGAGGGGTACAGTATCTTATACTATTTGATTTTACTAAACTCAGTGTAACACCAGTGTTAGAAATTGGCCTACAAAAGTTGTGACACATGATGAACAATTATGCCAATAACACTTGCCTCAATTACTGAAGCGTGTCACTACGATATACTTCAAAAAGTGCGCAAAATGTACATAAGAAGGGAGACTTGACCCTAAGGATCATTGCATGGCTTGTGAGCTGCTTTTATGCACTTATGGGGGAGTGGGAGTATGAAATAGGACTCCACGGTCTTCGGAGGTGGGGTATTAACGGTGAGCGAAGGAGGAGTTATGGTTGTTGGTGTATTAGAGAGGAATCCGCAAAGAATTTTAGGTGTTAGTGTATTGAATAGGGTTGGAGGAGGTGACTTGGGTGGTGTTGGGATGATTGAGGGGAGTTACTGATTCATCATGCATGTAAGGAGAGTTGGGAATTAAAGATGGAAGAAGAGATGGGCATTAGATAGAGATGGAAGTTAATTAACTGTGTTGAGAGCAATTAGGGGTCGCTAGCAATTAGGGGCCCCTTTAGGTGAAATCGTGGAATTAAAATCCCCCTTTTTTGGCCTTCTGCAAAGACTGAAGGATTTGGAGGGAAAAGGATCCCCAATATTTTAAATTCCCTCATGTAGGTGACGCCTTAAATATCCACGTATTGTGCTCAAATAATGTAGCGTGGAAAATGCTAGGAATATTGAATTTTTATGAAAAAAAATGGTAAAAAAATAATATAAAAAATGTTAGAAATCCCTTAGAAATCCCCAAAAATTATGAAGACGCTCGAATTCATATCCTCTACGTGATGGACAAGGTCATATAGCAGTGTGGAATTTTGGAACGATTGAAATGGTGGTGAATAGTGTTTTCACTAGATTGGCCATAAATTTGGAAAAAAAAAATGAAGCAATTTTTCCATAAATGGGAAAAATGTGAAAAAATAATAACAACGCTCGTATGGGAAAGTGATACAACTTTTGTCAAGGATGAAAGTCCAAGCCACGTATCGATAATGTAGAATCCGTTATGGCCAATTGTAACCGTCTAATTATCATTTACGAAAAAGGGTGCCTTTTCATAGACCATTGGGTTTCTTAGCAGACACAATGATAGGCTGACACAAAACAATTTACGGTTTTTCAGTCATAACGTTTCACTACCGTCATAAAAAACACGCCCGTTGGGAAGACGCGCCTTGGGAATAATTGCCACGATTGTCACCCATTGGCATGGAGACCTTCCGCGTTCTTCTGGAGGTCACTTTAACCCTATATTTATTGGTTGTTACTTTTATCCATCTTCACATAACCCAAATACTGCTCTAACATTACTGAAAACCCAACCTGCAAATTGCATGTTATTGTTTGACTTACAAGGATGCCCCAATTTCCTTTATGGGAAAACCTATTCCCACTTCCTAACCTGGGGGAAGCCTCAGTTTTCGTCCACAATGACAACTGTGTGTTAACAGTTGAAAGGCATGTTACAATGGTTAACACCAACGTTGTCTACACCATGAACGTCGAGCATATGAAGCAACAATTTTTTATGGGGAGAGTGTTTGGGAAGCCCGAGAGCACTGAGGTCCTACACAACGAGCTAATTATGTCGTTTGGTGAATGTGTTAAAAACACCTTCTTTGTCAACCATTTCGGCCGGAGTTGGTTTGCGTTGGAGTTCACCATGAGGATGAAGTGGAAACATGGTGGAGGGATGTCCCTGGTTTGTGACGGGCCAAATTTTCCACTTACAAAGGTGGACAAGAGATTTTAAGAAATCAGACCTTATATCTTACTTGAGATTATGGGTTAAAATCCCTGGAATACCAATGCAATATAATCAGTTGAACATCTTGAAGATTATCACTAAACCCATTAGTGACCTTGTTAGAATTGATGACCCTTGTATTGATTCCCTGAATGGAATGGCCATAAGGGTGTTAATGGAAGTGGATGTTCGTCTCCCTTTCAAGCAGGTCCTGGTGGTTAACGGGGATAAAGATTTGCCAACTTTCCTCATTTATGAGGGTCTGTTTGAGGTTTGCTCTTACTGTGGGAGGAGGACAATACTCAAATAGGGTTGTGATGTTAATGCATTAGATTCCAATTGGTTTATGGCCTACAAAGTGTTCGCCGATGAGCCAAACATGCTTCTAGAGGGTTTCAATGATCCAAACTTGATTTTAGTTGACCTTGACAATGGTCTCATCATTTGCTTCCCTCAACCACCAAGAGTTGTCATAGATGGTGCACACTTCAAGGTGGGTCTAGAGGACTCAGAGAGCACTGTCAGTTGGGTTCTGAGAAAAAGAAGAAAAGAGAATGATGGTGATGGTGAAGATGAAAATGAGGGTGAAGGTGAGGGTACAAGTCTAGGTTTAGGTGGTGGTCATGGCTTGGGTGTGTGAAGTGATCAAGTGCTCAAGTTGGTTTAAGCAATTTAGATTTAATTTTATCATGTTTTAATTAATGTTGTAGCTTTAATGTGTTATGTTGGACGTGTTACTATGTGTAGCTGGATGATAGATTTAATTTTAATATGTTTTAATTTATGTTTATGTTTAAGCGGGTTGGTTTTAAGTTTGTAATGTTAATGTTTAAGCAGTTTCGTTTTAGTGTGTTATGTGGGATGTTTATATCGCTGTGTACTTTACAATTTATTTTGTTAGTTTCAGTTTCACTGTCTCGTATTATTTGTGCATGACCCTTTCCTACTACTTCTTCAAAAAATATTCATAACATATAAGGATAACTTCATAGACTGTCACATATTTTTGTAACACATAAATGGTGGTTTGAAAAATTGTCTTTGAAATTCATTCAACTTGACTCATCCATAACGACAAATCATTTGGATGGAGATAATGAAAGCATCCCCAAGCCCATTACATTAATCCACACCAAGTAAAATGTTGGACAAATAATTTAAGTTTGCGTTCCAATTTACTTCATCTAATTCATTTTCATTGTCTAACTTATTTGTGGAAAACCCTTTCATAGTACTCGAACTTTATATAGGTACACATTATGGCTCACAAATATTCATATCTCATAATAAAGGTTTGGTAAACTGCCACACACTTTCACAACACATAAGGGTGGTTTGAAAAATTGTCATTCAAATTCATTCCACTTAATTGATCCATAATAACAAATAATTTTGGAATGAGATAATCAAAGCATCCCCAAACCCATTAAATTCATCCAAAACAAGTAAATAAATGGACAAATAATGTAACATCATCCACAATGAAACACTTGGACATCAAATTATATTCCTCCCAAGTAATGGAACTTGCCTTAACATAATAAAAATATATATACCACTACATATTCACAATATAATACTTGTTTTATCGA
Organism: Malus sylvestris; assembly: GCF_916048215.2. Lineage (NCBI taxonomy): Eukaryota > Viridiplantae > Streptophyta > Magnoliopsida > Rosales > Rosaceae > Malus > Malus sylvestris. The sequence goes on from NC_062269.1 coordinate 13,270,019, forward strand.
CTACAAGATTATATCGGCAACCATTGAATCATCCAGCGCCCCCTAGACATTGTGCACCTCGTGCAACATGTCAAGTGCCATCGTCAATTAGAATGCATGGATGTCTTGTGGCTTAAAAAGATCAAGATGAAGGCCAGCAGACAAGAACTCTATCACTTTTAAAGTGAAAATCCTGCAGTCCCCCCTGTCCCATAAGCAAGTTTTAGAAATAATTCATACACAATTCAATCATTTAACTAAACTAACAATTCAATAAATTTTTAATGGACCCGTTGTTTTGCTGTGGAGCCCTTCGACTTACAAGGATGGGCCAAGGTCCTTCCTTCACCTTCTTCGACATGCTTCGAAGGACATCGGGCAAAACATATGAGATTAGAGCCAATTTTTTCGTCGCTTTTTGGAATGCATTGTTGATCTCAAGAAGTCATATACAATGATTCTCAAAGCTTTCAATCATCGACCAAGCATGATGCAAAAAATGGCTCCCCCTCCCCCTTCACCGATTTCAAAAAGATAGGTAAGAATGGAATGGACGATTAGGGTTTCCTGCCTCTGGTTGCTCTTTGAGCTATCCTCGCAGTGTGGTCGTACTGACAATACGTCTGTAAATAATCAAAGTATAAAGTAAAAGATATGTACAACACTTCTACTGCCTAAAATGACTCTCAACATCAGAATTGCACAAATTTACATAACTAGCACAAATTGTCTTGGATACTTTACCAGAAACCAATCTTTAGTGTTTCTGCTCAACACTGTCCTTACCCTTCGAGCCTCTTTGCCATGCCTCCAAAGGAGATACAGCTGCATATTAATATGCTGTAATACATAATTTTTAATTAAAATTTCACACTAACGCAATCCCAACAGTATGGAAACACTCCATCAAGAATATGGTTTATTAACTTACATTGGTTGACAGCCAACCTTCCTTGTCAACGAGCCATTTCCAAAAGTGTGTGTCTCCAAATGTCATATTCTCTAACTAGGCAACCAGACTAAATAATGTAACACAAAAACATCGACTGTCATCATTCTAGTCATATACTGAATCTAAATTCCAAAGCACCAAAAGAAAAACACAAAGATCACTTGTTTTTGGCATTCTTTACACTATGAAATTGATAGAAATACTCAAGTACCTCAACAACATAGCCTGAGTCGATTGCTTTAAATGCAGCTCTCTTTTGAAGAACAGCTCCCTCGACTCACCGTCTTGGAGCTTTTTGCACTTTATCACGTCAAATGTCAAACTGTCGTCTTCGTCTTTGCCCCCTTTGGTGCCTTAGTATTCGCTGCCACCTTAATGTAGCGGACTTTCCTCTTCATTCCAATGTGATCACCTTTAGGTGTGTAAATAACAACATCATCATCATTGAAATTTTGGACTTCTGCATGCTTGTGCGCTATTCTTTCTCCGGCCAATGCAAGCTCCTTATCGCACACATCCGCGGGACTTTCCAAATCAACAGTCCCTACAAGTTCCTGGAAACCCAGTTCCTCTACACGTCACATAACCTCTTCCATCTTGACCCTTCCCCCCATTTGCCTTCTTAACCCCTATTTTCATCACCTTCTGATTCTTTTTTGGTTACCTAGATACCCTTTCGTACACCACCCCAACTTTCACAACCATTTTCTTCTTCTTTTTCCTATTCTTTACCTCATTCTTTTCCCTCTTCATCATCATCTTCTACATCTTCTTCTTCGTCTTCTTCTTGTTTTTCTTTTTCTTTTTCTTTTTCTTGTTCTTCATCTTCTTCTTATTCCTCCTTAACTTCCCGTTCTTCTTCTTCGGCTTCTTCTTCTTTTTCCTTAACTTCCCTCCACAATGCCTTCACCTCATTCGTCAACTCTTCCACCTTCTTCAACAAATTCCTCTGAAAAAAATATCCTTATCATGGGCTAAACGCTCCACAACCACCTTGAACTCCTTAATTTGTATTTTAAGCTCTCCGACATCATTTGTATCCAAAGTCAGGATTTTCGATGTCACAACATCAACATCATCTCCCTATGCCCAGTAGCCTGAGTTCCTCTATGCTTTAATGGGTACTATCTCTCAAATCCCCACTGCCAGCCATTTATCACCGGTCATAACAATTACATTTCTCAAAACAAGCATTCATAAACATTAAAAAATATTCACAAAAATTCACACAGATATTCAAATATTTTCGCAATCATTCATAAAGTCTATAACTTTTGAAATAAGGTCATACCTTTATGTTCTCAGTTATGTACATCCAAACCTATTCATGGATCAGCTGCTTATTCGTTGTCGACCACCGAAAATTCTTGAGATGGCTGTCAAATTAGTCATCTTGCAATACCGTAGTGGCTTCTCCAGTTGTGCCATTTTTTTGTATGCCCACACCTGCACTAAATTGATTTAGTGCTCATCACAATTACAACAATTTGACCATTATTAGTACTCAATCAAACCAACAAATTGTACCTGAAAGGCATAACTAAACCTTTTACAGCCCCATCTAGATCTCGGCCTCCACTTACTTCCCCTCAATTGTTCATTTTCATCCTTATCATCTCCTTCCGCATCACCATCCCCTATTCCTCTCACTTTCATAGCAGCAGCAAAACAGAGGTTGTCTTGTTGTTGTTCAAAGGATATCACACCTTATGAATAAGTGTTGAACCTATTCATGTCCTCTACGAGGTCCAAGTGCGCTAGGTTCACCCCCATATTACTCTTCACCCTTATCAACACAACCTTGGCAAAGTAAATTAGCCTCATCTTCAACGCGTCATCCATATCCTCGCATTCTTTAAATGCCCTTTCAAGCTCAACACATGTTACTAAAACTTTCTTGGTTGCTTTCTTGGGGGCGGCTTTCAATTTACCTTTGCACTTCACACCCTTACCCTTGCTACTCTCTCCAACAAAACCAAACTTTTGAGGAAAATACTTAGTCAACAACCTAATGCTGGAAGGCTTAACCTCTAGATCATAGGGTTTGTCACAAGCTGTTAAATATGTGAGTTCACAACCTATTGGTTGCTTTCTTCGAAGTTCTTCTTTGTGAACCAGGTGACCTCACAACATATTAAATATGTGAGTTTCTCTAGGTCTTTCACTATTTTCCACTCTACGGATCAACAATTCATGCACCGGCTACCCATTAAGGGCAAATTTATCGACACTTTCTAAGTGGCCAAAGCATGAGGCCCTAAAATCAGCAAGTTGTGCATCATTAAAGGTGTGATGCAAGACTCCTTGGACATGACTAACTTGAGAAAGGTTTTTAACCCTTCCCTTATAAGATTCTTCCTCTTTTGTTGCGAGTTCAACTCCTTGATTTGCCATCTCTTGTACACATAATAATACAAGCATTCATCACAACCAAATTGCACAACATATACCCTGATAACAACAAAATACAACAATGTTTTTCATTGACACAACTTGTCAACAAGTTCTCATAACTATACAAGTACTGTGAACATACTTTCATAAGTTAAGAAATACCAAGTTAATTCATAAAATTAACAAAGATTCATTAACACAAATTACTCCCAACTCAACAATACAAATTCAATAAAACAAACTAAAGCACATATATCTTGTACACAACATGTAAACCCCAGTTCATAAACCTACATCTCACCAAAATTTCCAAATACTTCCACATCAACTAATTTCATCAACCCACTTGCATAATTAACCATAGACACTAAGTGCACAATTGTACATACATAACAAAATTATTTTCTAAGGTTCCAAATTTCCAAACTCACCAAATTTCTAATTTAGTTTCCAGAATCAAGTTTGATGTTGACTTTTGCAGAAGCAACGACTTTGAACCCACTTCAATCAATGAGCCACCAGATTTTTTTCGTGTAAGCAATTGCTAACCCTCAAACCAAAGATGCCTGAATGTCGAAGTGCACTTAGGCTAGAGACAACAACCACAACAATACACTGACTAGATTTCGAATGCTAGCAAACTTTTGAATGAGCACGATGTCGTGATGAGAATGAGATTTTTGGGAAGAGAAGAAAACTTTCTAGTTTCAACTATTGATGTTGTAAGGAGGGAAGGGGAGAGTTTAATTCCCTATTTTTTGAATTTTCTTGGGTACCATTTTCATTAACTCACGGGTCTTTTTTCACCCGATCTCAAAGTAAACCCTTTATGATGGATTCGTTTTCAATCATTCAAATTTAATCCTACGGTCTACATCCTGTCTGCACATACCATCTATAAACCTCCGTTCGCACATTATAAATCATGCTTGATGGTTTTACTTTATTAAGTTTTAATTGGCTATATATGGTTCTTGGGCCATCTTTTTAGTTGGGCTGTACTATTTGAAGCTGCTTGATTTGCTGGTAAGTTTGGGCTTTGTCAATCACCTATTGATTAAAGTTGCTTGGGAATGGTAGTCTGGGCTCATTCCATTCGAAGCAATCTAATGAATCAAACAAGAGAGCAAAACGAATCGTGACCAGTCCAATACTTTTGATCTTCACTGTAACAAGTTGCGTGCCTTGATTACCGAAGCTAATGTAGGTTCTCAACATAGAGTCGAGAAAGTGTCTGCCCTGCTTATTGATACAAGTAACAATGGTAAGGCTTTAAAGGTTTCTTTATCTGTTACGAATAATACATGCATAATTGACTCCAGTGCTACCAAACATATGACTTATGATTCAAGACAGGTATAAACCCCAAAACTATCTATCAAAGCTGTCGTGAGTGTTGGAATGGTAATGTTGCCCCCATTACTAGGGAATGCGCCTTCTCCCTTTCATATACGTTTAACCTTGATATCGTACTTGTTGTTCATTATCTTGATTATGATTTATTTATAATGCTCAAACAACTGCTGCCCTACACTGTCTTGTGATTTTTTGGCCCTCTTTCTATATTTTTAAGGATATTCGAACTCGTAAGACAATTGGTTTTGGTATTAGAAATGAGAATCTTTACTACTTGGAGTTGACATTGAATAGTACCCAAATATTGACTCAAGCTCTTGAAGTGGGAGGATCCTAGAATGAGCGGAATAAAGCTTTAGAGCTTTGGTTGTGGCATCGTCGACTTAGACATGCTTTTTTCGGATATTTACGAAGATTGTTACCTAGCCTATTTTTTAAGAATGTTGTTTCTAGCTTTAAATGTGGTGTTTGTGAAATGGCTAAAAGTCATCGTACTTCATTTCCGTTGAGTTTGAGTAAAAGTTCAGTTCCATTTATGATAATTCATTTTATGACTTGGATTTGTTTGATGAAGTCCAAAAGAGAAGTTATTTTTTTGTTCTAGTGGTTTCACAAAATGGTGCAAGTACAATATAAGCCACAAACACATGTTCTCAAAGGTGATAATGGTGGCGAGTATGTGAACTCTAAACTTCGTGCCTTTCTAGATCATCATGGTATCGCTCATCAAACTTCTGGAGGTTGCAGAGTGGATGAACTGTCAGCTTCTGGAGGTTGTTTGTGCTTCCTTGCTTGAGGCACGTTTCTAGTTATCCTATTGGGGGGGGGGGGCAAGCTCTCACCTTATATGCATATCTCATTAATCATGTTCTATCCCGATCATCATATGTTGATGTTCCTTTAACCCCCAATCTTCCACCCTACATATTTGAAACTCAAGCCTTACGGTTTTTGTTTGTGGGACATGCCTCCAATTAAAATGAATATCACTATTATCACCCTCTAATGAAAAAGTTGTTTGTCATCATGGATATTGCATTTCATGAAAACAATATGCATTTTACCAATTATGAGTCCACTTCAGGGGGAGAATCAGATATGAGTTCAAACTCTTAATTATAATGTTCCAGATATTAATGTTGTGAATCATTTGGATTTAAGTAGTGACGTCTTGGAAACAAGTGATGATCATTCCCAAGAAAATAATGATGTGATTGACTTGGAATCAAGTAGTAATGTTTTGGAGCCTAGTGGTGAGCATTCACATGAAAACAATGTTGAAAACCTCGAAAGCGACGAGCCAACACCGCTAGACAACTCACTATTTTCCTCTCTGCTGGATAACTCACTGTTGGACGACTTAGTGCCACCAGCTACCTCAAAATCAGTCTTGCCACTCTTTAGCCAAGATACTCATAATCAATCGTCTTTGATCCTAGATGCACCACCACCACATCGTTTCCCAAATTATGTCAACCAAGTATTCCTAAACTTACTTACGAACCTGGCCCTAAATACAAAACGAGGTATATGATGAATAAACCCGACCACAATCTAATGTGTTAAACCCGTTAAGTAATTATGTGTTTACCAGTCACTAGTCATAATCAAATAAGTCATTTGTGTATCAATTATCTACGGTATCTATGCCTAATAGAGTGCATGAGACTTTAGCTAACGATGTTGGCAAGTTGCAATGAATGAAGAATTGAAGCCTTTGAAGAGGAATGTTACTTGGGAAATCATAGACTTGCCAGTTGGCAAGAGACCTGTGGGATGCAAATAGGTATACAATGTGAAATACAAAGTTGATGGCACGATGGATTGCTTCAAGGCGAGACTAGTAGCAAAATGGTACACTTAAAAAAATATGGAATCGACTATACATATACATTTGCCCAGTGGCTAAGATCAACATAATCCACGTTTTGTTGTACTTAGTTGCAAATCTTAATTAGACCCTACAACAATTTGTTGTGAAGAATGGCTTCTTACATGGAGATTTGACATAAGAGGTTTATATGAATCTTCCACCAGGATACATTGCTCCAGATAAATACAAAAGAAAGGTGTGCAGGTTGAAGAAATCCTTGTATGGTTTAAAGCAGTCCCCTCGAACATGGTTTGGAAGATTCACAAAATCCATGAGAGCATTTGGTTATAAACAAAGTAACTCCAATCATACTCTGCTTTTGAAAAAACGAAATAGGAAGCTTACTGCACTATTGTGCATGTAAATGATATGGTGGTAACATGGAATGATCCAGAAAAACATGCGGCCTTGCAAAGATACCTGCCTACATAATTTGAGATGAAAGACCTTTGATCTCAGAGGAAGCATATTATATTTGCTGCACGAAACTGGCATGTCAGCTTATCAGCCAGTAGCTACACCATTAGAGGAAGTATTGAAGCTTAGTGTTGATCCTAATTAAGCACCAGCTCACAAAAGGAGATACCAAAGATTAGTAGGATGTTTAATGTACTTGGCACACACAAGACCAAACCTTGCCTATACCTTGAGCATAATGAACCAATACATGCTTGATCCTGGAGAATAACATATGAATGCAGTAATGTGGGTTTTGCAATATTTGAAGGGAAGTCTGGACAAAGAAATTTTGTTTTAAAAGAATAATCATCTTAAAGTTGAAGGTTATACTGATGCAAACTGGGCAAGTTCAGTGGACGGTAAATGCTCAACATCAGGTTACTTTATGTTCGTTGGGTGTAACTTGGTTACATGGAGAAGTAAGAAACAAAATGTGGTTGCTCATTCTAGTGCAGAAGCTGAAAACAAAGGTATGGCCTTAGGGTTTTGTGAAGTTTTGGGGCTAAAGCTTTTGCTAAGGGATTTGGGTATAGAACATGATCAGCCCATGAAATTATTTTTTGATAATAAAGTTGCTCATGACATTGCACATAATTCGGTACAACATGATAGAACAAAACATGTTGAAGTTGACTAGTTCTTCATCAAAGAGAAAGGGGAAGAAAATTGAGGTACCAGCGATAAGAATGAAAGATCAGTTGGTAGATATCCTCATAAAGGTTGTTTCAAGTCATAAGTTTTTAAGTTTCTTACTCAAGTTGGGCATGTGTGACATATAGCACTAACTTGAGGAGGAGTGTTAACTTTTGTATTTATTATGATAATCTTGGGATTCTTAGTCTAGTATGATTTGATGTAAATTATTTCTTCCTTATTAATGGATTGTAACACCTTATAAATCCTCATTGAAAGATGAATAGACACATAAATTATTCCAAAGGGCATTCTCTTATGAACTTGTTTTTAATTTCCATCAACTGAAGTGGTACTCTTGTTTCGGAATTTAGAGTGATCATTCTCATCGTTGATTATTGTACGTTTCAATGATAATTTAATAACTTTGCATCATTGAGGGAGTACTACTATATCCGTGGACCATGGGGCTGAGGGATTTGGATCCTCTCCTGAGTCCAAAGTGAGGATCCTCCTGACCAAGAAGTGTGGGCTGTTGGATGAAAATCCAACGACTATAATTATTATAACTTTAAAGGGACCCCCGTATTTATAGCCATTGAATTTTCATCCAAAGACCCACACACCTTGATCAGGAGGATCCTCACCTTAGGCTCAAGAGAGGATCCAAGTCCGGGGCTGAGCTGTGATTTGTACGGTGCAACTTTTTTCGAACACGTATTAATGTAGCACAACATTAACGCAATGAAAAAATAGGAAGCTAACAAAAATCGTTGTTGCTTCCTTGTAACTTGTTGATTTTGAGTTCGAGTCAATAAAAATTATAGCAGTCAAAACCAATATAAAAGACCGATAAATGGAAACCATAAAAATTAGGGAACTTTAACGAAAAGTTTTCGATAATGTTTGTTTTAACGAAAAATCATATTTTTACACTAAAATGTCAATTATGATACTATTCACTTTACCCTTTATTTTATCCTTACCATTAAAACTCAAAGTTTTCAAACATTTTTCATTAGTTTTCTTAAAAATTAAACTGATTAAATAATGAAAGAAACAATCTATTTTAACAATGCCACAACATTGTCACAAGTGCGAGGGATTCCCAAGTTACACGTGTTTAGGTGGAACTTAGACAGTGAATTCTAGCCCCATTCCCTAAAAATCTCGTCATTTTCGAAAAGGTAATACTAGGTAGATCAAATTTTTAAACTAAATTTGCAAACCAAATCACGTGTCACCAGTATAAAATAAGCACGATAATCAACACTTAAATAATAATCAAATAATCAACAATCATATCATTTGATGTGAAAATTTGGTATCCTTACCATTATCCTTTTCAAAATACACTCATTTGAGTTTCCAAACTGGCCAAACTCCTTATTCAAACAGACCTTGGAGTCATATTTGAGAAGAAAAAAAAAAGAATCACAATTTACATCCCATAGAGATTAGAGCAGTTCCACAGTGGGCTATTGCCCGATGGAAAGGCCTGGCACGAGTTGCCAGCCCGAAGGCAACGTGACAGAAGGCTGATGTCAGGGCGACGTCAGCCACAATATAAAATTGATAAAAATAAAAAATATTAATAAAAAATGTGAAAAATTAATAAAAAATGTGAAAAATTAATAAAAAATGTAAAAAATTAATAAAAAAAGTAAAAAAACAATAAAAATATTATAAAAATGTAAAACCCATCAGGCTTCGAACTCAACGGCTTTCGTCAAAGTTCGTCGCCGAGGCTGGTGATACACCCACAGACAAATGAGAGAGATCAAATCTCTCTTCCGCCACAGCTGTCGCCGCACCCCACACCACCTTCGCCCCCACGCACTCGCGATCCCCCTCCTTCCAATTGCGCACCCAGATTGCACGATTTGGGATTTGTTTTTGGGGGAAAAAAGGGAGAGAGAGAGAGAGAGAGTGTTTGGTTAGGGAGCGGGGAAAATCAAGACCTTTAATGGAGGTTGAGCTGGGTGGGATGGTGAAGATGGAGGAAGAGAGGCGGCAGTGGGGTGGTGAAGGTTTGGGTGCGTTGGGACAGGGGGAGGGAACATGGGTTGATGGGAAGTTTCCGCGAAGGGGAGGGATCTGGGTGTGGGTGGTTTTTTTTGGTTTTTTGTTTCTATTTAAATATTAATTAATTAATTTTTTAATAGAAAGTGGTACAATAAGACCGATTAAAAATTCTATCCGAAATTACAAATAAAATTATTTTGTATTATTTAAAAAAATTATTAATATTTTATTGCCTATTGCCAAGGCTATTCAATGTAAAGGTGGAGATGCAAAAGACAGTTACAGTTCATTAAGAGCAATTACTATTCACTAGGTGGATTAAATAGTGAATATCCCGGGGGGCCTTAGCAACGGTAGAACTGCTCTTAGAGACGGCATCTATACCATGTCTAAAGAAAAATTGGAGTACTTGCCACAACAAGCTCTGCTTCTACGAACTATGAACTATACAAACAACAATTTAGCCAAACCTAATTAATATATATAAACGTGCAAGTGTAGCTAATATGTTAGGCACCGTTATTTTGGATCTAAAGTGAGTGATTATTTCATTGGAAAGTGAAGTGGTCCTCGATGCCACTCAAAGTATCGGTCCCCCTTGATCATGTCCATAAGTTTTGTCAGAAATATTTTTGGCTTTCTCCTATATATGATTGATCACATGACAAATGCGCCAACCTCCAAGACTCTTGTCCTAGTCAATCAACTGCAATAAAAACACACCAACGATCAGAGCGAACAAGACATCCTCTTTCTTTTATTTATTTAAAAAATAAAATCTAGACAGTACAGGAGAATTTTATGTAAACTTTAAAGCTCATTTGATACCAAATTCATTCTTAGTTTTTATTTTTTGTCTCAAAGGTAGATCGAGAGAAAGTATACAGTAAAAATGAATGTAGAAAAATGAGTAGAGGTTGGGATGAATGAGTGAGAAAATAAAGAAGAATATATGAAAATGGAAACTTAAACGCGGAAACAACTTCAAAGAATTTTACAATTAATGCTATATGTAGTTTTGTTAGTTTGTTTCCCATTTCATATACATTTCATCCACTACTATATTCTTCTTTCTTCATTTCTCTCACTTTCTTTCTCTTTATTTATGTCACAAAAAATGAAAGTTAAAAATTAAAAACAAAATAGTGTTGTAGGCCTATTTAATTGAACTATTTTAGGGGAATAAAGAGGGGGAGGCCGGCAGCAATAAGAGAGAAAAGAATCCTTACCCTTTTAGGATCACAACTCTAATAGGTAATTAACTACTAATAGGAATATAGGAGATATTCCTAGATCCACTAGGATTTACACAATCACATTCAAATTCTAAATATGACTGCAACACTCCCCCTTGAGTGTGTAAATACTCAAACAAACATCGCATCAGATCTTCAGCATATAAGGTAGAACAGTTGATGAAGTCAGCGACACAACGGAAGTATGTGAGTCTCAAATATAAGAAAGTATGTATTGGCAGTAAAACTCACAAAACCTTGCTATGGTAAAGACCAAGGTGGGAGAAAAACCCATAAACTAAGGAGAAAAGAGAGAAGTATACATAATGTCTAAAACAAACGTTAAACAGGACGAAAGTAGTGAACTCAACGAAGTATGATCATCCCATGATGGGTGCCTCATTAAAACCTCGTTAGGTAGCAAAAACTCAGTGGGAAAAATGATCCTAATCGTAGGAAAAAGAGTAAATTAAGATCAAGTGAGTATGCTTCAGGATACTCCCCCTAAGTTAGACATAACTTCCAAATAAGAGAATTACAAGCGATTCAATTCAGATAATTTACACATACCGATTCCCTGGACGAGCTTCTAAAAAGTAGACTTGGGCAATGACTTGGTGAAGAGATTGGCTAGGTTGTCCTAGGAACAGATTTGCTTGACTTCAATGTTCTGATGCTATTGTTGCTGGTGAAAATAAAAGAATTTCGGTGCTATGTTCTTGGTGTTGTCTCCTTTGATGTATCCCTTCTTTAACTACTTGATACATGCTGCATTGTCTTCAAAGATTATCGTAGGAAGGTCAACAATGGAAGTAAGACCACTAGTGCTTCGAATATGTTCCATAATTGCTCTTAACCAAAAGCACTCACGTGATACTTCATGCAGGGCAAAAATCTCAGCATGGTTCGAAGAAGTCCCAACTAGCGTTTTCTTGGTAGACCTCCAAGATATAGTGGTGTCTCCAACGATAAAGACAAAGCCCGTTTGAGAACGTGCCTTATATGGGTTAAATAGATATCCAACATCTGCGTAACCAACAAGGCGGGAATCAACATGAAGACCGATGGGGGCGATGACTCCTCTCGAGAATTTGTGGATGTAAAACAAGCCCAAATTCGTCGTCCTTTGAGGTAGCGAAAAATGTCTTTAACACCATTCCAGTGTCTGCATGTAGGCCTATTGTTGTATCTAGCCAAAAGATTAACACTGAAAGAAATGTGGGGTTTAGTGCATTGAGCCAAGTACAATAAAGCCCCAATTGCACTTAGCTATGGAACTTCAGGCTTCAAAATCTCTTCCTTATCCTCCTAGGGACAGAAGGGATCTCGTTTAGTATCTAAAGTCTGAACGACCATATGAGTACTCGAAGGCTTCGCTTTATCTTCATTAAAACGTCGCAACACCTTTTGGGTATAGTTCAATTGATGTACTAGGATTCCATCCGAACAATGCTCGATCTCCAAGCCAAGCCAATATCGAGTTTTCCCAAGATCTTTCATCTCAAATTCTGATTTCAAGTGTGTGGCAATGTCCTCAAGCTCTGCAAGAGTTTCGATGAGGTTCATGTCATCGCCATAAACTGCAACCATCGTAAATCCAAAATGTGACTTCTTTATGAACACGAATAGGCATAATTTGTTGTTCACATAACCTTGACTTGTCAAATATTCAGTCAGACGGTTATACCACATCCCTCGGATTGTTTCAATTCGTAGAGTGATCTCCTAAATCTAATAGACAGTGTTCCGTGGTCTAGAACTATTTGAACCAGTCAATGGAAGTTCTTCTGAAACTTTCATGTATATTTCTATATCTAGATCCCCATAGAGATATGTAGTTACCACATACATAAGCTACATATTCATTTCCCATTATGGAGGAATATGCCTACTCATAATCAATCCCAGGGTGTTGCGCTACGAGGCATGCTTTGTATCGCACTATTTCATTCTTCTCATTACGTTTCCTCTCGAAAATCCACTTGTAGCCCACGGGCTTCTCATGTGGTGGAGTAGGAGCTACAGGCCTAAACACCTTACATTTCGTAAGCGAATCGAGTTCGACCTGGATTGCATGTTTCTAGTTTGACCAATCCGTTCTACGTCGGTATTCATCAACCGAACGTGGTTCAATGTCACCGTTAAGCATGATGTCAGTAGATGTTGTGTATGCAAATGCATCATCGACGATCATCTCATTCCGATTCCAAACCTCATCCAATATTGCGTAGTGGACCAAAATCTCGTGATTCTTGGGAGGTCGGGTTATCTCATCTAAGACATCACTGTAATCTAGAATAACCTCATGCGTTGGAATAGATGAGTGAGCGATGGTCATATTTAAACTAGGGTCACTAGTTGGTGTTGATTTCATCTTCCATGGTTGTGAATCCTTTGAACTAGGGGGTCTACTATGCTTCAGGGTTGTAGCAGACGATTGGCTAACTGCTAATGTAAAAGGTCGCGTGGAAGGTGCGACCTCCCCACCTTCGGGGACGGTTCAGCCTTCTCAAGCGGTGTTACGACGTACGTGGGGTGCTTCTATCATTGCAAGTGCGTTAGCAGTAGGTATATGTGATCTTGTCACCTAAGCTAGATCAGTAAAAGTATTCAACATGCTTTGAGCAATGCTTTGAAGATCTATAATTTGTCGAACCTCAGTTTCAGACTGGGCAGTGCTGGGATCTAAATGAGACATAGTGGGAGCATACCACAACAATTTGCGGTGTTCTCTAGGAACGTTGGCATGCTTATCTCCCCCTAACGATGGAATATTGTCTCATCAAAGTGACAATCCGTAAAAAGTACGGTTAAGAGATTTCCTGTCAAGGGCTCTAAATAACGAATGATTGATGGCAAATCATAACTGACATGGATTCCTATTTTTCTCTGATGACCCATTTTGGTACCTAGTGGCGGCACTATTGGCACATAGACTGCGCACCTAAACACACGTAAATGCGAGACGTCAGGCTCGTATCCAGTAACCAACTGTAACGGTGAATGAGGTTGGGTAACAATGAGCCTCAGGCGGACCAGTATAGCTATGTGCAATATTGCATAGCCCCAGGCAGATACCGACAGTTTGGTTCGCATAACCAAAGTCCAAGCTATCAATTGAAGGCACTTTATGAAAGCTTCTGCCAGACCATTTTGGGTGTAAACATGGGGTACATGATGTTCAACTTTAATCCCTACTAACATGCAATAATTGTCAAAAGTTTGTGACATAAACTCTCCAGCGTTATCCAGTCGAATTGACTTGATCGGATAATCAGGGTGGTGAGCCCTTAGCTTAATAATTTATGGTAGGAGTTTCGTAAATGCAACATTGCGTGTGGACAACAGGAAAACATGTGACCATCGTGTTGATGCATCAACCAACACCATAAAATATCTAAGTGTTCCGCATGTTAGTTGGATAGGTCCACAAATATCCCCTTGAATCCTCTGAAGAAACTTAGGAAGGTTGTGAATAATCTTTGTAATTGAGGGTTGAGTATTCTACTCCCCTAATGAACAAGTTTTGCATGGCGGGAATCCAACGTATGAAGGTAAATGATGCCTATGTGATGATTTAAAGATATGGCGCATTATATCACGTCCGGGATGTCTCATACAGTCATGCCAAAGTAGCAAAGTTCTCTGGAACTCAGGTACAGGGCTGGCCACATGGTGGGCTTCTATGCCGCGAATGGTTGTGATGTACAACCCACTCGGAAGACGTTCCAACTTCTCGTGAATATGCTTCTAATCATACTCGTAAGAAGTGATACAAAGAAATTTAGAACCATTCTCTTCAGTGGTTTCAATATGATATTGATTATCTCGAATATCTCTAAAACTCAGCAGCGTTCTTCTAGAACCTGAAGAATATAGAGCATATTTAATGGTTAAGAATGTACCATTAGACAACATGATACGGGCCTTTTTGTATCCTTCAATCATGTTGGATGAGCCTGAAAGAGTCATCAGAGGTGCTTTCTTAAGTACGAAGTTAGTAAAATAATGTCGCTCATGCAATATGGTGTGCGTGGTAGCACTATCAGCCAAACAATTAACTACCCCACTAGACATACCTAGAAATAAATTGATTGAATTGGTCACATGCATAAATATAATTTCATTCATTCAACTAATCAATTCGAGAAATAATATCCATAAAATAACAATCCATAATTCAAAACAAACGAAAACCAAACAAATTATTCCAAATACTTAGAAAACTTGTCCAAAATTAAACCATAAACCTAAAAAATTAGGGGGGGGTTCGGCCACTAAGGGTAAAACACCCTAAAACATGTCTAGAAGAATAAAAATTATTCGTCCATAAGAGCTTATGCCTCTTAAAAATCTAATATCTCCATGGATACAGTAGCATCTTCGGGATGTTCCACACGTGCAAAGTTAGACACGTGACGGGAATGATACTTGGCAATGGCCTCGGGGGTAGCTCTGCATACACGTGACCAATAATCCTTTGATTCACTGCGGTAACACATGTCCATTTCAGTGGAAGCTAATTGAACAGTAGTTTTTCCCTTGTTCTTGAATTTTGGGGCCTTTAGGGCAAAGGGTTGGCGATTTTGGGTCAAATTTCCTCCCTTGGGTGGGCCTTAGCTCTGTTGACCTTGGGCCCATGGTGGGGCCCATTACCATGGCTACGACAATTTTTTCATCGTTTATGGCTGCTAGAATTGGTCTCATCCACTTCAGGCCTAGCATTTGATCCAGTGGGCATCAAAAGCTGGTTTTGCTTTTCAGCGAGAAGTAAAATAGAGATCAAATCCAAAAATTTTGTGAACTTTTGTGCCCTATATTGTTGTTATAGGATAATATTGGTGGCATTGAAGGTCGAATAGGTATTCTCTAGGAGATCCTATTCGGTTAAGTCCTCTTTACAAAACTTAAGCAGTGATCGGATTCTACAAACTGTAGAGACTTAAAGTCTTGGAGGCATAAATGTTACCAGTCGTGTCTTGTCTTTCTGGTAATCAAAACGATTGGTTAGAACAAGCCAGAGGGTGCGTGGGTCCTCCTCAGCGAGGTACTCAGTCTGCAGTGCATCATGGATGTGTTTTCAAATGAAGATCATGGCGATAGCTTTCTGAGCTTCATCGACGGGTTTCTCGTCGGCAAGTGCCTCATTGGTGGCTCTAATACCCTTTACAGTAAAATGGAGCTTCATGTCTTGAACCCACTTCATGTAGTTTCTTCCAAATACTTTCAGAGTGGTGAAATCAAGCTTGTTTAACTTCGACATGCCCCTAAGATAGAGGGTACAACAAAACGTAGTTAGTCATATGGTAATCCATAGACATACATTATAGAACATTCAGGTTCTATAGACATGTATTGATTTAATTTAAACATGAAAGCTACAGGTTTCATGTGGTAAGTTTTGAGTGAAAACTTCAGGTTTCAAAGACACTAAATATGAAACTACAGGTTCAATTTAGTTCTATGAACGATTAGTTCATAAAGGAGAGATTCTTGGAAGAATACAGAATGTAATATGCTGATTGAAGTGTAGTTGATTTAAGTTGCTTTAGGAACTCAAGTGTGAGAATTTCGGGACTACGAAAAGATGTCCACAGTTCAAAGTATACAAATAAATTATTGGATCGTTAATGTCCAAAAGTGATATTCATGTCAATAATTTTGAATTAATTATCAGATTAATAGACTGCATATCACTTTTAATTAATTCAATAGATCAGTGTCGATTGTGGAAGCAAAATAATGACAAACGGGTCACGGAAGGACTGCAGGCCTCGGGCCGTGTGGTTGGGGAGCCTAGCAGACAAGGCTGCTAGCATTTGGGTTGAATATGTGGACACGAGGCAGACCCAAGAAAATTTGGCCATGGGTTGGGTCTAGGAAAGCCAAGCATAGCAGCAAAGGCTGCAGGCAAGTGGGCCGAAGGTTGGGGCAAAGCCCAGTTGGCTACGGGCTACTGCAAGCAGTCAAATCATGGGGAAAAAGGAAGCCCAGTAGCATTGGGCTGTTGAATCGGGCCAGGGTTCTTGGTTGGGCTAAGGGACTTCAAGCCCATAAAACTTATTAGGCCGAAGGCCTGGGGTGTATGGGTCTGCGCAATAAAGCCCAGAGGTTGCTGCCATGTGGTCCAAGGGTGTCAAAACGACACCATGTCATGATATGCTCCTTGCGAATGGGCTTCAGGCCAGCGGTGGCCCAGAACTGCCACGGTGGTGGTACCACGGTTGTGCTACACCATTTCCAATACCTTTTTTTTTTAACTTCTTTAAGGTTTAAGAAACCCAAATTGCTTCTAATTTATGAAACAATTGCGTAATGCCATAAACGTATATATATTGACAAATATATAAAACATATACAATATATATATATATATATATCGGAAGGAAAATATAAATATAGGGGGTTCATGCATCATGGGGAATGTTTTCATGCTTTGTGGACGTTTCAAATGTCTTACTTTATTTTAAGCGTACCTGATTAGCAGAAAAGAAATAAAAACCTTTGAATTTTGTAGAAGAGAGCCTCCTCCTATGACCTTTCAGTTCCTTAGCTTCTGGCAAGAGCATGCTGATAATGTATTGTAGGCCTATTTGACTAAACTATTCTAGGGGAATAGAGAGGGGGAGGCCGGCGGCAATAAGAGAGAAAAGAGAGATTTAATTGTGAGGTGTGTGTTGTATCACCCCATTGTGCCCTTATTTAGACCATCTCTAACCCTGACCTAAAACCTAAAAATATTTAGCCCAGAAAATTTAGGTTTTAGCCTAGAAACAACTTTTCTACTCCAACCCTTTTGGCCTAAAATTTTAGCCCCAGATTATCAAAAAATGAATTAAGGCTAATTTTTTTTTAAATTAACTTTTTAAAAAAAAAATTATGTAGACTATCCTAAATTAATTTTATGAACATTTTAACCTAAAAATATTTAAATTCCAATAAAGTTTGAAAAATCACTAAATCAATACATGAAAATCATGATAAACCACATAAACTTAAAAAAAAAAGACAATTAATAAACCACATAAACTTAATACAATCGAAAACTTATAGACTACATAAACCTAATAATGATATCCATCATCTTGACTTGGTGGTGGACTTGGGTGATAGTCTTGAGATGAATCATCATCTTGAAATATACTCCTTGTGGCTCTTTCGTAAAATTTCTTTTGCTTACCACGTAAGTATCTCTTCCTCTCTGGAGTGTATTTGTCGAGGTCCTCCATTATCAAATTAGTTTTGTAGCTTTCTTGCTCCCTATCCCCTTCTTGCTTCATGGCCAAAAATATTTGGGCCGATTCTTCTTGCCGACGACACTGGTTTTCTTTCATTCTTGCCATTTCGCTAGCAAATTATGCACGTATCGGATCTTGGGACTTCCCTTTTCTCTTTGCTTCCTTTTGCTTATCTCTACCCGAGGGCCTTGGCAAAGAAGAAGTTGGGCTCATTTGGTCGATACCTTCATTGTCGGCAAAATTCACACCCTCATTGACATCATTTGGGGGTGGGGCTTCATTATGAAATAATCTTCCACATTGTTGATTCGCATCGGTTCCCCACCTCGGACAATTCTTGAGAATGTTCCAAGCATGATGCAACTTAAAAGCTTGATTTGTTGGTGTAGTTCTTGTCTTGTAAATTGCCATTGCTTTGTCACCCTATGCAACAAATACATAAAAATAATTAGTTGCAAAATATTATTATGTACATGACAAGTAAAATATCAACAAAGAAACTCAAAATTTTTTAGGCGCCCCTTCTACCAGGCATGTCAACCATGGCTCTCTCCAAGCTTCCCTTCCACAAAGTGCACGCTTTGTTAATAATCTTCCACCGATCATAAACACCACCAACTTCCCTTCGACTGGCGTTGCAGTTTTCATGGAACTTATCAACGATTTTACCCCACAAATCCTTTCTATTTTGATTGGTGCCAACGGCACCATCTTCACTAATAGAAATCCATGCCAAACATAAAGCAATATCTTCATCAAAGGTCCAATTACGACCTCTAACATGCTCTTTTGCCATCTTAAAAATTTTGGAAATGAGAAGAAATGGTAGAAAGAAAAATTGGAAGAATTGTAGGAAAAAAGTGAGTTTTGTGTGGATGTTTGAACAAATACATAGGTATTTATAGAGTTTTTTGTTGAATTTTAAGTTAAATAATTTTTTTTAATTATTTTAGCTGTTGGATTTAAATTTGGACCGTTAGATCTTTTTTTTACCGTTAGATTTGATTATATTCGATCTAAGCCGTTTGATTCAATATATATACACATAAAAAACTAAAAAAAAAAATTGAACTTGGATGATATAAAGTAGCCAACGACTATTTTTTGCATTGGGCTGATGATATAAAGTAGCCAACAACTACTTTTTGCATTGAAAGTTGGGGGAACACCCCCACGTGGGGTTGCTTTTCTTCAGCAAAAATGTGGGGCCCATTTTACTTTGTGGCTTAAAATGTGACAGGAATTTCGCCCCCATTTGGGTTTTAGGTTTTAGATTTATTTTAGGTCATGGGTTGGAGTGGGTTTTGAAGGGGGGGGAGGGGAATTTTAGGTTGTAAGTCATGGTTGGAGTTGGTGTTATAGTAGTAGGATAGGTAGAATCCTTACCCTTTTAAGATTACAACTCTAATAGATAATTAACTACTAATAGAAATATAAGAGATATTCCTAGATCCACTCAGATTTACACAATCACATTCATATTATAAATATGACTGCAACTATTAATGGTTATTTAGCAGAGACCTTTTTTTCCTTTGTTTTTATTAGGCAATCTTAAATTAACAGATAGTTTTGAGTTTGGGAGACGCCTATATATCAGGGAAGTGAATGTATCAAGTGGATGTCCCAAGCTACACAACTCACATTTTTATTGGCTAGCAGAAAGAAATCTAGATTTTAGAGAGATATTATTCTGACCTCTTGTATTTGCTGGTTGGCTGGTGAGGAGAGATCGATGGCAACATGTTATGGCCTATCCATGTGTTTATGGCCAAAACCAAAAACCCCACCTTCATTCACAAATCTATCTTCCCCTCTCTTCCCTCTCCCTTCTCTCCCACACAGAAAACCCGACACCATCAGCTTGTCATCGTCTTCATCTGCCTCCATGGATTCAGCCTTGAGCAACGAAGTGGCTCAAGACTTCTCTCCCTTCCTCAAAATATACAAAGATGGTAGAGTGGAGAGACTTTCAGGCACTGATGTTGTTCCCACATCACTCGATCCACAAACAGGCGTCGAATGTAAAGATGCCGTGATTTCTGCCGAAACCGGCGTGTCAGCCAGACTCTACATCCCCAAAACCAAAATTACCACAAACTCAACAAAGCTTCCTCTCCTTATTTACTATCACGGGGGTGGATTTTGCATGGGGTCACCGTTTTGTGCCTACTACCACAACTATCTCACAACCCTAGTTGCCGAGGCAAATGTTGTTGCTGTCTCTGTTGATTACAGGAAGGCCCCAGAGAACCCTCTGCCTTTAGGGTATGATGATTCATGGGCTGCTCTCGGTTGGGTTCAATCCCATATTGAAGGGCAAGGGCCTGAAGAGTGGCTAAATTCATATGCTGATTTCGAAAGAGTGTTTTTTGCTGGTGACAGTGCTGGGGCTAACATAGCTCATCACATGGCTGTGAGATTAGGGCATGAGGGTTTGGTTGGTGTCAATCTCAAAGGTATTATTTTGGTGCATCCTTATTTTTGGGGGTCAGAACCAATTGAGGGTGAGACTGATGTGGTTGAGAATAGGGCAAGGGCTGAGGCTATATGGCGGTTCGCTTATCCGACTACTAGCGGAGCGGATGACCTGCTTATAAACCCGGGAAAGGATCCGAAGCTGTCGAAATTAGGGGCAGAGAGAGTGCTGGTTTGTGTTGCTGAGCAAGATGCGTTGAGGCAAAGAGGTTGGTATTATAGTGATTTATTGAGGAAAAGTGAGTGGGGAGGAAATGTGGAGGTTGTGGAGTCTAAGGAGGAGGACCATGTATTCCATTTGAACAATCCCGTTGGAGACAATGCTGTGGCTTTGCTCATGAAAATTGCTTCCTTCCTTGACCAGGATATATAAATGCCTGAAATTGGGTTCTATATTTCTAAATTAATGGTAGTTTTAATAAGTCTTTAGTTCTGTAATAAGCAATAAAAACCTGCAATTTGAATTTGCTCTTCTCAGCAATTCGACCACTCGTTTTTAGAGTGATCACACTCACTTCATTGCTGTACTTTGATCCCTTTCTTGATTATTGTACGCTTTATTGGAATTTACTATTCTAATTTATAGAGAAGCGAATTCAAACTTAAGTACGAGCACAAAACTCTAAGCCAGACCTGTATCTTTTATTAGGCTACTTTATTAGTACCATGAATATTATTGAGTTGAGTACAACTATATCTAATGGTTTGAGCATGACTTGTGTGGTGCACTTTTTTCCTAGATAAAAATTGACTTTTCAAAATACCCATTGACCATATTTTTTAATGCAAACTGCATTGAAGAGGAGGAATCAAATGTATGACATTGGATGTAAAAATAAAGGGTAAATGATATTTTAACACCTCAATTTTCTGTCCTATAACAATTTCATATCTTATCTTTTAAACATTGTAATTTCATACGTCAATTTATAAATTTGTTGCAATGCTAGAACTTCGTTAAAAAATTCGTTAATTTTTTCGTTAACTACTGATGTAGCAAGCGTTAAGCCCACCAAATTTGCCATGTAGACTAACAGATTAAATTAATTAATAGAAAATAAAAAATTTAAAGGTCACTGTCAACAATCCTATGCAATTCCATCAATTACTTCTGAATTTTCACACACATGCTTTGAAGGTTAGGTTTTCCTAATGCATATTCTCCTTGTGATGTTAGAGGGAAAACGTATATATAACATGCAATCTGTTTGTGATGTTCCGATCAAATATAAACATGCAAGACTCATTAAGTTTTTTGAAAACCCTTTGAAAAACCATGCAACCCTTAAAAGCATGATGTTCGCCTTAAGTGAACTTACAGTTACTAATCACAAGAAGCCCTCCTCAATTTCAGGGTGATATTCCAACAGAAGTTGTATCAAATTACTTGTCTAATTAACCTAATGGTGGCCAATCACTAAGTCAATTAGATAGTTTGTACCTGTGATTAATAATTCAAAGCAAGCATGCATCCATTCATAAGCAAATTAATAAAATCACATATTCATGCTAAGGCTTATGGCCTAACCCTAGCAATAAAAATTAGTTACGCATACTCATAATAAAAACTAGAGAAAATATTATTATTAAGAAAAATATCGGAAGAACCTTAAAGTAAAAGTCTGAAATTCTTCAAGAACCCTTACCAAGTTCTTCTCTCCCAAACGCGCATAAAGGAACTCTCCTTATGGCCGGCTAAAAACTTTATTTATATTACATAAGCATTCTAGTTATCCCTAATAAAAGTCATAGGGTTTGACTAGGAAACCAAATAAAAATAAACTAAACTAGAAATAAAAACCCAATTAGGCTAGGAAAATCTACACTGCAACTGTGCAGCCACATCTCCAGAAAAAGCTGAATCCAAAATAGGTCATCTTGGGCTCCAAAACTGCAATCAAGCCCGTAATGTCACTTTTCTAACACCGCACACTGCTCATTTATTCCATCACCAGAAAATAACCGCTTAGTAGAAAAATCTGATATTTCGACACAATCAAGCTAAACGACTCACGAATGTCTCCCAACTAGAAATTGTTCCAAAATTCATCCATTTCATCACGTTTTGCCTCAGAGGATGTCGAAAGTCCTATATAGAAAATACACTTCAAAGTATCAAAATTCTTTCGAAGTAATAACCATAATAAACTAAGATTAGGAAAAAAATATATATGATATAAAAGTGACTCATCAGTGGGCGAGCAGGAGGACGTGAATTCTAGATCTTGAAAAGTCTGCGACAAACAATATAAAATTCTCAGAAAAACCAAATAAAAAACACAAAAACCCCAGAAACCCAGACTTCCAAAAAACCAAAACAAAAAACCCTAGAAAGACAAAATCTAGAACGAAAAACATAGATAAAAAACCATAAAATCTAGAACATTCAAGAAATTAACTTAAAATTTAAAAAGTAAAGAAATTAAATTTCAAAAATTCAAGAAATCAAATTTCAGAAATTACCACAATATCATCATTGCTAGAAGTGGCCATTTGAAAATTCAACCAGAACTTCGAAATTTTGAAATCCTCCATAATATTATACGAAGAATGGGAGTTCATTCTAGTCCATTTTCTTTTTCTCTTTCTTTCCCTTTTGTTCACTTCATTTTTCTCTTTTTCTAGGTTCATACCAGGACCACCACTACTACAATTAGCAGACCATTGTAACATCCCACATCGCCCAGGGGAGTGGATCCTCTAAGCCTTATATGTATATTCACATCTCTACCTAGCACGAGGCCTTTTGGGAGCTCACTGGTTTCGGGTTCCATCAGAACTCCGAAGTTTAGCGAGTTCGCCCGAAAGCAATCTCATGATGGGTGACCCACTGGGAAGTTCTAGTGTGAGTTCCCAGAAATAAAACCGTGAGAGCATGGTCAGGGCCCAAAACGGACAATATCATGCTACGACGGAGTCGAGGCCGGGATGTGGTGGTGGCCCGGGCCGGGATGTGACACCAACCATCATCATCACCATCACAGATATATTTCCCCAACGCGTGTCAATTATCACCATGTGTAGTGGATATGGATTTCATCGAAGACCAAATTAAAAAAAAAAAAAAAAAAAGGGAAAAAACACATTTTCCAATTCATTACATAACAGTCAATTTGACGGATTTTTAATGGAAGTCTAACATTGCAATGAATTCGTAAGTTGATGTATGACATTGCAATGTTTAAAAGATGAGGTATGTGTTTGTTATGCGAGCCAAAATTGAGGTGGAAAAAAGTAATTTACCCAAATAAATGTTCTTAACCATTTTAGCTTATTTTTTCTTACATAAGGAATGTTAACAACGCTATGTATCCAAATGGCACGGTCAGGCTCTGAAGACTGAGGGGTAGGACCATCTTATTAGTGGCCTAGAAAAAAAAAATTGAGAGTTATCTCAGCAGTTCTCGGTCTATGTTGATCTCAACAATTGAGATCGTAATGGCGTCTAAGAGCCACAAACCCTTTCAATTGCCACCTAAGTGGGCTCTATTCGGTTTACCCAAGTAGCTCAGGCCGTTGGAGCCAACGGCCAAGCAACTCGGGGTTTGGCAGCTTCCTATTTTGCACATTTGGCATTTTCAAAAGTGGCTCCAGTAGGTCCTCCTTCATCAACTTAGTAATGGTTTCTGGGGCAAGTTTCTTGA
Source organism: Malus sylvestris (assembly GCF_916048215.2). Lineage (NCBI taxonomy): Eukaryota > Viridiplantae > Streptophyta > Magnoliopsida > Rosales > Rosaceae > Malus > Malus sylvestris. Next base: position 13,294,285 of record NC_062269.1, read on the forward strand.
CAATGGTCCAAGGATTTAGTGTTTCAACTTTTGTTCATTAAGGTATCTGGAAGAGCTTGACTGTTTGGTGCTCAACTGAATCCTTGATAGATTGGAGCTCATAGGAGATCTTTAAAAGCTTGGATGCAAATGCGCATGGTTTCTAGAGAAGTTTTGAAAGTGCAAAGAATAAAGAAAATATCTAGTTTTTTATGCCAAGATAAGTGGAGGAAAATCAAGAAAAATCTTTGAGAAATCCTCTAATCATCATGTTTTTGAATTTCAAGGCATCTGAGCCACCTTCACAACACCCAATTATGCACAAAGCTAACGTGTCTCGGCTTTCAAGGCACATCTATCAAAGAGGGAAGTTTCGACGACCGATGCGTCTGGAGTGTGAGGTGTGTGAAACAGCTGAAGATAAAAAGGCATCATGAGGACTCGACGCGTGGCACTATTATCGTTGTCCAGGGGGTAGTGGCGTGTATGTAAGGAGCATGTGTATATATGCTGGTGAATTGGTGGTTAGAAGATAGTGACTTCTTTAAAACCTTTTGGCCAGATGTCTATGGCCAAAGATTTCATAAACGAAGGGCAATATTTGGGCGTGGGTAGAGCAAGGTTATAAACCCGAAAAAGGGTTTGGATTCTTAGCTTAATTTTTAGTCTTTTAAATAGAATAGATTCCAATCCATGAATTATACTCGATCCTTGAATCTACAATGAAAAACGTTGTCATGTGTGGCCACCCCGCGATCGTGACCTATCATGCCCTTATCCAAGATTAAGTCGAAACCAAAGATTAGGACATGATAAGGTGGTATCATAGCACAGTTCATATGTTGTTTATGTTATTCCCTGCTGTTAGTAGTACTTACTAACATTTTAATTTAACTAAAGGGATCTTAATATTGATTTTTTATTTTATGTATATTTGAATCGGTAGTATTTGGTGCAACATTAACATTGTATCTTCACATTTTAATTTGTTTAGATTAAAGTTAAAGTGTGAATCACATTCTAATCCTGGGTTTTGACTTAATCTTGGATTAGGGCATGACATAACCTCCAAGGGTAAAATGCCTTTAGTTTGGGACCTGGCAGGAACAAAGCTGCCCATAGTAATGCCAAATGGTATAAGTTCATCCTTTAACCGTTTTAGCATCTTCATGACCGAGACTAGCATGATGTTCAATATTCCTCTCAATCCACCAACACATTAGAAATTGGAAAGCCTTCTATGTATGGGGTTGCGTATAGAGGTTTTAGAAATAGGTTAGTGGCTGGCGGGTGTTCTAGGGAAAACTTTGGACAAGGCGATCTTGAGTCGTTCTTCTTGGCTAACCTTCTCGACCGAGTCAATTGTTACAAAATTCATGCGAGCCAAATTGTCGACAATAACATCCCTTTCAAAAAATTTTGACTGATAGTGCTTGACTAAAACTCAAGGGGATGAACACGTGCCATATTGATTTCTATATTGTCTAAGACTGATGGTCCTGTTGCAGCATCATAGACTTTCTCATTTAGACTTTCTTCATTACTAGATGCAACATCCTCGTCAGAATTAGACTTTTCACTTGTGATAAAAGATGATGTTGGCTTAATACTTTTATTCTCGACGGTCAAATTGAGAATAGCTATCTTGTCTGACAACTTGACTATGATTTTAGTTGCTTCAACTAGAACCTTCTTATTAATTTGACGTTGGTAGGCAATTTTAGCATCTCGAGTGCCTAAGTAAGTATTGAATTGCTTTTTTTTCTATCTCTACTTTAGTAAGACCAAACAATGTGATGGTCGAGAATACATAGAAATGTCCACTAGGTATCATAGGTCATCTAGAGAGAAAGGAAGCTTCTTAATGTCTATGTCAACATATGGTTTGACCACGAATCCTAGCACCTTGGTTTCACAGATGTGCTGAAATTTGGATAAAATTGCTAGATCATAATTCTTTTGAGTCATCGCTTCTTCAGCCACAAGGCTAGTTAGAGCCAATTCGACGCACTCTTGGCATTCCTTAGGAAAACCATACAAATCATGGGCCAGATACTTTTTGTAAAACTCTATCATATATTCCAGCGATTTGCTAGTGAAAAAAAGATGCCTACTTTGTTGAATCTTGATTAATGGTTCCTTTGGGGAAAAGGGAAAAAGGTTTTCTTCAGCATTCTTAGCATATTATTCGATTCATGCTTTTAGCTCTCCAGGATGAAGTGAAAGCTTAATCCTTCTCTTAGATTCTTTAATTGTTTGAACAACCTCTTTCTTTCCTTCGGCAATTTCAGTAATGATTAAAAGAATCAGTTCCTTAGAATCCACCTCCATTTTTTTCTCTAGGCTGCCCAACTTAAGCCATGTCTTTTTGAATACTGGTAGCTTTGGCACGATGCCGAGCTTCAAGTCGTGCTGACTTTAAAACTTTTGAGATTTTGGCATTATGGTATATATGTCAGCTGACAAATTGTAACTGTGCCACTGGTTTTCTCGAGGCTATGGGAGCTTGAATGTTTCTTTTGTTGGTGATGTACTTAATACTGACGATGCTCTTGAATTGCCAGTGTTGGAATCCAAGTATTCCTCGTCGTACGTCAAGTAACTATTGAACTAGTGGCTTCTGAGCATCCATTCATGGGCCGAGTCTCACAAATACCCTTGTTTGATCCTGCTTAGAAGTGTGGCTACTTAGTTAGAATGCATAAGGCTTTGAACTACTTCGTTTGGTGTCTCGCAAATACCCAGTTTTAGCCCAATGATTGTGACTTCATATTTGCACCGACTGCAAAGCATTATTGGTGTGTTAAAGCAACCTGACTCCTGACTCTCGGATTCTCGTGTTATCCTAACTCTCGACTCCTGGATTTGCGTGTCAGAATAACCTTCAGTGTCTTATCCTACATAGGTATGAAGGCATTGACCATGTTGACAGTGGCTGGTGGGAAGGAATCATTGTTAACCAACATCTATGCCTTCTCTAGAAAATTGAGCTTGCCTTTATTGATCCAATCCTTGATAGCATAACGAAGCATAACGCAATTGTTGGTTGCCTTGTTGTTGGAATTGTGAAATTTGCAATAAACCTTTCCTTTTATGTCCTTGGCCCTAGGTATAACATGACATAGCTGAAGTTTGATTATCTTTGTCGTAAGGTTGGGCTGTAACCTCAACCAAAGCTACCTTTATCTTAATATCCTTTGTATTCGCATGAGACAATTCCTTGCACACAAATGGCTTATCAATTATGATTTCAACAGCATCTATACTCGCATACGGTGCCCCCATGTCTTCAGCTGAAACGTAACTCATGATCGGATTTTTGTATAGCTTTCCTTGGTACACCGTCTTAGTTGATAATTCTTCTTTGAGCAACGAGTCATATTGCTTGACGTGTTGGGCTAATTTGTACATATCATAAAAATTCATTATGAGGAATTTCTTTGGGGATTCCATTTCGAGACCGTTCAGGGCAATCCAGACATATTCTGGCTCAGAATGAGGAGCTAAGGGCTAGTTTTTAGCTAGCTGGAAATGATATAGATATTTGGCAGGTGATTCATTTGGTGCTTGGGCCAATCTTGCCAACGATGAGATCGAGACTTCCATTCCAACTCGATAGAATTGCTTATGAAACTTCCTGATCATGTCGTCCCAAGTTTGAACTAAATTTAGTGGCCAATTGATGTATGATGAAAAAGCAATTAAGGTATCACCATCGAACACTTGTCTGACTAGCTCTAATGCAAGTGAGACATTGTTGGAAATGTGCCATCAAGCCAATCATGAGATGATACTTTACGAACATTTCACATATTAAAGTAATCTAGTTTAAGGTAAGAGCATAGATTATTGTTTAAAGTCGTCGCATTAAATATTATTGTTGGAAATATGCCCTAAAGCTAATCATGAGATGATACTTTAACAAGGATATGTAATTAGGAGAATGTGATCTAAAGAAGTTAGATTCATGAGACCATTCTCCTTCATACACATATCTGAAACATTCCTAATCATAGGATTGACAATTATGTATGTACTCAATAGAGAGTGAGTCCACTAAACACGATCTACAAGAAGCTCTCATACTTATGTCACATGAGAACTCATGGTTGGAATAATGTAAAGTAGTCATTTGACCTGAAAATTCATAATTGTCTTGTGGTTAGGTCCTTAGTCTCTCACTATGTTAAAAGGCATTCCATTTGAGGGTGCCCACCGCCCGGCTCATTGTAGCTTCATCCTTGCCTAAGGTAGCTACATAGTTGATAGCTTTGTTGAACATGTAAAAATGGTTTTAGTATGTATTATGTGGGTGAAAATGTGCATCGAACTTTCATGAGTCCTCTTTGAATGTTCTTCATCGTTCTTCATGAGTTCAAGAAAAGTGTTTGGATTTGATACACAAATGTTGTGGGCAACTTGACGGTGTATGTTTGTGTGCATTTTGTTCACACAACACCATATCCTCACACTTTTGAAACTTTGAAATTTTTTCTAATTTTGAAATTTTTAAAAACTTTGAAATTTTGAACTTTAAATCTTAGAATTTTGAATTTTGATAATTGAAATGTCACCAAATTTTCACTCATCCTCACCCTTCCAAAACCAGCCACTCTTTAAAGAAAGGGTCATTTGGGGCTTTATGCAATTATATGGAGTTATGTACTTTTGTGTATTTGCATTTCAAGCCAAAAGTTTATGCATTCGCATTTAGGCCCTCATTCACTGAAGGGAACAAAGTCCTTTGAATGAAATTTTATTTGGTCATGAATGTTTGGGGTTCTATTGTAATAACTTAAACGTATTTTTGAGTGTTTACATTTGCCCCTAAAGTTTATGAATTCGTATTTAGGTCCTCATTCACTGAAAGATGAAATTGTTTTGTTCTTTTCATGAGACTTAAAATATGCATGAGTCTTAGAGATCTTGTTGTGATTATGTGAGGTTATAAACTCTCATGTATTTGCATATGAACCTGAAAGTTAGTCTATTTGCTTTATGACCCAAACTTTGGGGAAAATTGCATTTCACCCCTATTCCCTAACAATCTATTTGGATAAGTAAAAAACACATAATTTCATTCAAAGCCGGATATTCATAATGGGAAAGCAATTTTCCCTCGTTTGGAAACTTCTAGCGAAAGAAAAGGAAGAGACATGGAAATTGAGGATGGAGATTCCCAAGTTTAATTTCTGTCTAAAAAGTGTAATTTCACAATTCCAACGATCGCGAGAATCGTACATTCGTATGTGGGAATTCTTGCCCGCGCCAATTTTCATGATTAGGGCGCCAAATTTCACGAGAAAAAGGGCTGCATAGTCTACTTTATACACTCTCCAATCTTTGACGGTATTTTTGCCTCGTGCATCATCTTCTTTCTTATTCTAGGTCAAGGTATCTACTCTCTTTCTTGAATTACTTTTAGCTTTTTGGTATACTTGGCAATTGTTAATTTTGCTGTGCTTATTGCGTTTTTTCTCTGATTGAATTTTGTATTGGATCTGTAACATTTTACTTTGCTATACCCTTATCTGGGAAAGGTGGAAGGTTTAGGGTTAAGATCATTAATACCCGATTATTAGTCCCTAAAATGATTATTTGATCACCTGAAGAGTCGATGATTTGAACATGAAAGTCGACATCATGTTCTGCACTCTTTCTAGAATACACTCTGCCCTTTCATAACTAACTATTAGGAGTCTGTAGAAATATAGTATTTGGAAAAACTTTTTAGATTGTGACTTGTAAGAGTGATAACATTGTGCATCTATTGTGAATGATTTTCATACATTCAAACAGGTATGGCAAATACTGGTGTTGTAGACATACTAACGAGGTTAAAATAGAAGCGTGCTATAAATGAAGAGGAAAATAGAAAAAAAGGAAAAATTATTGTTAGTACAATTATACATGTCATTTCCATGGTCATGCATTGGTATAGGAAGAGTTTTCTTGTCAAATAACCTATAAATGATTAGTACCAATCAAGTCAATCTTTCCTCAGCCGATTGATTGATGGATAATATTCAACTTACATTGAACAATTACGAGTTAGCAAGAGTGCATTTAAGCAGTTATGTGAAATTTTACAAGGGATTAGTGGAATAGTTTGCACAAGAAACGTGTCCATTGGATAACCTGTTACAGTTTTTTTATTATACTTGCCCAAAACTTGAAGTTTAGAGTCATTGGTTTATACTATTATCGTTCCAAGGAAACAATTAGTCAGCAATATCACAATGTGGTACATGCAATGATGAAAATAAGTCAAGAATATATGAAGTATCAACCATGCGTTATTCGTAATTCTCAAAGAGAGAAGTGGTGATGTTTTAAGGTAATTAATCAACAACTAAACCAAAAAACAATGTCTTTGTTTGATATATTCATTAGTTTCTTAGACTTATCTTTTGTTTCATTTGTATGATATTTTTATTTAGAATTGTCTTGGACCACTTGATGGAATTCTCATTCCAGTAACAGTAATGACTGAGGAAAGACCAAGATATCGAGATAGAAAGGGTGATATATCCACTAATATGTTAGAAGTTTGTGGTTTAGATTTAAGATTTTATTTTATGTGTTACCCGGATGGAAAGGCTTTGCATTTTATGCTTGTGTTTTGCATGATGCTTTACATAGGAGTAATTGGTTTCATGTTCCAAATGGTAATGTACGATACCAATCAGTTTTACATCAAGAAAAAAAAATTAAAATATATCTAATTTTGTTCTCTAAATTTATCATAGTAGACAAGTATACTAATGGACCGGGTTTTTTAGCACTCTACCATAAAACTAGACATCGCTTAAAATAAAGGGTTGGAAACCATCGACCTGAAAACTACAAAGAATTATATAATTTGTGTCATTCAAGGGAAATGAATGTTATGGAGAAGGCATTTGGATTGTTAAAAAAGCGATGGAGCATATTACGCACCCCATCCTTTTTGGACACTAAAATACAAGTTAGGATTGTAAATGCATACTTTGTCTTGCATAATTTTATTAGAACTTAGCAAGCTGCTGATCCAGTTTTAGAAGTTCAAGATTTACAATTTTTAGCATCTGTGGACTCAGAGTTATTTAATCATTCAACAAGAGAGGAAAATGAAAATAACTTTGCTTACATCTGTTCAAGCTACTGTTGAATGGACATCATTTCGTGATACATTAGCATTGTAGATGTTCCACGATTATCAAGCTCAGAGAGCTACCAATAATTCCTAATGGAAAATTAATTCCTTTTAGTTTGTATTGTCATAGTGAATGTGGATTTCATATGAATACTATGGTTGTATGTGCTTTTTGAACATGTTATCTTTGATTTATAATGCTATTTCTTTAAAGATAATATGTGTGCTATAACCATTTTGTGAACATTTAATTTATGTCTAGATCAAATTTTCAAGCAACTACACTCAGGTTTTTGTAGCTTTGTTCCGTATTATAAATGTATGAATGTGTGTTCATACTCATATTGTTGACATGAATGTGTCTATGATTGACTTAACGTCACAATTGAAATATGTTTTAAGTTAGGAGTAATGGAATGATACAATAGAAAACCAGTATGCAAAACAAAAACCAAGGATAAAGAAAAAGAAACAAGAAATTGAAACTAAAGGAGAAGAAAATAATTATTTGAGATGGAATATAGATATGAAACGTGCTTTGGTTGACATACTTCGCGAAGAACAAAGACTAGGAAACAAAGGAAATGGTGGTTGGAAGACAGCTGCTTATAATTATGTTTTAGCCATATTATCTTCTCAATTTGATATTCATCTAACTAATGATAACATTCGAAATCATGTGAAGTCTTGGAAAAAGTTCTATGCAATAGTGAGTGATATACTAAGCTAAAGTGGATTTAGTTGGGATCCAACTAAAAAGGTGATAAGTGTAGATGAAGACTATATCTGGAAAGAGTGTGAAGGTAGGATAAATTCATTGTTTTACTTTTGTTTGTGTGATATCTTAATCTGTTCATCCAATTTTATTTAATTTTAGGGTATGAATATGGACTGATAACATGTCACGAATCAGAGTAATTTGTGTATGTTTTGAAATTACCTGCATGCTATCTAAAATGATTATGAAGAAGTACACTAATGTTAAAAAAAAATAAAAAATAAATAAAAAAAACTTATCATTTGGATTGCGTGCCAAAAGAAAAAATACGAAGGAAAGTGAATCATTTAAAATACAAAGAGAAAGCCAACAAGTTTTGTTGATATGCTAAAAGCTTCTTATGCTTTTAGCTTAAGGTTTGATTGATTTGCTTATGATTTGCTTATTGATTTTTTATGTTTTGATTATGATGTGGTAAAAACTAACACACAAATTAAACCCTATTAAGACAGTTGTAGTATGAGCAAGTAGGGATCGTTCTAGGCCGGGGATTAGGAGGGATGCTAATCAACACTAATTAGACTTAAAAACTGAAAACTAAGCTAAACTGACACTAAACATAAGGGGGGAAGTTTTTGGACGAATTCTAACTTAAAACAAGTAAATTGAAGAAACAAATTAAGTTTGGTACGGAAATTGGGTGAAAGACTAGTTAGAGGGTCCTTCTCCACACATGACACATATGCATACAAATCGATTTCCAGTTATTCTTTCTATAAACCATGAATGACAATGCCCCAAATTAATCGTGAAAAGCACAAATTAACTTTCAGATTTTCCAAAATTCATTGAATTGGACTCAGCGACACAACTAAATTATTCTTATCAAGTTCCCTATATGAACTGCATGATAAAGATACATATTAAAGATCATTAAGTTATGTGAAAATATATGCATTGACAAGGCATTCGTAACTATGAACTGCATGATACTCCTGCTAGGAATTTACTTAACACAATTATAACTAGTGACTTTTACTACTTGCAAATATAAGTTCATAACGATTAGGTGAAATTCCCTTATATTCTAGCATCAAATCCTTGCATGCAAACTAAGTATGCATCCTTAATCAACACACAAGAACAAGTTCTCAATAAAACAAATAAGTACATCGCATTCATATTTTACAAAACAATAACTGGATGTAATCAATTCATACGAAACATATGATCATGGCTTCGAATTCACCTCTAAATAAAACGAAAATAGTTCCACATGTTTGCAATTAAATGAAACCAATCTAACTTAAACATTAAACTAAAACTAAGGATAGAAAGAACCCAGAAACGCTCCAGCATTCCAATGGCCTTAGATGGCAGGTCACGGCACAAAGCTCTTCTTCTCCTTCCTTCCTTGCAAAGCTGCGACACTCTTTATATTTTTTATTCTGAATTTCTCTCCTAAAGCTCTCTCCATGAATTTTGCGGCAAGGGTGTGTATTTATAGGGTAGATACACAACACAAAGTTGTAAAGGAGAATGACTTGGTGCGGCAGATTCCTAGCGGGAAATGGATAGGGTGGTTCAGCACAATCTTAAGGCTTCTAGAACTAGATAACAGGTGGTTTAATATGAAAAGGAATCCCCCTTGCAGCTAGAAATAAGGTAGGATAAGATAAGATAAGGTTAAGTTGAGATAAAACAGGACTGGATAAGATAAGATAAGGTTAGTTTGGATAATGTTCCCTCTTTTTAGCTGATTCCTTATCTTCCAAGTCTTGATTTAATTTCTCCATATTTGTAGCACATTCCTAGCCTCTTTAAACTTCAAAAACGTCCATCCAACCTGCTCCATGCGTATGTTATCCATTCCAAATCCAAAACTGCTCTAAAATGCTCCAAATTGCCATTTCTTGTCACCTTTGCCAATTGGACCTACAAACACATGAAAATAGCTTAAAACACTCTTATAAATTGAAACTGGCTAAGTAAATGCAAAGAAGTAAACTAACAAAGTCGTATAAATATGCTCCTATCAGATTGGTAGTCATATATTGGTGCTAAAAGCTTTCGTTGGAAGGTCATTTCAAATTGGGATGGATGTAGTGGATTTATGTGGCAAAGATAGAGCTACGGGTGAGGGTGCTGAAATAGGTGTAGAAGCCATTGCGATTATGACTCATCCACATAATGAACCTAATCATATTGATTTGGTTGATGATATGCAAGATTTAGAAGATATTAAAATTATTAATGAGATTTTGCCTATTTCAGCCAATGGTCAAAAGACTCAAAGCATAAGAAGGCTATCAAGTTTTACAAAGAGTAAACCAATCACCCCTAAAGATGTGATTGCAGATTCACTTGCCAAGATGGCTTCATCCTTTCAAGACTATATTTGTGCAGACACAAACTGATCCAACAAAGGTATATGATGAAGTAAATGCAATAGCAGATCTCAATGAAGAAGACCAAATCAAAGCATGTGCTTGGTTGATAAAAAATGACAAGCAATTTCTCATGTTGAAGACACTCCCAATTGAGAAGAAATAGAATATGGTATTGTTGCTTACTTCACAAGGCACATAGGATTGTTTGTCATTATATATTTCTCATTTTAATGTTTTTTAGTAAGACATTAGTTAGAATAAAAGTCTTGCATGTCATGAATGTTCGTTGACATTTGCAAGTGTGCTATATTGAAATCTTCCTACTTCAATCAACTCTATCATATTATCGTAGACTTAATTTTCATAAAGTATTGCTTTGAGAAGTTAATTGTTGGAAATTTGGTGTGTTGATTGGCAGCCCCAATTTTTGGTTTGATGACTTTATCACTGATATACTCGTTGAGGATTGCACTAATCTGTATTTGGGCATTTAAGTTTGCAACGTTGTAGAAATGGATATAGCGGTCAGTTGAGCATTTTCTTTTTTTGAATTTGTGTTGTTCTATAGCATACAAATTCTAGTGAATGTCCAAAAATGAAATTTGTAATTCTCATTATTTTGTAATTTCTACGTATCCAACATCCAAACAATAAAATTTCAATTAATGGGATTTTAATTATTGTAATTGTAATTCCTCTTATTTAGAATTCTATGAAAATTTCGAAATTCTCCATCCAAACATAGTATAAAGGACAAATTTTTTATCCTTTGATGAGAATTTGATTCTCATATTTAGTTATATTGAAGATTAAATCTATGAGTCCAAAAACTAATTGATTTGTTGCATTGTAGTTTAATTGTGTTGTGGCCTATATTTTACAGAGATGTGCGACAAAGAGAAGAAGAGAGATTGGAGAATAGACTTGAGGAATTGTGTGTTAATTCGCCAGTCCTTGTGCCTTTATTTATAGTAATTAGGAGGAGAGAAACTTGCTCTCCAAGTAATACAAAGTATATTAGGGAAGATCTTCTAGATCCCAAAGGATTCCTACTTTATCTCTACTTAGGATTTACACAATCACATATTGATAAGAACATATGTCACAACACTCCCCCTTGAGTGTGCAAATACTCAAGTAGATGGCGCATCAGATCTTCAGGCAAATGTAGAAGTAGTGGATGAAATCGTCTCGTTTAGTCGGCACAAGTAGCGAATGCGAGTCTCAAAACAAACGGAAGAATGCAGGAGTGGTAAAACTCACAAAACCTTGCTATGGCAAAACCCAAGGTGGGAGAAAAACCCATAGGCTAAGGAGAAAAGTGAGAAGTTGCATTAAGTCAAAACTATACGTCTTCTGGACGCAAGTAGAAGAGCTCACAAGGGTATGATCAGCCCAAGATGGGTGCCTCGTTAAAACCTAGTTAGGTAGCAAAACCCCAGTGGGAAAAATGCTCCTAATCGTAGGGAAAAAGAGTACATTAAGATCAAGTGAGTATACTTCTAGATACTCCCCCTGAGTTTGACAAAACTTCCAAATGAAACTACATGCATCGCAAATGAGAAAGTTACGCATACAAATTCCTTGGACAAGCTTCTGAAATGTAGACTTCGGTAGTGACTCCGTGTAGATGTCAGCAAGGTTATCTGGGATTGGACTGCTTGACTTCAATCTTCTGATGCTCATGCTGATATAGACACAATATGCTTGGTGTTGACTTGTTGGATGTATCATGATTTGGTCGATACATACAGCGTTGTATTCATGGATCGTTGTTGGGACTTAACGATGGATGAAAAACGCAGGGATTTTGAATATGCTCAACAAGAATTCTCGACCATATCTCACGTGATGAGACATAGTGAGTCTTGGAACGATTCAAAGGTTTCGCAACAAAAGGTCTATCTAGTTAACCTCCAAGATATTGCGGTGTTCCTTAATGGTAAAGACATAACCATGCGGGAACGTACCTTGTGTGATCAGATAGACGGTCTGATTCAGCGAATCCCACAAGGTAGGCATCATTCCGAAGATCAAGGGGGTGTGATATATTCTGAGATGTATAGGGAATAAGCCCAAATCCGTAGTAACGGAAAAAAAAACGTCTTTAACACCAAATTTGGTGGCGGTGTGTTAGGCGCAGTGCTGCTTTATGCCAAAAGATTATCAGCACATAAGATGTCTGATCTAGTGCATTTGAGCTAAGTACAACAAACGCCAATGGTACTTAGATATGGCTGCCTCACGTTCCAATATGGAACTTTATGCTCCATACCCTCCGTTAAAGGTCTCATTTGCATCTAGCATACAGATGATCGGGATATACTCATACGTAACACCTTCTGGGTCTAGTTTGAGTGGTGGACCAGAATACCATCAAAACTAGCTCGAAACTTCAGGTCGAGGTAATGTCAAGTTCTCCCAAGATCATTCATCTTATAGTTCGACATGCGAGTTAATTTGCTCAACTCTAGCAATTTTGGATTTTATACACGCAGGGGCATATATCCCTAACTGATCAAATATTCACTTAGACGGGTATACCACATCCGCCCGAATAGTTCTGCATCAGTAAAGTGAAGGCTTCTTGGGAATCAAGAGGATGTTCTTGTGGTCTAGAACTATTTGAATCAGTACATGTAAGTCCTTTGGAAACTCCATGTAGGTTCATATCACGATCCTAGAGATACTACAACCATGTTTGTAATGCTACAATCAATCACATGGTGTATGAGAGAAACCTTGCGCCACAAGGCGTCATATTGCACTATTTCATTCATCTCATTAGTCGTAGGTTGATTCTTTTAGTTGACCAATCAGTTATACGTTGATATTAATCAACGGAACATGATTCGTTATCGTCGCTTTTCATTTATGTCAGCACCATATAAATGAAACATCATTTATGATAATCTCATTCCAATTCCATATCTCATCCAAACTAGTATACTGGACCAAGAACTTCAGGTCTCGGGAGTAATCCGGATTTAATCTCATGAGATGAAAAGGTCTGAGACAGCGATCGAGGGGCGGATTCATTCGTGCCACGTTCCTCCTCTTTTGGGGAGGTGAATCCCCGAACCGAGTTATCTACCATGCTTCTGGCATAAGATAGATTGATTGGCTAGCCGCCAATGTACGAGGGTCGACCACAATTGTGGTTTTCCTACTTTCAGGACAAAGGTCCGAAGTACATTTGGTACACATCTTTGCGGGCACATTTGCAGCTGGTATATGTGATCTTGTCACTTTTTCTAGATCAGAGGAAGTGTCTGGTTAAACTCTGACGATCTAGATTGGGATCGATATGAGACATAGTGGGGACGTCCACGATAATTCGCGTCGTTCTTTAGGAACGGTGACGTTCTTATCTCCCCCTAACGACGGGAAGACTGGCTCATAAAAGTGACAATCCGCAAAATGAGCGGTAAAGAGATCGCCTGTCAAAGGTTATTTAGTAACGATTATTAGAAGAAGAATCATAATCGACATAGATTTCCATCCTTCCCTGAGGACCCTTTTGTTCTTGTGTACGTAAGGGCGGCGCAAATGGCACATAGACCACACAACCAAAGACGCGCAGATGCGATATGTCGAGTTCGTAGAATCTAAAATACGTTAAATTCTTCTAAGCACAGCGTGAGGAGCGTGCTGATAACGTGTTGTGGCCTATATTTTACAGAGATGTGCGGCAAAGAGAAGAAGAGAGATTGGAGAATAGAGTTGAGGAATTGTGTGTTAATTCCCCAGTCCTTGTGCCTTTATTTATAGTAATTAAGAGGAGAGAAACTTGCTCTCCAAGTAATACAAAGTATATTAGGGAAGATCTTCTAGATCCCAAAGGATTCCTACTTTATCTCTACTTAGGATTTACACAATCACATATTGATAAGAACATATGTCACAACAAATTGATTAATGTAGGGCTGGGCAAACAGTTCCTGGATCCGCGGATCGGGGCAGGTCCGAGCGATTCCGGGCGGGTACAAAATTTATGTAGACAGAATAGGACGGGGCGGGGCGAAGGAAATGGTGGGGCGAGGCGGATCGCAGAAATTGTGGCAGCGAGGCCCCGATCCAGATCATAGCTAACGTTAGATTAGATTGGAGTTAACTTCACCGTTGGATTTCAGACTCGCTCTTCTCTGTCATCTCTCTCTCATTCATTCAAGCCTCTGCACATCACCACCAATTCACCGACTCGAGTCCTCGACTCAACTCCATCTTCGTCTCCCTCTTTCTGGCGTGTTGCGACCACCATCACCACCATCGTCTCCTTCCTCTTTTGCTTTGTCTTGGCTGGATTTTGCGTCTCCTTATAGGCAGAGATCGAGTCAGCGCAGATCTAATCCCTAAAACCAAGCCTCGATATTGTCTCATCCCACAGCACAGCGGCTGGAGCCGACCCATCCCGAAGCGGATATTGCGTGGAATGAGAGCATGTGTGTTCGGCAGAGAAAAGTGCCACAACCATGTCAGCAATCTCTTTGGCACAGGATGCGTCCGCGTGGACAAGCTGGATCCCAAGGTGAGCATGGGTTTGTATTAGGAGGGGCAATCATGACCTCCATGGACTTGATCTGGCATCCATTTGCACCAATTGATTGGGTTCTTAGAGTTTGCTTATGGTAATTTTTTTCCTCCCATTGAAAAGCTCTGATATTGGATTGTATCGATGCTAAGAACTTGAGGTTGGTGAGCCCCCTGCTGCAATTTTGCTTCTAATTTTCAAAAAACCCAAATTGGTTTTGATTTGGGTTTCTGATGGTTTTATATGGGAATTAAATTTGGGTTTTTGAGGGGTTTGGGAAAATTTTGTGATATGGGTTTTGATTTGGGGTGATTTTTGAGGTGGGTTTTGTAGACTTTGACTTGAAGCTAACAATGCCAGATCAGCCATAAGAGAGGATTTCTGTGATTGTACAGAACACAACACTCAAGCTTGTTGCTTGCACCACGATATTTGTTTTGCAATAGCGTCTTGCCTTTTTTCATAGCAGTCCACCCTTTGTTTGTTGCAGCCCACGTTTTGCATGTATATTTCTTTCCTAAATAGTTCGTCAACCATGCATTAGAAATCAAGTAATTTACTGGTTTTTGTTGAATTTGTTTCAGAAATTTTTCATGATGGGTTTCTTAGAAGACCTATATGCTGCACAGAGAGACGATTGAAGTTGAAGACATCAACGGTGGCAATCGCCCAGGTGATGCTGCTGTCTGGAAATGGTGATGATGTGAAAAGGAGAAAGAACAAAAGACACCGACAGTGCAGTATGCCCAAAATAAATAAACAAATGTAATTGGACCCGTGGATTCATTCCGAACCGGCACGTTTGAAACGAGTCAGGTTAGGTTCCGTTTTCAAACTCAAAATTCCTCTACTCGGCCCGGCCTGCTCCGTTACATTTTAAAACGGATAGGGTCCGGTTCCTTTAAATTTGGGCTTGGCCAGGCCCATGCCCAGCCCTAGATTAATATGATTAGTTAATTAATGAAGGGGTGATTATGAACCTAACATCATTGCTTTCTTAAGGTCCTCATTTTGAAGACCTGTGAAAGACTAACTTATCCTAACAGTCAGATCAATCTAACAGTTAAAATTATTTTATGATTTAATCAAATGCATTACACATGATTAAGAAAAAAAACCGAAAAACCCAGCAATCCAATGAAACTCTCGTCGCATCACAGTTACTTTCGTCTCACTTCCATAGCCAGAACATTTGGTGGGGGTGGAGCGTTGGAAACCCTAATTGGCTTGATTAATTAAATGGGTGTTGAGCCATTTCTTTGTTGCAGCGCACAAATCGGGGACTGGAAAGTGAAAATCTTTATTTAATTTGATTAATATTTTTCCAAAATCAGATTGGATTCTTGGAGTGATTGAATCCTTGAACATCTTGGAGTGATCTATTGAAAGTTTCAGTTCAATATCTGGGTTTTATACTTTTATTAGGGCTTCAAATCATCTAGAAAACTAAGTTTTGAAAAATGGAAAACTAACAAAAACCTCCCAAGAACTTTCATTTTAACCATAAGGACAAAACATTTCAATAATACCTAAAATGGGCATGCAAAAGAAGACAAGGGAGAGAGCATTTTAAGGGAGAAAACATTTCAGGGATATCACATGCAAAAAATTGTTCACCAGGAGACAAATTATGCAGCAAATTCACATGCAAAAAAAAATGTGGCAAACACTGCAACAACCAAAACAATATGAATTCACATGTAAAAGAAAATGTGGCAAACATTGCAGGAACCAAGACAACATAAATTCACATGACATTCAAGCAAAGACAAGACAACCAGCTTTCAGAAACAGTGCTGACAACTTTCAGAAACAATGTGTTATCACTATCCAAAAAGTTGTAAATATTGGAACATTATTCTATTTTAGGATTTGTATATATGAGAGCTTTTCCTCCCATACAGAGCACCACTACCTCAACCATTCAACATCTAAAAACCCTACTCTCATACTCACACGATCTTCATACTCTCAAGCATCTGTAGTCTTCATAGCATCCTTGTAAATACTTCCTTGTAAACACTTTCTTGTAAACAACTATCTTTGTAAACATTCCATATATCAGTAAAAGTTCAAGTGTACATATTCAAGCAATCTCCAAGTCTTAAATAAGCTTTCTTTACTTTCTTTAGTGTGTTTGTTAAATTAGACTTCTATTCCAAAACAGGGAAACACTATTGTAGTTATATTATTAACCTGTTAAACTAACGATCATACTTTGTTTGAGCACTCTGTTATAGTTGAATGCTTGCCATACAAATAATTTGACATTAACTAGGGTACCTCTGAGTTCTTTGTACCTTTGAGTTCAATCTTTAAAGCCTTATACTTGTACTGTGAGTGGCCATTATGCTGAAACATGTCGAGTTCCATGTGCAAGGTTTTATGTCTAGTTGTTATAATGGTCATCCGACTATTTAACCGGGCTTGCGTTACGAATTTGGTATCAAAGCCAAATTTAACATTTTAATAGTATAATTATAATAGTAAAGTACCTTGAGGATGAAAGTCATTAATACAACTGATATCACACTTATTTATTTTGTATGAACAACATATATTATTGTCCTTGTAGACCTTGTCAGCCACAACCACCAAGTATTTATTGTCCCAGACATCCAACTATAAATAGCATAAAGAGAAGATTAGCAAATATATCCAAAAGAATTACCAGTACTTTGAAGAAACAGAAGTTTTATCTTGGTTATCTTGAAGATCCTTCACTTATTCATAAATATAATAATACAAAAGTTCAGCATAAAGTTTTAGAAGCAAAAAGAGCAACATATCAAGTTTTAGAGACCGTGAGAGAAGAAAGAGAGTTTCTAAGAAACCAATTAGCTGTAACTTTAGAGAAAGGTAGATTGTAGTTTATGATAGACTATCTTAATTTAGAAATTAGTGAATCTCAAAAAAGAAAAATAACCTTAGATCAAAATAGTTTAGTTTGTTATTTTCCATTCAGAAAGCATAATCATATTTTGCATAATGAAGAAAATCCACAAGCCAATAGTATTGTAGATCTTATTATTAGTCAAGCAGAAAACATAAAATAATAAGCATAATTATTTGTTAAACCAGTTGTTAGGGCATTTTCAGAAAAATTCCATAAAAATAATTAGACAAAATTTAGATTATATTACATCTCAGTTAGAAGATAATAATAAAAATATTCAAAGGTTTCCTAGCAAAAGAGAGATAAAAAAAGCTTGTTGATCTCATAGATAGTAAGCCGAAGCAAGTAGAACCTAGATCATTAGAAATAGTTGAGCAGCTAAAATTAGAAGCTTAAAAAATTCAATTAGTACAAAAAGAGTTAAGTGAACAAGTAGATAAGTTACATAATAAAATAGATAAATTATTAGTTTAATGACTGATTCTAGAACTAGCAAAAAATATATCCAAGCTTTGAAATTAGTAAGTTAGATAAAGAACCAGTAGGTTTAATAGATTTTTCAACACAAGTATCCAGTGGTAATATTCCCATTAGGCAAAATAATTTGATTATTCAATTAGTTTTAAGTTTGGTTGAAAAATTAGATTAAGTTGAAGAACAAATAGCAGAAATAAATTAAGTTTTACATAACGCATCTTCATCACTTCCACTGTCACAACCCGTCACGAAAATTCAGTTATCGTAGATGTGATTTGACGGAATTGCCTTTAAAGGTTACTAAGGTATGTGTGACTTGTTTATTTGAATAATTCATACATTCCTAAGTTTTTGGAAAAATTGAGTTGGATTAAAAAAAAATTGGTTTGCATTTTGTGTGGTTAGGGGAAGGACACACACTCAAAACAAACCTCACACTCTCTCCCCTCACCCCGTGCCCTCTCTCTCTTCCCTCTCAGTTCACTCTTCCTCTCTCCCTCTCGAACTCGTACAGACAAGAACCAAAAACCCTCAAATCTTCACGGATCGACGTCAAAAAGGTGAGTTCCTTCATCCTTGCAAGCTTGTGAGTTGATTGGTACCATTTTTAGAACTTAGAACATTCGAAAACTCCTGAAATCCGAACCCCCAGTTTTGAGTACTGTTCATGCACACGTGAAATGTTGATTTTTAGGGAATTCTAAGCTTACAGGGAGCTTAGTGAGGTCCCAAGGAAGCTCGGAGTACTTAATTTGAAGGTTTTGGACGTCGGGATCATAGGGTTTGAAGTTGGCCGGTTTTCTTGGATTTTCTCTGGTGAGATTTCGTGTGTTTTTTAGCCTTAAATTAGTATAACGTGATTCTACATGCTTAGGGCTTCATTTTGATGTAAAATGCGTAAAAAATGGTTGAGAATTGACGGAGAAAATTGAGTTTGAAAAATCTCCAGTTTTCTGACACTGGCGAAACCAGTCCGACGACTAAAGGTAGGGACGACGCGCGTGGGGGCGCGTAGGTCCGTACCATTCCTGGCGCATGGCAAGTCAAAAAAATTTTCTAAAAATTTGGTGATGATCCTGAGGTTGTGTAGATCACTGTGGTATATTCATATACCCAAATTGAGCATCGTATGAGAAGTTATTACGTATTGTTGGTTATATGCTTTAAATAACATTTTTATAGTTGTTTTGCATATAGGTGAGACCTATCCCGAGGACAAGCGCATTCAAGGGCGTCACGAGGGTTACGACCCTTCGACATACAAGTGAGTGGGCAGTTATTTTTTGTTTATACCTATATACTACTGATTTTCCCAGAAATTGAATATAAATGAAATTATGTTTTAAAATGCCGTGCATGCATATTATATGAAATATATGAGTTAGTATTTGATGCATATATGTGAAATGGTGTTGTGGACGCACATGTGAGTATTAGGTGAGTTTTATGTTCATATGGTTTATTGATGATGTGAATTGTGTTGAGAGCTCATAACCTACACCCTTGGTGTTAGTGCTTATATTATTCACCCCGCACCACACGCTCACCTTGGATCCAAGTAGGTACATGTCGTACAGATCACTAGAGGTGATTCCGACATGTCGTACAGACCATTAGAGGTGGTTCCGACTTGTAGGTGACTTTAGATTATTATACAGCTGTTGATGAGAGAAGCACTAGAGCGTATTCTTACACCATTCTTGTCGTACAGGCTACTTCAGGTAGTTCCGATTTATGTGCAGAGTAGTGCCGTATAGGTGACTGTGGTGACTCCGGTTGGTTGGATATTGAGCTATAGAATTAACCATACATGACAGCTGCAGGGTCTCCAATTGATTCATTATTTCACCTGTTTTATTGATGCATCCTTATCATGTTTTAATTCATGGCATGGCATATTCTTGAAAAGTGTTAAAGACTTGTGATTTGAGTTTTGTTGTGATATATGATTATGTATATACTATTTTTCTGGGAAAGTATACAGGTTTTACAGTGAGGGGTTAGAAGTGTTGTTAAATGAAATATTTTTGAAAAGCTTTGTTTTACTGACCCACTCAATCTTGTTTTGCGCCCCTCTAGGTTCTAGTTAGCAGTGTTGGAGGCTCACGAGGATTCCCACGACATTCTGACAGACTACTTAAATGTAGGACTCACCTTCGGGTGTTGTAATTTAGTTATGGTCCTACTTGACTGCACTTAGTATTTATGCTCTGAATATATGGGTTTCACACTTAAAACTTACTCTAGCATGTTAGTTGGATATTATTGCTAGTAGTTGGTTTTTATTCCTTCGTATTTCTTTTATCCTTTGCTTTCGCATCGCACTTTTGGTTACGTCACGCCCACGTGACGGTCAGCATACCTTGATTCTAGGATCGGGGTGTGTCATCCACCATCTTTGCTAGATAAATTAGAAAATTTAACTTTAAGTGCAAATAATAATATTAGAAGACCTAAGCTAAATCCTTTTGATAATAGAAAGTGGAATTCTTTAGGAAAAAAGGAATAGAAGCAGTTAGAGCTAAGATATTTATCCAAATAAAGAAGAAGCACAAGAATTTACTCGAAGAGGTTTTGAGAGAACACAGAAAAATAAATATAACTTGTATCAATTAGGTTTATTTGAAAACAGAAGTAAAATTGTAAGTAGCATCAGTCAACATGAAGTTAGCCGTAATGATAAAGAAGTCACACTTAATCTAATTAGTAAATAAGCAGTTACTCATTTGAAAAAATCACATTTTAGTCAGATTCATATAGAAAAAATATTAATTGGAATAACAGGATTAACTAGAGCACAAGTAGGCACAAAAGCATTAGTATACATATATGATGATAGATGGGATAATCACCAACAAGCAACAATAACAACAACTGAAGTAGACTTAAGTTCAAACTTAGCAGTTATAGGTTGTGTTCCAAATTTTGTTATGACGATTAATGAATTTAGTAAATATATTAAAGTGAGCATAAGAACAAAAAATTATAATATGAAAGGAGTATAAAAATTTGTGTATTAGCTTAATATATATAGGTAAAGTGTCTGATAGATATAATCATAAGTTTAATTTAGAGTTTCAAAATTTAGTTCAAACATTTGATAGTACAC
Source organism: Malus sylvestris (assembly GCF_916048215.2). Classification (NCBI taxonomy): domain Eukaryota; kingdom Viridiplantae; phylum Streptophyta; class Magnoliopsida; order Rosales; family Rosaceae; genus Malus; species Malus sylvestris. The sequence continues at coordinate 13,315,520 of NC_062269.1, forward strand.
ATGTAAATATGATAGAAGCAAAACCCGTAAATAATAATTTTTTAGAAGGAACTCAGTGGACATTGCTTAATTTACAAGTAACAACAAATATACAACCAGATAAAGTACAAATATATAAAACTAATACATGTCAAGCAACAATTAGGTTTAGTAATTATAAGCAACTAGAAAAAAATAGAAGAGGATGAGAGTGAGATTGAAAATGAGAGTATACATATGCCTTTTGATAATTTAGATATTAATTTAGTTGAGCAAAATTTTGATCATATTGTAGATAATCTTATAGAAGATATTGATCATTTAGATGAAGAACAATATTTGGAAAAATATAATCTAGGACAACATCGAATTTCAGATGAAGAGAAGAAAAAATTAATCTTAGAAATAGGAGTAAAACATATTTTAGGATCAAAAGAATATAATAATTTATTAGAATTGAAAGCAGAATGTAATCCAGCAGAAGAAAGTAGTACATCAGGAGTAGAAAATCCAGGACACGCAAGTAGAACTGATCAACAATTTTTAAGACTAACTAATGAACAATATAATGAAAAAGCAAAAGTAGATTATATAGAAGAAAGTATGATAAAACCTAGAAAAAATAGGATTCCATATTTGAGAGGGTTAGGACAAAGTAATATAGCTGGTAATATATTAAATTTAGATAGTGTGGATCCACAAGATTGAGAAAGAACGATTGAGAGATGGGAAAAAGGCTGCGTACATGCAGCATTAATGTTAGATTTTAGTAATTCACAAAATATGTTATTACTTTGAGCATTGGATGGTTTAGTTTTTTATTATTTCTAGTCATGAAAAATCCAAAATCCAGAACAACATCAGGAAGCTAAAACACATTTGTGATTTACAGAGGCGAACAAGAGTTTTTAGATCATAATAGGTTAGATGGCAGAGGCGAACAAGAACAAATAAGAGCAATTAGAAATTTAGAACAATTACAAATTTGTGATTTACAGTATATAGCTGAGTATACCACATATTTCTTTAAATATTTAGGAAGAACATGTAGAATTAGTGATATTAATTTATTAGATACTTACATGACAAAAATAAAAGGACCAATAGGAGTAAAGATTTGGAATCAATGGCTGCAAAAGCACCCAAAGAAAATTGATATTGCAATAGGACCTAGAATTCAACATTTGTATGATATACTTAGATAAGAGTGTAGTCAAATAAAAGCTAAGAGACAAATTAGGAAGCAATTTTACATGAGTTGTAAAAATATAGATTTACCACAACAGTATGGTTGTCATAAGAAAAATAAGCATAAGAAAATATACAAAAAGAAATATAAGTCATATAAACACTACAAACAACATAAGAATCAGTATAAGACTTTCAAGAACATATAGGAAAAGAAAATATATTCCAAAACAATTTAGAAAAAAAAATGGCAGACCTTGGATTAGAAAATATAAAACGCCAAAAGATAATAGTTGTAAATGTTATTCAAGTGGAGAAGCTGGACATATTAGACCCAAATGTCCAAAATTAGGTAAACAGTCAAAAGAAAAAGTACATTTGATGGAGTTGTTTAAGTTAGAAGAAGATTAGAATATTCAGTCAATATACAGTTTAGATGATTTAAGTGATAATGAGAGTATTTATAGTATAGAGAATATTAACATGATAGATTCGGACTCGGATTCAAGTAGCACAAATAGTGATCTAGAAGAGTATATGTGCGCATTCATAGAAGAACATCATGAAGAAGAATATAAATACATTAATTTAGGTTGGCCAGAAAAATGTCATAAGTGTAGTAAATTAGTTGCAAATAAATACTATAATACATATTCAATATTATGTGAAAAGTGTTATAATAATAGGTTATTAGAAGCTAATTCAGCAGAATCACAAGAAAGTAATGAAATATTAGGAAATATTGTTCATAGTATAGAAAAACCAAAAAATAGTTCTTTAATTACCATATATTGTGAAATAGAATTAGCAAAAGAACATAAGATACAAACAACAGCTATGATAGATACATGGAGTACAAAGAGTGTCATAAGAGAAGAGTTAGTACCAGAAAAATATAGATAAAAATTAGCAAAACTAGTGAGAATAACACAATTTGATGAGAGACCAGTTTACTTAACACATTATATAAATAATGATTTATTAAAGTAGAAAAACAACAATTTAATTTACCATTAACATTTGTTTCACAAGTAGGATCATATCCATTCATTTTATGTTTCAACTTTTTGAAAAGTTTACAAGGGTTTTTATTTATGAACTCTAACATAACATTTTTCAAAAGAGACATTACAATAACTGACCAAAGTAATATTGTAGAAGCATACAAAAGCATAAGTATAGAATAGTCTAGTGACCAAGATAGTTATCATTTAGAAAACTCAAAAGAAAATGATGAGCATAATAACGTAGAAGAATTTGATGACGACATATTTGAACATGAATATCCGATTTTAGAATAAGGAAATCGTATAGAAATACTACAGTTGAGTAAACCAAGGAGTTTAGAAGAATTATTACAATTAGCAGAACAAACTAGAATTATAGGAGAAGACCTACAGTTACATTGGAGTAAAAATAAAATACTAGCAAAATTAGATATAATTAACCCAAATTTAACCATTAAGACGGCTGATATACCCTATAGTTTAATAGATAAACAAGAGCTTGAGCAGCAAATAAAAGAGTTGTTAAATTTAAAAGTAATTAGACCATCTAAGTCTAGACATAGATCAGTAACATTTATTGTGAGAAAACATTCAGAATTAAAGAGAGGTAAGGCTAGAATAGTTTATAATTACAAGAGATTAAATGATAATACATATAAAGATAGTTATAAGTTACCAAATAAAGATGAGTTTATAAATAAAATTCAAGAGAGTAAATATTTTAACAAATTTGATTGTAAATCGGGATTTTGGCAAATACGATTAGTGGAAGAATCAATTGAGTGGACAACTTTTACTTGTCTAGAAGGACAATTTGAGTGGCTAGTTATGCCATTTGGACTTAAAAATGCTCCTTCAATCTTTGAAAGAAAGACGGATCAAATTTTCAAAAAATATGATAATTTTTGTAGTGTTTATATAGATGATATTTTAGTACATAGTAAAAATAAAAATGAACATAGGAAACATTTAGAGATAGTATTACAAGAATTTATCAATAATGGAATTGTGATTAGCAAAAATAAAATAGCATTAGAAAAGTAAGATATAGAATTTTTAGGAATGTATATCAAGTCAAGTACAATACAATTACAAGATCATATAGCTAAAAAGGTGTTAGAATTTCCAGACAAATTAGAAGATAAGAAATAGTTACAAGCATTTTTAGGATTGTTAAATTATGCAAGAAATTTTATCCCTAATTTAGGAAGAAAAATAGCAGTATTAAATAGTAAAACTAGCAAAACAAGACAAAAATATTTTAATAGTGAAGATATAAAATTAGTTCAAAATATAAAGGAAGAAATTACTCAATTTAAACCATGAACATTACCATTAGATGATAGTTACAAGATAGTTGAAACAGATGCTTCATCATTAGGATGGACATGTATACTATACCAGAAAAAACATAAGGAGTCACCAAAGTCTGACGAACAAGTTTGTAAATAATCGTCAGGAAAATTTAGTGATGTACTATCAAGATTACCATCAATAGATTTAGAAATTTTAGGGATAATTAATTCACTTGAAGTATTTTCTTTATTTTTACATAATGAAGTATTTACGATTAGAACATATTGTCAAAATATAGTTTCTCATTATAACAAGATACATGCTAATAAACAGGCAGCCCGAAGATGGGTTAATTTTGTTGATTCAATTACAGGAAATTGTTTTAAACTAATTTTTGAACATATAAAAGGTAATGACAATACATTGCCGATATCTTATCAAGATTAATTTATTGAACATGTATGAAATATCGTGGACTATCATCCTCAAATAGCTTAAGACCACAAGGCAGAAGAGCATCTTTCAGTAGCATAATGATGCACCATCAACCTCCACCATTTAGTGGATTCCAAAATAGCATAAGCAGACCAACATCACCACCAGTACCTACTTTCAACTTTAATGGCAAGAGCACCAGGGCTTTCTGATATGCAACATGTTCTCTTAAATAATTTTTGGAATATCCAAATCAAGCAGCCAAGCATGAGGTTAGGTCATGAAAAATTAATTAGAGCCTTGGAACAAGAGTTTGATAGTTTTAATTTTAATTTACATCAAAGCCAGCATCATATTCATTCTCTTGAGCACAACCTTCAAGTCCTCTTTAGGGACCATGAGTCATTACTTGGTAAGTTTACCAAAATGAACCAAGAACTCCAATCTCTTAGAATGCAGCAAAAGGCAAGTGACACCTTGAAAAGAGAATTGAAGATAGGTTTAGAAATTGATCAACATAAGTATAAAGGAAAAGAGGTTATTAAACCCATAGAACAAGAGACTAATGAACCCGTAGAAGAAATTAAGATTGAGGTCTTAGAAAAAGACATTGAAATGGAGCGACATCAAAATAATGAGCAGCATTAGATTCTGAGTGACAAAGAAGAACAAGAAAAATATGAAAGTTTTCGTAGGAATATATCTTAAGACTTAATATTAGATGATATTTTATTAAAAGAAATTTCAAAAGCAAAATTGAGAATAATCCACCAGATATGCAAAATGAGATCCTGAGTAGAGCATCATAGTCCATGAAGGAGTTACAATTACAATTAGAATGTGCTTTGTATCAGTCCATCTTTGATCCAAAACCATAGATAGATATTATTACAAAGATGTATCCACCACGTCTTTGTGATAGTACAAAGAATTGTATTTGTAAGCCAGAGGTTAACATAACTGTGGCCATGATTAACATGAGAGATTTTAGACCATGACATTTTAGTTATGAGCATCAGAAAAAATATAATGTGGTAGAAGTTACCCCCTGCCTTACTATTAAAGTTAGGCTATCTTGATAAAATATTTTATTAACCATATTTCCCAATTAGAATCATTTCCTGAAAAGCTTATAAAAGTAGCAGAAGATTATCTAGAAAAGTGGAAAGAAATTTGCATAAGTTTTATTAGTAGCCCTCCAGATTGGTATGTACATATGCATAAGGAGAAAGCTAGGCATAGCCATGATTAATGAAGAGTCCTTTAGACTATCCCCTATGTCTCCACACAAGTGGACTCTTTCATACAAAAGTATTCTAAAATTTCGAGGGATCCAAATGTTTGTCTTAGATGAGTTTGAAGACTTTAGGTATGATATGGTATTAGTAGCAAAAGAAGAAGAAAGGTATATTTACAGCAAGACAAGGATCAGTTATCAGCTCTATTGGAAGCCTTAAAATTTCAAAGAAGAAACAGCAGAAATGTACTATAGGGTGAAAGAAAATAGAGAAAAAGATGCTGAGCTGGTAGAAGAAGATGAACAGTACTGGAACAATTTGACAGAAGAAGAGCTGCATAACATCGACAACATGATGGAAGCATGAGAAGATGGTAGCAAAATAGCATAAGTTGAATAGCATCATGTAAAATAATGTATTTCTAGACGGAAATGTCAACATCATTGTGGACCCCACTATAATAATAAAAATGGCATAAGAGTAAGTAAAGAAAACAGTTTGATCCATTATGGACTTTTCATACACAAAATGTCCTTTTGATTAAGAATGAATAGTGCCAAACCCTTTTCGTTAAAACTCCATTTGAAAAATCCCTCCATGTAAAACAAGTTTTCCTGATCCACTAGAAAACTATCATCTTGTTTTCCTCCATTGAAGATGACCTATCTAGTGTTTTAGTAGGGTGTGTGAAAAGGTGGGGTAGGAGAAAGAATAGAGCTTTGCCGTCAAACAATGCACAAAGTTCTTTTGTTTTTAATCGAGTGTAATGTGTTAAAATAAGTTACTAAGAATCTCAACCGATTGATTAATCTAACAGCTACGATAAATTAGTCCCTCACGAGACATCAAAAAGTGGTCCTTAGGAGAGCATCCTTGATTAACCTAAACCACGATAATTGAGCTTTGTAGTTGGCCGTCAATCAAAATTGTTTGAACCATAGAAATGTGTAGTTTTGGTTTTGGGTGTAATTTTATTAGATCAAGTATGTTGTGAAAGGGCATAAGCTTTTCTTTACTTTATATACTCTTTTAATGTTTTATTTGATATGCATGCAAATTAGAGTAGTTGGGTTCCACACCAAATAGGGAGACACAGTTTTATTTGATTAAAAAAGTAATTAAAATCAATCAATCTCTCTAGACTGAGATCTAACACTAGGCTTATGCTTGATCAAATCAAATGTTCATAATCATCTAAGGCCCTAAGGCAACTATATAAGTGGCCCTAAGGCAACTATATAAGTCCATCATAGAATGCAAAGCTTTTATTAGTAGTACTATATACTCTCGCTTCAAAATCCATTTTACATAAATAAGGGGAGTATCATGATAGGGATTTTACCATTTGGAAAAGTAGGGATAAAAACACTTTAAAATACTTGCGAGAGTACAAGGTTATCGTAGTATAGCAGCTCAAGCAAGGTCGATCTCCACATGGATTGAATGAATAATTTATGCTAAAACCAAATCTTAATTAACTATTTGAAAACAAAGTTTGGAAGAGGGTGGTTTTATGACCTAAAATATTAAAAACGAATGTAATTAAAAACAATTAAATAAATTAGCAACATAATAAAAAATCAAAAGAAAATAGTTTTGAAAATAAATTTGAGCACTAGGGTTCCGCCGTCACCTTAACAATCCTACGTAGTTTTTCCAATTACTTATGAATTACACATGCATATTTGAAGGTTAGGTTTTCCTAAAGTATGCCCTACTTGGAACCTACAACATAGAACGTATATCTAACATGCAACCCGTCCGTGGCGTCTAGATCGAATGTGAACATGCCAAACTCATTCAGTTTTGTGAAATCCTTTTGAAAAACCATACAACCCTTAAGACGTGTCGTCCATCCTAAGAAGTTACACATATTAATCACAAGAAGCCAGCGCCAATTTCAGCGATAGCCCTCCGCCAAAATTGTATGAAATTACTTTTCTAAATACCCTAATGGTGGCCAATCATCAAGACAATTAGATAGTTTAAAGTACAGTAATTAATAATTCAAAACTTTCATGCATAATATCATAAGTAAATTGAAAAGAAACTACATATTCTTGCCAAGGCTTGTGGCCTCGCCCTAGCAAACAAAACTAGTTACGAACAATCATAAAACAAAATATTATTAAAGATATGGACAGAAAACACCTTGAAAATAAACTTGAATCCTCCAAAGTAGTGTGTGCGTTCTCCTCCTTTTTCCCTCTTTAACCTAATGGCTAAATATCTTACTTATACTAATACAAAATAAAACCCTAAAAGGTCTTAGAATAAAACTAGGAAACATAATAAAATAATAAAACAGAAAATAAATGGTTTCCTATTTAAACTGAAATTCGGACTTCTCAGAAAATAAATCTTTTGACCGACCACATCAACTCCAATTTGGTCCCAAAAGATCTCTTTTAAAAGATGAAGAAGTCCCGTACAAATCCTCAAAAGGAATCTTAATCAAAATATGCTCTCTTGACCTTTCAAATACCCAAAACGTCTAGTAACGTCAATTTGGGAAAGCTGTGCGCTAAGCCTTAATTTCATCACCACGGTCAAACGGCTAAGTAGAAAAATTTGAAACTTTGACACAATCATCTTAAAAGTCTCACAAACATCCTCCAATTAGAATCACTCCAAAATTCATCCGTTTGGTTACTTTTTGCTCCAGAGGAAGTCGAATGTCCTATGTTAAAAATATAAAGCAAAATATCAAAATCATACCAAAATAACCAATAAATTATTACTAATATTAGGGTAAAATATATAATAAAATATTGACTCATCATATCATATGCTACTAAATCAATCACATCGCCCAATAGTTGTGATAGGACCAAATTGTTTTAATGCGATTAAAATGCAAGCTTATATGTGGTGAGACCAAAAACCCTCAACCAAACTAAAAGTAAGTTGACAAACGTGAGAGTGCTTTGAACACTCTTTGGTTGCCTTCCACCATCGGTAGCCCTCTTACGAAGGTTAGATGGTGCATAGTGCTTCACCCAATGATGGGGAACACATGGTATCACACTTACTGAAAGAGTCTACTATTATACATTTGATGTTGTGAAGGTAGGCAACAATTATGGCCAATATGATATTATTCTTAGGTCATTCTCGAACCCCTATAAAAACTAGCATGGTGAAAATGACTTAACTAAGTGAAACAATGCCAATATGATATTATTTTGAGGCATATATTCTCTAGATGCCAAATAAGATGGATACTTAGAAGAGATGTAATGAGCAAGAGTTACTCTCTCATTATTATTAATGATAGCCAATAAGATATTATTCTGAGACGGGCTTAGTAATGGTGAGCCTATCATACCCTACTAAGAGTTTCCTCCAAAACTCTCAAATTCCAAGTGAGGGATATGGAATTTGCCAAAATAGTGAGCAGTGCTATTTTATTTAACCCCTATACCCTGCTAAGAGTTTCCTCCAAAACTCTCAAATTCCAATTAAGGGATATGAAATTTTCCAAAATAGTGGGCAATGCTATTTTATTTAAACCTAGATCAAATGGCTTAAATCAATCAATTTATATTCATTATATAATTGTTTACCGATATATTTGCAAACGCTATCCAAAACTTGACAAAGAAAAGCCGAAGACTAATGTTTCCTAACTTGGTATAACCATCCCATAAATTGTCTTGAAAGGATTGTAAATGTACTCAAGTAGTCTCATTCTCACCATCTTTATAGTGATAATGTATATATGGAAGAACATGTTAGATATATCTAATATAAGGTGTTAAATAATTAAGTGTTGAAGTGTTAAATAATTAACTTCATAAAAACCATCACAATGATATTTGTTAGATATATCTAACATAAGATGTTAAATAATTAAGTGTTGAAATGTTAAATAATTAACATCATAACACCATCACAATGATATTCATATAATAACAAACTCCTTCACTCCAATATATATGTGACGAAATGCAATATTTATCCATAATAGAAACATCCTATGCCAACACCAAGTTAAATAATTAACTTCATAAACACCATCACAATGATATCCATCAAGGATATCAATTCATAATTCAATAATATAGTATAAGCAAATTACTCAATCAATAATAGAAACATAAGTACACGAATTTATCAATGTAAGTAAATAATTAACTTATATCGTTCTACTTAATTATTAATCTCTAAATCCCCTACCTTGACTCCAGACAAGCTAAAATATCTTCCTTAGCTTTCCCAAGCTCTAAGGCACCGACGTGTCTAAAGCTGAACGTTAGAGTAAAAGGACATGACAAACAAACCAAACATTTATGTTGAGAGATGAAATGTGAGAGACAAGGTGTCCTACATTGGTGAAGGACAAAATTTGCTATGGGCTTATATGGTCTTTGGTTACTCCCCATATTGCCAATTGGTTTAATGGTGGAATCGCAATTTCATCATGCTATCAGAGCAGGTTGTTTCTCGTGTGAAAGCTCAAGGCCCACACGTGCTCATGCATCATCCAGTTCTTGTTCACGTGTAGGTTTAAAAATCGGCCACACGTGCGAGGGCATGTTGAGAGTTGAAATGTGAGAGACAAGTTGTCCCACGTCGGTGAGGGATAAAGTTTGCTATAGGCTTATATGGTCTTGGGCTACTTCTTATATTGTCAATTGGCTTAATGGTGGAACCCAATTTCATTAATTTAGTAGTAAGATAAAATCACTTTTCAACTTCCCTAACAAAAAGAAACTGCAGAAAACAAAAGTTTGTTCTAGTTTGTGGACACAAAACGAGCAGCTTTTTTCCTAATCAAATCTCGGTGAAAATTTATGAATTTATACTCGTTTTAAAGCTTCAAGAAGAATCTTTCCAACGCTGTAAAGTTTGTTAAAAGCCGAGCTCCGAAGTTGAGAGATAAGTTCGGAATTCGACCTTTCCTTATACGCGAGTCATGGACAGAAGTCATGAGTTAAAACAGAAGTATGTGCAGAAAAAGAAAAATTGCACCAGTTCACGGGTTCAAAGACACCTTTTTTAACATGGTTTTGACTCGTCACATCTCAATGAAAATCTACGGGTAAATACTGGATTTAAAGCTTATGATTCTGTTTAGGTCCAAAACATTATTTTGGGCCAAAGGTAACAAATGGGTCGAGACTTTTGACCCAGCGGTTGTAACAGGGATCATGGGCCGACTGGGTATTGGGAGTTATCAAGACCTTTGTCGATCAAGTCCCTTTGTGAGAATGATTGATTTAGATGAATCCTTGAACCTCCAAGAGTGTTAAATCTAAGGGCAATAAGGAACACAGAAAGAATCTGGTTCATTGTGGAGATGTGTTCAAAGTCATAATTAAAGTAGGATTGGCCAAGTCTTAGTTAGATCAGGATGAGGAGTCCTAGTCCGGGTAAAGTTCTAACTCAGCCGGAAGTAGGTTCGCTACTATAAATACAGAGGATGAACACATATTCAGGCCTCTCCAATTCAACACACAAACTGCCCTGCGCAAACCCTCGTTCTACGCGAAACTTCTCAACAACCTTGAGATGTTTAGTTTCTTTTTCGCCAACACATCTTCAGTTTGGATAAACAGCACTGAGAAGGCAATCGGTGAACATTTTCAGTTTAGATATCAGCATTGTGAAGGCAACTGGTGAACATATTCAGTTTGGATAAACAGCACTGCCATTATAGAATCAGCTAACCGCGAAGCACCTTCAGTTTGGAGAAACAACATTGCGTCAAGGCCGACTGATTATCTATCCAAGTCTCGGTCGAGAAGGGTTTTCGAATCCTTTTTGGCAGAGGTCATCTCACGAGCCTTCTCGATGAACTGAGGTGTTACGAATCACTACACTTGGCGCATTGAACGTTAAGTGGTTTTATGATTAGATACTCACAAGTTGGGTTTAGAGTTCGGCATTCTGACGGCTGAACCACATTTATGATTAAGACGTACATTTGTTTTGAATATTTGTGTCCATATAGTTTGGTGTCGATTCGGCGTGCTTATACTCTTATAAATATAATCACCGTGACCGAATCTGACACCGACGATTTGTGAACTTCGCAGAACTAGCAGCATTGTCTTCAGGCTCTGGACCCCGAAGGCCGAGGCGTGTTCCTTCCTTGGCCGCAATCACAAGATCGAGAAGTTAGCAGCGCATGCGACGCAACATCAACATATTTTAATCCTTAGTCGAACTCGGCCAACGAGTTAGCATGCCCGTATACAACCGAATGACGTAGTTAGCTCATTAGTTAATTGGCCTGCGCGCCACGTAGGCTTGGTAATTTTTAGGGTAAAAATTTTGGCACGCCCAGTGGGACCGAGTGCTAAAACTACGAAGTTCATGACCGTCGAAACACGATCGGCTAAAAAGAAAACAATCATGGGAAAGTCAACGGCTGATCTGCTAGTTCAGAGTCCTGGACAAGAAGTGTTACTTGCACAAAATCCTCTTATTGCTGTGACACTGGAGGCTGCAAATGTGACACACCGAGAAAAGGAAGTTTGTCTCGGTACCCAGCCTCGAAATATAGAAGTCCCCAACAGAACCGCAGGTGTTTTCATTGAAGAGATAGTGGAGGATTGTGACGAAGATGGTGGTGAAGGCTCTGACCCTCCAACTAGATCGTTTATTCGAAGACTACTTGATGAGCAATCTCGGCATGTTGAACAAATAGTTATCCAAAAAATGAACAGTTTACTCGCGGTGATATGAAGTAATGGTGATACACACACCAAATTACTCGAATTATTAGTTAGCAGAGTCTTCGAAAGGGGGTTGCTGGTCAGTCCTGCCAGCTTCCACTCAAAAGTAATTCGCTACAGGCCGAAACAGGATCTACTCGGCTCAAAACGATTAACTTAGAAAAAAGAGGAGGATCAAGTAGTAGATCAGATGGATCCAACCAGATAGTGGAGGCAAGATGGGTCGATATGATTGAAGTCCAAAGAAAGATCGATTCGACCTTTAAAAAGGGGCTAAAGTTCCCGAAATTCATCCATCCATACCCAACTTATGTAGAAAAGTTCGAATATCATAAAGGCTTTAAGATCCCAGATTTCAGCCTTTTTGCTGGAGAATCGTCCCTATCCTCATTTAAACATGTGGCCCGGTTCACCGCGCAGTGTGGAGATGTCAATAGTGACTTCCATAAACTGCGACTATTCAAATTTTCATTGACGGGCTCGACATTCGCATGGTACATCAACCTTCCACCTAGTTCTATCCAAAGTTGGGAGGAATTGGTCGAGAAATTCAACGAGCAATTCTATTGCCCGGGGATGGAAAATGTCAGTTTCTTCATTGGTTAGGATGGTTCAAACGTCTGATGAGTCACCAATGAAGTACCTTACAAGGTTTAAATCGGCCAAGAATTGGTGCCGAGTCCCTTTACCCGAAGTCGAATTTGTTAAGCTTGCTTTGAATGGGCTAGACGTGGAGTACAAAAAGAAATTCCTAGGGGCAAAATTCCGAGATATGTACGAACTGGCCCAACACGTTGAGCAATATGATTATTTGCTCCGAGAGGAAAAGATCTCGAAGTCCCCATATTGGGGAACGATTTATAAAAATCCTATGGTGAACTACGCATCAGCCGAAGGTGATGATCCCCAATATGTTAGTGTGGACGTGGTCGAGATATTGTCAGGTATATCGTACATTTGCAAGGCATTGCTCACATTAACTCCAAGGATGCTAAAACCCGCTCGGTTGCTGAAGAGACGGTTAAAACATCAAAAGTTTACACTTTTGATATCACCAAGGCCGATGCAATCTTCGACCAATTGCTGATGGCAAAGATCATCAAACTTTGGCTAGAACATAACATTCTTAAGGCCGAAGAGTTGAAAGGAAAGGCGTATTGGAAATACCATAATTCGAATAAGCATACCATAAACAACTGCGTTGTGTTTTGTAATGCTATTCAAAGTTGGATTGATACAGGCAAGTTAAAATTTCCTGAGAAAAAGATGACTGTCGACGTTGATCCTTTTCCTTCGACAACAATTGGCATGGTAGATGCTCATTTGACCAAAAATAAAGGGAAAGGGAAGGCCGAGTTTGTTCCAATACAACACGTCTTAAAGCAGAACTCTTGGCCGTGACTCAAGATTGATCTATTTTCAAACGAGCCACCTATAGAGTTTTTAGGACTGGCCATAGTCGAATCCATGTCAGACAGCAGTGCAAAGGAAGCTAAGGGACCGATGGTTTTATGTAGCCGTTGTAAAGCATGCGTCATCCTAACTGAGCTAAAGGTGAAACTACCTCAGGCTTTGACACCATGACTACCATCCAAAGTCGTGGCAACATCTTCAAAGAAACTCGGCGGAGGCCAACGCTAGAAGGTGTTCGATAGGCTTAGCCCTCAAACACGAACAGACGCCCCCTTCAGCTAGACGGCGTCTTGATTTTGACGTGCCATTTTATAATGAGGATTATTACTCACGTAACTCCACAGCTCGAGTTCATCGACGAATCAGAAAACCCTCAAGCCACCTAAACCACGCGACCAAGGTTGGTATAGTTACAATTCTCTTACTTGCGTGTATATTGCATTATCTAAATCTCAGAAACATCGACGCCAGTGGATAGACTGCATAGCTTGACGACAGGCAGCACAAGCCACTTCGGCTACCAAATCCCAGCCGAAAGAAGCAGCAGGAAGCGGAAATTATCAACAAACCCCAACAATCATGGCCGAATTACTTCAAGGGAAAAAGGTAATTGATTGTGAATTTTAAACCACCATTGAAGAATCCGAGAAGCGAATCAAACTCCTCATTCGGCCTAGGGAAATGAAAGCTCGTTTTGAGCATTTCAGACAAGAAGCCGAAAATAAGCTTCCCCCACTACCCCAGCAAGAGCCGTTGATAAGAGTCTGACGAAATTTACATTATCCATTCCTCGGAGAATCCTTGGAGTACATGCGAGAGTTTCACAAGACACATTCTGCCAATGACTTGTATGGCTTACCCAAGGCATCGCAAGAAGCTCTCGACCTGGAACTCACTTGCCCTGATGTTGAACAGATTATTCAGAAAACTACTGACCGAGCAATGAAGGCCAGGTTCCAGAACATACGAGAAGCTCGGTTCTTCTGCTTCGAGGTTGACCCGTATACGGACATAGACACTGCCGAGCTCCCTTTATTTTTCAAAGACCTTCAGTACTTACGACATCATTTCGAAGTCTTCTCAGCTGTATCTCTTTTCGGCCTTACGGCCGATGAAAATGATCGTGTGGCATGTTTGGATGCCTACCTAGACACAAGGAACGCTCGAATCGCCTATGAAGAACGAGCCTGTAAAGCACTGTAAGGACAAAATCAAGCCCCAGCAATGATCGAGCTCGAAGATGATAGCCAGAATGAAACAGGTTCAGTTGACATACCACAAGAGCAGGTACCCGATGAGGCGAGAGATGACCAGGTCGAGGAAGCCCAAAAGCATGATACCGTACTCGATAACCCAGCGGACGACGACCAAGACTCGATGGGCCATTCAGTCATCGACAATATGGAAATCAGCATGGTCCATGTCCTATCGGCTGAATTTCAACCAACTACACCCCAACCAAATTCCTTGGATGGGGATGTGGTTGCCGAGGAAGCAACACAAGTTGATTTCATCGCTACCGAAGACCATAAGCAAGCGAGTGAAGCTGACAAACTTAAAGCAACTTTGGCCACACTGTTTCCCCGCTCTTTTTCGGTTAATCTTTAACATTTGAAGCCGTTGCACGTCACGGCTCATATTGAAGGTTATCCAATCTCTAAAATCTTCATTGATTGTGGGGCTACGGTTAATATCATGCCAGTATCCATTATGAATGCACTACGACGGTCCAACAACGAACTCATCCCATCAGGAATAACTATTAGTAGCTTCGTCGATGACAAGTCTCAGACCAAAGAAGTGCTTCCTTTGGAGGTGAGCGTGGCAGGTCGCAATCACATGACCGTATTCTTTTTCGTCGACTCTAAGATTGAGTACAATGCATTGCTCGGTCGGGATTGGATCCATCAAACAAACTGCATTCCCTCTTCACTATATCAGGTTCTCATTTTTTGGGACAGTAAATCTGTTGTGGTGCATCTGGCCAACAATCAACCTTTTGAAGCCAATATGATTCAAGCACGGTATTATGATGATCACGTTGGCTACATTACCCTACAAGGTTTGAACGAGGAAGGATGACCGACTCGAATTTCAGTATAGAAAGCAATCGAGATAGGCGTGGAGACTGATTGGCCGATTGATCACAGATATTGATGTCTGACGACCGTGAGGACAGATGACAGGCCGTGGTTTCTTCTACCATGGAACGACTGCTGGCCCATTGGTATATTATCTCCAAACAACCAAATTCGGGTGTCAACTTAGTCGAAATTTTGGTCGAACGAGACAATGGCCCAGTACTTTCACTCGATAAAGTTCAGGTTGCACCAGTCGAGCATGAGGATTGTCAACCTCAAGTCAAGGATCATTTAAAGGAAATCAATGTTGGAATGGCCGAAGACCCACGGCCTTTGTTCATTAGTGCATTATTACCCCAACATGTAAAAATCAAGCTTTGTAACTAGCTTAGAGAATTTCAGGATTTTTTTGCTTGGAGTTACCATGAGATGCCTGGTTTAGATCGCACACTAGTCGAACATGAATTGCACATCAAACTTGGGTGTAAACCATTCTGCCAACCACCTCGACGATTCTCAACTGAAATACAACTCGACATAAAAGATGAACTCGTTCGACTTTTAAAAGCTGGGTTTATTCAAACAGCTCGATATGTAGAATGGCTGGCAAACATTGTCCCCGTTTTAAAGAAAAGTGGTGCCCTGCCCATCTGTATTGATTTTTGAAATTTAAACTTGGCAACTCCTAAAGATGAGTATCCTTTATGGATGGACAAGCTGGTTATAACCAGATTTTCATCGCCAAGGCTGATGTTCATAAAACCGCTTTTCGTTGCCCGGGAGCACTCGGCATATACGAATGGGTCGTCATGCCATTTGGCCTCAAGAATGTCGACGCCACATATCAACGAGCCATGAATACTATTTTCCATGATTTGATTGGTACCATTGTCGAAGTCTACATCAACGATGTTGTAATCAAATCAAAACATCAACGGACACATCTGGATGACCTTCGTCAGGCTTTCCTGCGTATGTGCCAGCACAACCTTAAAATGAATCCCGCCAAATGTGCTTTCGGCGTATTAGCCGGTAATTTTTTAGGATTCCTTGTACATCATCGTGGTATTGAGGTATACGAAAGCAAGGCTTGAGCAACCATCAACGCTCCACCCCTGATGACTAAGAAACAACTATAGTCATTGTTTGGCAAGATTAACTTTCTCCGTCGATTCATTGCTAATTCGGCAGGGAAAATGAAAGCATTCTCCACGCTCTTGAACCTTAATTATTTTGACACCTTCGAATGGCATGCAGAACATCAGGAGGCATTTACGCAAATCAAGGTCTCCCTCACAACTCCACGCGTCCTGGTTCCGCCACGATGTGGCAGACCTTTTAAGTTGTACATTTTGGCAGCTGAAGAATCCATCTGATGCCTTCTTGCACAAGACAATGATGCTAGGCAAGAACAAGCCATTTTTTATCTTAGCCGAAATCTCAACCCACCAAAAATTAATTATTCCGCTGTCGAGAAGCTTTGCCTCACTTTATTTTTCGCTGCATCAAAATTCAGACATTACATGCTCCCATCAGTCACTCAGGTCATCGCCCAGACCGATGTCATTCATTACATGCTCACTCGGCTAATAGTAAAAAGCCGAATCGACAAGTGGAAAATGGCACTGTTCGAATTTAGTTTGCAATATGTGCCCTAAAAAGCTTTCAAAGGCCAACCGTTGGCTGATTTCTTGCCCCAACATCCTTCGTGGTATGAGTTTGGGGCAATGACGTTGAAATCGGCATGGTGGACGCACGTCATAAGTACTGGATGATGTAATTTGATGGATGTAGTACTTCAATCTCGGCTGGCATTGGGATCATTATTCAATCCCCAAATCACAGCCCCTGGTATTTTTCTCTCAAGCTCGATTTTGATTGGATGAATAATTAGGCTGAATACGAAGCCCTTATCATCGATCTCGGTGTCTTACACGATTTGCGGGCCACTCAAGTCCTTATTCTAGATGATTCTGAACTTGTGATTAATCATCTTAATGGGACCTTTTGTTGCATGAGTTGTACTTTGGCACCCTATCACATGGTTGCTAGCTATTTGGCCGAATCTTTTGACGGTGTTACTTTCAAACACATTTCACGAGTTTTCAACACCGACACCGATGAATTAGCTCAAATAGCCTCCGGAGTACAACTCATGGAGGGCAAACTAGGCTGAGAAATACCTGTGTCACGACGAGCACATTCGGCCTTGGTTAATCAGCAAGTTATCCAACGTGATTACGTGATCCGTACACGAGTCATGTCTTTACCATCGTTGGTAGAACGGAATGACCCTATAGAGGTTTGTGTTGTCGAGGCATTACCAGATGATTGGAGAAGGGTGATTATTGGATATCTCGATAACCCAGGTGAAAAACACAACCGACGTACAAGGGTCCATTCCACAAACTATGTATTATACCAAAATGAGTTATATCGAAAAGGTGAGGATGGGCTATTGTTGTTATGCCTCGGCCCACAAGAAGCTGCTCAAGCAATGGTAGAAGTATACGAAGGAATTTGTGGGGCTCATCAAGCTGGACGAAAGATGTGTTGGCTACTTCGATGACACGGTTATTTCTGGCCGAGCATTCTGAAGGATTGTATCGAGTACACAAAGGGATATGTGCAGTGTCAAATTCATAGGCCTATACAGAGGGTTTCGGCCGAATCACTTCATTTGGTCACAAAACCATGGCCCTTCAGAGGATGGGCCATGGATGTAATCGGTAAAATTGCACCATCTTCTGGGATAAAAAAACATGCGTAGATACTTGTTGCGACGAATTACTTCACCAAATGGGTCGAAGCCAAGTCATATGCCGAGTTAACATCTAAATAAGTTTGTAATTTTGTAGAAGAAAACATCGTCACTAGATTCGGCGTACTAGAAACAATCATAATAGATAATGGTACAATCTTTACATCTGGCAAGTTTTAGGAGTACATGGAAAATCTAAAAATTCAGCTCGAGCAGTCTACACCGTATCACCCGCAGGCGAATAGACAGGTCAAAGCAAGTAATAAGGTTTTAATCGGTATTCTTGAGAAAATGGTAAAAGAAAGGCCTAGTATGTGGCATTTAAAGTTAAATGAAGCATTGTGGGCTTATCGAATTTCACTCCGATTGGCAACCGGAACGACTCCGTACGCGTTAACCTATGACCACGACGTTATGTTACCAATTAAACAAAGTAGCTTGTTTAGTGCCGAGTACAGTCATGCTATGCGGCAAGAGTTAAAAGATTTGGAAAAAAAATGGTTTGATGCTTACAATTTATTGATGGCACAGAAAAAGATTACCGAGCTAACTTATAATCAGCGAGTCAGACAAAAAACATTCGAAGAGGGTGAGTTAGTTTGGCAAACTATGTTGCCCGTGGGAATTAAAGACCGCAAGTTCGGCAAATGGTTGCCGAATTGGGAAGGACCGTTAATTGTTCACAAAGTTCTCGGCAAGGGGGCATACCACCTCAAGGATCGAACTGGTTTAATTCCCAAGTTACCAATCAACGGGAAATTTTTAAAGAAATATTATCTAGTCACTTGGGAGATGTGAGAATAAAAGATCATTTCATTGATTTTGTAAAGAGACGTACAAGTGAAGTTACAAAAGATTCTTAGACCAAAATCCTAAGGGGTCGAAGGACAGAAGGCTTCAAGAGCGGCCTTCAGTTCCAACCACCTTACATCACCCATGGTGACTTCGGCTTTCCTCACCCTTCGGGATTGGACAATGCAGTGCCCTTATGCATTCAATATCCCATGACAGCTCAAGGCAAGACTGAGGAATTCGAGTTGAAGTCCAGTTTGTTGCATCATATTCCCAAGTACCATGGGCTGTCCATGGAGGATCCAAACAAGCATTTAAAGGAATTTGAAGTGGTTTGTTCAAGCATGACCCCAGTTAACGTCGATGGAAGCATATTGAAGATGAAAGCTTTTCCATTCTCTCTATTGGAAAAAGCTAAGGATTGGTTGTACGAATTAGCACCTGGAATTGTCACTTCTTGGGAGAGCATGAAAAGAGCATTCTTAGAGAAGTTCTTTCCAACATCAAGAATCATTCTTTTAAGGAAGTGGATTAGTGGCATTTAACAAAATCAAGGAGAATCCTTTCCGGCGTACTATGAACGTTTCAAGACTCTTGTTGCATCATGTCCCCAACATCAAATGAAAGAAGAATTTCTCATTCAATATTTCTACGAAGGACTTCTTCCCATTGAATGACAAATGCTAGATGCCTCAGCAGGTGGTGTGTTGGTTGACAAAACATTGTTGCCAAGACTTTAATTGCCAACCGCGCCTTGAATGCACAACAATATGAAGGAGTTGGACAAAGGGAGCCCCCACGGCAACAACATGTGATGAGGTAAGTGCAATTTCTGAAATTCAATCTCAATTGGCTAATCTCACTCTTCTTGTGTCATAGGTTGTTGACAAACCCAAAGTGCAAGAAAATACAATCTGTGGCGTGTGTTCCATGCAAGGACACCAATATGAAAAGTGCCCTCAATTGATCGAGAATGGAGGATGGGAAAGGGCAAACGTTATTGGATTCCAAAGCCAAAATCAGCCCAAATATGATCCATACGTAAACACGTACAATCCGGGCTGGAGAGATCATCCAAATATGAAGTGGAGGGAGCCTCATCAACCTCAACAAGGAGGATTTTGGCCACCACCCCTTGGGATGTTTCCAAGGTCATACGCAACAACACAACCCCAACCACAATTTGCCCAACAAAAATCAGGTTCGTCCATGGATAATGATCAAATTGTTCAATTATTAACCACTATGGCGTAAGGAATGCAAAATCAAGCCAAAAAGATGGATGAGTTGGATAAGTAAATAGGGCAAATGGAGGAATTCATGGGTCAATTCAGAGAGCAAGGTAGATTGCCTATTTCAACCGTTGTCAACCCGAAGGAAGGATTTGAAACCACCAAGGCAATCACGTTGAGAAGTGGAAGAGAAGTTGGAATTAACCCAAAACCATCCAAATCAAGCCAAAGGAGGATGAGAAACTGCAATTCGAGGAAGAAGAACAAGATAAAGCCACGACATAGATTAAACAACCCTTGTCGCAGCCCCCTAAACCTTCCAATTCGGCCAATTTAGGTAAGGTTGGTTCAAATTCGGTTAATTCTAACCCTATTCCACCCAATGTACTTTTCCCTCGCAGATTAATGCAAACACATAAGGAAGAGAGTGACAAAGACATTCTTGAGACATTTAGGAAGGTATAAGTCAATATCCCGCTCATGGATGCAATCAAACAAATTCTGAAGTATGCTAAGTTTTTTAAGAAGCTTTGTACAACAAGGAAACGGATTCGAGATAAAGAGGTGGTACATGTAAGTGAGAATGTCTCTGCAATGTTGCAAAGAAAGCTGCCACCTAAATGCAAAGATCCAGGTAGTTTCACTATCCCTTGTGTAATTGGTAATACAAGGTTTGAACATGCTATGCTAGATTTAGGTGCATCAATTAATGTCATACCATATTCTGTTTATGCATCTACGAATCTAGGAGAGCTTAAAAATGATGGTGTTATTATTCAATTAGCTGATCGATATAATGCATACCTGAAAGAAGTTTTGGAAGATGTTTTGGTGTAGGTAGACCACTTGATTTTTCCTGCAGATTTCTATGTGTTGGACATGGAGGATTCATCCCACTCTCCACCATCGCCAATCTTACTTGGACGACCTTTCATGAAAATAGCCCAAACTAAGATTGATGTGGCCAAGGGAACGTTAACGATGGAGTTTGGTGGCGATATGATTAACTTTAAAGTTTCTAAATCTATTGAGAATCCTAATGATGTTCATTCTTGTTTTGCCATTAATGTAATTAAAGAAGTAGGGCAGGAACATTCAGCATTAATTAAGAAGGATGTATTTCGAACCACCAATGAAGAGGGAATTGGAATAAAGCACAAGGGATACTTCATGCCATCAAGAAACCAAATCTGGCCGAGGGTACCCCTTGTGCATCTGTTGACAGTGCTGCCACTTCATTGCAGCACATTGGTGAGCCACCTCCTCCAATTCCAATTCATATTTCAACTAATAGGTTGCTGCCTTGTATGGTGCAGGTGCCCAATCGAATCCAAGATGGTGGGAACATTTACATTGATTTTAGGAAGCTAAATGCCACAATCAGGAAGGATCACTATCCCCTTCCATTCATAGAGCCAAATCAGGGGAATTTCGAGGAGCATGTGCTGGAGGAAACACCCCTCCATGCCGTGGGTTCCAATGAAGCTTAAAGAGAGATATCGTCCGGCTGGAAGATGTTAAAGCAAGCACTTCTTAAGAGGCAACCCATACATTCAAATAAGGAAAACCTAGGAATCGCTCCACAATTAGATTTACGTTCCTAAACCCTTCTCTTTACTGCATTTATTCTGCCATGTTTGTCTTGATTGGTTCGTTGCTTGTTTGTTTGCTTTTGTGTGCGTCTATGTTTGAAACATTGAGGATAATGTTTGGTTTAAGTGTTGGGGGGGGTAAACAAAGTGTTTTTCATTGATTTTTGTGGGTTTTATCACCTATCCCCTCTAGAGTTGTTTCTCACTGTTTTTAAGTGATTTTAGTGTGTTTTGAAGTGTTTTAGTATGTTTTGAAAGAAAAATACGAAAATTTGAAAAAAAATTAGAAAAAGTTTTGAAAAACAAACCAAAAAGAGTCGTTTTTGTGTGTTTGTGTCTTAGGGTACCTTTCAACACAATGATGAGGATTTGGTTTTTAATTACATGACTGTTAAAGAAAGTTACAAACATGGGTGTAAGTTTGATATGCTCTTTGGTTAATACTTGGTTGTAGTTGATGTTTATGAATTCACATGTAATCACAAAGAAAAAAATCAGTTTTTGTAATATGCTTGAAGGAAGGAACTCAAACTAACGCTACAACCCTGGGAGACTTGAGCCTAAACGTTGTTTGGAGAGTTATTAATCTGAGATTTCTTGTTTTCTAAAGTCGTTGCATGATTTCATTGTTTTTTTTGCTTGGTTGCTACTTGGAATGCGTTTTCATCATTATAGTTCCAAATACTAGAACTCATGTCTGTTTCATTCAAAGCTTAAAATTGAGTGCATAACATATAACAAGATGAAGTTGTTTAGTAGTTACCACCAGAGCCAAAAAGCCTTCATTCCATGCATTTGTTTTTGTAGGTTTAACCCATTTGAGCCTTATTTAGCCTATTTTCTTTGTTAGCCATATTATCCCTACCTAGCCTAGAATAGGACTATCCATACCCTTGTTCTTGAAATATAGTGGAGCATGACTTAGAGGGAATTCCTTTTGAGCAACATTATTGCAAAAAAATATGTGTGGGGGAAGGTTATTTCCAAAGAAAGAAAAAAAGAAAAGAAAAAAAATCGTGAAAAAGAAAAAGAAAAAGAAAGAAAAAGAGTTCTAAATAAGTGAGAATGAGCTCACAAGTTTTCGTGGTTGAAAAAAGGGTTCAAAAGTTTGAATCTGGCCCTAAGTGTTTTGTGAATCTTCCCTTTGTGCTTAAAGTGGATTTTTGCATTCAAATGTGAATTCTAAGTGTCAATTTCATTACTTTGCTTACTATTGCTTTAAGAACCTTTGTTTATCCTTTCCCTTTCTTTGTTAGCCAATACCCTTAGCCCCATTACAATCCTTTGACTTGTATCTTGATGTTGTGTGTTCAATAATGTGGAGGTTGAGATTGGTATGAGTCTATGGAATCCCTGGTTCTTGCTTCTAAGTAGTAGCATTCCGTTCATGAGATCATATATATATATATATACACATGTATTAATAATTCCAGAAATTGCCTTCTTTGTTTAAAACATATGTGAGTACTAGTCTTCATGTTTACATCAATCTTCTCACATATACCTAGTATAGGGAGTGCAGAAAATCTGTGTGAAAATAGAGAGTATATCCGGTGAGAAATTGAGGGAATTCTCTAAGGCATGTTACTACATTCAAAATGTTGTTTTAATTGATTAAATGCGAGCTAGTAAGTGGTGACTGCAATTAAGTATGCGCTCGAGGGTAATGATGGCTAAAATCTATGTGAGTGGTGATCTTTGGCATGTCATGTTTCATTGGAAATCCCTGAGGCAAATGTTGGAAGGTCTAGGTTATGTTTGGTTTGTTTCGTTTTGCTCGAGGACTAGCAAAAGCTAAGTGTGGGGGAATTTGATAGGAGCATATTTATGCGACTTAGTTAGCTTATTTTCTTGCATTTATGTTGTTAGATCATAATTATTTTAGTATTTTAAGCTATTTTCGTGTGCTTGTAGGTCCAAAGAGCTAAAGTGGCAAGAAAGTGTATTTTGGTGCCTTTTGGAGCATTTTTGGGTCAATAATGGATGGCACATGCATGGAGCAAGGTGGATGGATGAAATTGAAGACTAAAGAGGCTAAGAATGTGTTAAAGAGAAAGAAGAATTAATTTAAAGAAGATAAGGAGCTCAGCAAGAAAAGAGGAAACATTAGTCAAGTTACCTTATTTTGTTCCAGCACTTTCCTAATCCTAATCCAACTAAGTTTCAGTTGAAAGGAGGGTTCCCAAATATATTAGGACACTTAATATTAGGTTCTAGAAGACCTAATCCCAGCCACAAAAGGATGCCGCACCAATGCCCTATAGAAACCCTTTCACTTACACAGCAAGGGATTCCCTTTTCCCTTTTTCCTTGCCGCATCCTACATTCCCTATTCTTCTTGGATTCTGACATTTATTTACCCTTTTTCCTTGAGGATTTGGTGTACAAATCTGTCTCCAAAATTAATTAGGGCTAAGATTCTTTTACCCTATTATTTATACTTTGTGCCGCACAAAAGGGATCCCATCCACTCTCTCCACCATTCAACCACATTCCATACACATTCTGCCGCAACCATCCCATCCTTCATCACCCATTCACCAAACACAATATACACCATTCAAACCTTCACCCAAACCTTGTGCCGTAGCAAAGAAGGAGGAAGACCCTTAGACGTGCTTGCCAGTCAAGTTGGATTACTGGAACATTCTTAGGTGTAATTGATAGGAGCATATTTATCCGACTTAGTTAGCTTGTTTTCTTGCATTTATGTTGTTAGTTCTTACTTATTATAGTGTTTTAAGCTATTTTCATGTGTTTGTAGGTTTAATTATCAAAGTTGGCAAGAAAGTGCATTTTGAAGCATTTTGGAGCACTTTTGGGCATTAAATGGATAGCATACGTGGGGAGCACTTTGGATGGACGTTTTTGAAGCTCAAAAGGCTAGGAATCTGATAAGGAGATGAAGAAATTAAATTCAAGACAAAAAAGATAAGGAATCAGCTCAAAAGAATGAACATTATCCAAAACCTTATCCAACCTTATCTTATCCAAACTAACCTTATCTTATCTTATCCTATTCTAATCTCATCATACCTTAAATCAAGCTGCAAGGGGACCTAAATATCTATTTCTAGAGCTATTTCTAGAAGCATTCCCTTCAAGAAGTCTTAATTTCTGCCACAAAGCACATTGTTTCTAGAAACCCTACAAAAATGGCGCATATTCCCTTCTAGAAAGCTGTTGTCTTGCCTTGCACTCAACTCCTTTTCCCTCCAATCTGTGCCACACCCTTCCTTACCCAATTCCCTTTGGATTCTGATTTAATTAGCCTTTTCCTTGTGGATTTGGGTTATGCAAATCCTTTTCAGAAATTAATTGGGCCAAACCTTTTTCTTGGTGGATTTAAACCTTTGTGCCACAAACCCTAGGGCCTAATCCTTTATTTCTGCAAAGTTGAAACCCTAATCTACTTCCCCTAGGGTTTTGCCGAACTTATATATACATATTTTCAGCCAAAATTCGTCCACCACCCCCCATATAACTCAGAAACCCTCTCAGCCGCAAAACAGACCATTCTACACCTTTGCCGCACCCTTGGGAGAAGAAAAGAAGCTTGATGTGCCTTCCATTGGAGCAAGGACCTTGTGCATAAGCCACCTGCAACCATTGGAGTTCTAAGAGTTATTTCTTCCCTCGTTTTAGTTTCAATGTTTATTTCAGTTTGCTTTTCAATTGCTATGAACATGTGTAACTAAGTTTTTCTTAGTTAGAGGTGAATTCAAAGCCATGGACATATGTTTCGTAAAACATGGATGTGATTTACTTATCTATTTGATTGATAACTTATTCTTGCATGTTGATTAAGGATGCATACTTAGTTTGCATGCATTAATCTAATGCTAAATTATAAGGGAATTTCACCTAATCGTTATGAACTTATAAGTAAAAGTAGTGGAGATTGCTAGTCACAATCGTGTTAAGTAGATTCTTGGCTGGAGTATCATGCAGTTCATAGTTACAATACCTTTGTCAATGCTTATGATTTCCATGGAACTTAATGATCTTTGAATGTATCATGTTGTTCATATAAGGAACTTGAGAAGAATAATTTGGTTGCGATGCGTTGTCCATTCAATTCAATGAATTTAGGGAAATCTGAGAGTTAATTTGTGCATTCACGATTAATTTGGGGCATTGTCATTCATGGTTTAAAGAAACAGTACTGGAAATCGATTTATGTTGCATATGTTCATGAGTGGGGAAGGACCCTCTAATTTGCTTATTTCACCATTCAATTCACCTGATTTCATACCTAGTTTGATTTAGTTTTGCAATCTGTTCAATTTAATTAATTTCGTTCAAATCAATTCCCCATTTTATTAAGTGTGTTAGATTAGTTAGGAAAGTGTTTAAATCTGTCCAATTTAGTGTTTTGAGTCTTCATAGTCTTAAATTCGTCTAAATCACTCCCTAGAGTCTGTTTTGAGTCCTTTTAACTTAGATTTGTTGTTTTGAGTCAATTTGGTCAGTTTTGAGTCATAAGAGTTTAGTTTGCTGTTTTTGAGTCTAGTTAAGTGTTTTAAAGTTTAAATTGAGTAGATTAGCATCCCTTCTAATCCCCAGCCTAAAACGATCCCTACTTCCATGTACTACAATCATAGGGTTTTAATTTGAGTGTTGGATTATTTCACATTAAATTTTGGCGCCGCTGCCAGGGATTAGCAAAATTGCTAATCTTCCCCTAGTAGTGCCTTATGTTTGTTTGTTTTTGTTTTTGTTTTTGTTTTGTTTTCTGATTTCGTTTTGTTTTGGTTGCTTTGTTTTAGGTACTAGTTTATGACTCGAAGTTCACAACATATGAGTGCAAATATCTTGGAGTTTGACAACGATTTTGAAAGAACTTTGAGACGAAATATGAGGCATCTAGAACCAAGTCCACCTAGTTCTGAATCTGAATTTGAAGAAGAGGAGGAGGAAGAACAAGCCATGGCTGCGGATAATCGAACAATCAAGCTCGGGATTAGACAATGCTGCACCCCTATGCATTCAATATCCTAGGGCAACTGAAGGCAAGACCAATGAGTTTGAATTGAAGTCAAGTTTGCTATATCAGTAATCCATCTTTTGTTTTCAATGTTTAAGTTTAATTATCTTTGTTTTGCGAACATGAGGAGCTAAACTCATTTTAGCTAGAGGAAAATTCAAAGCCATGAACATATTTGCAATATGAATTGATTACTTCCAGTTATGATTTCATGAATCATGAATGCAATTTACTTAACTGTTTGATTCAGAACTTATTCTTGTTTGTTGATTAAGGGTGCACACTTAGTTTGCATGCATGGATTTAATGCTAGAATATAAGGGAGTTTCACCTAATCGTTATGAACTTATATTCATAAGTAGTGGAGGTTGCTAGTCACAATCGTGTTAAGTGAATTCCTGGCAGGAGTATCATGTTATTCATAGTTATGAATGTCTTGTCAATGCTTATGATTTTCACAAAGCTTAATGATCTTTGATTGTATCTCTATTATGCTGTTCATGTAGGGAACTATTGAAGAATAATTTGGTTGCCAATGCGTTGTCTATCCAATTCAATGACTTAAGGAAAATCTGAAGGTTAATTAGTGCTGTTCACAATTAATCTGGGGAGTTGAGGTTCATAGTTTATTGGAAAAGCAACTGGTAATCGATTTGTGTGCAAGTGTGTCATGTGTGGAAAAGAACCATCTAGCTAGCCAATCACCCATATTTTCCCCCAAATTCGTGCTAAACTTGTTTAAGTCTTTAAGTTACTTGTCTTTACTTTAAATTCGTAAAAAACCCAATCCCCTGTACTTTGTTGAGTCAAATTAGTTGGAATCTGTCCAAACTTGTGTTTTTAAGTGTTTTGAGTCGAGTTAAAATCAATTTTCGTCCAAATCACCCTCTAATGTCTAGTTTGAGTCTATTTGATTGTTTTGTGCTGTTTTGAGTCTTTTTAGTTTGTTTTGAGTTCTTTGAGTCTAGTTAAGTGTTTTCAAGCCTAGTTTTGTATTTTTGAGTCAGTTTTAAGTAGATTAGCAATCCCTCCTAATCCCTAGTCTAGAATGATCCCTACTTACATCTTTACTACAATTTTCAATAAGAGGGTTTAATTTGAATGCTAGTTTATATCACATCAGCTTCAGGCTCGACAAGGGGTCTTTTTCCACGGTCAGTTGCAGGAGGATCAACCTGGTCAATTGCCTCAACCATGGGTGGATGATTTCTAGTAGGAAGTTTAATTGGTCGAGGGTGACTCATCAACAGGGTTTCTTCACTGCCGTCGTCCTGAAATAAAAGTTGTTAGTATTCAAAATCTAACCGAAAAGAAAAAGATGTCAGCAACCTAATCATACCCCCTCTAGAACGACCACTAGTTTGGGTTTTGGATCAGGAGGGAGATTTTTCTCAGCCAAGGTGGCCACTTCCTCCAAGATAGGAGCAACGACCGGCTTTGTTGTTGCAGGTTCCTTGACCACCAGGTTATTAATTGGTTTAACCACGACTTGTTGAACGGGTTGAACCTCAGGTGCTCGACCGATGAGAGGGTTTGGTTGCGTGTCCGTTGAGGCTTGAGCAACATGAGCACAAGGAAACTCAGCAGTTGATCTTATGGTTTGGCTGGAGATGGCATGAATATGCTTTTTTGGGATGGGGAGCATCACCAACCGTTACGGCCTCTGGGCAAGACCGTTTGCTCGGTAAGGTCAGTGAGGCGATCGCGGTTTTCTTTAGCGAAGGAGCAGATTTTTTCTTGACCATAACCGCGGCTGCCACGTCTGTATGAATACCTAGAAAAGTTAAAGTTAAATCAGAAGGAAGTTTGAACAAACAACCAAAGGAGAACGAGAAACGAAGACAAATACCTTGAGCCGACTCCTTAGATTTTGGGGTAAAGGCTTTCTTTGGGTTGTCGCCGAAAACTTTTTTGATGGCATTCTCGATCGATGTGTGAAAGAAGTCCTGAATGTATATTTCCCACCAATCAACGAAGGTGGCGGTGCTAAAGGTTTCAGGCACGTTAGGCCGGATACGGAATTTTTGGTACTTTTCTTGGAATTCACAAACTGTCTCCCTGCATTCTTTCTCCGAAGAACCAAAGAAGTGTCCCCGACTTAAGAGGGAGTGGGAAGTAAGTAAAGGCACCGGAAAACCTTGGAGGTAGCCGAGTTGCCGAGCAATGAAATGAGGATGGTATACTTCCCAACTCACTCGACGAGTATCGCAGCCGAAGGGAAGGTCTTGTGTAACATGAACGACCCCCAATTTTGACGAAGATTAGCATCTTCAGCTTCACTCCATGCTGATGATGGAAACTTGATGGAAGGGGGATATTCTTGACGACGACATATCAGAAACTCGTTGTCAGAGAGGTCTTCTAAGCCGAAGAAGTATTTGAAGACTTCTTCAGCCTAGTGAGGAAGCCCCGGTCGAGACGCTAACTGAGGGCTGAGCACTTCAGTGGGTTGAAAGCTGGGGATCTCTGGTTAAAGAGTTGCAAAATAAACCTGCAGCTAAAGTTAGAAAACCTAGAGGGGACCATTATGGTGCGGATCAATTTTGTTGATAGTTGTCTCGGCCAAGCAGCATAGGAGGTTGGCAAGAATGGCCGAACTGAGGGCCAATGTGTGACCACTTGCCAGGGTTTCAGCAATCGGCATATTCTTGACCAAACACTTATTCGATTTGGTACAACAAATTTGTTGTACCAGTATAATAGAAGGCTTCATGCTCACCCTTTCGAATGTTTTCTTCTCCTTGGCCAGTGAAATGGAGGATGAGAGTGTTTTAGTTGAACAAATTCTTGTGTAATTTTTGAATTTTTTCTGTTGAGGGTTCTTGACCCTCTTTACTCAGCACTTCGACAGCCTGCTCGTTGAATAGAGCTTTGAGGTCAAGAATAGACAGATGCCTAAGAAGGGCGGCATCAACAGAGAGGCCAGAAGGAGAGGTCCCAAGGATAGCTGAGACATCGAGGATGATGGGGCCGATAGGACCGAAGGGAAGGACCATGATGTTGGTGGCTGAGCACCAAAAGCACAAAGCTACCATAAGAAGTTCTTTGTCCATGACGATTTCCATGGTCAAGAGTTTAATGATATCATAGATGCCACAAGTCTTCCATTCTTGATTGAAGATTTTTTCCATTCTTTCGAACCAAGTTACTCAAGTTATGGTGGTTGAGGGCCAGTCTCCTTGGGGCTTGGTTAGGTCCTATTTTGACCAATCGAACCTTTGCAACAAGGGTGTCAGGCAATGATCCTTGAAGAGAGTGGTGATGGACGATGGTACAACATTCCTGAAAAGTGGCCCCAAGATCTGGTAAGAGGCGGTCAAATCACATTCGAAGCGCAAAGTTTTGATGGCGCTTCTATCGATGAAGCCTTGGCATTTGTTGCATTCGTCAGAAAGCTTGGAAATGAAGAAAGCCATTGATGACGAATCGAAGAATTTCTAGGTTGAGAGTTGTCTGGGTTTTCTAGGAACTCAAGAGCCAGAAGCAAAAGATGTTCGGGAGTTAATGAACTGTAGAGTGTGAACGAAGAAGAGATAGAGTATTTATAGGGTTTTGGGCTGAAAACCCAACGGTTTAAAGTTTCGAATAAAGGATAAGACTAGTCGGATAGTTTAACAATCATTATGGAGATTCGGGAAACCCATATGAAGAGGCCAAGAAATCCGCAGATCGAGGCTACATGATGACATGTGACGACAGATTCAATGATGAAGAGACGCTTGATTCTGTGCACGATTCAAATAGACCAAGAAATTCGCAGATCGAGGTTGCACGATAGCCTGTTGTGGCAAGTTTAATGATGAAGAGACGTTTGGGTATCTGCACGTAGATTACAATTTCGCAAATCAAGGTTGTAATGATGGTGTGTGGAAGGATAGGTGTTTTAGTGTCAAGTAAGGACAAGTATGCTAGGAAGTTGCCACATGGCAGGGTGTTTGACAAAATTAAGATCGTGCAATCATGCTTCGTAATTGCGCCGGATAGATGGGATATTCGAATTGTTTTAGAAAATATACCCTGGTTTGGTTTCACTTCTTCAAGGTCGAAATTCGGCTAAAGGAATTTTGAGCCAAAGACCTTAAAAATGAGGGGCAATGTTTATGTCCAAAACATTATTTTGGGCTGAAGGTAACAAATGGGCCGAGACTCTTGATCCAGTGGTCGTAAGAGGGATCATGGGCCGACTGGGTACTGGGAGTTATCAAGACGTTTGTTGATCGAGTCTCTTTGTGAGAAGGATTGATTTAGATGAATCCTTGAACCCCCAGGAGTGTTAAAGCTAACGGTAATAAGGAACACAGAAAGAATCTGGATCATTTTGGAGATGTGTTCAAAGTCCTAATTAAAGTATGATTGGCCGAGTCTTAGTTAGATCAGGATGAGGAGTCCTAGTCCGGGTAAGGTTCTAACTCGGCCGGAAGTAGGTTCGCTATTATAAATACAGAGGATGAACACACATTCAGGCCTTTCCAACTCAACACACAAATTGCCCTGCGTAAACTCTTGCTCTACACGAAACTTCTCAACAACCTTGAGATTTTTAGTTTCTTTTTCGCCAACACATCTTCAGTTTGGATAAACAGCACTGCCGTCGTAGAATCAGCCGACCGCGAAGCACCTTCATTTTGGATAAATAACACTGCTTCAAGGCTGACTGGTTATCTATCCAAGTCTCGGTCGAGAATGGTTTTCGAATCCTTTTTGGCAGAGGTCATCTCACGAGCCTTCTCAGCAAAGTGAGGCGTTACGAATCACTAGACTCGACGCATTAAACCGAAAGTGGTTTTATGATTGGATACTCACAAGTTGGGTTTAGAGTTCGGCATTTTGACGGTCGAACCACATTTACGATTAAGACGTACATTTGTTTTGAATATTTGTGTCCATATAGTCTAGTGTCAATTCGGCGTGCTTATACTCTTACGAATATAATCATTGTGACCAAATCTGACACCGACGATTTGTGAACTTCGTACAACTAGCAGCCTTGTCTTCAGGCTCTAGAACCCGAAAGCCAAGACGTGTTCCTTCCTCGGTTGCAATCGTAAGATCGAGAAGTCAGCAGCGCATCCAACGCAACATTAACATATTTTACTCCTCGGCCGAGCTCGGCCGATGAGTTGGCACGCCCGCATACAACCGAAGGATATAGTTAGTTCATTAGTTACTTGGCATGCGCGCCATGTAGGCTTGGTAGTTTTTAGGGTCAACAGATTCCCTCTATAATTCTATTGGACAATAATTTGAAAAGAAGCTTTGTAGTGAAAGAAAATAGGGACGAAAGAAAGGACCACGAAACTAAAAGTTCTGAAATCTGTACCAAGAAAATTATGTACACTTTGAAACTTAAATTCTTTTGATTTTGGCCAGATCTTCTAACAAGATGATGATAAAAACATGAAATAGGTACTGAAAGGGTTTGTTTTCATATCAGAATAGAGAATATAAACATGGTAAATCAAATTGGAAAGAATTACTCAAGACACCCAAAAGTTAGAAAGATCTTACCCTTAAGCCTTCCTCTGCAAACTTAAACCTGTTTCTTTCTTCTTCAGGGTTCTCACTCAAATTCTCTCTATAAAGTGAACGAATACTTACTATGAAATTTCCTATTCGAAGTGCAACTATTTATAGCGAAAATGATCATGATAGGAACCTAAGCCTAGACCTTCCACCACCTGCTTCATAGCTTAGATTACTCAGCTATATAGACTGCTTAAAGAGCAACCTCAAACCACCATGGATAGCCACCTGCATCCATATACTCTCCACCAAACCCATAGCTCCTCCACCTCCTGCTTAAGGTTTCCACCGTTTTCTAAAAACCCTCCACCTCCTAGTTACATAGCCTACATTAGTCAGCAAAATAAAGTATTGGAAAAAAGATTATTAGGAAAGGATAAGAACAAATTACAAGAAGGGAAGAAAGAATCTCTCATTGCAGAATCGAAGATTAGAGAGACAGTCTTTGTCTTTTGTTTGCTGAGGTATAACAATATGCCCTATGTAAAAGGTTGGGCAAAGTGTAAAACAAAATGGGCTGAAACTATTTCCTTTTTGAAATTAAAAATAATAACTTTAAATTCTAGGTCTTAACAACCAAACTGAAGGTGGTGCTGGTTGTTGACATGATATTTCACAAAACTGAATATTTGGCAAGGGAAGGAGTTAATGTTTTCTTAGGGTGAGAGGGTTTCGCGTAGAGTGTTGATTTGTGTGTTGAGTTGAAGGTTCTTTTTTCGTTGTGAAGCCTCTTCCATTTTATAGGCCATGTGGTTTGCTGAGGCATAATTTTGATAGGACTTAGCCTCCTCGGCATTTCCCCTGAGTACCAACCTTTTCTTCCTTAGTTGAAACTTAACACACATCTAGTCTCAGATTTTCCATTCAAGCAAGGACTCTGAACCTAGTCTTTTCTTAACTTAATTTCTTCTTATTTGATAACCATGAATTTTGATCACAGCCCCAAACTTATCAGAATCGATTCCCAATCCTTAACAGTTTAATTCCATGTAGGACTCACCCAAACCCTGCTCAAATTTAATCCCTCAACTGTCCTTCAATCATAAGGACTTGGCTAGGCTATCGTTGTCTTGGACTAGAACACCTTGAACCAACCAAACCGATGCTGGGATAAATACCAGGCCTTCCATTGCGCTTTACTTGCTCTTGACCCAAACTTGTATTTTAGGCCGAAACACTAGTAGGTGAATTTTCTTTTGAAAACAAACCTACCCTCCCTAAGAATACTAATAACACACCTAAGCATCCAAAAATTAGGCATACAATGGATTTGCATTGTTGATTTTGCAGAAAAGAAAAATTGTTCATATTTTAAGATCACAATTTATAATCTATGATGCATGGACACGGGAGAAGACCAACGTATCCCGTATTTGATACGCGGGAATACGGATACGCATGGCGATACGTGCAGATACGCAATCGATACGTATCTGAGTCAACAGATACGTTGTTGACTAATGAGATACGCGTATCTTACTGTTGAGATACGAGTATCCTACCTTTTGGATAAGTTTTAAATTTTAATCAGAGGATAATCACAAAAAAAAATTCAAGATAATTACTCTTAATCCGCACAGAATTGTGATAGTTGACAGTTGATTGAGATTAGCTGAACCGAAACGATTCTGTGACCAAAAATCGAAACGATTTTGTGTATAAAATTCAGATCTACCTGTTTTTCCTCACTCGAACATCAGAACCGTCTTCGGCAACTGCTTCTGTCTTCTCCGTTTGCTACTGCTGCATCATATCTTATGCATCTGCTGGCGAGAGCTGGTAACTGGGTTTCGGATTCCATGCTTTCTTGAAGCTTTCTTTTTCTTTTTGTTAGATTTACTGATTACAGTCCCTTTTGCTTTTCTAAAACCAAACGAAAAGCTTCTTTTGTTTTTCTGTTTTTGCATATTATAATAATATTATTGTTAGTGGTTTAGAATGATTTAGATTATAATATATTTATATATGTTTTATATTGCTTTGTTGATCTCTTAACATAAATTTGACTTGTAACCTCTTATACGACTACTTTGGATTGATTCTTAACATTTACATGTTGATAATTTAGGAAAAAAGCTAGTACGAGAATGAGGGACTCTTTCTTTTTTATATTTTTAGTCATTTGGATGTTCTTTTTAGTTTTTCAAGTTTGAAGACTAATTTAGTTGTTTAGTGGATTATCTTTTTAAATGTTTGAAGTTTATTGAAATAAATTTGAACTTGAATAGTATAATTGAATGCTTATTTTATAATATTTACATATATTTATTTATTTATATTATTTTTAATTGCCGTATCCTTGCCATATCGTGTCTTCATTTTTAGAAATTTAGCGTATCCCAGTATCATGTCATATTCCCGTATCCGTGTCCGTGTCCATGCATCACAGTTTATAATCCACGAAACATAAATAAACCTAGTAAAATATAGGAAAAAAGTAAAAATTCTTGCACCAATGGAAAGTAAACCATACCAACCTGCCATAAAGGCAATGGTCAGATTACCTAGTACACTTTTCTAATTCAAGAAATATGCAATCTTTTTCTCCTTGGCCACAGCATTCTCAGAACTTGGCTTAAACAAATGCAAAACATGCTCCTCCCCCTTTGCTTCCACCACTTCCACAACCCCACTCCACCCACTCTTTCTCAGTATCTCACCATAATACCACCCCCCATCTCTCAACCCACCTTTCTCTGCAACAAAAACCAGCAATTATTCTCTTATACGTGCAGGCGTGGACAGCTCCTCCGCCCCAACTGGCTCTGTCCCCCAGAAATATGGATGGATCAAAACAACCCCAATCAGCTTAGCACCACCAACCAAGCCCTCAGAGCCTACTCTCAATCCCATCTGGTATGCTATATTAGCCCCAGCACTGTCGCCGGCCGAGAAAACACGATGAAAATCCGCAAGGAGGTTTAACCAATCTTCTGAACCGTTTCCATAGACATGGGAATCTGTAGAAATATATATTCAGA
Source organism: Malus sylvestris (assembly GCF_916048215.2). Taxonomy (NCBI): domain Eukaryota; kingdom Viridiplantae; phylum Streptophyta; class Magnoliopsida; order Rosales; family Rosaceae; genus Malus; species Malus sylvestris. The sequence goes on from NC_062269.1 coordinate 13,350,708, forward strand.
GAAAGAGCACAGCAAACATGAAGCAGTAATATTGGTGGAAGTCTTACTTTGCCATTACTCATAATCAGGTATAAATATACAAGTTTACAGAGAGTCCTAAAGGGATTGTGCATCTCCCAATACAAATCCTAACGGGATTACAAATCTCTAAGATAAAGTGATAATATACAGAAGATAATAATGGGGATTATGACAAGGGTATAGACTTGGAGGACTCTTTACTAACAGAAGCAACCCATTTGACAGCAGCCCACCAATCATCGTAGGCAGCCGGCAGAGGGTACTCGGGGTGAAGCCGGTAATTAACAGAGACTGCGACAACATTGGATGCGGAGGCCAAGGAGTTGAGGTAGTTGTGATACATGGGGGAGGAGGAACTTTCGATGCAGAAGCCTCCGCCGTGGAAGTAAACGAGAATAGGGAGTTTGGTGGTGGCGGTGGCTTTGGTTGGAAGGTAGAGCCTGGCGGATACGGGTGGTTCTTGTGAGATAACGACGATGTGTTGATGGAATAACTGTGGATGTGCCTCAGGATCTCTCGACTCGACCATCTTTGTATAATTTGATCATCGGAGAAAAATCGTGGGCTAATTCTTCGTCGCTCATGTTTTTTATTCAAGGAACAGGTGCAGGGTGAAAGAGGACGGAGAGTATGTAAGAGTTAAACAAAGGCTTTATAGTACAAGACTCCAACACACACAGAGTCCTGTCTCAACTAGGAACTACACCCAAATATCAAGAGATCTAACTAACTGATAATAAAAACTCTCTCCTCTAGTGAGAGCCTTTCTCACCGGCAGTGTGAGTGTCTCCGTTTTTTATTTTCTGTGTCGCCGCCAGCTCTTGCCATGGCAAGGCCGATGACAATCCCTTGATTTTCCTTTGTCTTGTTCTTTTTCTTTCTCCAACGGTTGTTTGTAATAACCTCAGCCCCGTTTCCTTCCACATCTTCCCACAATCTCATCTTCCTGGTACTTTGTTTGCCTCTATTTTCATCATCCTGAGCATCTGTTTTCATCATCCTGAGCCTCAAATCTACTTCACCTATTTCATCCATATCATTCAGTCATTTCCCCTATACCTTCATCATCACTTGGCTCCATTTTCTTTGCACCAATCCTAATTTCGATTCTGCTAGTTTCATCGCGATTTATCGCTGTTCCATGGGAGGGTGTGTAGAGCTTTGGCTCGAGTGTTCGCACCACCACCTTTGTTGGCCCTTGTAGGTTCTTCCCATTGTTTTCGCTTGTTGGCGCTGTCGTTCGTGGGATCTCTCCCGCGCGCTTCCTTGTTCTATGGCGGCGATCGTTTTGGTGGTTTGTGGAGGATGGAGCGACTTTCTTCTTCCTCAACTCTAGGGCTCGAGATGGTGTGATGGTAGGTCCTTGTGGCAAAGATGGCTTCGATTTGTTGGGAAGTTTCAGCAGCAGGAGGAGCTGCTACATTAATTGTCCTGATTTAGGGTTTCTTTTGTTGTGTGGTGTGTTTGTGTTGGGTCCCAAGGCTCACTTTGGGCTTTGTAATGTGTGTTTTAAGAGTTCATTTTTTTCTTTTGTTCTTAGTGTGTATTTGGACCATTCTTGTGTTTTGTTTCTTTGTGGGTAATATACCTCCCTTTCTTAAAAAAAAAAAAAAAAAAAAAACACTAACTGATAATTACATGAGAAAATATCGTATCATAACTAACAATTTTTCTAATATGCACTAGAGTTTTAGATCGTGGATTCTAGATAGTTTTGTGGACACAAAACGAGCAACTTTTTGCCTAATCAAATCTTGATGAAAATTTATGAATTTATACTTGTTTGGAAGCTTGAAGAACCATCTTTCCAACGATGTAAAGTTTGTTAAAAACCAAGTTCCGAAGTGAGAGAAATCATGAGTTAAAACAGTAAGGCCCCGTTTGGGATTGAGGTGATTTTAAAAAAAGCCACTGTGAAAAAAAGCTGAGGGTCATTTTTATGTTTGGTAAACTGAAAAAAAAAGGGCTTATTTTGGAAGCTGCTGTGAGAATAAGCTGAAAATCAAAGGAAAAGCTGAAGCTGCTATTTGCTGCTTTGAAAAAAAGCCAGTTTTTTCAAAGCACACGGAGCTACAGTGCTCCTTTAATGAAAAGACACACTATCATCCTGCTTTTTTTTCCAAAAGCACTTTCACAAAAAAGTTTACCAAACACTCTACTGGTTTTATTTCACAGCCGCTTATTCTCACAGCACAGCCGCTTATTCTCACAGCAACTTTTTTTCAAAGCACAGCAATACCAAACCAGCCCTAAGTATGTGCAGAAAAAAGGCACCAGAGTTTTTCACGGGTTTAAAGAAGCCTTTTTGAACATGGTTTTGACCCGTCAAATCTCAATCAAAATCTATGGGTAAATACTCGATTTAAAGCTTATGATTCCCTCTTTAATTCTACTGGAAAATACTTTGAAAAGAAGCTCTGTAGTGAAAGAAAACAGGGACGAAAAAAGGGACTACGAAACTGAAAGTTCTGAAATCTGCACCTACAAAATTATGAACACTTTGAAACTTATATCTTTTGGTTTTCCAGAGCTTATAACAGGATGATAAAAATATGAAATAGGTACTGAAAGGGTTTGTTTTCAGATCAAAATAGAGAATATAAACATGGTAAATCAAATTGAAAAGAATTACTCAAGACACGCAAAAGTTAGAATGATCTCACCCTTAAGCCTTCCTCTATAAACTTAAACCTCTTTCTTTCTTCTTCAGGGTTCTCACTCAAATTGTCTCTATAAATTGAACGAATACTTGCCATGAAGATTCTTTTCTTGCTGTGAAGCTTCTGCTATTTTATAGGCAATGTCTTAAGGATGAGTAGGTTTGCCGAGGCAGAGTGCTGATAGGACTTAGGTGCAGTTTGGGATTGAGGTGCTTAAAAAAAAAGCTAGGATGAAAACAAGTTGGTAGGGGTTTTGGTGTTTGGTAAACTTTCAAAAACAGCTTTCTTTCAAAGTTGGGGGTGAAAAAAAGCCCAAAACCTGAAGGAGTCCTGAAGCTGCAAATAGCAGCTTCCAAAAACAGCTTATTTTAGAAAACACGGGTGAACAGTGGACGTTTAATGAATTTTTCAATAACCCAAAATTACCCTCCTTTCCCTCTCGCCTTCAGCTCTCGCATACCTGAACCCAGACCACTCACTCGTTCTCTTGTTCTCTCGTTCCAAAAACCAGTGATCTCTCTCGTTCTCTCGTTCTCCAGGTTTCTCCAGGTTCCCTTTGTAAGCTGCTCTCGTAAAAATTTGTTATTTATTTGTTTGGATTTTTCAATTTGGGGATGGGTGTTAGGAAAAACAACTGGGGATGGAGGGTATGTGCGCACGCCTCACTCAAAAAAAGCGAAATTAGAAAAAGAAAAAAAAATAAAAAACAAAGAGAGAGAGAGAGATAACTATTAAGAAATAAGAATCTCACGCAAATGCTGAGAGGAGAGGGAGAGGGAGCAAAAGGGGAGGTTTGGCGAAAAGGGTAGCAGAGAAAGTGACTGGAATGGTTGCAAATCTGTGATTTTTTTTAATTGTTGGTTGTTTTTTGTTGGTGAGATCTTAGGGTTTTGATTTGGTAGAGTGGGAGTGGGTGATTTTTGTGATTTGGGGAAGTGGGTAATGGTGGGTTTGTTGTTAGGGTGAGATTTGTGAGCTGGGATTTGGTAATCTGAGTGAGTTGGGGTGGGTTTGGGGGGTTTCTGGGATGGTTTGTTTGGGGGTGAGATACCATTTGGATCTAAGACTTGTAAAAAGCAAGTGAGAGAAATGGAGGGAAAGGTTGGGAATTCAGTTTGTCTCTGGTTGATCTTGGTAGCTCATCCACTATGGATGACAATGGTGCTTGTTAATTGTTGAATTGGCTGCTGATTATATGTTTGTATTGACATTGAATTTACATGTTGCTACTTCAGTTGACTGGTTTGATCAATTCCCCGCTGATACTTTTTTGTTGTTGTTGTATTGCCTCACCTGCCTTTGCAATTAAAAAGGTAAAACCATACTTTTACTTGTATATATGCATATTGATTTTCTCCTGAAAGTTGGAAAATTAATCATGTTTTCTTTATGATGGTATATATTTGTACGTAGTCGTATATAGTGTACCTGGGATCACTTATATATATTTGTACGTAGTCGTATTTGTAGTTGGGATCACATACAAATACAACTGGCAAAAGTGTAATCCTCACTATAAAAAATGGAGAGTTTCTGAATTGTCCTGCAAACTTGGTTTGGTAGTTGTCTAACAGATCACCATTATAGTGAGGATTACACTTTTGCCAAATGTGTCTATTATGGTCTGTGTGTGTTGTTGGTTTACTGCGAACAAATTTGTCTATCTTAAATGGTGATGGCCAAGCTTAGATTGCATCTTTTTCCTCAACCCGAGCACCCAGTAAGTATATGTCATTGTTGTAGCTACTACAGTATATCTTAAATGGTGATTTGAATGTCTATCTGTATTTTGATTGTTCGTGCGTAAAATCCTTTTCGGTTTTCGAACCGAGGTGAGTCTGTTTTGGACCAAATTTAACATGATTACAAAGCTTTAGTATGTATTGTTAGCGAAATGTATGTTCTCTAATGTATGGGACTCGAGTGTGCCGACTCAAGCTGATGTTTGTTTCATTGTCAAAATTATGCACGTCTTCGTAACTGAAGGATTTTTATTTCAAAGGTAGTGGCACTAGTTTTGTTATCATCGTTTGCGAATTTGTTAATTTCTTAACCGCCTTTGTGTTTATGGAATGACAGGAGGGAAAACCACTTGTTCTGAATGTGGTGAGAAAAGCCGAACAGCTGCTCGCTAATGACATGTAAGCTATATCGTTGTCAGTAAATTGATTTTGCTATTAATTTAAGAAGCTAACATTATTGACGTTAAATGGCAGCAGGCCTTATAACGTGTCTATTCCTCATTATGCTTTAATACTCTTTTCATTTCGTTAACATGCCTCTTAGAAGACCTCAGTTCTGCCCCCGCCGGAGCAATTGTACTTCTCCATGTATGTGCTCATAACCCCACCGGTGTTGATCCAACTCTTGAGCAGTGGGAGCAGATCAGACAGCTCGTGAGATCAAGAGAAATTACCTTTCTTCGACGGTGCTTATCAGGTAGACCACGTGTAGAGTTCCAATTTCTCTACACTCCAGTTTCTTCTTTTTGTTTAACATCATGTTATTCCAACTTCTCATGATGAACTGTTTTCTTGTATTTGTAGGGTTTTGCTAGTGGAAGTTTGGATGGAGATACACAGTCTGTTCGTAGGTTTGCTGCTGATGGTGGAGAGTGCCTTATTGCTCAAAGTTATGCAAAACACATGGGTCTGTATGGCGAACGTGTTGGAGCCCTAAGCATTGTAAGACTCATTCCATAAATTTCAGTTGCGAGTTACCTTATTTGGTTGCATCCCACTAAAATTTAATACGAAAAAACTCCATACTTGCCATACATCTTAAATTGTTCTTGATTATATTGGTTGTTGAAAATTCTACTTGAACATAGGTCTGCAAGAATGCTGATGTTGCAAGCAAGGTTGAAAGCCAACTGAAGCTTGTGATCAGGCCCCACCCATTCATGGTGCATCTATTGTAGCGACCATCCTCAAGGATAGGTACTCTTTGAATCTTGTTCATATATGTGCAAAATGACAATAATTGACTTGATGTATCATCAGCTAGTTATTGAACTCCGACCCAGAAATAGTTTTTCCTTCCCTATTTGATTTCTAATCATCTTATCACTTAATTCTTCTGTGGTCAGGGATTTGTTCAATGAGTGGACAATTGAGTTGAAGGAAATGGCTGATCGTATCATCAGCATATGTCTTCAACTTTTTGAATCCTTGCATGCCAAGGATTAGCATGGCGGGTCTGAGCTCAAAGACCGTCCCTCATCTTACGGAGGCAATACATGCAGCTGTTACTCGCGCTGCCTAGTCATATGTTTAGAAGGCAACATTTTCTTCTTGTGAGCCGACTCCAATGTTGGACTCTTCCCTTTCTACAGTTTTGTTGTAATAATTGTTTTACCTTATTAGATGAGGTTAAAGATTTCTCCGACTAAAGATAAAATGAAGAAAATCTAGAGGATTTTTGAGTTTTGTTTTCGACCTTCCCCATGTTACAATTATATGATGCACTCATGTCAAACTTTTCGTTCATTAGAAATATTCATGCCAAATTAAAAGTTTTTGGATCTTCAAATACATCTCTTTCGTATGCCATTGTTTCATAATTTTTGGAACTTTTTGGGTTTCAATAGTCCGGGAAGACGTAGAGCGGTTTTGAAAAATGAATGGTGAAGATTGGTTCTAATATTGTTTCTAAGAAATTAAACGGTGAAAATTGTTTGTAAAGCTGGACTGTTTTTGAAAATTGTTTGAATAGCAACAAGTTTGATAAATGCATCTAATTAGACTACTTTCAAGTACATTAACAATATTGTACTAATGAATCCTAGCTATTCAGTCTAAAATATTTCAATTGAAGTAGTTTGTCATACTAATTAATATTTAAGATAAAGTTTATAAATATTTTTCTTCTAAAAATAAAGTATATTTAGTAATTCACTTTTATTTGTTAAGAAAACTAAATTATTAGTATTATACCCTTTTTTGTCATTTCACACAGTCACAGCTGTTTTACATAAAAGTTTACCAAACACTATCGTACAACTTTTTTTTCTAAAAGCACTTTTACAAAAAAGTTTACCAAACACTATGCTGCTTTATTTCACAGCCGCTTATTCTCACAGCAGCTTTTTTCAAAGCACAGCAATACCAAACCAGCCCTTAGCCTCCTCGACATTTTCCCTGAAAACCAACCTATTTTTCCTTAGCTGAAACTTAACCCTCATCTAGTCTCGGCTTTTCCATTCAAACCAGGACTCTGAACCTAGTCTTTTCTAAACTTAATTCTGAGTAATGCTATTCATACCATATTTTTGTACCACATTTTCATACCATCTTAGATGACATTTGATGTAGACAACCACGTCATTTGAATTAATCAGATTTAAATTTAGTTCATTATTTAATAAACTAATAATTAAGAAAAACTAGTTAATTAAATGATGATTGTGGTATACGAGGAATCTTTCCCTTTCCTTTCCTTGAGTTTTGCAAATTTTTCAAATGATATGGTTGTCATCAAATGATGTGGTTGTCCACATCAAATGCCACCTAAGGTGATATAGAAATACGGTATAAAAACATGGTATGAATAGCATTACTCCTTAATTCCTTCTTATCTGGTTAAGCATAAATTTTGACCACAGCCCCAAACTTATCAGAATCAATTGCCAATCCTTAGTAGTTTTATTCCATGTAGAACTCAGCCAAACCCTGCTCAAATGTAATGTCTCCACGGTCCTTTAGGTACCGTTTGGTACGTGGAACGGGACGGGACGGAACGGGATGAGCCGTTCCGTCCCACGTTTGGTGCGCCTAAAAACTGTGGAACGGGTTGTCCTATGGGACGAAATTTGGCTGATTTTTCGTTCCACCTCTTCCCCCTGGAACGACCCGTTCCACATCCGTGGAACACAAATTTATAACATTTTATGACAAAATTTCTCCTTATCTTTTTCAATATTTACATCATCTATTCCGTCCCGTCCCGTCCCATCCTGTTCCGTCCAGTCCCGTCCCATTCCGTCCTGTCTACGTACCAAACAGTACCTGTGATAAGGAATCAGCTAGGCCATCGTTGTCTTGGACTAGAACCCCTTGAACTTGCCGAACCAATGCTGGGCTAAATACCGTGCCTTCCACAGTACTATACTTGCTCTTGGCCCAAACTTTTATTTTAGGCCCAAACAGTAGTAGATGAATGTGTTTTTTTGAAAACAGACCTACCCTCCCTAAGAATATAATAACACGCCTAAGCTTCCAAAAATTAGGCATATGATGAATTTGCATTGTCGATTTTGTTGAAAAGAAAACTTGTTCATATTTTAACATCACAATTGATAATCCACGAAACATAAATAAACCTAGTAAAAGATAGGAATAAAGTAAAAATTCTTACACCAATGGAAAGTAAACCACACCAACCTGCCATAGAGGCAATGGTCAGATTACCTAGTACACTATTCTAATTCAAGAAAGACGCAATCTTTTTCTCCATGGCCACAGCATTCTCAGAACTTGGCTTAAACAAATGGAAAACATGCTCCTCCCCCTTTTCTTCCGCCACCTCCACAACCCCACTCCACCCACTCTTTCTCAGTATCTCACCATAATACCACCCCCTATCTCTCAACCCATCTTTCTCTCACACCCCATTTCCCCAAACTTCGGATCTTTACCAGGGTTGAAAAGTCAGATCCACTGCTCAACGGGTAAGCAAATTGCCACAAGGCAGCAAAGTACTCTCATTTAAGTGCAGGCGTGGACAGCTCCTCCGCCCCAACTGGCTGTCCCCCAGAAATATGGATAGATCAAAACAACCCCAATCAGCTTAGCACCACCAACCATGCCCTCAGAACCTACTCTCAATCCCATCTGGTGAGCTATATTAGCCCCAGCACTGTCGCCGGCGAAGAAAACACGATGAAAATCCGCATGGAGGTTTAACCAATCTTCTGAGCCGTTTCCATCGAAATGGGAAGCAACCCATTTGACAGAAGCCCACGAATCATCGTAAGCAGCCGGCAGAGGGTGCTCGGGGGCAAGCCGGTAATTAACAGAGACTGCAACAACATTGGCACCGGAGACTAAGGAGTTGAGGTAGTTGTGATACGTGGGGGAGGAGGAGCCTTCAATGCAGAAGCCGCCACCGTGGAAGTAAACAAGAAGAGGGAGTTTGGTTGTGGCGGTGGCTTTGGTTGGAAGGCAGAGCCTGGCGGATACTGGTGGTTCTTGTGAGATCACGACGTCTTTGGATTGGACACCGGTTTGGGGATGTGTTGATGGAGGAACTGTGGATGTGCCTAAAGATCTCTCGACTCGACCATCTTTGTATACTTTGATAATCGGAGAAAAATAGTGGGCTAATTCTTCGTCGCTCATGTTTTGGATTCAAGGAAGAGGTGCGGGGTGAGAGAACGGAGAGTATGTAGGAGTTAAACTAAGGCTTTACAGTTAAAAAAGACTCCCCAACAAAAACAAACCAGAGTCCTATCTCAACTAGGAACAGATACTTACATGAGAATATATATCATATAATAACTAACAGTTTTTCTAATATGAGTTTTAGATCGTTGGATTCCTTAGACTTTTTGACCAAGCTATAAAGAGAAAGATATTGCTTATTCAGTGTATAGTATTGTAGATAGCCATTTAAACTTTTAATGTTACAGTTGAATAGTATTTTTTTCTTGTGATATATATACATCAGATTAAGGTTGAATTTATATGGATATGAGTTTTCACTTATGCATTAAAGCAGGGTTGAATAACTACTTAGTAATACGTTTTAGTGATATTGTTTTTCACTTGTAAGTGAGGTTTTAGGTTGGATTCTTGCCAATAATGAATATACATCATATTATTGCTAACCCATTATAAGGCTAAGCCTACCATAATATCGATTGTTTGAAAGAAAAAAAACAACAGGGTTGAACGGTGTTTTAAGGGGAATCTAAATTTTTTAAGGCTTAAAAAAATCCCTTTTTACATTATAATCTTAATAGTTATTAAAACCTAATTTAGATCCTTTTTAATACTCAGTGCCAGTGCTACATCACACTATGGCTTAGTTCTATTCCATTAATAAACCATTCAAAATTCAAAAAAATTAAACTTTGTTTAAGCCGTAAGACGAATCCCAATAAGGTAAATTACATTTACTAATATGTCGTGACCTATATTTAGGGATTATTGTGTGTATTCCTCCCTACGTAGTGGTTTTATTTATAGTAAATAAGAGGAGAGGATTAACTTGTCCTACAAGTAAATACAATCCTATAGGTAAAATATGACTAGACTAATAGACAATCTAGAAATCAAATTTATCTAGGATTTACACAATCACAATTAAAGAGCAGTGGTGTTATTCCTACCCAAATGTCTTATCTCCCCACCCACTTTTTAATGAAATTTTTAATTATAAGTTTGCTCATTTGTAAAATGACTGATAAAAACCTTAAAAGATAGCTCTCTGTTCACAAACTATTTATCTATCCTTAAACCCTTACCCAAAAAAATTCCAGTGCTACTCAACTTGAAATCGTTCTGATTCCACACTATTTTCCAAGGTTTTAAAAAACGCTAAGCGCTAGTCGGGCGGCGGGCTGGCGCCTAGTGCCTAGGCGGCTAGGTGGGGTCTAGGCTGGCGCCTAGTGCCTAGGTGGCTAGGTGGGGTCTAGGCAGGCGCCTAGGCGGCCTAGACGGATTTAGGTAAATTTCTTGTATATCTTGTAAATAAGTGCATATTGACACTTACAAAAAATTAAACTTGTATGAAATTCATTGATAAGATAATAAAAGAATAATAAAATGCAAAAAGAGTATCCAACAAGTCCAAAATTTAAAAACACATTAAGCATATATGCCATAGAACCATAGTGAGGAGTATTGTAGGATGACGTATGTACAATAAGTTCATAATTTAAAAAGAAAAGTATATATGTATGAAAATATGTAAGAATTTAGGCTCTTTTTGTTAGTTTTGCATCATTTTGTAAGTCTATAAATAAAATGCAAGTTGGGCCATGTATTCCTTGTACATTTGAGTAGAAATGTCGTCCATTTATAGATGGGCTTAATGGACCCTAACAAAATACCCAAAGTCATCCAATACATTTATTATCCTATTAGAATAAAAAAACCAAAGACACTAGTTTTTAGGCATCCCGATTCCAATCATTGAGTCACTTTCAAAAGAAAAAACCCTAAGATGCTCATCAAAAACCATTGCCGCCGTCTACTTATCACCATATCTGCAATTGCAGATTCTTTCTTTCTCTCTCTCTCTCTCTCTCTCTCTCTCTCTGTCTCTCAGACCATCGTCACACTGAGAGGAGACATCGAGACGCACATCGCCCAGATTTCCCAGTGTCCGCCTACTTCTAGGTAGGCTATCATATTTTCCCAGGCCGCCCAGATCTTCCAGCTTCCGTATATCCTGCCTAGCGACCGTTTAGCCCACCTAGGCGTTCGACTTATGCCACCTAATAACTTTGCCAATTTAGTAAACGATTTCGAGATAATCGTGGCGGAGCACCGCCATCTAGCACCTAGGCGCCGCCTAGGCCGTGTTTTAGAACACTGCTATTTTCTACATTTTCTGAAAATTACTTATCATGAAAATCTTGAAGATGAAGACGAACCCAAAAACCAAGTAACCAGAGTTTGCTTCTTCTCTTCTTTCTTCAGCTACTCTCCAGTTCAAATTTAATGTTTTTTTTTTTTTGGTTGGATGTTTCAACAATGGATATCAGCATGAATTGATATGTAATTTGAACTTGTTGCTTATGTATAGATGCTAATATTTACACAAATGTGGAAGAAGAACTGAGGAAGGGTATTCTATAAAGGGAGTTTGACCATAGAAAAAAAAAATGGTACAAAGTCTGTCACTGAGCTCTCTTAAATTATTTCTTACCGGTGCAATAATTATAGAGACAAGCTCGGAGCAAAGCGAGAGTGCTAATGAGGATATTTTATGAATAAAAGTGGGTGAGGAAAGAGCATTTTAATTTTTTTAACTTTTTATTGTGGGTGAGATTATAATGTAGGTGGAGAAATACGACAATGGGTGGGTCTAGTAGTTCTCTTAAAGAATATCCATAACACTCTTTCGTGAGTGTGTAAATACTTAAGTAGATTTGTCATCAGGTGAAGTTGAGAAAATTGACTCGTCGGCATTGATCTGGTAAAACCCAATATATAGCAGAAACTGATAGTTAAAGGAAAAAGTGAGTTTATGCAAAGCCAATTTAAACGACTACGGGACGTACACAAGGGTATGACCAACCCAGGATGGGTGCCTTATTAAAACTTCATCAGGTAGCAAAAACTCAAAGGGAAAAATACTCCTAGCCGCTCAAAAATTTTACGTATACTAATTCCTTGAACAAGCTTCTGGAAAGTAGTCTTTGACAAAGATTTGGTAGAGAGGTCGGCCAAGTTGTATTAGGAACAGATTTGTTTGACTTCAATCTTCTGATGTTCTTGTTTCTGATGAGAGAAAAATGACTTTGGTGCAGTGTGTTTGGTGTTGTCTCCTTTGATGTATCATTTCTTTAGTTGTTTGATACATGCTATGCTATCTTCATAGATCGTTGTAGAGACATCAACGACGAATTAAAATTTGCAGGTGCTTCAAATATGTTCCATTATTGCTCTCAACCAAAATTACTCCTAATTGGCTTGATGTAAGGCGATAATTTCAGCATGGTTCGAAGAAGTTGCAACTAAGGTATGTTTGGTTGCCTTTCAACATCTAGCGGTGCCTCCAACGATAAAAATGTAAGCAATTTAAGAATGTGTCTTGTGCTTGTCAAATAAGTAACATGTGTCAGCATAACCAATAAGGTTTGAATCAAGCCGAGAATTGAGGTGGGTTGCGACGTGCTTGTCTTTAACACCTATCCAGTGTCTGCATGTGGGCGCACAGTTGTATCTTGCCAAAATATTGACAACAAAGGAGATGTCCATTTTAGTGACTAAGCTAAGTACAATAAAGCAGCAATCGCACTTAGGTATGGAAATTCAGGCTCCAAAACCTCATCCTTATCCTCTTTAAAAGGGAAGTGATCTTGTTTTGCATCTAGCTATCGGATGACCGTATGAGTACTGGAAGGCTTGGTTTACCCTTATTAAAACAATGCAATACCTTTTGGGAGTAGTTCAGTTAATAAACAAGAATTCCATCGAAACAGATGCTCAATCTCCAGGCTGAGATAGTATCGAGTTTTCTCAAGATCTTTCATCTCAAATTCGTCTTCAGGTGCACAACAGTTTTCTCAAACTCTTCAAGAGTGCCAATGAGATTCATTTCATCGACATAAATAGTAACAATTGCAAATATGGAATGTGACTTCTTAATAAACACGCATGTGCATAGTAAGTCCTTCTAGAACTTTCATAAGCTACATAACCAGTTTTTCTGAAACTACCAAATTGATAAGGTAGCAAAACGTAATGAAGTTCATTACGGGAGAGTAAGTTTCCTCATAATCAATCCTAGGCGTTGAGGGAAGTCTTGCGCTACAAGGCATGCCTTATATCCCACTATTTCATTATTCTCATTATGCTTCCTTACGAAATCCCACTTGTAGCCAACAAACTTCACATGTGGCGGTGTAGGAGCCATAGGCCCCAACACCTTTTGTTTTGCAAGCGAATCAAGTTTGACCTGGATTGCTTAATTCTAGTTTGACCAATTTGTTCAACGTCAACATTCTTCAACCGAACATGGTTCAATGTCGTCAGTCAACTTAATCACAATAGCTACTGCATATGCTACATCATTGATTATCATCTTATTCCTATTCCAGACATCATCCAAGCTATCATAGTGGACCGAAATCTCTCAATTCTTAGGAGACCAACTAATCTCTTCCAGAGAGCTTTCGTAATCTAGAATATCCTCATGCGTTGGATATTAAGAGTAGGCGATGGTATGGTCGGGTTCAAGCTAGTTTCACTAGCTTGTGTCGTGGTTCTCCTCTTCTGGGATTATGAATCATTTGAACCAATGAGTTTACCACGCTTCTGGGTAGGAGTAGATGATTGGCTAGCCACCAATGTTCTATGATCAGCCACATTATTAACGTCTAATCCTTCTTGGATCAAGTTTCGACATACGTTACGTAGATCTATCTTTGTAGGCACATTTGCAACTGTTATATTTAATCTTGTCACTCTCGTTAGAGCGATAAAAGCATCCGACATACTTTGAGAACCGTTTTAGAGATCTAGGATCTATTACATTACAGTTTCAGGTTGTGCGGTATGGGGAATTAAATGAGACATAGTGGGAGTTGTCCACAATAATTCACATCATTCTTCAGGAACATTGACGTTCTTATCTCCCCTTAATGTTGGGAAGACTATCTCATAGAAGTGACAATCTGCGAAACGAGGAGTAAAGATATCACCTATCAAAGGTTCTATGTAACAAATGATTGAAGGAGAATCATAACCAACATAGATTCTCATCCTTCTCTGAGGACTCATTTTGGTACTTAAAGGCTGCACAATTGACACATAGACCGTAAAACCAAAGATATGTTGATGCGAGATGTCGATCTCGAACCAACATGGCTACATGAAATATTACATGGCCTTAGACAGTGATTAGGATTTTGGTATGTATGACCACTGATCAAGCGATCATTTAAAGGCGCTTAATAAAGAATCTTGCTAAGCTGTTTTGGGTATAAACTTGGAGCATCAGATGTTCAACTTTAATCCCAACAGACATGCAATAGCCATCAAAAGTTTTTTATGTGAATTCTCCAGCATTATCCAATCAGATCGACTTAATCAGATAATCAGGGGGTGATCCCTTAGCTTAATAAACTAAGTTAACAATTTGGAGAATGCAATGTTTTAGGTGTACGAAATACACGTGTGTGGCCAACACATAGAAGTATCAACCAATTCATAAAGTATTTAAATGGTCTATAAGGTGCTTGAATCGGTCCACCCTCTGGAGCAAGTTTGGCATGCAAGGTCCTGCTAGATTTCTTCTAATCTTTGGACTAAAGGATGCCTGTGAGTAGAGGTGAAGATATAGCGCATCACAACTCGGTCAAGGTGTTCTAAATTGTCATACCAAAGAAAAATTTCATGTGCAATTTTGAGGGGGGCCAGACATATAGTAGCATTCTATAGAATAAATGGTAGTAATACCTATTCCATTCAGGAGTAGCTCTATCTGTAGACATGTAAATTTTGTTGCATGCAAATGATACATCATAAAGCTCCACGTGGCATATGACTCATCATAAATGGACAAGTGGTCAATGACACGTGGCACAAATCAAGCAAAAGAAGTGTAAAACATCCCCAAAATTCGGCAAAAAGGGAAGAAATCCTTTAAAATCGGCAAGGGGTCCAAATTGCTCCTAAAACTGGAAAGAAAGCTAAAGCATCTTCACAAAACAAGCAAGAGTTGAAGAGTGCTCACAAAATAGGCATCAAGGCCTACAAATTTCGGCCAATATGAGGAAGGTGGCTGAAATTAAGACACAAAACATGCCTAAATTCTCCTATGGACGAATCAAGACACAAATCAAAGCCAAATCCATCTAAAGGCAAGCTTTGAGAAGTCTATAAATACCCCCAAGATAAGCATAAGGTCGACAATTTTTATATTCAAAGTTAGAAATTCTACATTCAGAAGAACTTCTGCACAAATCTTTGAAGACTAATACGCTGTCAAAGCCCTCTTTGAAGAACTCACAACCAAAGTCGAAGCTTTCCCATGAAGAATCAACAAGCACTTGTGCCGATTCCTTCAAGACTTTGTTGCGAGCTCAAAACTTGTAACGACGTTCGATTCAAGATCAAGACATCAAGACCCTTGAATTAAAAATCCTACATCAATTATACCTTTGCCTCAGCTTTGAGGTGAAGACTTGATGAGTAGATTTTATATTATATATTTTACCCTAATCTTAGTATATTTTGGTTAATATATTGGAAGAATTTTGATACTTTGAATTGTATTTTCAATATAGGACTTTCGACTTCCTCTGGAGCAAAACAGGATCAAATGGACGAATTTTGGAGTAATTCCAGTTGAAGGACGTTCGTGAGTCACTTAGCTTGATCGTATCAAAATTTGGGATTTTTCCACCAAGCGGTTATTTTCTGACGATGAAATAAAGAAGCAGTGCGCAGTACTGGAAAGTGACGTTTTTGGGCTTAAATTGCGTTTTTGGAGCCCAAAATGACCTTGGATGGGTTCGTGGCCTTCTGAAAAAGTGTTCAGAATATTCCAAACATTAAATCCAGCTATATTGGGCCAGTTTTGGAGCAGCTTATGGGCCAAAACGTGGCTGTTCAGATTTTAGACGAATTTTATCATTTAATTTAGGGTTATGTTTCCTAGGGTTTTTGGGGTGGCTTGAAAAATATATTGCTTAGCCGTCTACAGTTTTAGACTACGCTTTCTTTTATGCAATTTTGGAGACAGAGAGAATTGTTAGGGTTTTGAAGACTTTTTACTTGAAGGTGCTTTCAATCCTTTTCTTGAATATATTTTCTATGATTTCAATTATGAATATGCGGAACTAATTTCTTTTGCTAGGGTGAAGCCTTGAGCCTTAGTATGAATATGTGATTTTTATTTAATTGCTTATGATCGATTGCATGCGTACTTTGAATTGTTAATCACCGGGATAAAAACTATCTAATTGTCGTAATGCCTGATCACCATTAGGATCTTTAGAAAAGTAATTTGATGCAATTTTGGTCGGAAGGTTCCCTGAAATTGACGCTGGCTTCTTGTGATTAATAATTGTAATTTCTCTTAGGATGAATATCACGTCTTAAGGATTGCATGGTTTTTCAAAAGATTTTCATAAAGCATAATGAGTCTTTCATGTTTAGATTTGATTCGAACGTCCGGACCGGTTGCATGTTAGATATACGTTCTATGTTGGAGGTTCCAAGTAGAATATGAATTAGGAAAATCTAACCTTCAAAGTGGCATGTGTAGATTATAAGTAATTGGTAAAAATTCATAGGATTGCTAGGTGATGGTGGAACCCTAGTGCTTTCTTAATTTTATTCTCCCAAAGCTGTTTTCTTTTCTCTCTAGCTCTAATATTGCAGATTGTTTATTTTAATTCATTAATTTCGTTTTTATTTTAATTAGGTTATAAAATCAATCACTTCAATTTCTACTTTACAATAATTAAATGGAATCTGATTAGTTCGAATTATTTAATAATCCCTATGGAGACGACCTTGCGAGATCCGTTTATACTACAATAACCTTGTGATTCTTGCAAGTAAAATAGGAGATTTAAGCCCTTTCACATGAGTAGTAAAAATCCTATCAAGACCATCTAAGCGTTGTTTCAAGCTCAAAATTTGAAGCAATCGTTCAATCCTTCGTCCAAGATCAAGTCATCACGACCCTTAGATCAACAATCTACGCATCTACATCAAATTTGAAGACTGAATCAAAGGAAAATTGTAAATAGAGATTGTAGCCTACAAATTGAAATCAATACAAATCTGCTTTGTACACGTGCTCTTGTTCCATTTGATATAGAATTTTCGTGTTTACAAATTTGGCACGCCCTGTGGGACATCTCTGCCTCTCATCTCTGTCTTCAAATCCGCAAGAAGCACAAATGGCATCAAGAATGGATCAAATTGTTCCTGCTACCAATGCAAAGAACAGGAACATCATTGCCATAAGTGGTGGCACTTTGGGCGTCACAACCCAAAGCAAGGCAATAGCTCTCTACCTCTACATCAACTATGTCAAATAAACAAGAGCACCCGAGGCATGAGCCCGTGATCACTTTGGCCTAGCTAAGAGCACCGAGGGAAGAAAGCTTGAGGAGGTACTTCGAGTCGTTGACTTTCGATACCGACTCAAGCTACAGCTCGTATCCCAAAGCCATGCAAGTCATGACTACTGGTGCAACTTTAATCGAAGAACAATTGGCACAAATGAACGAAGCAATTGCAAGGCTGACAAGGACTATAGAAGAGAATGACTTGCAAATTGCCACACTCGTCAACCGTCTGGAGGCACATCATGATAGGAAAGCTGACCCAAAATTTGATCAGCCAAAGGAGGAAACTGACGAGAAAGAAGAGCCTCTGGTGGAGAAAACTGAGGATAGGCTAGAGGTGGACCGAGCTGCGACACTCATGGGGTCTCTTTCTATCCAACAACTGCAAGAAATGATCACAAGCACAATCAAGGCACAATATGAAAAAAGCTCGCATGACTCCATGTTGTATTCAAATATCTACTCTAAGAAGATTGACACCTTGAGGATGCCCAAAGGTTATTGTCACATCCCGACTCGAGCTCCCACCACATCATGGACTCGACTCCGCTATAGCACGATATTGTCCGCTTTAGGCCCCGACCACACCCTCACGGTTTTATTTATAGGAACTCACACGAGAACTTCCTAGTGGGTCACCCATCATGGGATTACTCTTGCGCGAACTTGCTTAACTTCAGAGTTCCGGTGGAACTCAAAGCCAGTGAGCTCCCAAAATGCCTTATGCTAGGTAGAGATGGGAATATACATATAAAACTTACAGGATCCACTCCCCTTGACGATGTGGGATGTCACAATCCACCCCCCTTAAGGGCTCGACATCCTCGTCAGCACACATCCGGCCAGAGATTAGCTCTAATGCCAAATTATCACATCCTAGCCCAAGCTCCCACCACATCCCAATGTCGACTCTGCCATAGCATGATATTGTCCGCTTTAGGCCCCGACCACGCTTTCATGGTTTTGTTTCTGGGAACTCACACGAGAACTTCCCAATAGGTCACCTATCATTAGATTGCTCTCGCGCGAACTTGCTTAACTTTAGAGTTCTGATAGAACCCTAAGCCAGTGATCTCCCAAAAGGCCTCGTGCTAGATAGAGATAAGAATATACATATAAGGATTAGAGGATCCACTCACTTGGCCGATGTGGGATGTCACAATTATCAATTGCCCAAATTCATGCAATTCGATGGAAAGGGCAATCCTAAACAACATATTGCCCGTTTCATTGAAACCTGAAACCATGTTGGGATTTAGGGAGACTACCTCATCAAGCAGTTCATGCACTCACTAAATGGTAATGCCTTCGATTGGTACACCAACCTCGAGCCCGAGTCTATCAACAGCTAGGACCAGCTTAAAAAGGAATTCCTCAATCGCTTCTACAGCACTCGCCGCACCGTAAGCATGTTGGACTTGACAAATACGAAGTAGTGAAATGATGAACCTGTCGTCGACTACATCAACAGATGGCGTTCATTAAGTCTGGATTGCAAAGATCGACTTTTTGAAACCTCCGCCATTGAGATGTGTGTATAAGGCATGCACTGGGGGTTACATTACATCCTCAAAAGCATAAATCCGAGAACATTTGAGGAGTTGGCTACTCAATCCCATGACATGGAGCTGAGTATTGCCAATCATAGGAAAAATAAGCTAATCACCAACTTCAAGAAGGACAATGTGTTTGCTTCGAAGATGGATAAGACTGGGAATAAGCCCGCCAATGAAGCTTTTACTATCAACACTACCCCTATCAAGACCTCATCTGCACCCTTCAAGATATCCTCCAAGAACAAAATGAAGGAGATGAAGAGAGGTGAGCCTTCTTGCACCCAAGACAGGTACAAAAACACTTTAAGGAAGCTGGAGCTGAAGACGTACCCTTTCCTGACTCTGACGTGGCTGCAATGTTACATCATCCACTTGGTTGCTAAAGGTGACCCAGTCAAGTACATTATGTCTAAGCTGGTTCTCACAGGAAGACTAGCTAAATAGGCATTACTTCTCAACCAACATGAGATCATCTACGTTTCACCTAAAGCCGTCAAGGGACAAGCCCTAGCAGACTTCCGTGCAGATCATCTAATCATAGTCAATTGGAAAATCTTGAACGACTTACCTGATGATAAGGTGTTCTACATTGACATCTTCCAAACGTGGACAATGTTCTTCGACGGATCCGCACGAGCAGATGGAGCGGGGGTATGAGTAGTATCCATGTCACCACAAAGGACAAATACTACCCTATTCCTTCCGATTAAGTGAGTTGTGCTCCAACAACGTCGCTGAGTACCAAGCGTTGATCATTGGATTCCAAATGGCGATCGACATGGAAATCACAGTGCTAGAAGTGTATGGCGACTTCAAGCTCATAATCAATCGACTCTTGATTGAATATGAATTGAGGAAATATGATCTCATCCCATACCTTCGGCTAGCAACTTAACTACTACAAACGTTTGAGGCTGTGAAGCTAGAACATGTGCTAAGAAAAGAAAATCAAATGGTGGACGCTCTTGCTAACTTAGCCTTAAGTATGGCGCTAGGAGAAGACGAAGTTGTAGACATGCCTGTTTGCCAAAGATGAGTAATCCCACTCGCCACTGAAATGCTACTAAATGGCACAAACGTCATCTCAGTACTTCCAATTAACATTGAAGAGTGGAGACAGCTGCTAATTGACTACTTGGAGCATGGAAAGCTTCCAAACGATCCTAGGCACCGCTCTGAAATACGTCGACGAACATCTCGCTTCCTCTGCTACAAAGGAACACTCTACCGATGCTCTTTCGAAGCAGTACTTTTAAGATGCCTAGGTAAGGAAGAAGCTAATCAAGCATGGAAGAAGCACACTCAAGCGTATGCGGAGCGCATTAGTCTGGATCAAAGTTGCAGTTCCAGCTTAAAAGAATGGGCTGCTACTGGCCAAGCATAGTGAATGATTTCCTGGAATAGGCCAAAAGGTGCCAAGCTTGCCAATTCCATGTCTACTTCATACATCAACCGCCTGAGCCATTACACCCTACGATTGCTTCATGGCCATTTGATGCATAAGGATTGGACATCGTGGGACCAATAACACCAAAATCATCTACCAGATAAGCCTACATCCTAGCCGCAATAGACTAATTCTCCAAGTGGGCTGAAGCCGTACCACTAAGGAAACACAAGAAAGAGACTGTCGTTTGTTCATCAAAGAGCATATCATGCATCGATATGGTGTGCCTCGCTACATCATCACCGATAACGGAAAACATTTCTCCAACCGACTCATGGACGAGCTCTGCAAGATTTACAAATTCAAGTAGCACAAGTCTTCCATGTATCATGCTCCGGCCAACAGTCTTGCGGAAGCATCCAACAAAACGATGTGAAACCTCTTGAAAAAGGTGATCGGCTGAACAAAGAGAGACTGGCATGAAAGAATAAGCAAAACACTTTGGGCATATAGGATGACACATAGAACTCCTACCCAAGCTACGCCTTATTCTCTCGTTTATGGCGTGGAAGTTGTTTTACCACTCAAAAGTCAAATCCCCTCACTAAGGATGGCAATACAAGAAGGTTGGCTAAAAAGAAAAATGCAAAGCTACGACTTCAAAAGTTGGAAGCACTCAACGAAAGGAGGTTCAAAGCTCAACAACACTTGGAATGCTACCAAGCGCGGCAATCCAATGCATTCAACAAGAAAGTCCACCCAAGGTCTTTCCAAACTGGAAATCTTGTCTTGGCATTACGAAGGCCTATCATCATAACTCACAAGACAAAAAGCAAGTTCATATCAATGTGGGATAGACTTTACGTATACAAAAGGTCTACACCAACGACGCCTACTTAATCATGGTAGAAGATGGCTTAAAGATCGGTCCCATCAATGGTAAATTTTTTAAGCGTTACAACCCTTAAGCCAAACACCCAATGCTTTTCGCTTGCATGAGCCTAAACTACACAGGCATAATGCTCCTTGTTCGCATGAGCTTAAAAGGCAACACTCAATGCTCCTTGTTTGCATGAGCTTAAAAGGCGACACTCAATACTCCTCGCCTGCATGAGCTTAAACCGCACACGGCACAACGCTCCTTGTTCGCACGAGTTTAAAAGGCGACACTCAACGTTCCTTGTTAGCACGAGCTTAAAAGACGACACTCAATGCTCCTCTTCTGTATGAGCCTAAACTGTATACAACAACAATGCTCCTTGTTCGCATTACCTTAAAAGGTAACACCTAACACTTCTTGTTTGCACAAGTTTAAAATGTGACACCCAACACTCCTGACTCGCAAGAACATAAACTGTGTACGGCAAAATCAAACACTAAAATCACCATCAAAACCATAAATAAAAAAAATAAATAATAATAATAATAATAATAAACAATCCATCACTCATTTGAACTAAGTCTTGACTTCATCCCTATTCAACCGAGGGTATGTAGGCAACTTCAAACTTCAAAACTTCAAGTACAGTCATATCATCAGCAAAAAACACAAACACTTTGAAGAATAAAGAGCAAATTCAAGAATGTGAATACTTTATTTTTTTAAAGGAAGAATTTGGCTACAAAGCCTTATTACAAAATGTGCAAAAACAAAGAAGGTTTCAAGCACAAAAAATAAAAGACACTACTTGAGAGCTATGTCCCTAAAACTACGATGATGATCTTCAAGCAAGCCTTCCATAGTCTTCAAAGTCTCTACATCGGTAGGAGACAAGGTGGGCATTTCCATGGCTGCGCCTTTCTCTTGCTCTTGGCGTGAAACCTCCTCTTGAGGCTGAGAAAATGTAGCTTCCTGCTCTGAGAGAACACCATGAAGTTGTGATGCTTCGGTTTCCAACTGCTCTCACTCACGCGCTAACGCTTCTAGAAGTGCTTGGACGAAAGCCAAAGAAGTCCATGTAGCTTGATAACCTTCTGAAGCAGCTTGCTGAGAAAACCGAACTTGCGCAATTGATAAGTATATTGCTACAAGTTGTTAAGCTCTAACCTCTGGACTCAACTTTTTCAATGAAATAGCATTCAAGGAAGAATACTTAGTCGAGGTGGCCACAAGTTCGGCAATCTTGACTCTCAAGAGCGAGGAATCAACGTTAAGGTTATCAGTCATAGAAACAAGCCTTGACAAGTCCTCCTTGAGAAACGCATGGTCTTCCAATGGGCACTTCACAATCATCTTCTCAATATGGCTCGTGATGTCCATAACTATGCTAAGGCTGATGCAATGGATGAGCTGCTCAGTTCCACTGAGGTTTGACCTTCTAAGAGAGATCTTAGAGCTAGCTGACAAATGTGTTGGACGCATGACAGACTCTTGCATACCTTCACCTACACATCGCAAACTTGGGCAACTTGGCGGATTTGGAATAAGCTCTACATCGGGCAGATCCCCAATCTCCTTGTCTGTAGGTAGATTGCCTCCAAATATCATCTCCGTAAAGGAATGAACGCCCATGTTCGCCAAGTCAAAAGAACAAGAAGGCCCAGCCTAAAGAAGACAAAGAAATGTGTTAGAAATAAAAAGCTAAACCAATAATAATAATAATAAAAGAAATCATAAGAAAAAAGGAAATACATACATCTTTCTCAAGTGATACACGACCATCAACCTGAGGAGGCCTAAACACTTTCTTCTTTTTATGACAGAAATTAACGTCGTTGTCATCCAAAGCACCTTCAAGCAGTCGTTTGTTCAAAACTTGTTGACATTATCGCAAAACAAGTTCATCCTTATGCGAGTCAATTTTGTCACCCACCTCTTTAGAAGCATCCAAATGATGAGAAGACAAACACGGGTATTAAGGAGCTAAAGCCACAGGTCCATCTTACGAATGAGCTGCTTTCGCATAATCAAAAGGTGCCAGCTGCGTAGGAACCACAGAATAACCCTCTCTCAGTGCATCATTGCGTGAACGAGAAGAATTGGCACCACTTGCTATCCCTAAGTCTTCACGATATACCTTTGACCACCAACCTACATAGGCAAGGGTCATTGGATTACTTTTGAACTTGTCTTTGGTTGGCAGGGTGATAGAAGTATTTGTGCATGAACGGGTACAAGACTCCCAATGCATATACATGGCTTGTAGGAATTCTGGTTGTGTGTTTTCCTTTAACTTGCCTACCACATGTTGGACAAAACCAAATTGCCTACTAAAATAGTGAGGGCTATACGGCTGAACAATACATTAGTCTCCTTGCCGCAAAGAAACATACCCCGAGAGAAGACTTGTAAGATAAATCAAGTCTGAGAAACGGAGGTGCGGATCATCGATGAGGCCTCGCCTCGCCGCGCTGAGCCAACCTTAGCTAGATGGTCCATTTTCAAACCTTCACAACTTCTAAACAATACCTAAGCCTGTAAATCATTAAGGCTCTTTGCAGAAAGCACGCCAGAGTACTTTGTCATCAAAGGCCCCAGCTTGGCCGAAGTTGATGAAGAAGGCTTCGACTTGTCCAAAGTCGAAGAAGAAAAATGAGTGCCAAAGTACTCACCTAACCAACTGTACACATAGTGGTAGTGAAGTATTGCAGCACGATCTTCAGTGCTCGCTGAGTTCAAAACAATACTCAAGCCATTGTAAATATTGGCTAAAACCGGAATAGCAAGGTTGAAAGATTCACTCGCAGCCATCTTGCTAGCCACTTTGAAGACGTCGGGACAGATAAGGTTGATGTCATCTTTGGGGAAAACAAACTTACAAAGCCAACAAGTTAAGAAAGCCGTTAGGTAAGATTCTTCCACGTGCATTTTCAATTCGGCAGGGGAATGGTGCTTAGCTGAACCAATGACACTTGACGGGTCTGAGTCACCCTTTGGCTTAGTAGTCTTATTGTGGCCAAAAGGTTTCTTGTACTTCATGGCATCCCAATACCAAAATCGGATCCATAAAGAAATCTTCACGCCTAACCTACCCTGAGCTTCTTAGGAAAGCTTGTGATACGCCCAAAACAAAGAACAGCAACTTGCAGGCAATCCTCGACTATTGTGATGAGAAAATTCCTCCATGCTAGGAATAACCTCATTGTAAAACATACCCTGTATCGGCAAGCCTCTTATCTTGTGGAGATCCCAAAGTGAAATCGACATCTCTTCTTGTGATGTGTTAAGTGTGTTGGTCGCTGAACACTAATGCTCAAAGAATGCACGAATGACGAAATGATGGCGATCATAACTAAACAAAGATGCGTACATAGCGTGATAAAGACCCACGTTGGTAAGCACATCTTTGGATAGGCTTAAGACATCTTCAAGCCACTCCCAGTAAAGCTCAGTAAAGATAGCTTTTCCATAGTTGGCAAAGTGCTACTCCAAGTCACAGCTTCGCTACAGATGAGATCACCAAGAAGCTCAAACAAAGCCGGTGAATTGTCACGAACATGGTGTGAGGGATACAAGACAAGAATCCTCGATGTACACGCCTTCTTCTTCGTATTTGGTAGACCAAAATCTATCACCTCCCAAGATAGTTTAGAAGACCATGACTTGATATGCATCGAGTTATCTTTCGCAGAAAGAACAAGCGCCTTAAGGCCAGTTAACGGCGCACAAAGTTTCAACGTCGTTCCTTTATCTTGCGAATCACCTTCCTCCAGTGAGTACCTTTTGAGCATCAGGAGTGTTGTACTACGCAAAAAACTGATCAGCCTTATAGATCCAAGCAAGTGGGTTGTCGCCTTCAGTGAAGTGAGGAAAATTAACCCGAAGGGCCCATGGTGGTCGATGTGTTTGGCCACCACCAGTCTTATTTGGGTTACAAGGGAACTGGATCTGGTCCAAATCACGCGTCGGTGAAACCCAGAGTGGAGGAGCCCTCCCTCTCCCCCTCACTACAAGCAGCAGTTTCATGGTAGAATTGCTCGAAATACACCGGAAGGTGATGTTCAAGAGCCGACGGAAGCTAAGTGGTGAAAGCATCGGAGATAGCAGAGTGAACGGAAGAGTTCACCGCATCTACAAGCCTGGTAGAAAGGTTAGTAATGGTGGTCTCTAGAGCAGAAACACAAGCATCCATGGTAGTGGTGCAAGTAGTAACGTGTGATAGGGCACACACGAGGAAGGGAGCCAGGATCAGTGGGTGATACCAATGTTAGTACCCAGTAATGTAGGTCGACCTTGACCTGTGTTAATGGAGGTGATCACTCATATATTTCATGCATTTATACCATCCATTTCTAAAGTCTTTGTGATGTTTTTGTGTTAAAATTGTGGCATTTTACCTTACCTTGTGTTAATGTGCAGTTAATTTTGTTTTAGGATCAATTTCAAGCAAAATGGAGAAAAGAAATAAAAAAAAAAACTGAACAGAAAATAAATGGGACGGAAAGGAAGACACTGAGCAGAAAACAAAGGGAGTGGAGAGACTAAAGGACACGGACTGAGTGAAAAACAAAAGAAAAGAATAATAAGAGAGGAAGTGGGAGAGACACGGAAACATAAAGAAAGGCCAGTGCGCAAAGAGAGTGGAGGACAGACTGAGTGCACAGAGAGGAGTGCAGGACACGGGGACAGACGCAGACAAAGAAGAGTGGAGAGACCGAAGAAAAGGGAGACTGATGGCGCGAATAAAAAAAAACTGACAGAGGAATAAAAAAGGAAGTGAGAAGAGAGAGAGGAACAAAAAAAAGGGCAGAGAGCAAGAGGCACGGCAGAGAGCAAGGAAGGAAAGAAGAAGAAGCTTCACTCTATTTTTCTTGGTTTTATCTTCTCAAACCCATGTTTTACTTTTGGTTTAATTTGAGAATTATGTGTAACTAAATTTTAAGTAGTTAGGGGCTGTTTTGAAGCCCCGAATATGATTGCAAGTTTGTTATGACATTTCATTGAATTGCTTTTATGAATTGATGAAAATTGGTTTACTACTTATGTCAGTGATGAATTCTTTATATGTTTTCTATGGATGCATACTTAGTAAGCATATTTAGGATTCAAATGCTATGAATATATGTATGCCTGCCCTTGATGAACAAGGACCTACATATGTTCTAGAGTAGTACTTGTTAATTGCGATTAACATGTGAACCAATTTCTAGGATAAGTAAGACAATGCTAGTACTTACCATGCCTTGTGATGACTCAAACTCTTTTCGTTCTTAATGATTTCTACTTGTTAAATCTATGAACACGCCATTCTAGATTGCATGCTAGGGACTACGTTAAGTTGAAAACGCCATTCTCTTAACATACTACGTAAGAAAGAGTAATAGGTTGTGTTCTAACATTGAGCCAACTTGAGCATCTTCATCCGGAAATAAAAGGAATTTGAATGAAACATAACATGTTTGCATGATTATTTGGTGGTGGATAACAATTCCCCTAACTCGTTTTTCTCAAACTTGTGATCTACTCAAAATCTGTTTCTGTACTGTTTTTGTACGATTTAATTTAAATAGAAAATCAACTCCAAAAATCCCAAAAATTTGTGAGACTGTCGTACTGTGTGTCTAGTATTTGCATATAAAATTTCATAGACTTTAGACCAGTGTAAGTCAGTCTAATAATTATTTTTTGGTGGCTGGTCAGTAGGGACATCAACCAGTTTTTGTGACATTTTAAGTAGTTAGATAAAACAATCTTCTGCGGGAAAGATCCTTATTTTCATATGCTACAATTGAAAAATCCTAGTGTTAATAAGAAAAATTAATAGGATATTTGTGTGCTACTTTGTGGTGTGCTTTTAATCCTATCAGGAGGAATGGCAAGTATAGAGACGGAGGAAAAAGAAGACTAATAAAAAAGTAATTTTTGATTCAATTCATATGTGACTGTTGCCACCACAAACGTGGGGAATTTAACAACCTTTTTGGTAGCTCACCGAGTGTGTGAGCTCCAACTCAACACTAAAGGACAAAACCTATTTAAATGACTCCCTATACTCATCACTATTATAATAAAATGGCTCCCTATATTTAAATGAGCTCCAACCCTTCCATTACAATTTCATCCTAATCCTTTGTGATTAAGGGAATCACAATTATAAGGAACATAACAATCTTTTTGTTTATCTATGGCATCTGTTGGACGTGTTGTGTTGGGAGTTTTTTTGCTTGCCCTTATCTTCTTCTAGATCCATGCAGATGGTCATCCGTTTGGCTCACTAGTGCAGCAATGGTGATGAATACTTCAACTGTTTCTGTACGGCTAAGGTTTTGTTGTTCTTTGGGCTTTGTTTTTGTTTGGGCCTAATCTCTGTTTATTGGGCCTTGTTTCATTTCCTTTGTATTTTCTTTGTTTGTTGAATGAAAAGTTCACTTGTCAAAAAAATAAAATAAAATAAAATCACCGTACATAAACAACAAATTCACACTATCATAGGAAGGGGAATTGAAAATGTAGAAACGTACATTAACCATGTAGTTTTATAAATATACAGAGGTACGGATTATAGAAATATAAATAAACATAAGTACAGAATTATCGATATATAAATGTACATAGATACAATAATATAGAATAAATATACATAAGTACAAAAATATAGATACAAAAGTGCATCTATATACACTCATATAAAAGTAAATAGGTACAAAAATATCCAGATACTAGATATACACCTCTTTGTAGATACATCACCCTTGAATAGGTTACCAAGGGGTTTGTGAACTTTAATCCTAGATAAATATCGTAATGTAATTAAAATCTAGTGTTATATTACATATTGCTTGTAGTCATTTAATGTGTGCTTTAATTCTAATTCAAATTCATATTCAGCTTTTATTTTAATATATATGTGGGTACTATATTGTCTACCATTAAATATTTGAATTTATTAATATACACATCTTAATTTATTAATTTTGTTTAGTATCCTTTAATTATGTCCCTATAAATGTACCTAAATGAGAGAGACTTCAAAATAATAATAATAATAATAATAGTGACACGTAAGAAAAATATGCAAAATACATAAGTGTACTGAAAATATATTAAAATAAATTTGATGTACCTAAATATATGTCCCCAAATATATTATAATAAATTCATGTACCTAAATGTATGTACCAAATAGTTGTACTAAAATGTATGCACAGAAATGTATTGTATCAAACTAACATACCGAATTATCAGTACCAAAATATATTATATTGAATTAATGTACCTAACCTAAATGTCTATACCAAAATATATTAAATTAATTAACGTACCTAAATGAAGAACACAAAATGTATTGAAATATATTATATAAAAAAATTTGTTTACCTAAATGTCAACAGAAAAATATATTATGATGAATGAAATGAAAAGTTAGATTAAATGTAATTAATACATTAAAATATGAAAGAAGAAGAAAAAAATAAAACATAAAAATATATATAATAAATGAGACGATTAAATGTATCAATAGATTAAAACTAGATTAATCTTACATAAGGTTTTAGTCTAAAGTCATCTTTTCTAAGGATTAGAATTAAGTTTTCTAAATGTTTGGTTTTTTTTTTTTATCAACTATATATTACGATTAAATAAAATATTATGAATATTATGGGGTCTTTGAACACCCTTTTTATCAGTCTAAAGTCAACATGACGAAAATATTTTTGAAAAATTATTTTACACACTATTTTTCTCATTCTACAACACCCTTTTTATTTTGATCTCTTAATATGAAAACCAATTATAAATTTGTGAAAATGATTTCTAAATATTAGTCTTTACCAAGTGACAAGATCGATGCTAGCAAGGTAGTGAGTATGAGCAGTCGTTTGGAATATAAATGGTACTTGTGCATATTTAATTTTTAAAGAAGATGATATATATATATTGTTGAAGAAACAATAATATCTATATGAAGGGGTTGGAGAAGTGGGTTAAGTTTCACACTAAGTTAAGCATAATGTGGTTCAAATTTGTCTTTAGTGAAAATTGAATTTAAGACCTCCCACTTATAAGTAAAGAGAAATACTATTAAATTGTAGTACTAAATGACGTAATGAAAATGAATTAGTCTTTGCCATTTTCTTTCTCCCTTTCGATTTTATTCATTATCTTATATACATAGATTAGCACCAGTGGCGGATTCAAGATCTTAGCATAGGGTGGTCTCAATCAGTGTTCTAAAATTTGGCCTAGGCACTAGGCGGTGAAGGTCCGCCCCGATTTTGGGCAAATCGTTTCGAAAAATTGGTCTGGAGCTAGGCTGTCCTAGGCGGCTCTTAGGCGGAGGGCTAGGCGGCACCCTAGGAGGTCCTAGGCGGTTTTTTAGAATGTGAATGGAAAATCATGATCTTTAGCTCTAAAAGGCTCCATCAATATATATGTTCTTTAGACCTCATCTCGAATATTTGGAGGATAATCCCTTTTATTTGTCTACCAAAATAAAAACTGAGTACAACTACATAATGTATAATTCTTGTCATGAATGCAAAACTATCAAAACTCTTGAGATTTACATAGATAAACACTATGTTGATCACTTGAGTGACAAGTCCTCACAACATGCACTAATAAATAAACCAGGCTCCCCGAGAAAAACTTGCATAACCCTAATTAGGGTTTTGGCATCAAAATGAAGAATGGAAGACATTTGCAAACCTAGAGGCTAATCCCTAATGCCAACAAAGATACAAGCCCAATAGGTAGTAGTAAGCAAGAAGGATAGCGATGAGGAGGGTAAGTTAAAAGTTTATTTTTATTTTTTTTGCAGAAGTTAAAAGCTTATTACTGGTTGGAAAAGTTGAGGAATCCCACTTAATTTAATCTTTTCCTTTTTATTAAAGTCTCTAAATTGTTAGCCCATCACATGGAGTCTAAGGGATGTCCAATCACAATGAAATGCAGTCAACAATGCTTTTTAAAAAAAAAATTATTGGCTTGGCTCAAAACGGTGCGTTTTGGCCAAGTCATTCCAAGTCATTTTAAAACAAAAAAGTCATATTCTTTCTCCTCTTGCAACAAAACAAGCAGTGAATCGGCAGCCATGGCTGCTATTCTCCACCACCATAGCCCAGACTTGGGTGGTCCTCGGAGGTTTCAATAGCCCCTTATGTGAGCTTCTAGGTGGTCCTCAGACCATCCTGGTCCCTTAGTAGATCCGCCCCTGATTAACACACATATGTGCACATGTGCAATCACACATTTTATTACTTGAAAATCAGTCTCCCATTGGAAGATATATCCTCCCTCTCATATCATACATCATGCATGACGCCAGAGATTTTCCTCGCTTGATCTTACACGTGTAGCTCTATAAATAAACACAAAACTTGCATCGTGCATGAGTTTTGCAACTTCAATTTATAACGTCCAACTGCTGCCGGCTCAAAAGTTGTTAAGAAAATGTATATTAGACAACTACCAATACCAACTCCTGGACTATATATTCTTCTCTCCTTAGTTTTATACTTTTCAAGAATACTGATTCTCGTACGTCATGTTTTTTTCCTTTTCCTTTTACACAAACGTCTTGCTTATATAAATAATATATACCATATCAGATACTGACAAGTCTATTCAACCAAATTGAAAAATAACAAGAATTGTCTGTCCTCCCAGTTCCGGTGCCCTCCTGTGCCCTCCTGTTTTGTGTGGTCACGGTTAAGCCACGTCAACATTTTATATTGTTTTTTTTTATAGAGATAATAAGACAAAAATGAATAGTAATATAAAATGTTGACGTGACTTAACCGTGACTACACAAACAGGAGGGCACAGAAGGGCATCAGAAGTGGGAGGACAGACAATCCTTGTCCATTGAAAAATATTTAAATGGTGAACAAGACAGGGCACTTTCAAGAGCATGTCTGCTAACTAATTAAAATATAGGGTGAATTGTCAATTTGATCTTTAAATTATCACTTAAATAAAAATTAGATTTCTAATTTTTTTCTTCCAGTAAAATCAGTACTTAAATTATAAAATTCTACCAATTAATATTATATTCGAAATTACTATAGTCATTTTTTCTTCAATTTAAGTTACGTTACTTGCATGTGATACACATTGAATGATATAATGATAATTTTTCATAAAGAAATAGTGTTTGGAGTTAAATTTAGAGAGTAAATTAGAAGTTACATTCACAACATATATAAAACGTTAAGGGCTTATAGGCGAGAAAATGATGGTATTACACTCTAAAGTATGTCAAATGACTTAAGTTGAAAAACAAGTGGATAAAATAGTTTTTTAATGAATTCAGTGACTTATTTTACCATAAAAATAATTGAGAAACCTAATTTTTACTGAGGTGATAGTTCAATGACTAAATCGATACTTCATCCTAAAATATATACTTTATGGAGAATTACTAACCAAAAAACCATTATCTAGAGTATTATTTAATAATAAATTGATTCGACCAAAAAAATTAATAAATTGATATTATTTATACTAAAGAGGTTTGAAATTAGCCTAAGTCATAAAATGAGGTTGTTATAGGTATAAATGTTGGAGTAAAATCCGGTTCTCACAAGATTTTGTGGTCTTACAATCATTGTACGTTACTTGAGGATCAAGTTATAGGATTAGGGAATTTACTTGGACTTTACCTGTTGCAAAAGGAATGTAATATTAAATTGTTATTCTTGCAAAAGGGGTTCCTAATCCTAATTGGTTAAGGAGATATAGACATATTCAGTTACCTATTAGGTCTCAATGATGGGCTAAGCCCGTTAGGTTAACATGCCTATATAAGTGAAGGTCCCTGCGTTTGCTGATACATGCAATATTCACAAACTCCCCATACGATTTGATTACTAAGGATCAGTACAATGTAGAAGACTCTTTGCGCACCAAGCTTTTGTCCATGACGTCTTCAGGTTAGTTACTTACTTGTGTTTTAATCTATATAGGCTAATAAAGTTTTACATGTGGTATTAGAGCGTAACTTGTATGATTAAGACCTTAAAAGAAAATTAAATTAGAAAACTTAGTAAAGTTCTTTTTATGTCGTTCATCATGTTATAGTTTATAGTTTTCTAGTTCATTTTTTACCTTCAAATAATTACGCATGATGGCTGCTATGTTTTTCAATTGTCTGGCATGCAAATTGGATTAGGGGTTTACATTATTATATTGTTGTGCATGGATGTCGTGTTAATTAACGTATTGCCAATATAAGGTTGAAAGACATTGAAACTGGACATATATTTGCATGATGGATTGTTTTCAGGTTCTAGTAAGACATGTTTGATATAAAGATTAATAATGCGACATGCATAAAGTAATATTTGATCAAGTTTTTAGGTATCGCTTGTTTGATATCGATTAAGCAGGCAGTAGCGGCTTAATTGATTTGAGTGGTCTCTAAATCCAAAGTCCTAGTCATCAAATTGTGTTGTTTTAATTATAACGATTACAATAATCTTCTTGCTTGTAAGTGTGGATTATTTTAATTGGTTCAATTAGACAATAGCATGGTATGGAATATATACTGTAAGAATTTGTGGAAGGTTTTCTTCATGCTTGTAAGTGTGGAAAATTTTTCATGAAAGTAATTCTTATAACTATGTATTTTAGTGCCACATACATATTAACTTTCTTGCCCATATGACACACCCCGTCCCGAATGAGGGCATGCTGGCCGTCACGTGAGAGTGACGTAACCATTTGCACAGTACGGAAGCTTTAAGATACAATTTATAAGTTGATACACCCGAAGGGAGTCCTAATTTTGTCCAATCTGTCAGAACACCGTCGAATTCCTCGTAGCCACCACACCTCAGCTATTCTTTAATCTGGAGGGGCGCAAAACCAAAATTGAGTGGGTCAGTAAAACAATTCTTTTCAAATCCAATTTTTTCTCAAAGCATTGTAACCCCTCTCCGTAAAACCTGTATACTTTCCCAGAAATGTAAAATATAAATATACATATATATTCTCAAAACTTCATTTTTACTATCTCAACATTTTTCTTTATCAATCATGCCATGCCATGTCTAATTCAACAGTTAAGTATGGATGCATCAACAATAATCATATCAGGTACAAGAAAGTAATCAACCGGAGGCCCTCTAATAGCCCTGTACGGTTGAACCTAGAGCTCAAAATCTATCATTCTCACACTCTGCCGGAGTCACTCCGCGTGACCTGTACGGCCTTCTGCACATAAGTTACGCTCTAGTGCTTCTCATAATCATCTGTGCACATAATCTAAGGTCACCCACCAGTCGGAATCTCACTAACACTCTCGCGACTGGCCTGTCGTACCCACTCCGCGTGGACTGTACGACTAGCATCTACTTGGATCCAAGGCGAGCGTGCGATGCGGTGAATACTATAAGCACTAAACTATGGTGCAGGATTTGAGCTCAATATACATCAACATCATCATAACAGAAATAAATACTCACATGTGCGTCCACCGCACCATTTCATACATATGCATCATAAATCAATTCTTACCTGTGCGTCCACCGCACCAATTCATACATATGCATCATATATTAATTCATGCATGGCATTTCAACTCACATTTCTATATACTTTTCATATCAATTCTATGCATGGTATTTCACTTCCCGTTTTTCCACATAACTCATATGCATTTCATTTTAAACATATTTTCATTTCAATTCAATTTCTGGGAAACGTCAAGTATATATATATACGGAAAACAAAACTGCCCACTCACCTGGAGTTCATCCAACAACTCCCTAGCACCACACATCAAGGCGTCACGACGATCGCCGCCTAGAATAGTAATCAAATCCAAGCTCAGAATTCATATCGATAGAATATATAACTGATATAAAATACGTCACTACGTAGTTCGATCCGGAAGATCCACCACTCGGATTTTAAATCCATAACTTCCAGAGGTCCACATTATACCTCTAGGACAACATCCTAAAATTTCATTACCATCCAACGGTCGGATCTCCGTCAATTTCCAAAACTAAGTGACGGTTAACATTCTATATTATGGACTTACAACTCCAATTTCGGAAGATCTGCAAATCGGATTCCCAATCTGTAAGTTCCTATAATCCTCAAATATTACGTATTACAACGTATCAAATTTTGGTGACGATCCAACGGTCGGATCATCAATTCACATTTTCACCAAAACTATAAAACGTTATTCGAACACCTAACCAACAATCCTTAATAACTTTCTCATACGGTGCTCAAATTGGGTATATGAATATACCACAGTGATCTACTCGACGTCACGGACGTCGACATATTTTTAAAATAATTTTATTTTTATTTTTTATTTTTTTACTGTAGCACCTTCTTCTTCCTTGGGTCGCCGGACTGGTTTTTCCGGCGGCCGTTTTCTGGGCAGTTTTTCAAATTGCCATAACTTTGTCATTTCTCAACGAAATCAAGTGATTCAAAAACGAAAGTTGTAGCCCTTGAAGAGAAAAAGAGAATGGTACCTTGCACAACACCTAGTTCGCCGTGGTTTGGCCGGAAACTGCCTCGAAAGCCTCGGAGGTCGCCGGAAACTGGGTATTTTTCAAATGAGTATAACTTCTTCAATACTCAACGAAATTGAGTGAAACAAAAAGGAAAGTTGTAGTACTTTACGAGACGAAGAGATTGATACCTACCTCGACTCCTAACTCGCCGGGGATTCGCCGGAAAATGCCTCGAAAGCTTCGGCCAAACTTTGAACTTGTCGATCTCCGTGTTCTTACGTCCAAAAACTTCCAACGAAGCACTCCGAGCTTCCTTGGGACCTCACTAAGCTCACTATGAGCTTGGATTGTCCTAAAAATCAACCAATTCAAAGCTCATGAACAGTACACATTCACGGCAACTTTAGAAACTAGGGTTTTCGAAGTGAAACTTACTTGAAATGGGTATCATCGTGATCGTATGGTCTTCAGGAGTACGATGGCACTCTTAAATCCGTCGTTGGTGGAAGTTTAGGGTGTTTTTTGTGGTGGTCTTGGTGGTTGCCGTGTGTTCGAGAGGGTGAGAGAGAGAGAGATCTGAAATGGAAGAAGAAGAGAGAGAAGGAAAGGTTACGGGTTTTAGGGAGTGCTTTGAGGTATGAGGATCCCACCTTAACCCAAACACAACATTACAACCTAGTTTTAGTCCCTAACACAAATTAACCATAGTTTAGGAACTTTAAATAAAACAAATGTCATCTCTTTACACACCTTAATCTCGTTTAAGGTCATTTTTGAAATTTCACGTCCTCGGAATGAAAAATCCCGGGACGGGCTGTGACACCATAGGTGTAAGTTAATTATGTTTTGAAGTTTATGGGGATTAAGTATGTATTTTTGTTTAATCTTCAGCTGTCAATGCTTATTTGAATTTCAGTTCAATCCAAGCTTTAACTCGGACCAACTATAAAATGTGGAAACAAGACATAAAGATTGTTCTAGGTCTCATGGACTTAGATGTTGCATTGAGAGAGGAAGAACCAAATGTTCCTGAAGAGGACGACTCGACTAAGATTAAAAACAAGTATGAGAAGTGGCATAAGGCAAATAGGATGGCAATTCTCATTATGAAAAGGGCAATGTCTGACACTGTGAGAGGTGGTATTGCTGATATGGGCAGTGTTAAGGAATTTTTGGCATCAATTGAAGCTAAGTTCAAGGAGTCCAACAAGGATGAAATTGGCAACCAAGTTTGTTGATGGAAGTGTGAGGGAGCACATATTGGGGCTGATTGATATTGCTACTAAGTTGAATGCTTTGGATGTTGCAATTAATGACCCATTCTTGGTTCATGTGGCTCTCAACTCTTTGCCTTCGGAGTACTCTCAACTGAAAAGCACCTACAATGCTCAAAAGGAAAAGTGGGATCTCAATGAGCTTATAGCTATTTGTGTTCACGAAGAGCAAAACATAAAACAAGAGAAAAGAAAGGTTGCTAATTTAGTCCACTCCCATGCTAAGAATTTAGTCAAAGAAAATTCCAAAAACCCCTCTTACAAACCTAAAGGGTCTAACAACTTTAAGGCAGCAACCAAGCCAAATGGTTTGAAATGTAGGCGTTGGTTGGAGAAACAAAAGACTAAAGGTAAAAATATTGTGTTTGTTTGCTTTGAAACTAGTTTGGTTGATGTTCCTTCTGATACATGGTGGCTTGATAGTGGTGCTTCTGTGCATATTACAAATACCTTGCAGGGTTTCATAAGCAAGAGGGTGCCAAACAAGGATGAAGTAAGCATGTTCGTAGGCAATGAAGAATGAGTACTGGTGGAGTTCATTAGAGTAGCTCGACTTGTTTTGGATTCTGGTTTTATTTTAGATTTAGAAGATGTTGTTTATGTACCTTCCATGAGAAGGAATTTGGTTTCCATTGGCAAACTCGTCAAGAATAAATTTTTTTCCTAATTTTAATGAAGATGGCTTCGATATTACTCATAAGTTGAATTCTGTTGGAAGTGGTCTGTTTGTTAGTGGTTTATTTAAGCTAAATTGCAAGGTTCCATTTGTCTCCATGAACATTGTAGGAATTAAGAGAAGGATTTCAACCAATAAAACTTCATCCAAGTTATGGCACAAACGGTTAGGCCATATATCAAAGGAACGAATGCAAACTTTAACAAAAATTGAAATTTTGACACCACTTGATTATCAAGACATGGATGTTTGTGTTGAATGTATAAAAGGAAAAATGGTTAACACAAAAAGAAGGGTGCAATTAGAAGCCAAAATCAGCTGGAACTTATTCACACTGACATTTGGTTTTAAATATTTCATCACCTTCATTGATGACTATTCAAGGTATGGCTACATATATCTTTTGGCTGAAAAATCTGCTGCATTTGAAGCCTTTAAAATATATAAAGCTGAAGTGGAAAACAAATTGGACTTAAAGATCAAGGTTGTTGGATCCGATAGAGGCGAGGAATACTATAGCAAGTATGATGAAACTGGCCGTCGTCCTAGACCTTTTGCACAATTTTTGGAAAAAATGGCATTGTAATACAGTACACTAATCTTGGAACACCTGAACATAACAGAGTTTCGGAAAGACGAAATATAACTCTTAAAAATATGGTGAAGAGTATGATGTGCTGCACAAAGTTGCCAATGTTTATGTGGGGTGAGGCTATAAAGACAGCGAACTACATCTTAAATAGAGCTCCTAGCAAATATGTTCCAAGCACTCCATATGAATTATGGTACAAGAAGAAACCGAGTGTATTTCATCTAAAAGTTTGGTTTGCAAGGTAGAAGCAAGAGCTTATAATCCATTGGAGAAAAAGTTAGACCCAAGAACCATTAGTTGTTTCTTCATTGGATTTCCCGAAAGAAGCAAAGGTTATCGATTTTATTGTCCAAATCACACCACAAGAATTATTGAAACTGGGAGAGCTAAGTTTATAAAAGAGTCTGTTGGTGATTTAGAAGTTGAAAGCTTCATCTTTGAAGAGGAAAAAGAAGTAAATAATGAACAAGGACCTACTGTACAAGAAGATATTATGGTTAACCCCACCATGGCAGTACGTGAAGAAAGTCCACTTCCTAATGCTCACGTGGAAAGTGAGCAGCAAGAAATTGCATATGATGACCATGATATGCCAATCCAAGTGAATGAGTCCATAGTTCCTGCTAATAATGTCGATGACCAAAACCAAGTCATTTTAAGAAAATCCCAAAGAATTAGAAGGTATGCAATATCAAATGATTTTATTTGTTATCTTTAAGAATCTGAATTTAATCTGGGAGAGTTTGATGATCCAATTACATTCAAAGAGGCCGTGACTAGTTCTCAAAATGAAGAGTGGTTGAAAGCCATGATGTCTGAGCTTGAATCAATGAGTAAGAATAGAGTTTGGGAGTTGTTACAATTACCAAAGGGGTGTAAGGCTATAAGATGTAAGTGGGCATTCAAAACCAAAAGAGATTATAAGGGAGACATAGAGCAATATAAGGCTAGATTAGTAGCCAAAGGGTTCACTAAAAAAGATGGAAATGACTACAATGAAGGGCTGGGCCCATCGTGGCCTGGGCGAACTAGTGATTGGGGCCATGGGGCATAATGCGGGGACGTTAGGCTCTGCGGTACTCTCAAAATTTATTTTTTTTGTCTCTTCTCGTGAGTTGCCTTCTAATATTTCTCCTCCATACTTTTTGCAAATACTTTGAGATGTCTTCCTCCAACCCAAAAAATGATGAATATCATCCACCTTTGTATCGTCAAGGTGGTTCTTCCGACAATGTGGGTTACTTCAAAGCTGCTTACGTCAAGATCAATTCCGATGAGTTGTTTCAGGATTTCCTCAAGACATATAAGCATGCAATTCCATCAAGGTTTTGTGTTAAGTGGGTGAAAGATGATAGCAACCAAGAACCATGTGGCAAGAGTGGTAATGACTTCAAAAAGGCTAACAAATTCCATCTACATTACTTTGTGCTGGTGTTTACTTTTCCCATACTGCGTCTTTTCCAATAGATGGTAGGGTTCTCAAACTTGAGCAAGTCATTTGATCTTGGCTGACCATTAATGTGTTCTGGTACTTCTTTGAAATTGGCCACAAGGAAGGCATAGGGCAGCTGAGGTCTCGCCATATGTTGCTTGATGTTTCCTGCAAAGGTGATCATGAGTGGGAGAGAGATACCTTAAAGGTTAGTGGGGAGTGGGAGTCTTACTCCTCGCCCGAGCTTCCCATTCCGAATGTGTTTATCAGAGGTAAGTGAATTGCCTCATTCCTGGTCTGCTTAAATCTTTTGTTTGAGCTACTCAATGACTTCAATTTATTGATCATCCTTTTTAATTTGTGTAGATATGGAATTTGGCTTAACTCCAAGATCTTCATCGGATATGAAGAAAGTGCACGTTGCCTTGGGCATTCCTTTTTAGTACTGTGAGTGGCGTTGGTTACTCAGTCCTATTCGTCGTTAGAAAGGTGGGTTGCTTCCAAAAGAAAAGACTAAGTAGATAAAGGATGAGGCACTTACTCGTTCGATCGTTGTTGTAGAGCCTGTTGCCAATGAGGCTGGAAAAAAGAGATATTCCTTACCTGTTAACCAAGCCTTCGTCCGTTCATCTACTGTTGAAAAGCTTGTCTTTGATCTGACTTCTCCCAAGGAGAAAAAAAAGAATGTTGAGTTTAAGCCTGTGAAACCCGCTGCTCTGAAGGAAGCCACGACCATTACTGAGAGGATTGCCCAACAAAAGGGTTCGGTGGTGCCCCTAGTGTCCAGGTTTATATCAAAGCGCATGGCTAGAGCTAAGTTTGGTTCAACTTTTGAGATGCTTACCACTATGAAGAGATGAAAGGTAGATTCTACTGCAAAAATGACGTCTGGCCTGTTCCTTCTTCTATTGTTACTGATTCGTCTGCTGAGAAAGGGAAGTCTACTTGCATGGGCAGTTGTAAGAAGTCCAATAAGTCTGGCTCTGAAGTATTTCCCAAGGTTTTTGTGCTGCTAAAGGCTAACCTACTTGAAGACGTCGATTCATATGCCAAGTTTGTTGATAGCATTGGGAAGGTCATCCACCCATACTCTTTTTTGCGAAGCGTCCAATTTACTCAAGGAGATCATTCTTGCTTGCTACAATGTAGAAGACTTTGATCCTGGTAACTAAGTCTATGCATGTTGATCAATATGTTGTCGAGGATGCTCAGGAGGTCGAATTGACTTTGATGCCACATCTTCGCTCGACTGTTGAAAATTTAAGAAGATTGAATCTAAACTTGCCGTTTTGAAGGGGTCTAATGTCTCTGCCCCTACTTCTGTGTAACTGAAAATTATTCATCAGGAGGTTGTTGATTTGAAAGCTAAGCTTATTACGACTTAAGTGATGTTGGAAGCTGTAGAGAAGAAAGTCAGTCGTGTTGCACCGTTGGTTCAAGACTTTAAGTGTGTTAATTCAGAGCTATGATCTGTTTCTTTTGCCATGGATGAAAAGCTTGTCTTCATCCATGGTGTAGGTTCTCGTCTTAAGGATGTTGCTAGTAAGCTTAAGTCTAAGGAAGTGGATCTGCAAGGTGTGTTGTCCATTAGCGAGAAGCTGAAGAATGAATTGGATAAGCTACAGAATGCTCACAATGGGCTTGCTAAAGAGAATGTGCGCTGAAGAATGAGAGGGTCAGTCATGAAGTGGTGCTTGCTTATTGTCAGGACGATTTCTACAAGCTTGGCTTTGTAGACCATATCTAAGGTAGGGTGTTGGATATGAGTTTTCCAAGAAGGATTTCGAGTCTTACTTAATTTCTTCAGTTTATTTGCTTGATTTTTTGTTTGAGGCTGCCATTGGTGGGACAATTGAGGGTCTGTCTGTCTAGGAAAGGGTAGATGAGGATAAGCTGATGAAAGCTTTGACTACTGAGAATGGCATGGCTGTTGAAAGTGTGGTAGTCAAGGAACCAATGGTTGCGGAGCCTGCTGATGAGTAGTCTTTTTGCTTATACTTAGGAATTTTCTTTTTTTCTTTTTTGTTCTGCTTTATTTGAACCTTCTAGGTATTCAAGCCAGTTTATCAATTTGCTAAAAATTTGATAAACTGATTTCCTTGCTTTACTTTATCTT
Organism: Malus sylvestris; assembly: GCF_916048215.2. Classification (NCBI taxonomy): domain Eukaryota; kingdom Viridiplantae; phylum Streptophyta; class Magnoliopsida; order Rosales; family Rosaceae; genus Malus; species Malus sylvestris. The sequence goes on from NC_062269.1 coordinate 13,391,541, forward strand.
TGCTAGTTCGCCATGTTGTTTGCAAAACTTTACCATAGGACGGGCGGTTGGGTGAGCTGCTTTGCCGAAGTAATCGATCTCACGTCGTCACTTAGGTTTCAGTTTTGGCTTCGGGGCTTCGGGAGCTTTGATTGCTTGAGGCGACCTACAAAACTTTGTCGTTTGATAGGCATTTGGGTAGGCTACTTTGATAGAGTAGTCGATCTCACGTCGTCACTATAGGTTTTAGTCTTAGCTTTGATGCTTAAAGAGCTTTACCTACACGAGGCTATCTGCAAAATTTCTAACTTATAGATCTGAAGGCCGAACGCGTTGCTTTTGTAGAAAGTAGATGAGTCCGCATAGCTACTATAGTCGTGAACTTCGATTTCAGAGGCTTCACGAACCTGGGCCTTCCTAGGGCTGATTGTGAAATTTTTAACTTATAGAGCTAGTGGTTGGACACAAGGCTTAGCTTTAATAGCTTCATGGGCCTTGACAGCTTTGACAGCTTCATGGGCCTTGGCCCTCCCAGGCAGGCGTAAACTATCATGCGGAAGCGCTACTTTTTAATAAGCAGACGGTTCTGTGTAGTCATAGTAGGCGTAAGTCTCGGCTTACAAATTACCTAGGGCTACTAGCTATTGGGTTGTTGGCCAAGTGCCTTACTTACAAAAGCAGGATACCCACGTGACCACTTTAGGCGTTAGCCCTAGCTCTTAGAGGTTTCTCCGAGGTACTGGTCATTTGATCTTCTAAGCTGCGTGAAGCTCGATATGGATCTCTTGGACAACATTGGGACTGATTTCCCATTGACTAGTATTGCAACAGTTTAGAGTCGAGTTTATGTTAGTTTAGAGCCGAGTTTATGTTCATAAAGATTGCACGTCATAGGCGGACCATCTAGTCACGCGAATCTTTCATAGGCATGGATTCTGCACTTGGCGTCTCTTCTGGTTAGAGACCGGGCTCCCGCATAATTGAATCCTTTGGTCTGCTAAGGCTTTTTAGGTAAAAGACTATTGTGGCCAATTCAGGGAGTGTCTTGACGCAGGTAGTCGAAGTCTTTAGGGTAACTGAGCAGTCAAACAACTCATCCACATCTAGATATTTTGGAGTAGTGTATCACCTCATAAGAAAGCATACGACATGTCTGCTAAGGCATGTGCGTCTTCTGCTTTGGCAGGGGTAGTCAGTTGGTACATTTATACATTTTGGCCCAAGCTTGTATATAATTCCTTTAATCTTCATTAAAAATAAAGAAATGTATTAACTTTGCTTGAAGGCAGAAATAACATAACAACTAATAATTCTCTGTGTGCGAGGTCTTGTTCATCGAGCTACTTAAGTCTTCGAACTTTATTTTTCTTAAACAAGGTCCAAGGAATGGTGAGAGGTCACACATATTACTTTCTTATATTATAGGCATTCCACTACTTTTCGATATCTTTGTCGCTTATAGTAGTGAGGTGAAGCACATACCTTCTTAGATAGGATCTATCTTTTTGGAGCCTTTCCGGTGGGTGATTGTAAAGGCTTTTCTGAGGACTAAATCTCCTGGCTGGAACTACTGGATCTTCGCCTACTTGTTGTAGTTGGAGATGAGCTGCTGTTAGTAAGCCGAAATGCAGGTGATAACCTTTTCACGCTCTTCCTCTACCAAGCCTAAGTTTATGGCCATCTATTTCTTGTTCTGCTCGAAATTCGGCAGTACAGTGCTGATGCTAGACATCACGACATTGGGAGCAATGATTTCCTCATAGCTAAATTCCATAAAGAAAGGAGTTTCACCAGTTGCTCGTCGCTTGGTGGTGTGATATGCCCATAGAACATTGGAGAGCTTGTCTGGCCACTTGTCCTTCTTGTCTAAGAATGACTTCTTGAGACAGTCGAGAATGGTCTTGTTAGACGGCTTAGCCTACCCATTACCTTAAGGATATCGGGTCGTGAATGTCTTAGCCTACCCTTTACCACAAACTACAGGCCATTATCTGTGACGAAGGAATAAGGGATGCCGAAGCGGTAAATGATATTCTTCCTTATGAAGGGCTCTATGTTCGTCTGGGTAGTTATGGTCATGGGTTTGGCTTTGACCCATTTTATGAAGTAGTCGATCATTGCGATCATCATGCATCTGCCCCCAGTAGCAGGCGACATGGGTCCCTATAGGTCAATCGCCTACTGCATGAATGGCTAAGAGCTCATCTATAGGTAGAGTTCACTGCATGAATGTCTAAGAGCTCGTCTGTGTTAAGAGCTTTTTGTGCTAGGGAATGACCTCCAAAGTGGTTTTCACAAACGTCTTATTGGATTGAGCTAAGAATCTTCAAGTCTTCAAGGCGATAAGCAGCAGAGATATAGTCTTGAGAATGATATGTGAGCAAGTATGCCATTCCACATGTAGTAGCATGCTGCCTTCGTTTAGAGCTTCCTATACTCTAGTCTGTTTGAAAGAAGCATTCCATTTTCTATGTAGTTGATGATAGGATCTTGTTAACTCGGAGTTATGTTGATCTGAGCCACCTCGACTGCTAGTGTTGCATCTATGCTCGGCTTATCCAAGTACCTAATTAGAATAGAGATTTTGAGCTTATGGTTTAAGGCAGAGCCTAAGCCTGCTTGTGTGTTTATGTGGGCGTTTTCTGCTTGTAGAACCTAAGTGAGTGTATACACCTAAAACGTCGCGAGCTGCTCTCATACCTTCTTAAATATCGGGCCATCCTTGAATGCTTTGTTGCGTACTCCCTTGAAGTTTAGTTGATGATCAGTTAGGAATCAAAATAGATTGCAAGCTTCTTCACCACTAGGTATTTTGCTAATCAGAGACCTACTAGTAGGGTTTCATACTCTGCCTCGTTGTTTGATACTTTGAAGCTTAGAGTGATTGCCTACTTGTGCATGGAACTGTTTGAGGTAGTGAGAACTAGACCTGTTGCTGATCCTTGGTAGTCGGATGATCCGTTGATATGTAAGTACCAGAAATCTCCTTTAGGTGAGGCTAATGCAGCTACGGCATGCTCGACTGCCTCTAGGGCATTTCTGGGCTGAGTTACTGCGTCATTTAGGCTTGGGGTGAATTCTGCTATGAAGTCTGCCAATGCCTGGGCCTTTATCGCCATGTAGGGTTGGTATGCAAAGCTGTATTAACCAAGTTTCAATGTCCACTTCATCACTTACTCAGAAGCGTCTTGACCATGCAAAATTGATCATAAAGGGTACTGGTGACGATGATCGGATGTCCTTGAAAGTAAGGTCTCAGCTTTTGAGCTGCAGTAACTAGTATAAAGGAAGAGCTCACTACTACCTCTGATACTGCAAGATAGATGTATAGGTTATCCGCTACTTCTGGTTTAAATAGTAGAGAATGTGATGTCAGGTACTTCTTTAGGTCCTGAAATGCTTTCTTGCACTCATCGTCCATTAGTTTCTCTACACTTTCTTGATTGCCTTGAAAAAAGACTTGCATCAGTTGGTGGGTCACAAGAGGGAATGATTGAGGGCAGCTACTTATCCAGTCAGACTTGAGATCTCCTTTAGATTTGTGGGAGATTTCATGTCCAAGATTAATTTGATTTTCCTTGGATGAGCTTCGAATCCTCGTTGGGTTACAGGGTACCCTAAGACCTGGTTTGAAGATACTCCAAAAGTGCATTTGGTGGGGTTGAGTTTAATTTTGTACTCTTTGAGGATGTTGAAAGTCTCTACCAAAATGTTAATGTGGTCTAACTGCTGCTTGTTTTTCGCCATGATGTCATCAATGTAGACTTCCATGGTTACTCCAATCTGCTTTTTGAACATCATGTTTACAAGTCGTTGGTACGTAGCTCCTATGTTCTTAAGGCCAAATGGCATAACCTTGTAACAGTATATGCTTCGCTAGATCACAGATGTCATTTTTTCCTTGTCAAGCTCATACATGGCAATCATATTGTAGCCTGAGTATGTAGAATAGGATTTTCTAATACTCGATCGAGGTCATGACTCCAATCTTCACTAGCCAAGGTACCCAAAAATCTCGTTAGGGGAAATGAGGCGTTGACAATCATGAAGGTCTGTGATAAGACAATTGAAGAATTGGTTACATCGAACGTGATCGTGCCAATAGTAGTTGAGGTGAGCCCATTGAATCCGGTCAAGACCTCTGCTTTGCGTCTGATTATGTATTCCAGACCCATCTTCTGGATGACTGACAATTGTAGAATGCTGATTACATTGCCATTATCCACCATAATCCTATAAACAATGGCGTGGGCCAGTTGAACATATATCACTATGGCGTCATCATGGGGAAAGTCTACTCCCTCAGCATTCTTCTTGGCAAAGTTAACAATTAGTCCAAGTACAGCATCTACGGCTTGAACCTGGAAGATTGATCTCGCCTGCTGGATCTTCCACTTCTTAGAATTGTTGATGGCGTCTAGATGCTTAAATTCGACAAAGATGTCATTGATTTAGATTGTCTTGGTGTACACCTTGGGCGCTGAGCCTTTTTTCACTTGGGATCGATCTCTGCGTCTGCTTTATGGCTTTTTTTTTTCCATTGAGCTGCTTGTCGCTCGTCTTCTTTTGAGCTAGCTCTGGGTTTTTGCGCGGCTGTTCAGGTGGCTTCTAGGAGCACTTGGCTTTACCCCATAGCAAGTGATTTTCTACCAAAGCATAAGAATCTACCAGGGTCAAGTTCTCCAAAAGAGGGGCTGATCTGTTGGAGGCTATTTCCTAAAGGTCGAGCTTACAAAGTTATCATCTCATTCAATGATCTTCATCTTCTCCACCTTGAATCACTTGATGTATGTGCATAGTGACTTATTCGGGTCCTTGTTAATGTTGAATCAATGGTCAGACTTCTTTTTGATCGAGCGATATGATGAATATTCCTTGGTGAAAACCAAGGAAAGTTCGTTGAAGTTCCAGATTAAGCATAGCGGTAATGTCGTGGCAAAGATTTTGCATATGAGAGCGTTTTTGTTGTCGTAGAGGGTCATAGCGCTACAGTAGTGCATCAACTATTGTCCCAATCTTCATCTCCCTTGAAGAAGGTGAAATATGGCTGGTAAAACTTCCTCAGTGGAGCTATCTGCTCAATCTCGTCCATGAATGGTAACCTGCTTATGTTGGCCACATATCTCTAAAAGGCATTGTCGATGGTTTAAATGCGCTGGAATTCACACAGCTGCTCTTCTATGAGCCTTTATACTTGTTCCTAGATTTGTCTCTAGTAGGGCAGATGAGCCTCATGTTGCCTTCGATGTTACCTTGTTGGTCTATGTTGTTTTTCTGCATGTCCTGCTGGTCTATGTCGTGATAACAGTGCACGTGGTTCATTTCCGGCTAGTGAGCGAGCTACTCGCAGTCGCACTTGGCAGGGTGTTGCCAGTGAAACTCTAGCTAGACTGCTCTCGTGCTCTCATCGGTCTGTCTTTGCAACTGCCTAGTTTGGTGCCTTATAGAAGGTTCTCTTTGTGGGCTTAACCTCGTATGGACGATTCACCTAGAATGTCCGGAGTGCTCATCGAAGTGTGGACCTAACCTCGAATGCACACTGACTCATGAGCCGAGTCAGGAATGAATGCTTCTTTACGCATTGAAGTGGGAAAAGATATTGTCTTGAGGGCCAAACTCTAAAGCATGGTTCATGACGAGCTAAGCGATTGCTTGTTGGGATGTCGATAGAACAAGTCACGGTCATCTACCCTTGTCTTGCTTCAGGACACCTTGTATCGGGCGCGCTGTGCCTCGATGCGCTCAAGGAATTGATTCACCAAGGTGGTCTGCTAAGCGAGGGTGTTGGTTAAGTCAACGACCCTCCAAGGTAGGTGATGTTCAACATTTAGATTGGAAGAGTATGGATGATGGTTGTCTCTATATGTGGTGGAAGTGTAATGGACTGCATGTATGAAACTCAGACCCGAAATGGGCATTCTTGTAGAAAAATAGGATGAAAATATACCTGAATCGATTGTTGGTCTGGAGGTTAAAATCTGGATTGACTGAAATGGCCTTAGATCGAACTGGGCCATGAGGCGTGCACGGAGATGTGATGGGGTCGCATGTGGGTTAGTTGGCCTTGGGTTTGCGCTGCACGCTAGGCCGGTGCCTGCTCCCATATGTCTAGGTTTGAAGTGCCTAGGCTCACTAGTTGGTAGTAAAGGCTGCTGCTGTAGTAGGCTGGGCTTGCTATGATAACTGTCACATTTTGGGTCTCCTGCCCAAGGTACATGGCTGCCTTAGCAATGTTGTGGGTTGTTGCAGCATGCGCCTAGGCCTTGGCTTGGGTTGCTACTACTGTAATGGTCTTAGTCGTTGGCTGCAATGTGGTGGCCACGACGGTGAGGCTAAGTCGTCGTCTCCACTTTCTGATCCAAATGTTTGAACATACAGCGTTCCGTTCTTCTTGGTTTCTGAATTTCATACCATGTATCATTTCTCCGGGGATTGATAAATAAACTTTTCTAGGAAAAATGAATTGATACGACATGTGAGAAATTCAACATAACAGAAAAGTCTAAAAACCAAATGCGAGAGTTTTCTTCGAGTATTTGAATTAGTTCTTAACGAAAACACCAATTTGTCGATGCAAACTTGCATCTCTTCTGGTTTTGACGAAAATGCACCTGCAAAACAAACAACACCTTTGATCAAAGACCAAAGCCTCCCGCGCCCACAAGGTTTAGGGGCAGGGGTGGTTAGGCCAATAGATATCCGCTGCCTAAGTTAGTTTCTCTCAAAAGAGTAAGTGTTTAGGGCAGACATCCTATTGGCCAAGGTTTATGAAAAGAATATTATCAAGATATTAAATAGAAAATAATATCTTGAGATAATGGTGTAAATATCCCTAATTGATTTAAATGGGTTACTTACTTGAATGAAGTCGATCTTCAATTGGGAATGTATTAAAGATAGGATTTGGATAATTAATCCTTATTTTTAACGTTTTGACTTTTCCTTGCCAAAGGCAAGTGAGCTGCTGGCAATCGTATTCAGATGGATGGACCTTCAGGGGTCCTGAGCTGTACGTGGGAGTATCTGAGTAATATGCCCATTTAATGAGGGCAATCTTTAATTTGCCCACTTAATAAGGGCAATCTTATCTTTCTTCAACAAAAGTCCACGTGTCGCTTTTTTGGGGGTTATTTTAGGCTCCACTAATAGCTCTCTATGTTTTTCTATTTATTGTTTGCATATACTTGTTTGTATATTAACCTGCCTAAATTTTTGGTTTCGATGGTTTACAAAGTTACAACTTTTGCCCCTACATTATTTTCTTTGGCAATTATTATATCACATTAAATACATATCATTTTAGTCATTCAACATATTCACAAAAAATTTACCAAACACTCACGATGTTTTTTTTTTTGTTAAAAACACTTTTACAAAAAAAAAAAAAGGTTTACTAAATACTCACAACTTTATTTCACACTTATTTATTCTCACAGTACAACATAAACAGTTTTTTTTATTATTTTATTTTATTTTTATTTTTTTAAGAGCAATACCAAACTTGTCCCAAATGAATTAATTGTGTGTTTACGTAAGGGGAATAAGGGGAATACAACGAGGGGAATGGGAATTGCAAACAATCCAACTGATTCAAGTGTTTACCAACACTTGGGGGAATGAAAGCATCTGTGGGACCCACTTAAAATGGGAATTAGGTTACCAATTTTTCCGAAATTGGATTACCGAACAATGGGTAATAATTCAACTCCAGAAGAAAGCCTCAATCCGGAATAAACTTTTCTACCCCAAACTACCCTTCTCTCTTCTACCTCTATCTCTACTTCTCTCTGTCAAAGAAAGATTATATAGATTTCATGGCTTGTGGGATTGTGCAGGTTTCATGACCAAAATCAGAAGGGAAGAAGATAGGAGATTTTGGATTTCAATTTTGATCTTACGTCGGTTGGCAATGACCAAAATCAATTTGATTCATCCACCGACTTGATCTTGTTGCGACCCGAATTAAACATTTACAAAATCAAGAATAAGTGGAGAGAGATGAATTTGTAGGAGGGAGAGAGAGAACGCAAGGGGAGCCGGTTGGTGGTGACATGCGAGGTGGCTAGTGGTTACAGGAAATGCGGTGGCTATGGGTTAAAGGGTGGGGAAGAGGGATTGGGTCAAGATAGAAAATGAAAATATGGGAAAGATAGAGATGGGGCAGTAGAGGTCTCAACAAAATATTAGAAAATCAAAATATGAAAGTTTACTTTAAAAAAAAAAGTATTCTCTGTACTAAAAAAATAATTAAAAGTAATTAGCATATAAAATATATTAGTTAAAATAGGGGTATTTTAGTAATTACATTAGTTTTTATTCCGATTCATGTGAATTAGTAAACAATTTTAATAGATCAATGTCATTTCTATTTCGATTCCAGATAGTTTAAGTAAACAACTTCAACATAAATCTAATTTTGATTCCACCTCATTCCAATTCCTCTTCAATTCAATTCATCCTCAATTCAATTCCCCTAAAACTGATTAAGGATTAGTAAATGAGCTATAAAATTTACAACACACCCATTCTAAAAGTCATTTTTCGTCCTTTGCATCAAAGACATGTAGTAACGAAAAAAGGTCCATTGATTTAGGCCCATTAGAGGAAAAGAAGCCCAATTGCCACCACCATCACTGTTTCATGATTTCAAGTCCCTCTGCCCTAAATTACTTAGTATATCCCCAAGCCTAGCCATGGTTTGGCCGAAAAACGGCTCGAAAGTGGCTGTTATGGTCTCGAGTTAGCCATTTTCGAGCCTTTTTCCAGTCAAACCATGGTGAATTAGCCATCAAGAAACATACCATTCTCTTCGTCTCGTTGAGAAGTATGATTTTCATTTTTGAATCACTGGATTTCGTTTAGTAATGAAGAAGTTATGAACGTTTAAAGTTTACGTTTTCCAGTTTTTCCTCGGAGCAGTCACTTTTCAGGCTAGTTTTTGGACATCTCTGGCAACCATTGGGCTTCCAAATGGATATAATCTTGTTCTACACTTTCCTATCTTCATTTTGATATATTATGGGTCGAATTTGGTTAAGAAATGATTGAGTTACGAAGTTTTGAAAATTGCCCAAACTTCCGACCAAGAGCTCCAAGACACTTAACAGAGTTTTTAACGAAATGACCAAAATAATAGATGGTGGACAATCTCAGGAACCATTTCTATTGATTTTCAATCTCAAGGACCAAAGTGATGTGTTATGCAAATCTCAAAGAGCATTTTAGCTAAAAAGCCGGATAAAAATGTAGATTTTTATTGTTCAAAAAAATACATATGTAATATCAGAAAGTTTTAACCAAGAAACATACACACAAAATTGTAAGTTCGTAGTAGTGTACAAGGCATAAAACAAATGAATAAAATATATAGCTGGTGAAACTAATAAAAAAGGGTAAAACAAATGTGTAGTAATGTTTTCGGAGTACCAATAAAATTTCTCTTTTTCTAATTCAAGAAAGAAGAAATCTTTTTCTTCATGGCCACAGCATTCTCACAAGTGGGTTTGAACAAATGAAAGACATGCTCCTCCCCCTTTGATTCTATCACCTCCACAGCCCCACTCCACCCACACTTTCTCAGTGTCTCACCATAATGCCATGCCCTATCTTTCAACCCATCTTTCTCAGCAGCAAAAATCAACACTTTCTCACAACCCAACTCCGCCAGTTTCGGATCCTTACATGGGTTTATAAGCAGGTCATCGGATCCACTAGTCGAAGGGTGCACAAAACGCCACATACCAGCCATAAACTCTCTTGTAGCTTCTGGGGTAGTTAACTCTCCCCCGACTGGTTCTGTCCCCCAAAAGTATGGATGTATCAATACAAGCCTAAAGAGCTTAACACCATCCAACCCCTCGGACCCTAATTTCGAAGCCAGGTTGTGTGCTATATTAGCCCCAGCGCTGTCGCCAGCGAAGAACACGCGATGACAATCCGCGTAGTGATTTAGCCAATCTTCAAAGCCGTTCCCATCAAAATGAGAAGCAACCCATTTAACAGCATCCCATGAATCATCGTAAGCAGCCGGAAGGGGGTGCTCTGGGGCAAGCCTATATTCAACAGAGACAGCAACAACATTGGCCTCGGATACTAAGGAGTTGAGGTAGTTGTGATATGTGGGAGAAAAGGCGCTTTCCACACAGAACCCCCCTCCATGGAAGTAAACGAGAAGAGGGAGCTTGTCGGTTGAGTTGGTGGCGGATTTTGGGAGGTAAAGCCTTGCGGATATGGGTGGTTCTTGTGAGATCACGACGTCCTTGGATTGGACACCGATTTGGGGCGTTGATGGAGGGACTGTGGATGTGCCTAAGAGTCTCTCGACTCGACCATCTTTGTATGTTTTGATGAGTGGAGAGAGATCATGGGCTACTTCGTTTGTCATGTTTGGATTCAAGGACTAGGAGACAATCGGCATCTTTGGAGGTTACCCGAGCTCTTCTCACCGATATGAAGGTAACTAATAATGGTAAGCAGCTGTCTATTGAATGGAACTGAGGGACTTGATTGCTTTTTAAAGACCATATTACGGTCGTTGCCGATCGTGATGAAAGTCATGCATACATTTTTAGAAAATTCTAATAAATTTATAGAAAATGTAAGGAGACCACTTCTATTGTATGGATAGATAGTTACCGTAACGTCTTGTGTCAATGGTACAAAAATATTATAAATTTGTGTTCACGTGAAACTATATTATTAACACTGTATGTCACAATATGTAGTTGTACTTTATAAGTTGCTCTTTATCTAGACACAATCGAATAAAACTGGATCTCATATACAATTATAGTACCAAACTATATTAGAGTACATCCACAATGGTGTTATTTGTGTGCATCTAATAAGATTATTGTTCTAACTGAAGTAGAGTTTATTTATATTAGTATGGCCTAATTTTATAATAATATGGTATCTGCCCAACGTCGCTCTAACTTTGTTAGGACGCCAAGGAATTTTCAAAAGGCTGACTGTCTAGGTTCATAATCATTTTTCAAAAGACGGTGCGCCGACTGCCAAACAATTTTCTGACCCAATTTAGAGCCAGTAAAAGCTTTAGCATGTGATCAAATTGACAAGTGCTTGCCTAGCTGCACCTGTTGGCTTTTCAAGAGGTCTTTGATTTTGATTTGAGTTAAACTAATGCGGCGTTTACTTATCAATATTATATTATTCATCGAGAACTAGTAAACTAGGGCACTATCAATTAGTATTATTCCTGACTAATCGAATACTCACTCAAACCGTTATATCATTTTTTTTTCGAATTGCTTCAGTCTTAGAGTGAATGCATCAATTTAATCGAGAGGGTGGTCCATGGTCTAGAAATATTTGATCCAGACACTGTAATATGAGCTACATATTTAGTTTTTTTTTTTTGAAACTACCAAACCGGTAAGGTAGCGGAAATTCACAATGTCCATAACGGGCAATTACATATCCTCGTAGTCACTCATAGGGCGTTGATAGAAGCTCTGCGCTACAAGGAATGATTTTTATCACGCTATTTCATTTATCTCATTATGCTTCTTTAACCCACTTGTAGCTAACGGTGGCGGTGTAGAAACTAAAGGCCCAATCACCTTGTTTTTCACAAGTAAATCAAGTTCGATCTGGATTGATTATTTACAGTTTGACCAATCTATTCTATGTCGATATTCATCAACGAAACATGGTTTAATGTCATCGATCAACATGATATCAATAGCTACTACATATGTGAATGCATCGTCCCTATCATCTCATTCCTATTTGAAACCTCATCCAAACTAGCATAATGGATTGAAATCTCTTGATTCTCAAGAGGAGGATTCGTCCTTCAAGGATGCTTCTATAATCTGTAATAACCTTCTCATGCATTGATAGGCGATGGTCAAATTTACACTAGTTTCACTAGATTGTGTAGTTGGCTTCCTCTTTTGCAGTTGTGAACTCATTGAACCATTAAGTCTGCCACGCTTCTAGGTAGGAGCAGATGATTTACTAGTCTCCAATGTATTCGGTTCAGCCATTAGGTGCGGAACTTGCCTTTGGGGGATGTATGATACACTTTAATGGCATCCCATCCCTTTAGGATAGTGGTTCGACATCCATTAGGTACATCTATCTTTGCAGGCACACTGGTATATGTGATCTGCTAACATTGGCTAGATTAACAAAAGCATTCGGCATGCTTTGAGAAATGCTCTGAAGATCTTGGATACATCACACTTCAGTTTTAGACTGTGTGATGTGGGGATCTAAATAAGACATAATGGGATATGTCCAAGATAATTCGCGTTATTCTTCAAGAACGTTGAAGTTCTTATCTCCCTCTAACGGTGGGAAGATTGTCTTATAAAAGTGACAATTTGCAAAACGAGTGGAAAAGAGATTGTTTGTCAAAGGGTTCTAAGTATCAAGTAATTGAAGGAGAATCATAACTAACATAGATTACCATCCTTCTCTAAGGACCCATTTTTGTAAGTAAGGGTGACTCAATTAGCACATAGATTGCATAACCAAAGACGGGCAAATGTGAGATGTTGGGCTCGTACTATCGACCAACTAGAGTGCATAATAAGATTGGGTCGAGATCGGTCTTAGGCGTACCAACATGGCTGTGTGAATTATTGCATGGCCCCAAGCAGATATGTGGAGTTTGGTGCGCATGACCAAAGTCTGAGCAATCAATTGAAGTTGGCTTAATGAATGCTTCTGCTAGGTCATTTTGTGTATAAAACATAGGGTACAAAATGTTCAACTTTAATCACAATAGTCTTGGAATAATCATTGAATGTTTTAAATGTGAATACTTGAGCATTATCCAGTCGAGTCGACTTAATCGGATAACAAAGGTGGTGAACCCTTAGCTTAATAATTTGAGTTAGGAGTTTGGAGAATATAGTGTTTTGTGTGGACAAAAGGGTGTGACCAATGTGTAGAAGTATTAACTTGTACCAGAAAGTATCTAAATGATTCATAAGGTGGTTGAATAGGTCCACAAATGTCCTCTTGAATTCTTTGAAGAAAAGTTGGAGGATATGCTTGGATCTTGTCCGAAGATGGGCACATGAGAAGCTTTCCCAACGAACATGTTTGGCATGTAAAATTCCGATGAATGTCGCCTAAACTTTGGTTAGGGGATGCCCGGTTGAAGTTTTGAGGATATAGCATTTCACAGCTCGACTAGGGTCTCCCAGATGATCATGTCGAACCAAAGTTTTCCAATACAAGCCCAAAATCAGGGCCGACCAAATAGTGGCTTTCAATGAGGCAAATGGTTGTAATGTACAAACCATTCGGAATGTGCTCCATCTTCTCTAGATGCGCTTCTGGCCATATTCATAGGAAGTTATGCAAAGGAATTGAACTCCATTTTCTGTAAAGGTTTTAAAGTGATAATTATTATCCCAAATGTCTTTAAAGCTCAACAACGTTCTTCTAGAAAGTGGTAAATGAAGAGCCTCTTTATTGGTTAATGCAGTACCAATTGACAACATATACGAGTAGTGCCGTACCACTTAATTAGGTTAGATGGACTAAAAAGATTATCAGAGGTGATATTTTAGGTATGAAGTTAGTAAAGATACATATGTTTTTCACGCAAAATGGTGTGTGTGCTTGTACTATCTGCCAAACAACTAACTTCCCACAACATACCTTAAAAAAAATTAATTGAATTGGTTACAAGTATAAGAAATTTAAAATGTTTGTTCATTTAGTTAATCATCTAGGAAATAATATCCATTAAATGCAATATTAATAAATTAAACAATCACCAAACAAATATTCCAAATAAAAGAAATTGTTCAAAACTTAAACCAATAAATAAGGGGCCAACATAGGGAATTCAACCTACAGGGGGAATTTGGCCAAAATTGGCCCATGTCCAAAAATTCTATTATTCTTTTGGAGCAGATGCCTCTAGAAAATTAGAAACCTATATCTTAGGATCTTTAGGTTTCTCTATTGGAGAAAAGTTTGTCTCAAACTTTTGGCGGCGTGAATGATACTCAGCTACAACTTAGTGGAAGCTCGATAAACCCAAGATCAATAATCCTTCAAACCACATCGGTAACATATATTCACTTATATGGTTTAAGGTGATTTGTCTTCGTTCTTGAAGTTTGAGGCTTTGAAAGCAAGGTTGTCGTGCTTTGAGGCTTTGTTTCCTCCCTTGGATGGGCCATAACTCTGTTGGTCTTGGGCTTCGTCTTCTGGTCATGTAGAACATGCCTAGATCGGCAATTTGGGCCTCGATTTTTATTGGCATATGCTTTAGGTACAATGATGAAGCTATTAGGTTTAGCTTTATGACTTTTCATTAACAACTGGTTTTGCTTTTGAGCAAGTAATAAGACAGAGATCAAATCTGAAACTTTAGAAAACTTATGTGCCTTATATTGTTATTGCAGGACAATGTTAGGGGCATAGAAGGTCGAATAGGTCTTCTCCAGGAGATCCTATTCAATAGAGTCATCTTTTTAGAACTTCAGAAGTGATTAGATTAAAAAAACTTCAGAGTTGTATTCGTTCACATACTTAGAGTCCTGGAACCGTAAATACTGCCAATCGTGTCTTGCTTCAGGCGAGAATATATCTCTTGAATGATCAAAGTGATCTTCCAAAGTGATCCACAAAGCTTGTGGTTCCTTCTTAGCGAGGTACTTGATCTGTAGTTCATCATGCATATGCCTTCGCATGAATATCATGGCAGTTGCTTTGTCAACTTCGCAAACCAAAATATCCTTCTTAGCTGCAATGATAGCCTTAAGACTCTTTCCAATGAGGTGGTGTTTTACATTTTGGACCCACTTAAGGTAGTTAGAGACTTCCAAAGCAGTAAAGTCGAGTTTGTTCAAATTTGTCATGTCATTGTCACAAAAGGGAACAAGATTATGGTTAACGCAAAGGAGAAAAAAATCAACCATACACAAATGGATAGGATATTCAGGTTCTATTAGACATGTTTTGGTTTTAATTTTCAAGAAAAACTTCGGGTTTTCATGGTACTATTCGAAATGTTGGGTTTGAATTTTTATGAATTACAAGTTCATAGGTTCCTACAAGCAAACGCAATATATACAGAACATATAAGTTAACGTTGGTCTTCAAGACCTACTATATAACAAATATATCTAAAAGAAAAAAAAAATTGTTACTACTGGGCTGAGGGCTAGCAGAGAAGAAGCGGGTAGCAAGCCTAAAACACCTAAAAAACCAGGCAATGATGTTTTGGTGTGGTTCACTAGACCAAGGGGTTAAGCAAAAGAAACATAGTCCCAAGTCCAGAATCTGGCTAGATTTGTCGCGCGAGCTAAGAAATGACAGAGGGCAGCAAGAGAAGAACTTGGTCCATGTGGGCTAGATGATGTAGACAAACCCAGACAGAATCCCAAAGGTATTGTGGATGCAAGTTGAGTGCAATAAGGCCCAACATAGGTCTCGGGTTGGTCTAGAATAGTCCAACATCACTAAGTAGAGGTACGTCAGAACAAATCCAATGGTACTGCGTTTGGCGACCGTGTTCTGTGTTGGGGTTGGTCAGGTCGAGCTATGGTTTGAAAGGAAACCAATGTACGGTGACGGAGAATCAAATTTTGATGTCGGAGTTCAAGAACCCATGGCAGTTCAATAGGAATTTGATAAAATCTCGATGAAATTCGTTAGGGACAATGATATCAGACCTAAGTGACAACTGTAGGTTGTCAGAGATAGGTGGTCTCACCAGAAAACGAAGAAGCTGTGGTGGTGCGCTCGATTTTTGCCGAGCCCAATTTTAGGGTTAGGGACGACACATAGCGGCGTCGTTTTGGATTCTATGATGGAGCAGCTTGGCTCTAGGGCTATCAGGTTGGCGATATATACGAGACCTCTAATTCATACATGTAAAGAGATCCATTCATTGAGAGATGAAAGCTAAGGAAACAAATATAATTAGATACCTCAGTAGTCCTAGTCATAAATGATGGATACTAGATGCTGTGTGTATTAACCCGTGCAGTGTTGTAGCTAATGCGCTACCCATTCAGTGACTTTGGCATTGGACATTCCAAAAATTGGTACTGTTTGGTCCGGTGAATTGAATTCAATAATAGTGGAAACTATCATGGTTATGAAGTTACAACCTTCCAAATAGAAACTTACTAATCCATGGATATACCATGAAGTTACAAAGAATGTACCTGTGAACCAACCTCTTAAATTGAAATAGGCACAAGGAAAGAGTAATACGCCAGACCAACCTACAAAAAATGAGGCGGTCCTTCCATAACCAGTCATCTTTAATATCAAATAAATCATTTTCGTCTTTCCTTATGAAACTTTCGTTAAAGCATTAAAGATAAAACTAATCACCTAATCCTATCTTTAATATATTCCTGATTGAAGGACAAATCAAACAAGTAAGAAATCCTGATCACTATCAATCAAAGATACTTACCTTATCATCTCAATCTCCTAATTAATATCTTAAGAAAAAAAAAACGTGATATATGAAAGTTTGAAAACTACGCTATTTGAGAGTAGTAAATTGAGAAGAATCCAAAAATAAATATTTCTTTTTTGAGATTTGTACATAGTCGTGATTTGTATATGGAAGTCTCCTATTTTGAAATGTGTACGTCTCTATATTGACAATTTGATTGGTTGACTTTTGATTCTTGTGCCATGTTTTTTTAGAAGACCAAGACTACAGACCAATTATAATAGGTATAAAAAGTTGACCGTGACCATATCAAATGCTGATAACGTTAAAAGATAAAATGAAAAAGTATTTTAGAAATTTAATTTAATTAAGGATTTAAGAGAATTGCTGTCACTTATCATTCAATTTTAATTTAATGATAGGTGGTTATATAACTGTTTTTTGTTGTACTTTGTCCTCTACCATTGGATAAAATCGAACGATGACTAAATATATCAGGATCAGCAAACCTCTTCTCCTAGACTGTAGGAAAACGGGACTCTCGGGATAAGTACTCTATTCAACCAAATAGAAAACTACTTTTTTCATGCAAACGATAAATTTACATTAAAGAGCGGGAGATTGGAGTTAAGTCACAAAAATAGTTAAGCCATAATATGTCGAACCTACATATAAGTGAAAAGAAAAACTACTAAATCATTAAGTTGAGTTGTATAGAGTTAACTAACTTCAGTTTACTTGAGAAGTGTGGAGTATTTATAGGGAGCTAGGGCCGGTCACATTGTAGGGATTCCCGTGCCATGTGTTGAAGTCCGATTGGCTAAAGCATATCATCCATTGGATGTAGTATGAAAGTGTCTTTAAGATGTTGAACTATCTTAAAGATGTTGAGAATAATCCCTAGGGATATTATTAAATAAATAATAATATCTAATGATTATCTTTGGAGAATCCTTGGTTGAATGTGATTGTGCTTCCTTGAATAAAATAAAATGTCTTAAATGAGGACAACTTAAAGGTAGGAATTATTTATTAATTCTACTTTTAAATCCCTTGGCTTATCTCCTTGTCATGGGCAGTGAAGCTTTGAGAAATTATAGTCAGCAACTCAAGTCATCTTGGTGGTTAAACTGTGGGTGGAATGGATGTGGGGCTCGCCAACTTAATGAGGGCATTCTCGTCAATTGGAATAAAAATCCATGTGTCAACTCCATGATTTTATGAATTAATTTTTGCTCCACAAATGCTCCGCACCTACTACACTGCACTTAAGAGTTGTAGAAAATCAAGTTGAATAAGCTTGCCAAAAGTAGATTCCTTGACTCTATTGGATTCTTAGAGCTTTTTCATCATACTATAACGAGTGAAAGTGGAGGGATTTTTCGCCAACGAGCATTCGCCCTTCGTCAACGAGCATCCACCCTTCGTCTGTAACGTGCATTTTTTGTTTTGCTTTAAAAGATATGTGCTACTAAGAACCAAATAGAACTTTTGAGTATAAAACCCGGAAGGGCTGCTCTAACCAACTAAGCTAATAGGGGTGTGAAAGATACAGTTACTCATGATTTTTTTCATCAGATTTTTTGGGAAAAGGTCTAGCTGGGTTAGATTCCCATCTCCCTCTTGTTGCTTAGGCAACTTAAACCCTTAACATAGTGAGGTGTTGAGCGAAAGGCCTAACTCCACGACTATTAATATACTGCTGGTGAGGACCGAGAGGCATCAAAGGGATATCCATATGACGTTGGATACCGCCTCGGAGTTGTAAAGTACAGAGTCTCTATTGATGTCAACAAAAGCCAAGTCAAAGGAAAGAGTGATGTCCGCATTAAAAAAAGGGATTCGTCATAGGTTAAAGAACCACATCCAGACCCAGCCACAAATCCTGAACTTTTTGGCTGAAGTCGACCTGCCACAGGCGCATCCGTTGGACTCAGCCGACACCCTGCGATTAAAGGCGGAGTCGTATTTCAAGGATTCCCTTACTTGTGACCTATACACCTGGTTGGACATAGCACAAAGCCTTGCTCAAAGGGTTAGCTCCGGGGATATAGTAACTCGAGATGATTTCAGTATGCTGCTAGACTAGTTGCAGAATCCGAGCAGTGAATTATATCTCAAAGTCTTGGAGCTTAAAATTTTCTAAGCGGCAGGATAGAGGGGGTCAAATTGCTTAAATCAAAGGGGAAAGAGAAAGATAGGAAAGATGCTAAGTCAAGCCATGTACTACTATTGGCCATACAATGATGGCATTGTGGTTCTTTTTCGTATTCCAGTTTTGTGGACAGAGTTAGATGTGGCCGTTCATTCTTTAGGGAGTGAGAAGGCTTAGGGGAAAGGGTGGGTGGCCCCTTTGTTTCGGGGCACCGCCGTTGTCACGGAGCATGGGAAGGACGCGCGGCGATCACCCCGAAAACCTTTGCTTGCTTGGAGGCTCACGCAGCACAACTGGCGAGCAGAGCCAACCCTAACCATTACAGTCACGAGACGCGCAGGCGGATAAAAGTGCCTATAAATGAGGTAGGCGAGGGTAGCTCGCCGGCAAACGACGTGTATGGTACTTTTTTTTTTTATGAGAACGAGAAGGGCAAGTGACTGCAATGTTTTTTGGCTTATTGGGTGGGGGCAACTAGAGGGGGACAGCATGGGGCAAAGGGCAGAGCTTCGAGTGACTTGATTCTTTGCTCTTCGACAACCCGTCACTTGAAGCTCATCTGGCACGCCCTGGCCGAGCGATCCTAGCAGGAAGGAATTTGTCTCCACCGAAGAAGGAACAAAAAAAAGGTTACTGTTTAGGTAGGATGTAGTCCAATGGCTAAAGCTCTTCCAATTTCTTATAGATTGAACTCTCTTCTCTTTAGGCTCAGAGTTGTTTTGGGGTAGGATGGTAGAATTTTTCTTCACCACTAGTGGCAACGAAGTTCTTGGTAATTAACCAGGGGGAAGGAGGATCTCCACTCATTTCATTCAGTGCCTGCGGTGAGGCGCGACCCACAACAAACAAAGGGGGAAAGCTTGATGTAGCCCTATTTTAGTAGACTAGGCTTGGTAAGCGTAAGCTATTTAAGTAGGCTCGAGAAGGGCGCAGCTTCGCTCAGCGGAAGGGCCTTACTATTATATTAGTAAAGCGCTAGCGCCCAACCTATGGGCTTTGAGGGGATAGGGGAAGGGAAGAAAACACAAAGATGGTCACTCCTTTTAGGAACATGGCTCGTTCATTCACTTGCTCATGAACTAGCAGCTTCGCCAGAAGCGACGAAGGGGGGAAGCTGTCTACGAAGCTTTGCCCCTTGCTTTACAGAGATTGTTATGAACTGACTAAATGACTAGATTCTCCTGGAATGCTAGCTAAGCTAATAAATAGTATTAGTTCCCTTCAATCAAATCAATAAGTTTTTTTTTATTGATTCATGGCGCCGTCCCCCTTTTTAAAACCCATTGAGGGGGCCTCCGCCCGGGAAGGGGAGAGTGGCCGAGTGGTCAAAAGCTACAAACTGTAAATCTGTTGAAGTTTTTCTATGTAGGTTCGAATCCTGCCTTTCCCACTTGTTTGTTGTAGACTTCAGAGAAGAGAAATGAGGCATTCGCCAGCGTAGGGGGGCCCACCGAGCAACGCTCTTTCTTTTTTTTTGGCAGTGCCGTGAAGTGAAATTGTATCGTATGTTAGTTAGAGAGGTTGGCGAACTACTACGATCTATAGATTCCCTATCTATATTCAATCCCAACGAGAATAGAAACGAGTTGCTTCCGGCTTGACTTGTAGTCGTAATCTTTATGCTTATGTAGTGGTCGACTTTCCTACACGCACGCGCCCGCCGGAATGCCCCCTTGGTTCTGGACGAAGCCAAGCCGATACATACGATAGGCGGAGGAAAGACCCCCATTTCATAGCGCCTGGGGAACGCAAGTTTGATCGAGGATTGGAGAGGAAAGGTGGAAGAAAAGGCTCAGGATGGATTCAGGAGTCCTTGTGCGAGCCGTATGCGGTGAGAGTCGCACGTACGGTAACGAGGGGGGTTCGCGTCTATACGTGTAGTGTGGTGGTTGGGCCTACCCACCCTATTTGTTCCATGATCTATGGGTCTACTGGAGCTACCCACTTCGATCAATTAGCCAAAATTTTGACCGGATATGAAATCACTGGTGCTCGATCTAGTGGTATTTTTATGGTGATTCTATCTATCGCTGTAAGATTCCTATTCAAGATCACTACAGTTCTTTGTCGGGTGATAGGAGCATATTTATGCGACTTAGTTGGCTTGTTCTTGTGCATTTATGTCGTGTTTCCTTAGTTATTTTAATGTTTAAAGTCATTTTCGTGTGTTTTCAGATTTTATGGACAAAGTAGGCAAGAAGATGCATTTTGGAGCAAAATGGGGCTTGGAATGGATAGCAAATGCATGGGCCAAAGTGGATGGACGAATTTGAGAACTAAAGAGGCCAAGAATATGAAGAATTATGGTCCAAAAGATGAAGAAAACAGCCCAAAAATCTGTCACCCCAACTTGCATTCCTTGCCATGCAAACCACATAGAATTCCCTTTGGATTCCCATGCCATGCTTGATCACTCTTGTCCCCTACATAATTTCTGATTTCATGCTTTAATTCATTTAATTATTAATCTCAATTGCTTGATACCTCTTGTTCCCTTCACTCATTAGATTTTAGACAACATTTACATCCATTACATGCACCAATTGATGCTCCATCATTCACATTTGGAATCCAATGCCATGTGCAACACATGTTGTTGCACCTTTGACCCATTTGTTGACACATTTCACCTCCCTTTCCATCTCTATGCAATGTACACAATCATTCATGTTCCCTAGCTACAACACCACTCCATTTTACCCTTCACACTTTGCATCATTACTTCATTTTCACCCTTGGACCATTGCACACCACACACACAAATTGCCATGCATTTCATCCTTAACCTAACCTGATTTTCTAAGGTTTTTGGGGCCTATAAATACATGTTTACACCCCTTGGCCAAAGGACAATCCCCCATATTCATCATTTTATTTAAAAAATTCGTCCATACACACCCTAGGAAGCAAAACACCCCAAAAACACCATTCTAGTGCCTAGAAAACATAACAGCCACTCCACCTTCTTCCACCCTCTTTGCCTAGTTCTCCACCACCCTCCAACCATCAAACACTCCTCCACACTCACCCTAAACCCTTCCATACCATTCCCCATCCATTCTACATCATAAAACTACCCAAAATCTGTCCATAACCCAATCTGCCGCAAGCATAGGGAAAGGAGGAATCTTGGATGCACTTGCTACCAAGTTGGAGCATTTTAGGTGTTTTCTTTCCTTTGATTTTTATGTCTAATTTTATGTATCTTTGCTTTGTGAGTATGAGGAACTAAACCCCTCTTAGTTAGGGGGTGATTCGAAACTATGTTCATACTTGCAATATGATTTGATTACATCCAGTTGTGATTCATAAGTTGTGAATTCAATTTACTTATCCGTTCATATAAAAACTAATTTGTGTATGTTGGTTAAGAGTGCACGCTTAATTTTCATGCATGAATTTGTCGCTAGAATATAAGGGAGTTTCACCTAATCGTTATAAACTTATATTCACAAGTAGTGAAGGTTGCTAGTCACAATCACGTTAAGTAAACTCTTGGCATAAGTTTCATGCAAATCATAGTAACGAGTGCCTCGTCAATGCTTATGTTTTTCATAGAACTTAATGATTCTTGCTTGTATCTCTATTATGCAATTCATGTAGGGAACTTGTAGGGAATGTTTTGGGTTGTCGTATGCAATCATCCAACCTAATAACTTGTGAAAAAAACTGAGGGTTAATTAGTGCAATTCACGGTTAATTTGGGGCGTTGAGTATTCATAGCTGATCGGACCATATTTATATATATTTTTACTTCAAATTCACTCGTCTTTTCTTAGTTAGTTCCTTATATTTTTGAGCTATTTACGTTATTTTTGTGTTTATAGGATTTGTTATGCAAAGAAAATAAAAATAGCACAAATGAGTTTTAAATAATAAACAGAAAATAGTGGAACACGGGTGGACCACTAGAAAAATAATGGAGAGCATAAAATATATATATATATATATAATATTTATACATATAAATAGATATAGATATATAAATAATATATATATATATCACATATATATCTATATATAGAGGGAGTTGGTGAATGGCATTTGTGAAGTGCGGTAGGTGTGTGTGCAGCTAATAAACAAAAGAAATGAAAGCTGCACTTGCAGCTAGTGTAAGAAAAGAGGATTAAACAAAACTCTTGAGTGCAGTGTGGTTGGTGAGCACAGAAAATAAGAAGAACTTGGCAGCATTTGAAGAAGCAGCACGTGGAGAAATATAAGCTGCCTTTGCAGCTGAGGCTCGAGGGGGGGAAAGATCAGAGCTGCCATTTGGCAGCTGGGGTGAGAAGAAAGAAAACCAAGAAGCAAAGGAGCTGCTTGGCAGCTCGGCAGAGGAGGAAAACAAGCTGCTTGGCAGCTGGGGGAGATGATAGGCGCGGAAAAGAACAGCTGCCTGGCAGCTAGTTGGAGAAGCAGAGACTGACGAGACTGGCGGGAGGCAGGATGCAGAGAGACTGACGGAAAGCAGCAAGGCTGCCTTGCAGCGTGAGCCTCGGCAGGGGTTCAAAGGCACGGACAGACAGAGCACTGAAGCACTCTCCTCTCTCGGTTAAATCTTTCCAAACTTCTATTTTATTTCTGTATTAATAATGTGTAAATAAACTTATTTTGGCTAGAGGTTAATTCAAAGCCATGAATATATTTGTAATATGAATTGATTACCTTCAGTTGTGATTTCTGAGTTGTGATTTAATTTGCTTAACTGCTTGATTTATAACTTATTTTTGTATGTCGATTAAGGATGCATACTTAATTTACATGCATGAATTTGATGCTAGAATATAAGTGAATTTCACCTAATCGTTATGAACTTATATTCACAAGTAGTGAAGGTTGCTAGTCACAATCACGTTAAGTAAATTCTTGGCATAAGTTTCATGCAAATCATAGTAACGAGTGCCTCGTCAATGCTTATGTTTTTCATAGAACTTAATGATTCTTGCTTGTATCTCTATTATGCAATTCATGTAGGGAACTTGTAGGGAATGTTTTGGGTTGTCGTATGCAATCATCCAACCCAATAACATTGTGGAAAAACTGAGGGTTAATTAGTGCAATTCACGGTTAATTTGGGGCGTTGAGATTTACAATTTATTGAAAGAACAACTGAAAATCAATTTAGGTTGCATATGTGTCATGTGTGGAGAAGAACCCTCTAGCTAATCCGTCACTTATCATTTCACCTTAATTTCATGCTTTTGTCAATTCTGTAATTTATTTAAGTTTAATTTACGTCTCGTCAAAACCAAACCCCCCTCATTATTAAATTATATTATTTAGTTAGTTTTCATTGTTTTTAGTCTTTTAATTCAATTTCCGTCCATTTCAATTCCTAGTGTCTAATTTGATTGTTTTCATTATTTTGAGTCATTTTAAGTGTGTTTCGAGTTATTAGAGTTTTTAGCCTAGTTTTGTGTCCTTGAGTCTTATTTAATATTTTTAAATTAATTTAGAATAGATTAGCAATCCCTCCTAATCCCTGGCCTAGAACGATACCCTACTTACATCTATACTACAACTGTCAAAAAGAGGGTTTAATTTGTGTGTCAAGTAATTTTCACATCAATAGCTTATCGAAAAGCAACTGGAAATCGTTTTGTATGCAAGTGTGACATATGTGGAGAAGAACCTCCTAGCTAATCTTCCATCCATAAGTTTCATTCAAATTCACTTACAATCTGTTTTGTTTTACAAAGTTTGTTTTGTTTTCAAATTCATTAAAACCAAAATCCCCCTTTTACTTTATTGTTTCAAAGTGTTTAATTTCTGTTTTGGTTGTGTGTTAGAGTGTTTTGATTCACCCAAATTTGTCTAAGAATTTGTTTATTTTGTTCTTGTCTTAATTTAATTATTTTCGTCAAAAATCAACCCCATCTTATTTCTTTGAGTCATATTAATTAGAACTTGTCTTAGATTATGTTTTTAAGTGTTTTAGTTCATTAGAAAACCAAAATTTGTCCAAGTTTGTGTGAGAGTCCCAAAATTGCCCAGATTGTGTTTTTAAGGTAGTTTTGAGTGTTTAGGGGCTGTTTTGAGTCTTTTGGTTTGTTTTAGTGTTTTAAAGTATAGTTTTGCATTCTTTGAGTCTAGTTAGTGTTTTAAACTTTGTTTTCACGTTTTCAAGTCAGTTTCCAAGTAATTTAGCAATCCCTCCTAATCCCCGGCCTAGAACGATCCCTACTTACATACTTTACTACAATTGATAAAAAAAGGGTTTAATTTGTGTGCTTAGTTATTTATGAATAACTAAGCACACAAATTAATTTGCGCAACTACAATTGATAAAAAGAGGGTTTAATTTGCGCAACTTTCATCAAGGCATGCAATCCTAGCAAGAGTGTCTAGGCCGCGATTTTTGGCATCGTGGGGTGTTGAGATATTACATTCATCGTGCACTGTAGACCCTGGCTTTGTAATGTTGATGCTTCCAAATTGGTTGTTGACTTCATTACTCGATCGAAAGTCGTCTGACATGAAAACATGTTTGTGCGTTTGAGGCGAAGTTCCATGGGCAGTGTACTTTGAGCTTATGATCAAAAGTTGCCAGAAAGTTGTAATGCATTTGTAATATGAGGTTACTAAATGGCAGTTGTCCGAACAAGGATCATTTCAGTCACCGCCAAAAGGCTAAGGCAAAAAGAGGCGAAAAAGGCTCCAATAAAGAAAAACCCGCTCGAAAACCTGCTCGAAAACTTTATACAACTAGCAAACTTGTGAGTGATAACACACAAACCTGGGATCTACGCCATTCAAGGGAATAGTCAAATGGGCGATCCAAAAATCTTCTGAAGGTGGCTCTGAGCTTCTATCCCAGACAAACATACTAAGTCAAGTATGCTATGCAACATCAGATGTTAGCAAGTCCGAAGAGGGAATCCAGACTAAACAATCCCTATGAGGAATTTTATTCCAACAGAGCGCTGATACCCATAAATGTTTTAGCTAAACTAGTTAAGGTAGTCTGATTGCTACCTCTCAGGTCTGAGAAAAAAAAAGATTCAAAAAGTATTTTTGACCCATATGCTGACGACCAAGTCTCCAAAGAACTTTCATTTACATTTCACTAAAACAAACACACAATCCAGTATGGGAAAGAAATCCCTTCCTAGTACTACATTACAAGTATTAGAATCCTTGTTCCAAAATCTTGGGAAAGGTAAAAAGTTGATATTGATTTATTTCTTGCAGGTTGTTTCAGATATGGTTTGAAGTTCTTAATTCCAATATATGTGTGTTGGTAGCCACATAGTGAAAGATTCTTCATGAGTTTAATGTTTAATTCCTGGTACTAGAGTAAGGTGGTACTTCAGATATTGCGATGAGAATACTTTATGAATGCTAAGTTTGGGAGATAATGTTTCTCCGAATCAACATTACTCGTATTTTTCTCTATTGCTTATTTTATTTCTCAAAGTTTGTTTACTTTAGAAAGATTTATTTGATTTAGGGTTTTTCATAGATAAAAAGGTAGTGCAAGCACATGTTTATTATCAAAATCCTAGCATACTTGCCTAGGATCATCAATTTTGATAAGGTGCCGCCACCGTCGTCGTCCAAAAGCAAAGGATGAGGAAGAAAGTGGTGACGGAGAACCCTTTCTAGAAAATCAACACTTTGTTGAGATTCAACCCATATGTAAAAATTGCATGGAAGGTACTATGAGGGGATGGATTAGTATGGAATTACAGCTAAATTGAGTAATACTTAGCTTCGTTCGGCAGAGACTGGTGAGGAAAAAATCCATTTTTGGTTTGGGTGTGGAGAGAAAGCTTTAGTTAAGACGCATAAATTCCATGGTGTGAAAGTGAAAAATGACTATGGAAATTTCAAAGAGGAGACATTTATGTAAAGGCAAGCCACTGAAGGATCTATCCATTGAATACGAAAGGTCTTCTGTTGGAACCAAATTTGCGCACATCCGCGGACGGAGGTGAGAACCAAGTCAGAATTGTCTATGATCACCAACAAAGGGAGAATGAAGTTAATTGGGGGGGGGGTGGTGGTGGAATCTTAGAAGGACTTCCTACATATCTCCGGAAAAGAGAATTAAACCATAGGTGTAGTTCCATGAAAGAATGGTGTGAACCATCCTTGACGAATAACTTATAACAGGGCATGAGGAGATAAGTTCTCTATGGACATGTTTATGCGTGGATGGCGGCGTCAGGATCTCTATTAGGCATAAAAAGAATAAGTGTATTATGGTTTTGTAAAGGGAAATATGTAAATGTATGTGGATATCTATGATATTCTTGCAAAGAATAAAGTTATCATCCCTTGATAAATACCCAGGCTAGTGTATTTGTATGGATCTTAAGAGTCCTTGTACGGAGAGTAATTTTCATCAATCAAGAGACTATTTAGGAGGAAATCTAGGATAAGATACCCAATATTGCCCAATTCCTAAGATATTTAATTAGGGTTTCCTTTACTTGGGAAACAAGTAATATCTTTAATAGGCCTAAGCCTATCTTACTGGACTATACTCCATGGGTTTCGAACATTCCGATCATTCTTTCCACGTGTCATGGGCCCAGAAAATCATGGTTCCACATCTTTCATATTGAGATTGACAAGTGCAAGGATCGAAGCCACTTGAAGAAACACGCAATTACTTTTTGTGAAGTATGTAAGCAAAATGGAGGTTTTTGTCATCATTATAGGTACGTTTACACAACTTTTGAGGTTGCATGGCAAAAATCAAAGCAACTCAACTACCCATTTTAACGCCAAAAGTCGGATCAACATACGGAGATAGAAGAATAAACGACATATATTCCAACTTACTCTGAAAGGCATGGTCTTTGTATAACAATCCATCCTCAAGAAGAATAAGTTACCTCTCAGATGCATAGTTGGGGGCAATTGTGGGACCATGATTTTCTAAGGCCGAAGTAAGGCTAATCCAAATACAGTTATCTCAGAAGTCCAGTCATGGACTCACCAACTCTGCACAGAGTTAGATCAAACGAAGCAATGGTGCCACCATCCCCTTGTTTTGGGGCAATAGACAAAGTCTTAGCGACTCCACTAGATGACTATGCTTGTTCCACAAGACACGTAGTCTAATCCAGATATGGACATAATCAAATCCTTGAAGTCTTGGAGTTTCTACAATCTAGGAATTGGCATGTGCCGCAAGTAATCATAACTCCTAACAGGGTGCAATATCTACTCCTAGAAATCCTATAGGATTTTTGCGATTTACAATAAAGATTATGCCGTAAAAAGGTCTCTCTCAGCACGGTATAAATATACCCGTCTAGGCTAATCCCTAATAATACAATCTAACACTTAAATTAGCTTGTCTGCTGCTTGAGTCTAAAATAGTTCACTAACTTGATTGTCGAAAATCCTTTAGTCGGCGCACCCCATGGTCCTAGGCTTGCTTACGGTTGTTTATTGTTTTGTAGGTAGTCGTGTTCAAACACTTCCTCCACACACGGCGGTTCGAGCAAAGTTAACTTCAACTTTGTTGAGAACTGTGTAGAATGAGGTATTTATAGGGAGATAGGGCTGACCGCATGTGTAGTGATTCCCATGTTATGTGTTAGCATACAAGTGGTCAAAGTTTGTCACCCATGTAGTAGGAAAGTATCTTTAAGATGTTGGAATATCGTAAAGATGCTTAAAAATAATCATTATGGATACTATTTAATATATAATAATATCTAAGAATTATCTTTGGAGAATCCTTTGTTTAATATGATTGTGCTTCCTTGAATAAACGAATATGTCTTCAATGAGGAAAGCTTAAAGACAGGAAGTAGTGATTAATTATATCTTTAATTCCTCGCCTTATCTCGTTGCCATGAGCGGCTGAGCTTGGAGAAACTATAGTCAGCAGCTCAGGTCTTCTTAATGGTTGAACAATGTGTGGAACGAATGTGGGCCTTGCCAATTTATTGATGACATTTTTGTCAACTGTAAGTAAAAGTATGCATGTCAACCCCAAGATTTTCTAAATCATTTTTGTCTCCACACTAGGTTTGAAAATTCGCCACACTAGCGTGTTAAGAGTATCAAACTTACATAATGAAAAGGACAAACCTTGTATGTAATTATATGTAGCTGACTATTTCCCATATTAACAATTTTTTTATGGTAGAACCTCAATTTTCTCTAGAGGTTAAACATGCCTTCAATTACCAAAAAAATAAAAAACATATAAATAAAAAAATAAAATAATAAAAAAAGAGAGAGAGAAAGAGAGAGATTAAAAAATAATTAATTTGGATCTTATCAATTGTCAAACGAATAATTTATCGGAATAATTAATTTGGGGTTACTGTAGTGTGTCAATCATTTGCTGTTGAGTTCAAATATCCTCATGATATAACTTTTTATAGATTAGAGTAATTTGAGGTTGTTTTTACGATCATTTCGTTTTCAATTGTTTAGTTTTTATTTTTATTTTAAACCTAAGAACTTGTTTCGTAATCAATTTCAATTTTTAGGTTTTAATAAAACAAACTAGAGGTGGGTTAGTTTGCCCATTTTCTAAGTGGAATGAGTTTTAATATTATAAACCTGAGCCTATTGTGTTGGCCTAGGGATTGAAGTCCAAGCCAACCAACTCACCCAAGGTTTACCGCTAGAATCAACTGCAAGACTAGTCTTCATTCGACATAGAAAACACAAATAAACCAAGCCAGCCCAGTACTCCTAAACTTTTGATTCGTCAAAAGAATTACATCACAAAAGGAGCTAAGTAATATGATTCTAAAAGAAAATACCCTAAAACAAAAATTGCACCATATATCCAACAAATTTAAATAAAACAGAGACTCAAAAAGAGTCCATCAAGAAACCTCCCCTGAAAATACTACAAAAACCTTGCATATCTGAATTATGAAGGACAAAAGTCTCGCGCAGTAAAACTATGGACTCTAAATGAATTTAAATACTTTACAATAGTCTCTAACATCGAAAACACATTGACAAAAATCACCAAATTGAAAATGCATTTACGTCGCTCGGTTACTGTTATAGCTTTTATAGGTTTATAGAAGGGGAGGTGATTTTCTCAAACTCTTTTTAGCTTCTTACACACTCCTATTTAATTCTGACCATTGATTCTGTTTGATTTATTCAATTAGATGACCATAAATAAAGATATGTACGTGAAAAGCAATAAATTGTGTGTGAAAAAATCACTTCCCTGATATAAAAACTCTAAGGCAGGCAAGATGATGGAATTAGTGATTACCTACCGATGAGGTCAATTCCTTTGTTACCCTAATCAAATCCACCACAAATAGACGATCAAATATGAGATCTGATTGAAACAAAAACAAAAATAAAAAGTAAAAATAAAAAAAATAAAAAAACCAAACAATTCAACAACAAAAACTTCCAAAAAATGAAACTAACAGAAATTGAAAGCAAACAAATCTACCAATTAAGACTAGCAAAACGCATGGATGAGGTTAAATTTTCATAACATGCATAGAGAGATTCGATTTCATCCTCAATCGAGATAACGAGTGGAAGATTGAAAGTACATAAACAAAAGACAAATAGAAAATAATATTAGTGGGAAAAGGTCAGTTAGAGTGCTCCTTGGACCTCAGCACACCTCCCCAAGGGATTGGGATGTGTAGTCGGGCTCTTACTTGTTGATGTGCTACAAGAAGAGAACAAAGTTAGTTCTGAAAGGTACTTTTATGGGGTCTTAGGTGTAGGCCTTGAGACTCACAATCAAAACTAACTAAGTGTTAGGCGTGCCACTGCAATCTCAGTATAGCAGATGTAGAACAATTGTGTTTTAAGTTGATTACTTGCGCCCCAAGTTATTCCAACTTCTTGTTATCAAATGATTGTTGTGGATGGGTTAAGTCTGTTGGAGAACAATTTAGAAATAAATAAAAATAACAGAACTCGAAATTGTAGAATATTTATTAAACAAAATACTTGTTGTGCGGAAGGAAATACAGAACTAAATATAAGAATATTAATGGTACTAACTTGATTACAGAAGGTAGAGGCTAGCGTAATAGTTATGTCCTTCGAACAATATTTCCGTCCCACTCTTGTGCTTGTGGTTCAACAACGTCTGCTTGACCAAGATTCAACTACCTAATTCTACAACCCGTATTGGATTATAGAATTCTAGCGAATTTGCTTTGTGTGTTTACTCTCTAGAAATTTCGTACAGAAGCAAGGAGGAAGGAAATAAAAGATGCCTGAAATAGAACTGAGGACTCCAGTTATATAGGCTCTTTCATACCTTTTCAAATACATTTTGGATGTATCTGAAGCTATACAACTCTTTCCAAAGAGTTGTGTCTATTAATCAAAATGTTTTTAATTAATTTTAATTAAAAACTTAATTCGAAAATTAAAACTAATTGATCAGATTAATTTTAATTATTAATATTAATTTCCCAAGGCCCTTGTCTTGATTAATTAATATTAATTAATATTAATATTATGGTATAGTCATCAAGCCCAATCCACACAATTGGTGGCCCAAGCCTCAATTCCCATTCCAAGTGGTCCAACACTTAACTAATATTGTAGAGGACAAAACATATATAAAGGTCATTGGGAATCTTGTTTTCTCCAATGTGGGACAAGAGTCTCAAAACTCTAACAAAGTCCACATTAAGTTCTTTTTCTTGCCTTCTAAACAAGGACTTTTAATTCATAGTCTTGTATGTTCAGATGAAGGGAGTCCAGAGCCCCTTAAGTCATTTGTTTAGTTCCAAGTTGGTTTTAAATGATAGCATATCCATTAAAGTGACTAGATCCAGATACAAATGAGATTCTTAAGGTAGAAAACAAATGGAAATGATTTGAATACATGCTGGAAAGTGCATTAAGTAATAGATCTACTAATTTAGAAAATAAACAAAGAGGTTCAGGCAAGATTTCACCTTGTCTGGCAATGTTGAACTTCTTATAGTTTATTCTCTTTGTATTTATAAAAGTTATATGCTTGAAAAGGGATGGATGGTACACAAGTTTACACGAGGGAATCGATACTATGATGCTAGAAGGTAGCAGAGCTTTAAACTAGAGAAAGATAGGCTTTCTAAGGAAAACTATTACTAAAAGATTTGAGATCTGGGCTGATTACAATTTTTGGATGCAAATATGGCTTGAGAATAGAGTTTGTAAGTTTATTTGATTGGTTGAGTGTTCTTGCCCCCGTTGTCTCTTATTCCTTTTATAGCCGACTGCTGTAGCTTTTGCTCTTACTCGAAAGTATTTGAAAGGTAGTGAGTCATCACACTTTTTACTAGCAATGCCACTGGAAAGTGCTTTTTGGCTGGTAGTAGGTTAGCTCCCATCACTTGTTACTTCCCAAATGGATACATGGCTTGTTCCTTGACTAAGAAGGCATCAATTTATATTTGGGCTTGATGTTGGGCTTCGGGCAAGTCTCTTTTAATTGACACCCTTGGCTTTATTTTCTTTAAGCCCAATATTCAAATATTAACCCAAGCAGTGCCCCCTTTAATTATTGTTGAGTCTACAACCCAAGATGCTAATAATGATTAAACAACCGTCGCATGCCTTTACTTGGGACTTGCACCATTTAAGACAGCCATTGTTAACTAAACCTTTGCACTAACCTACTAATTTCAACGTTAATTAACTGGTCACTATATAACCCTCACTTAAACCCTTTGGCTAAATACCTTAGCAACTTCAAACTTTCGAATTCATAGAACTTCCCAAAATTCTTAGAGCCTTCAGAATTTCTGGAAATTTCTCTCGTTCTTCAGTTCTTGATTTTCTAATCCCAATTTCTTTTTCAAAATCCAATGGCACCAAAGACTACTAAAACCCAATTTTCTTACAAGACTGGTGAGGGGTTTGTCACCATGCACCGTCTGCTCAACGGCCTTCATCGCCCTTGGGTTGGCCTGCAGACCTCTCTTTTCTTTGAGGAAAAAGGTGTGCATTCTCTGGGACCTGCATGGACTACCTAGGTACCAATTGCCGTGGAAAGTAACATTCCCAAGGCAAAGTGGTTCACCCCGAACCCATTTTCGACTAAGGCTGGCATTTCTTCCTCCAAATGGTCTACCCATTGACGATGATTCCCCTTGATGAATGATGAAGTTTGGGTGCAGTCGGTAAACGAGCTCGAACCTATCTTCAAGCAAAAATGGATAAACAACAGTATCTACGAGTTGATAATGCTCTAAAAAACTACTGTTATTGCCAAGCCCAAGCTACTGACAACTACACTCCCCCTTCTGGAACTCGGGCACCAACACCTTCGACATCAGGATGGGCCTCATGTTTCCTACCATCCTCGATATGGCCCAAGTCTTTGGGTTAAGGACTTCGGGTAGAGTCATAGACGTTACCCACGACTGGTCTCTTTCTTCCTGCTCGATCGCATAGAGCTCAGGTAGCTCTGATCCCTTCTTTCAAATGGAGTATAACTCATCAACCTTCAAGAGCAACGAGACCTTATTTGCAGGCTTCATCCCATTTGCTGAGAAGAATTTTGGTTCCTCCTCTTCTACTGCCAACAAAGATCAAGAGCACATGTATTTCCTTCTCTACTGGCTCAACAAACACGTCTTCCCCAACAAATCTAAATGAGTGACAATTGAATGGATCCTTCTGGTGAAAACTCTTGACAATTTCAATGACATGGCCACAGGCATTTTCTTTCTCTCCCATCTCTACCATCTTCTATTTAAGATGACTCGGGGATAACCATTTGAAACCAATCTCAATGTGCAAACCTGGATGGCCCAATTATGGCTTTAATGGTATTTCCCCGAGCATCGAGCTCCCAATCTAGAATTCCACGAGGGTGTTGCTCATGCCCGTATTCTGGTTGAAGCATCTCCCACCAATCACTTTACATTCGCTTATCTCTATTTCTTCAGAGTCTGCAGAACTCGGGCAGACTTGGAGTGGAGAGCTTAAGTTCTAAGAAGATACCCTTGGTTCTCTGACCAAGCCTTTCAAAATGCATTTGGGGAAGATGCCACCCCCTTTTGCAAAGAGAGGTTCATAAGTTGTATCCAATCAAATGACATAACTTAGGGAGTAAGAGGCGACCACTACGAGCATGGGCTAAAAGTTTATCACCCCAACTTCTGTGCTAGACAGTTGGGGTTTAGACAAGCCATCCTCGTGCCATTCTTCCACTTTGTACACTGTGGCACCTTATATCGTTTTCGTTCACCACAAGAAGTCACATTCCGAGCTGCCTGATATAGTCTCGAGGTACTGAGCAAGGTTGCCCGCAAACCTATGGCTTTTAATTTTGAATGCTCATCATCATTCTCTTCTTGGTAGGAGGCAAAGTGGTTCAAGAAGTACATCGGAGATATCAAGGAATTGCCTGACCGTCTCTTCAAGCAACTCACAATCAAATCCTATCCAAAGCCAAGTGAACTTGAAGATTGGAAGAAGATGATTCATCATAAGAACCAACTACTTTTAATAGGTATCATTTATTTCCTTAACTTGTACTTATCTTTATTTTACAACTTGCCTTCCATTAACCTTTTTCTTGCTCCTTTTAACCCTTGTAGCCCAAAGTAACACTGAAACAGTTGATGTCGGGCTTGATGAAGAGATTGGAGACACCTTTGTCCTCCAAGAGGTGGTAGCTGAGGCTACGAGGCAAGGTGATGGGGTGGGCGGAGATATTTCTAAGTTGTTTGAGGACTCAGAAGATGAGGTTGAGCCTTCAGTGGAGGTTCGGGTTACCAGGCGGACGAGGGTAACAGTTATGGAAACTTCAGAGCCTGAATCAAAAGAGCGTCATCGAGCTCAGCTCTCCATACCGGGTCCGCGGGCAACCCTCACCAAGAAAATTACTAGAGCTCAGACTTCCAAAGCACCTAAATCTTCCAAGTCCTCCACTGCTCCTCAAGTTGAAGCGGGTAGAAAAAAAAACGGAAGTGATCCAGTAAGTTAGCTTCATCTTAATTTTCCTTAATTGAAATCTTTACTCCCTGAGCTAACAACTTCTTCTCTCTCAAAACTAGGGCCCCAAGACATATAAAAGCCTAATTATGTCTCAAGGGGAGAACCACTGGGTGTGGAGATGCACCAAAAGGCCAAATATCTTCTTGATTCCACCATTGAGGAACTGGAGGTATGGCTTGCATCTTAAGTTACCCTTTCTCTTCATCATTATATATATTTTTTAATTAACTATTTGCCCGATGACTAAAACAGGCCATAAGGGAATAAAGGATCACTCCCCCCGAGGCATCTTCACCTTCTGCCCGAGAGGCACATGCTTTTCCTCCTCGGGCTAAATCTTCCAAGGTATATTTTCCTCATTCTTGGCTTTAAACCTGTAATTTTACTACTTTGGAAGTTAATGGCTAACCTTCACTTTATGGTAGTGTTTGGGCCCAAAAATATTGTTTTTGGGCCAAGTTTAGAATCCTTTTCGGCCTAGGATTGGTTGGGCCGAATTTAGAATTCTTATCGACCTAGAAGTCGTGTACAAGTGTCGTTGGAGTTATTTAGCTCATGGGCCGCACGATCGAAGTTGGCCATATCCTATCGAGAATCGGGGATGTGGATGAGTCCTATTATAAGAAGGAGTTTCGCGACAGGATCAAGATGTTGGAATTGAATACAGCCTGATAACGAGTTATGTTCAAAATTCTAGTAGGCGTAGGATTGGCCGAGATAAAGTTGGATCAGGGAAAGGAGTTCTAATCCATGAGTGATTGGGAGTCAATACAGGTTGGCTGATATAAATAGGGAAGGAAGACATCGAAACAAGCCTCTCCAATTCAACACACAAATTGCCCTGCGCATACCCCCGCTCTACGCGAAACCTCTCAACAACTTTGAGATTTTTGTTTTCCCTTTTTCGTCAACACATCTTCAGTTTGGATAAACAGCACTGTGAAGGCAACTGGCGAACATCTTCAGTTTGGATAAACAACACTGTTGCCGTATAATCAACCGACCGTGAAGCACCTTCAATTTGGATAAACAACATTGCGACAAGGCTGACTGGTTATCTATCCAAGTCTTGGTCGAGAAGGACTTTCGAATCCTTATCGGTAGGGGTCATCTTGTTAGCCTTCTCGGCGAAGCGAGGTGTTACAAGTTACTATACTCGGCACTTTGAACGCCGAGTCGTTTATGATTGGTTATTCACAAGTAGGTTTTAGAGTTCGGCATTTTGACGGCCAAACCACTTTCACAATCAAGACATACATTTGTTTTGAGTACTTGTGTCCCTATACTCTGTTATCGATTCGGCGTGCTTATACTCTCACAAATATAATCTCGGTGACCGAATCTGGTGCCGACAATTTGTGAACTTTGCAAAACTAGTAGCTTTGTCTTCAAGCTCTAAAACTTGAAGGCTGAGGAGTGTTTTCCTCGGCCGTAGTCGCAAGATCGAGAAGTCAACCGTTTACCCAACGCAACATCAACAAATTTTACTCTTCTGTCGAGCTTGGCCGACGAGTTGGCATGCCTCGAATAAAACCAAAGGGCGTAGTTAGCTTACTAATTATTCGACCTGCGCGCCACGTAGGCTTAGTAGTTTTTAGGGTCAACATTTTGGCACGCCCGGTGGGACCCAATACTAAGACTACGAAGTTCATGACCATTGAGACACGATCAGTAAAAAAGAAAACAACCATGGGAAAATCAGCGACTGATCTGCCAGTTCAAAGTCCTGGACAAGAGTGATCACATGCGCGAAATCCTATTGTCGCTGTGATCCCTGAGGCTACAAGTGCAACACACCGAGAAAATGAAGTGTGCCTTAGTGGCCAGCCTCGAAATACATAAGTACTCAACCGAACTACAGGCATTTTCATTGAAGGACTAGTGGAGGACTGTGATGAAGACGGTGGTGAAGGCTCTGATCCTCCGACTAGGTTGTTTCTTCGAAGACGACTTGACGAGCAATCCCGACAAGTGGAACAAACAGTGGGCCATAAAATGAACCATTTTCTTGAAGTGATACAAAGCAATGGAGACCCAAACCCAATTGCTTGAACTAATAGTTAGTAAAGTCTTCGGAAAGAAACCTGTTGATCAGGCTCGGCAGCTTCCACTTAAAGGTGATGTGAAAATTAACTTGACACAAAAATTAAACCCTATTGATGACAATTGTAACAAAGATGTAAGTAGGGTTCATTCTAGACCGGAGATTAACTAGGGATGCTAATCTACTAAAAACTGACTTAAAAACACAAAATTAATCTTGAAAACAGAAAACTAGACTCGAAGACTCTTAACTAGACTTATGTGACTCAAAACAAACTAAACTAACTTAAAACAACACAAAACAATAAAAAAGACTCAAAATTGACTCTAAAGAGTTATTTGGATGAATTTAAGACTTACTTGACTCAAAACACTAATTTGGACAGATTTAAACAAGTTTCTAACTAAACTAACACACTTAATTAAAGGGGGAATTGTTTTGACGAAATTAAAACTAAAACAAAGAACTTGCAAAAACAAAGCAATTTAAAAACGAATTTAAGTGAATTCAAGAGTGAAAAGCTAGTTAGAGGGTCCTTCTCCATACATGACATATGCAAACATAAACCAATTTCCAGTATTGTTCCTTTAAACAATGAATGACAACACCCCAAGTTAACCGTGATAGCACAAATTAACCATCAGATTTTCCTTATTTCATTGAATTGGACGGGATACGCATCACAACCAAATTATCCTTCTCAAGTCCCTTAACTATGAAAAGCATGATAGAAAACATATCAAAGGTCATTAAGTTCTTTGAAAATCATAAGCATTAATGAGGCATTCGTAACTATGAAAAGCATGATACTCCTACCAAGGATTTACTTAACACAATCGTGACTAGCAACCTCCACTACTTGTGAATATAAGTTCATAACGATTAGGCGAAACTCCCTTATACTCTAGCATCAAATTCATGCATGCAAATTAAGTGTCGACCCTCAATTAACACACATAAACAAGTTTTAATAACTCAGATAAGCAAATCACATTCAAGACTTAAGAAACAATAACTGGATGTAATCAATTCATATAAAGCATATAATCATGGCTTCGAATTCACCTCTAACTAAAAAAGAAATTAGTTCCTCATGTCTTTGAAAACATAAAACCAAATTAAAACAAACATTGAACTAAAACTAAGGATAGAATACACCTAGAAACACCCAGCAATCCAAGCTTGAATGGCAAGGCACGACTCTAAGGGTCTCCTCTCTTTCCTTCCTTGCAAATCTGCTCACAAGTATGTATTTTCTGATTGTTTGGCTCTTGTATGTGTGGTGCACGAAATTGTGGTGGATAGTGTGATGATTTGATGGTAGAGGGTGGTGTATTATGAGTGTTGCAACTTTGTATTTATAAGGAGAGAGAAGACACAGCAAAAAGGGTTGAATTAGGACTCCAAATCAGCAAAGAACAAGGACAATTCTCATCAAATTCCAAGGATGAAAATGAGTAAGAAATTAGTCAGATTTCTAGGAGGAAGAAGGATCAGCTTATTTGCATTATTTCAGGGCTTCTAGAATAAGATATTAGGCATTCTAATGTGATAAAGAGTCCTCATTGTAGCTAGATTTAAGGCATGATAAGACTGAGATACGATAAGATAAGATAAGATAAGGTTAGTTTAGATAAGATAAGGTTATATAAGGTTTTGGATAATGTTAAACTAATGTAGTTTAAATATAAAGGGCAAAGATTATTGTTTGAGCCGTCTCATATAAATGTTATATGCTTAAACGATAAGTCCAAGGAATATGTGATTGGGAGAATGCAATCTAAAGAAGTTAGATTTATGAGACCATTCTTTCGTAGACACATCCTAAACGTTCCTGATCATAGGATTGCCAATTGGGCATTGACAGTCCGTTAAGATCAGTACGTGCTGTGTCTTCTCTCAGGGATAGTGACTAGTCTCGAGTCATTGGTGTGTGTGACATCAAGACAAGTACGTAGGTGCTCAATAGAGAATGAGTTCACTGAACACGATCAACGAAGAGTTCTCATATTCATGTCACATGAGAACTCATGGTTGGGATAATGCAAAGTAGTCATTTGACCTGAGGCATCACAGTTGTCTTGTGGTTAAGTCCTTGATCTTTGATTATGTCAAAGTCACCCCATCCACGGGTGTCCACGGCATCGTTGGGGTTAAGCCACTTAGCCATGGAGACAATTAAATGCGCAACAAGGGATCTCTAACCTTCAAACCGTTTGGGGGAGAATACTCTATGATATGATTGAAAATCTCTGATCAGAGTATGAATGAGATTTAGGAAGGCGTTCCAAATCACATTCAAGGTAATCATATAAGTAAACGAATCACATTGGATAGTAGACATGAATAAACTATCAAACCAAACAATGTGGTCAAGAGTATTATATTAGAGAAAGACCGTATTGCATTTGTAATCCTAAACTGAATAGGTTCTCCACCTCTTCTGATTAGCTTGGGTAACCATGATATGCTGCTAGGTGTCACTCATGGTTTGTGGAAGCCCTAAACGTGTATAATCACTAAAGGGAGAATTGAAAGTAAGTTTCAATTCACAATCGATTTGAAATGGTTTTAATCGCCCACTGCCTCGCTAAAAGGAACCTAATGGATCGTACACCGTGTAAGGTGGAGATTGAAGAAACAATGGAGATGAGTAAGAATAATTAAATGGTTTAATTATTTATGGCAAGGATTAATTAATATGTTAATTAATCAAACGAATAAGTTTGTAAAAGACCACGGGTTAGTTTTGGGCCTCAAGGCCCAATGGGCTTCGAACGTCAAGCCCATTGACTTAAGTTGTATGACAACTTAATTCACAAAGGCCCAAAAGCCCAATAAAACCCTTATGGCCGGCCATGTTAGAGAGAATGGCTTTTTGGTTCTTTAGGTCACTTATTTGAAGGGACTATATAAAGGACTTTATAGCCAAAATTCATTAAGGGTTCTTTTGGAGAAAATTGGAGAGAACATGTCTCTCCTTTTCTCTCTAAAGAGGCCGGCCCCCTTGGAGGGATTTGCTAGCAAACCAACTCCTCCAAGGTCACTCATTTCTTCTCCAATCTAACCTTGGTGTGGAGACTTAGAGGTTCTCTATTTTGAGAACTTGGAGAAACCTTTTCATCCATCCAAATCCATAGATTTAAGAAGCAAGGAATGAAGGCCCTCTCTTTGGGTGATTAGCCTTTGCTTATGCAAAGAGGAATCTACAAAGGTATAAATCTCAACTCACTTTGCTTTGAGTTGATTCTTGGTTCACCAATCTACTAGGCTTTGAATTTCATGGGTAATGTTTTGTTTTTGAGTGCATGCTTGCATGATTCCGCCTTTTATTGTTACTTGCATGCTATATGATGTTGCTCAAATGAACATGTTTTCACAAAATCTTCCTTCAAGTGGTATCAGAGCCTAGGTGTAGTAGTTGGTGAATCCTTTTGGGTTTTGTATTTCATAGTTTTGATTTAAAAGTTGTAATATGTTACAAGCTTTATTCTTGTTTCTTTGAATGTAAATTTTGTTAGAAAATTTGCCATCTCAAATGTTGTAGATGTAGTTCATATGAGCATGAATATTAGAGCTAAAATTTGGTGCCATGCTTTTGGGAAAATTCGGCCAAATCCAAAGGGTGGATTTTTGGGTTCTTGTTTGACTTGTTAAAAGTGTTTTCAAGTGACTTTTGGAACCCCTATGTACCCTAGTTTGGTTATTTGTTATTTCCCTAAAGTTTGAGTGGTTTTGGGATGTTTTTTGGGTGAAAAATGTTCATGGAAATTTTTGAGTTTTTCATGAGTGTTCTTCATTGTTCTTGACATTTTTGCCAAGAACAAAAAGTTTGGTGTTTTGATTCAAAGTTTTGATTTATTTCATAAAGTTTTTGTTTTATGATTTATCATATATTTAAATGTGTTAGATATTTATTTAAAAGGTGTAAGAAATATTGGTGGGTGTGAAAGGATTAATTTCCTTTCACACACACCACTTGCATGACATTTATGTCATGCACCACTTGCATGACATTTATGTCATGCACCACTTGCATGCTTTATGTCTAAAACTACAAATCAACACACACATCACTCCCTTTGCTTCCTATAACTGGCCACTCCCTCAAAGGGAGTACTTTTGGGGCTTTTATGCAATTACATAAAGTTTTGATACTTTTGTGTATTCGCACTTTGGCCCAAAAGTTTACGTTTTTACGTTTAGGTCCAAAAACGCTAAAGGACAAATTGTTTTGCTCCTTTAATGAAGTTTTGAATTTATTGAAATTTTTGGGTTCTAGTTGTAATTACATGAAGTAGTGGACTTTTGTGTTTTTACAAAGTGACCCCAAAAGTTTGTGTTTTCGCAATATAGCCCAAAAAGTTGTGGTTATTGCATGATGGCCCAAATTAGGTTGAGAACAAAATTGTTTTGTCTCTTTAAATGAGAATTGGATTTTCATTTCATTTAGCTCCATTTAAATCAATTTTATGGATACAAAAACCAAATGAAAATGTTGCATTCAATTTAATTAGTTAAAGTGTTAATTAATTAAAGGGTGATTATGAACCTAAGCCTACGATAATTGAGCTATGTGAAAGGCCGTTTCAAATTTGTTTGAACCATGGGAATGTGTAGATTAGATTTTGGTTGTAATTTGATTTGATCAAATGTTGTAAAAGAGCTTAAGCTCTTCTTTACTTTAAAGTAATTTGAATTGTTCAAATGTTGTAATGAGCATAAGCTCACCTTTACTTTGAAGTACTTCTTTCTTGCTTTATTTGATATGCATGAAAATGAAGTAGTTGGGTCCAACGCCCCTAAGAGAACACGCCTTAATGTGATTAAACGCGTAACTAAAATCAATCACCATCCCTAGACCGAGATTCAACACTAGGCTCGTGTTGAATCTAAACAAAGGTTCATAGTCATCCTAAGGCCCTAAGGCAACTATATAGTCCATCAAATGAATGCAAAAGTTTATGCTAGTAGTATCATATACTCTTGCTTTAAAAAACCGTTTTATAAGCATAGTGGGAGTATTATATACAACTAAAACAATCAAATGGACCAATAGTTGTAATAGGACCAAAATTGTTTTAATAAAGATTAAAATGAATATTTATATGTGATGAGACCTAAAACCCTCAAACCAAACCATTATTAAGTTTGATAAGCGTGAGAGTGCTTTGAACACTCTTTCGTGGCCTTCCACCATGGTAGACTCCAATCGTTATGACTTGTACACCGCCTTCACCCTATCATGGGGGAGTGCAAAGTGCATGCTTATACTCAGGAGGAGTTTATTTAAAACATTTGATGAGGTTAAGGTAGGCAACGAGTGTGGCCAACATCGTATCATCGTGAGGTCATACTTGAACCCCTTTCTAAACCGGCATGGTGGGAAAGAACTTAACTAAGAGGAATGGAGCCAACATCATATCATTGTGAGGTAACATTCTCTAGAGGCCAAATAAGATGGGTACTTGCAAGAGATGCACATGAGTAAGCGTACTCTCTCATTATTCTTAATGCTAGCCAACATCATATCATTGTGAGGTGGGCTTGGTAATAGTGAGTCTCCCATACCCTACTAAGAGTTTCATCCAAAACTCTCGAATTCCAATGAGGGATATGGAATTTGCCAAAAATAGTGGGTGGTGCTATTTGATTTAAAGACCCAGATCAAATGGCTTAAAATCAATCAATTTATATTCGTTATGTATTTATTTACCAATATATTTGCAAACGCTATCCAACACTTGACAAATAAAAGCCGAAAGCTTTAGTTTCCGGACTTGGTACTACAAAACCATAGATTGTCTTTAATGGCTTGTAAATGTACCTAAGTAGTCTCATCCTCACAATCTTCCTATTGATAATGTATCATTAGAAGAATATGTTAGAAAAAGTCTATCATAAAGATGACAACACTTTTAATGTCATAATTCTTCAATTACAAATTGTTGTATGAAGAAATAAGAGTTGCTTTGAACAACCCTTAGTCAATGCAAACACTAGTGCTTGTTTCTTTGTTAAATGAACAAAGAACTTGAGAAGAAAGCACAATGGCATGGACACTTTATGTGCCATGATTCTTCACTTACAAATTGTTGTATGAAGAAATGAGAGTTGCCTTGAACAACTCTTGAAAGTTTGTAATTATGTTTAGAACATAATGGTTGGTTGACAAAAATAGTCCATCAACATGGACTTATGATGATTTTGAATCATTGAGTGTTGAAGTGTTAAACCATTAACGAGACGGAAACTAGGCAAGGACTTCACCTTTGTGTCCCTATTCTAATGGTTCACTAAGTTTATTGTAAACTATATAGTGAACAATAAACACATGATCTCCGAAATGTTTGATGTGTATAACACAATTGAAATAAGTTTCAAGAGAGATAGTGGGAGTTTAAGGACCATGACTATTGTAGTCAAAGGAGAAGTCAAATGAAAAAGATAAAATTAACTCCAAGGGAACAAACTTTCTTTATGAAATGATGGACATTGGAAGGGGTATTTGCAAGAAATGTCTTGCAAGTGTCAAGAACACACCTTTCGAAGGTGTTGTAAATTGTTCTTGAATAGTTCAAAATAGTTGGTTCTTCTACTTGAATGCTTGATTCCGTATTAGTAACTATGTTTTACAATCATTGTAAAAGTGTGACTAATAAGAAGTAGAAGAAATATGAGAGAAGAAAAGGTGCTTCACATTCGGAACATGAATAAAATATAGATCTCTGCGAAAGCAGATGGTACTTACTTCCTCATATGAACTACCAAAGAAATTGGAAAAACCAAAGATTGTCTTTACATTCCAATTTTAAGGAACGTAATTCCGTCACTATAGTAGAGATGGATGAATGTTTTGTTTGACAAAACATTGTTCTTTATTAATTAATAATTGGATTATTGTAATCTAATTGATTGTCTCTATAGTAGAGATGATATGGTAGTGTTAACTGTTTAGAACATAATGATGCTTAAAACCCAAAAGGTTGTAAGGTAGTGACTAATCCCAACTGAGTTGTGATACCTCTAAAACATAAATTACGAGTTGGTCATAGATAGATGCTTTGGATCATTAGATCCGGATCCAATACCTTCTTGTTAAAATTGTATAGAGGCGAAATGTTCGAATCTTTATTCTTTTGGAAAGAATAAAGAATCACAAAGTTGTTGAGGTTAATTCACTTAGATGTTAGTGGCACTTGTCCACAACATAATACTACTCATGTTGTATGACATTCACCGAAGATCACCCTCGGTTGGACTATAGTTTATTTTAAATAAACACAAGTCCGAATACTTTGCAAAAGGTTTCAAAGAATTCAAGAAATGTAAGTTGATGAGTAAGACGTCTAAAGTATTTACATCCTTAGATTTGATCCAAGGAATGGTAACACTTTAGAATAGTTTTCTTGAAAGATATCAAGGAAAGAAGCATCATAAGATAATGAATTTCTCCATTAGGAGAAGAATGAACTCGAATAAGATTTAGTTCGTTGGATGTTATCTATTACCCATATATATGATATATATACTTCTAAAAACAATATGATTGTCAATTAGAAGATCTTCCAAAATTTTCATAACTCCATAAAATGTAGTTGGAAAGAAAGACAAATCTCAAGCATGTTAAGATATGGGGTTGTGTGCTAATAAGCAATATTTGTTTGATAACAATCTTGTGGGATATCCTTAAATTAACTTTTGGATATCACTTCTATAAACCAACTAACAAATGTTGTTTTGTTGGGTAGTTCATTGTAATCCTACAATGTGATTTGCCTAAGAGCAAATGAACGAGAGATAGAACTCAAAGAATGGGTTCTTTGAGAGACAAGATAATAATCAACAAATATAACAACCTAGTTCCTATACCAAAAGCTCCAAGGTAGTCAAGAAGGATTTTTAAACCGTCTCAGTTGAATGGTTTGAACTTTATGACTATGTCATAGAGTTGCACCTCTTAATTCGAAAGAAATAAGAATGAAAAATCCTTATGACTACATTGAGCGTATATACGATATATACTCAAGGAAATAGTAAAGTACCATTTGACCCGAAATAATGAAACCTTCATAAGCTAATTGGTAGCTTAAGGTAACTACAATCAAAAGAATGGTTGACTTTGAAGAAACCATCTTTGACGTAG
This sequence comes from Malus sylvestris, assembly GCF_916048215.2. Lineage (NCBI taxonomy): Eukaryota > Viridiplantae > Streptophyta > Magnoliopsida > Rosales > Rosaceae > Malus > Malus sylvestris. The sequence goes on from NC_062269.1 coordinate 13,436,185, forward strand.
TCTTGGTTTCAATTAATTCGAAGATAGCTATCTACAACTAAATGGTGATTCAATGTTTGAACATAATATTGGGTTTCGAAACCATTATTAAGATAGTCTTAATAATATATGTCTAAAACTATGAATCACAAGACATGTAATGTGTAGAGATCCATCCATCATGAATCTAAGCAAGCTAGTGGGAGCTATGAGCATTTTATGAGAAAATGATCAAATCATTTGATTTCTCATAAAGATGTAAATGAATATTTTGTTTACTAGGTTTACAAAAGATTAGTGGGAGTTAATCATATTCCTAAAATTTAACATATATATGATATATTAATTTTGGAAATGAAAAGAATACTTCTTCGTTAAAGTTATGACTTTAAAACATTATATGAAGATACAATGTATATGAGAGACATAGTCTATATACATGGGATGGAAATCTATATTGATAGATTTTAGGATATAATTGGATTATATCAAGTCCTAAATATAAACAAAAGATGATAGGAAGTTTCTCATATGATGATGAACTTCAATCAAAAGGACAACTCTAGTAAGACTAAGAAGTTGCTCTTCTCAAAGAGAACGTACTCTTTGACTCCCAAAGAAATAATGCGTAAATAGAATCCTTTATGCATACGCAGAAAGGTGATTTATGTATTTCATATTGTATGAAAAACATTGATATGAGTTGTACCTAGAAAGGTACAAGACGATATCAGTACAAGCCCAGGATCAGAACCATGGCAACTGTTAAGTGAGTCCTTAAGTATTTAAGAAATACTAAAGGATAAATTCCTCAAAGATCGAGGAAGAATTAGAGTAACTTAATGGAAGCGTAAATGTATTAGATTATGAATCTAATCCATCATTGGATGTTTCTTCATTATGAATGAAGAGATAAACATATATCTCTTTATTATGACTAAAGAGATATTTGGATAGAAACATTAAAGTAATGACTTTAGTGTGTTCCATTATGAATGCAAAATATATTGCCATATAGAAGCTTACAACAATGTTGTTTGGATGGGAAAGTTCATTTATGAACTCTCTATTCGGTTCCAACCAGAAAGTGTATCTAGTGTACTGACACTATGACACTAATGGGGCGATAGCTCAAGCCAGGGAATCAAGGTCTCATCAAGGTCCGAACTCAAATGAGAGACTGAACCACATGATTGAGAATCATGTATAATGGTGACGTCATTATTCTCAAGGTTGCTTCTATGGATAACATATAGATATCCATTGTCTAGGCCTACTACTCAGCCATTTATGAAATGACTACAGAAGAGGTATCATCACTGATGACCAAGCTGATTGGCTCTAGTGCAAGTGGGAGATTGTTGGAAATGTGCCCAAAAACCAATCATATGATGATACTTTACGGACATTTCACAAAGTTAAACTAATGTAGTTTAAATATAAAGGGCAAAGATTATTGTTTGAGCCGTCTCATATAAATGTTATATGCTTAAACGATAAGTCCAAGGAATATGTGATTGGGAGAATGCAATCTAAAGAAGTTAGATTCATGAGAACATTCTTTCGTAGACACATCCTAAACGTTCCTGATCATAGGATTGCCAATTGGGCATTGACAGTCCGTTAAGATCAGTACGTGCTGTGTCTTCTCTCAGGGAGATTGACTAGTCTCGAGTCATTGGTGTGTGTGACATCAAGACAAGTACGTAGGTGATCAATAGAGAATAAGTTCACTGAACACGATCAACGAAGAGCTCTCATATTCATGTCACATGAGAACTCATGGTTGGGATAATGCAAAGTAGTCCTTTGACCTGAGGCATCACAGTTGTCTTGTGGTTAAGTCCTTGATCTTTGATTATGTCAAAGTCACCACATCCGCAGGTGTCCACGGCATCGTTGGGGTTAAGCCACTTAGCCATGGAGACAATTAAATGCGCAACAAGGGATCTCTAACCTTCAAACCGTTTAGGGGAGAATACTCTATGATATGATTGAAAATCTCTGATCAGAGTATGAATGAGATTTAGGAAGGCGTTCCAAATCACATTCAAGGTAATCATATAAGTAAACGAATCACATTGGATAGTAGACATGAATAAACTATCAAACCAAACAATGTGGTCAAGAGTATTATATTAGAGAAAGACCGTATTGCATTTGTAATCCTAAACTGAATAGGTTCTCCACCTCTTCTGATTAGCTTGGGTAACCATGATATGCTGCTAGGTGTCACTCATGTTTTGTGGAAGCCCTAAACGTGTATAATCACTAAAGGGAGAATTGAAAGTAAGTTTCAATTCACAATCGATTTGAAATGGTTTTAATCGCCCACTACCTCGCTAAAAGGAACCTAATGGATCGTACACCGTGTAAGGTGGAGATTGAAGAAACAATGGAGATGAGTAAGAATAATTAAATGGTTTAATTATTTATGGCAAGGATTAATTAATATGTTAATTAATCAAACGAATAAGTTCGTAAAAGACCACGGGTTAGTTTTAGGCCTCAAGGCCCAATGGGCTTCGAACGTCAAGCCCATTGACTTAAGTTGTATGACAACTTAATTCACAAAGGCCCAAAAGCCCAATAAAACCCTTATGGCCGGCCATGTTAGAGAGAATGGCTTTTTGGTTCTTTAGGTCACTTATTTGAAGGGACTATATAAAGGACTTTATAGCCAAAATTCATTAAGGGTTCTTTTGGAGAAAATTGGAGAGAACATGTCTCTCCTTTTCTCTCTAAAGAGGCCGGCCCCTTTGGAGGGATTTGCTAGCAAACCAACTCCTCCAAGGTCACTCATTTCTTCTCCAATCTAACCTTGGTGTGGAGACTTAGAGGTTCTCTATTTTGAGAACTTGGAAAAACCTTTTCATCCATCCAAATCCATAGATTTAAGAAGCAAGGAATGAAGGCCCTCTCTTTGGGGGATTAGCCTTTGCTTATGCAAAGAGGAATCTACAAAGGTATAAATCTCAACTCACTTTGTTTTGAGTTGATTCTTGGTTCACCAATCTACGAGGCTTTGAATTTCATGGGTAATGTTTTGTTTTTGAGTGCATGCTTGCATGATTCCGCCTTTTATTGTTAATTGCATGCTATATGATGTTGCTCAAATGAACATGTTTTCACAAAATCTTCCTTCACATTTGGTGCCCAAAACTACCTCAAAATGCTTCAAATTGCACTTTCTTGCCAACTTTGTCATATGGACCTACAAACACACGAAAATAGCTTAAAACACTATAATAAACACAAACTAACTATGAAAATACACGAAAACAAGCTAACTAAGTCGCATAAATATGCTCATATTGTTGGAAATATGCCCTGAAAGTCAATCTTTGGAAGAAACCTTTCAGGATAATTGAATCGATGTATGGATGACTCTTATACCTCAAATGGCAAAGATACTAATTAGGACTATCTCAATAAACGATATATGTCCTAAATAGTGTATCCATGGACAATGGATCGATTGAAGAAGTAATCTAATGATGTTAGACTACAGAGACCTTCTTCACATAACCAAATGTCCAAAAAGGTTCATAGTCATTGGATTGTCGGAGGGAAACTGACAATGCTTAGACCGGTACATATTGTGTCGGCTTCAAATGGAAGGATGGAAAGTCTCATCCCATTCGTGTTGTGACACTATGACAAGTATGTAGGTGCTCGTTAAGAGAATGAGTTCACTGAACACAATCGAACGAGAGTACTTGGATGGAGGTCTACTCACATGTCAAGCAAGTAACTCTAATGGTTGGAATAATGTAAGTAGTCCTTTGACCTGAGGCATCGTCGTTGTCTTGTGGTTAAGTACTTGATCTTAGATTATGTCAAAAGTCACTCTATCAGAATGTCAACGGCATAGTTGGGGTTAAGCCACTTAGTCATGAAGGCAAGTGTATGCGCAACAAGGAATCTCTAATCCTCGATAAGAGAGGAAGAATACTCTAAGATATGATTCGGGAATCTTCGGCCGAAGTATCGAGCGTAATAAAGGAAAGCGTTCCTATACGACTCAATTGAATCATATAAGAAGGAATAATCACATTAGGGGTTTGACATAATATATCCATACCCTAATGATGTGATTGTGAGTATTGTTTTAGAGAAGGATCGAATTACATTGTAATTCCAACTGAATAGGTTCTCCGAATAAACTTCTACATTAGCTTGGGTAGCTATGACATATGGTTAGATTTCACTCATAACTTGTGAGTTCTTCTAGATGATTAAATGTAGTCGTCAAAGAAGAAAGGTGAATTAGAATGAAGTTTTAATTCACTAAGTGATTGAATTAAATATAATCAATTGGATTGATGCCAATCACCTCACTGCCTTGCTAATTAGAACCTAAAAGATTGTTCACCAATACACTATTGTAGTGAGTAACTAATGGATGATGGAAATAATTAATTGGATTAATTAAGTGTTGTGATTAATTTAGAAAGTCTAAAGAAATCATAAAAGCGATAAAGATCGTTTTGGGCTTAAAGAAACGTTCGGGTATAATTGGGCCCATTGGGCCTAAACCCATTGGGTTTTTATTCAAGCATTGGATGACTTGAAATAATAAAAGCCCAAAGCCCAAACCAAACACTAAAGGGCCGGCCATTTTAGGTGCGGAAAGTGTGAGATATTTAGTCAAGTTGTTGGCTAGGTTTCTTATGTCTATATAAGGAACTTTATAGAGATATTGTTAATTAGGGTTTTTGTGTGGTTAAAAACAACAAAGAGGCAAAAGAATATCTCTCTAAGAACTACACAAAGGCCGGCCACCTTGGGGTGATTTTACTAACATATCTTTCACCCTTTGGTTATTCCTTCATCCTTCTCACTATACTAGTGGGTGAGGATCTTTAGAGGTTTCCTACTTTGGAAACTTGAAGAGAACCTAGGAGCACTCATTCTATCAAAGTGGAGGAGGCAAGGAGGGAAGCTAGGCTCAAGGAGTTCAAGGAACAAAGGGCTTGGAGGTGGTCCATCCTTGGTCTCAAGTCTAGATCAAGAGGTATAAGACTAAACCTTCACTTTGTTCTTTTCTCTAAATTTTTATTTGATGCATTATATATAAACCTATGAACCTTGAAGGGGATTTGCATGACTATGGCTTTGATAATTTGTTATAAATGCTTCCGCTGCTTTCGTATATTAAATTTGATTTGTATATGCATGATAGTCATTATGAAATCCCTTTATGTGAAAACTCATAATTTTACCTTCAAGTGGTATCAGAGCCAAAGGTTTATGTATAATGTGTCCTTTTGGATTTTATGCATATGGGTATTAATGTTATGTATGACATATTATTGTTTCATTCAAAGTATGTTTATCTTTTGTTTTTCAATAGTTGAAAAATGTTAGTCAAAAGTTGAGAAAGATATGTATGCAAAAGTGTTTTGTATGCATGAATGAAAAATGAGTTTAGAACTAGTTTGACATATTATTTCTTCATTTAAAAGTATGTTTGTCTTTTGTTTTTCAATGGTTGAAAAATGTAAATCAGTTGAAAAGATGTGCATGTAAAAGTTGTTTTGTATGTATGAATGAAGAATAAGTCATGAACAAAATTTGGGTTTTTTTTGTTCTTTATGGTTGGCACGGTTTTGGGGGTGGTTTTGGGTTGTGTTTGTGTTTTATTGTAAACCACTCACACATCCTTTTAAAGCTTGAAAAAAAGGTTCTTGTCACTTTTGTTTTTGGGTTTGAAAAATCACCAAGAATATACAAATCCTGAAAATGTGTTCATGGTTTTGTTCTTGGTGTTTATATTTTGGTTTTGGGTGAAAATGGTTTTAATTGGTTTTTCCATCACCCATCTCACCTAAGTTTTAATGGCAAAACCAAGTGACAAGCAAAATTTAATTTTTTCTACATAATGTGGCTTTTGATGCATGTTGTGTAAGAGTGTGTAAGAAACCTCCCATCCCCTTAATGTGGCCGGCCTCTCTAGTGGATTTATCCACTTGTGGGGCTATTTTGTAATCTTTGAAAAGTTGATATTTACTTTGAAATATTTACGGTTTTACCCCTAACTTTTCATATTTGCATTTAGGCCCCTACTAACTAGAAAGTTAAAATATTTGATTTTAATTTTGTTAGTTGTTTAAACTCATAATACTATTATGCCCATATGCACTAAATCTAAATGTTTATGTTGCATTCCATTATGATTATTTAAATGTGTTTAAGTAGTTATAAAATGGGTGACTATGGACTTATGCCTTAAACGATAATTGAGCTATGAGATAAGGTGCTAAAATCAAATTGTTTGAACCTTGGGAATGTGTTTTAATTACTGTTTAATTGGACCTTGTCACGTTTGACATTAATCTATCTCTCCCCTTTTAGTATATGTAATTTATAGGAATTTGTACAAATCGGTTTGTAATTCTTATTACTTCTTAATCTCTATTCGTTAGTTGATTCCCTCGAGTGCTAGACTAGAGTTTCTTTAACTATTGGTAAGGAGACATAACTAAAAGAGGGTTTTGACATGAGATTAAAGATTAAATGGGTCCAATGCCCTAATTAGCAATGAATGATTGTCTTTCATTTCTAATGGCTCAATGAAAAATGTTTTAATTGGATTGATAAGCACGTAATTAAATTGACACAACCTCCCCGAGTTTATATTCAACAATGTTGGCTCGTTGTTGCAATAACCTAATAAGTCCATGGTCATCCAAGAGCCTAAGATAACTATAAAGTCCAATTTCAAAGGAATGCAAAAACCTTAGTAGTAGTAGTTACTTCCAATATTTGAAAAATTCGTTTTTGATATTGATTTGTTTTTCTCAAAACAAATAGTGGGAGTATCATACACTACTAAACTATAATGAAAACAATTAGTAGTTATACATATCTCCAATATTTTGAAAAATGTTTTGATATTGATTTGTTTTATGAAAACAAATAGTGGGGATATCTTATGCTACTAATTTCATTAACTTTGGACTAGTAGTTATAATAGGACATTATTTATTTGATTGTGATTAAATAAATAAAATTGATGAGACCTTAAAATCCCTCTACCAAACAATATTAAGTTGTAAGCGTAAGAGTGCTTTGAACACTTTTTCGTGGCCTTCCACCGTGGTAGGCTCCAAGCGTTTATGACTTGTACACCGTCTTCACCCTATAATGGGGAAGTGACAAAGTGCATGCTTATATTCAGGAGGAGTTTATTTAAAACATTTGATGAGGTGAAGGTAGGCAACGAGTGTGGCCAACATCGTATAATCGTGAGGTCATGCTTGAACCCCTATCTAAACCGGCATGGTGGGAAAGAACTTAACTAAGAGAAATGATGCCAACATCGTATAATCGTGAGGCATTGTTCTCTAGAGGCCAAAAAGATGGGTAATCACAAGACGTTGTTGTGAATGGGTAAGTGTACCCTCTCATTATTATTTTTGCTAGCCAACATCGTATAATCGTGAGGTGGGCTTGGTAATAGTGAGTCTCCCATAACCCGCTAGGAGCTTTCTTTGAAATCTCCCGAATTCCATCATGAGGGATATGGAATTTGCCAAAAATGGTGGGTGGTGTCATTCGGTTTAAAGACCCGAATCGTTTGACTTAAATCAACAATCAATCTAATTATTTTATTTGTTTATGTATTTAGATATGGTTGGAAGCACACTCGCGAAAATACTCGACAAACATTGCCTAGAGGGGCACAATTTCCCATCATGGTACCGTAATGTCAAGATTCTCCTAACATTGGAGAAGATTGTTTACGTACTAGACAAGGCTCCACCTCACATACCTCTTAGCCCTGAGGCTACTGAGTATGAACGTGCTAAGTATGACAAGCACGTTGAGGATGATATACAAGCCAAGTGCTATTTGTTGGCTTCCATGAATGAGGAGCTACAGAGACAGGACGAGGGCATGGACAGTGCATTTTCCATAATACTCCATCTTACGGAGTTATATGGTGAAGGGACGCGCAACCGTCGCTTTAGCACTGTCTGTGAGCTTGTAAAGACCAAGATGGTCAAAGGGGCTCCAGTACACCAACATGTACTGAAGATGATAGGATTCATTAAACAATTGGAGAACCTTGGTACTCCACTTGACGGGGAATTGGCCCAAGACTTCGTATTGGCTTCTCTTTCTGATTCATTTGCACAGTTCGTAATGAACTACAATATGAATAAGATGGATAGTTCTCTCTCTGAGTTACTAAATATGTTAGTAACTGCCGAGAAGACTATGAAGAAAGAGAACGTTGTAGGAACTGCTGCAGTAGCCTACAACAAGCCATCCTCTTCCAAGGCCATGCCGCAAGGCAAAGGCAAAGGGAAGGAGAAGAAGTCACCCACTCCTAAGCCAAAAGGAGGAGTGAGGAAAAAGAAGGCAAATGAGCCCAAAGGTACTTGCCACCACTGTGGAAAGGAAGGGCATTGGAGGAGGAATTGCAGGTTATACCTTGCAAGTCTTAAGGACAAGCCACAAGGTATGGTTTATGTTCTTATCTTCAATTCTAAATGTTAGATCTTCTAAATATTTATATTTGATATAAAGAGCTAATCACTTGTATAATTGTATATAGGTGGAGAAGCCAAGTAGAAGATGAACAAGCAAGGAAAATGTGGTGAAGGGTTCGGCCACTATGTTTTTTGCTTACTACTTAGGAAGTTTGTTAGGCATTAAAGATTGTCTTTAAACTTTCTTATTTTGATAAGAACTTATTATGTGGCTTCATATGATGGAAGACCACTATTAGTGCCTAAATGTATAAAGGTATTTATATTAGTCTCTAAATGTATAGAGCTAATATTTTTTGTATTAAACATTATGAATGTTTGAAATATCATATTAATGTAATGTGAAGAATGCCTTTTTAATATACTATTTCCTTAAAGTAGTATTATGAATTGAAAATTGTCTTGTTGTATCCTAGATGAGATACAAGAGTTATATCACTTATTGTAATGTGATAACCAAACTTTAGATTTATCAATTATGGATAGATCTCACATGTAGGACATAAAAGGATACAATGAATCTTTAGATTTGGTTCCATTTGTCTACCTATGAGTTCTATATGAATTGACAAAAGTCTAGAGTATCCTTTCTTGAAGAAAAGGAAGATTACATTATAATGATATAAGTAATAAGAAAAAACGTTTCTTATATGGTCATCACTTGAAACACAATGATCAAGATCACTCTTGATTCAATTAGTAGTTTTGAACAACTAATTGGGCATTCTTTAAAAGGTTCTAAAATGTTAATTGTGTTAGTGATTAAACCAAGAAAGAAGTGTCTAAATCTATAAAATGTTTAAAGACTTTAGTCACTTAATAACAAAACATTAACTTAGTGAAGATTGAAACAAATAAGCTTTAAATGCTTTAAAGCTACTACACAATGTCTTCTTCCAATATACTCCACTTTTATACATTTTGAATGTATGAAGTGATTTCTCATTAAAGTCATGAGAAATAGTGGGAGGTGTGAAAATGGATATAAACTTGAATATGATTGGTTTATAGTTGTCTAAAGAATAATAGTATTTGACTATTATTAAGAGTTTGCAATTTTAATTGTTAAAAGACTCAAGCTCTTCAAACGTTAAAATTCTATGTTGTGTGACATTCTAAAGAATAGTCTTTTAATGTTGGTTTCGTCAACCTAGCATAAAATGGTTATATGTTGAGAGTTGTCCATAATTCTCTTTTATGAGAACAAGCTAAATAACCAAGCATGTGGACAAGTTGATGAAACAAAAGGGAATAAGTTTCAAAATGAGTCACAACATATGGTTTAAACAAGACAAACCAAATTCAACATCTCATGTAACAATATTGCTCTATGAAGTTTTGATAAAGAATTATATCAACCACCTAGAAGGAATGGTTGAGTTTCTATATCCTTAGTAGGAGCCATGCTTCCACTAAAGACTTGGATAATTCTTATATGACTACATTAAAGGTCTTAGTATGACTAAAACTTGAAGTATGGTGTATGACACCATATAATTTAAATGAATAGACTTAATGAAGTAAGTCACACATTTCATGGAATTACTTGTGAAGGAATTCTTTTGTGTGTGATTCATTTAAGTTAGTGGGAGCAATGTGCATTCAAATCAAGAAAATATAATTGTTATTTTTTGAATGCTAAGTTACAACAAGGGCAGTGGGAATGATGTCATAATTTGAGCAACAAGATGTAAATAAAGTCTATTAGATAGACTTGATAAAACATAGATGTTGCTCGAGAAATGACAAAACATGACATGGTCAATTTTGAAATATAGACTTGAAATTGGACTTATTGATATAGCAAGGCTATCTCAATAATGTTATATGGGTATTAAATCTCAAATGTTGTAGATTTAAGAAAGCATTTTCCTATGTGATAGGAAATCACTTTCATAGCCCTTATAATGAATGTGTCATAAAATCACAAAAGGGACACATGTATTGACTTGTGAAGTAGATATCCGAAAGTGAAAAACCACAAGGGTTGTCACTATAAGATATTACTATATCCCAGGATCAGAACCAAAGCAACTGAAAGAGTATTATTGCCTTTAAAGAAAGAAACATCAGAGTGGGACTCTGGAAGCGTGCATTCACTTAGGTTGTTAACCAAAGTGAAAATAAACCATTTTAACAAATGGAACTTCATAATGGATGAAGTACTAATCATATAAATGAATTGTTAGTATTGTACTACAATGGTCTCAAGAATGGAGCAAAGTTTGTATAAAGTATACAAACGAAATATATGTCGATATATAGTTTTAGAAACTGCTTCAAAAAGGTGTTTTGAATGGAAGGGGTTCTTTTAGAACCAATGATTGAATCCAAACCATAAGGTCGTCAGTAAGGTACTACGACGTAATGGGGCGATAGCTCAAGCCATGGAATCAAGGTCTCATCAAAGTATTCGAACACAATAAAGAGACATCATCAAATGTTTTGGAAACATTTGATAAGAAAATCCCTTTTAAATAATAAAAGAGATTAATACATAAGCAAGTTAACCTACGAGCATAAACTCTCTCAACAAGATGTATAAGATACACTAGTGATTGACTTTAGTGCAAGTGGGAGATTGTTGGAAATATGCCCTGAAAGTCAATCTTTGGAAGAAACCTTTCAGGACAAATGAATCGATGTATGGATGACTCTTATACATCAAATGGCAAAGATACTAATTAGGACTATCTCAATAAATGATATATGTCCTAAATAGTGTATCCATGGACAATGGATCGATTGAAGAAGTAATCTAATGATGTTAGACTACAGAGACCATCTTCACATAACCAAATGTCCAAAAAGGTTCCTAGTCATTGGATTGTCGGAGGGAAACTGACAATGCTTAGACCGGTACATACTGTGTCGGCTTCAAATGGAAGGATGGAAAGTCTCATCCCATTCGTGTTGTGTCACTAAGACAAGTATGTAGGTGCTCGTTAAGAGAATGAGTTCACTAAACACAATCGAACGAGAGTACTTGGATGGAGGTCTACTCACATGTCAAGCAAGTAACTCTAATGGTTGGAATAATGTAAGTAGTCCTTTGACCTGAGGCATCGTCGTTGTCTTGTGGTTAAGTACTTGATCTTAGATTATGTCAAAAGTCACTCTATCAGAATGTCAATGGCATAGTTGGGGTTAAGCCACTTAGTCATGAAGGCAAGTGTATGCGCAACAATAAATCTCTAATCCTCGATAAGAGAGGAAGAATACTCTAAGATATGATTCGGGAATCTTCGGCCGAAGTATCGAGCGTAATAAAGGAAAGCGTTCCTATACGACTCAATTGAATCATATAAGAAGGAATAATCACATTAGGGGTTTGACATAATATATCCATACCCTAATGATGTGATTGTGAGTATTGTTTTAGAGAAGGATCGAATTACATTGTAATTCCAACTGAATAGGTTCTCCGAATAAACTTCTACATTAGCTTGGGTAGCTATGACATATGGTTAGATGTCACTCATAGCTTGTGAGTTCTTCTAGATGATTAAATGTAGTCGTCAAAGAAGAAAGGTGAATTAAAATGAAGTTTTAATTCACTAAGTGATTGAATTAAATATAATCAATTGGATTGATGCCAATCACCTCACTGCCTTGCTAATTAGAACCTAAAAGATTGTTCACCAATACACTATTGTAGTGAGTAACTAATGGATGATGGAAATAATTAATTGGATTAATTAAGTGTTGTGATTAATTTAGAAAGTCTAAAGAAATCATAAAAGCGATAAAGATCGTTTTGGGCTTAAAGAAACGTTCGGGTTTAATTGGGCCCATTGGGCCTAAACCCATTGGGCTTTTATTCAAGCATTGGATGACTTGAAATAATAAAAGCCCAAAGCCCAAACCAAACACTAAAGGGCCGGCCATTTTAGGTGTGGAAAGGGTGAGATATTTAGTTAAGTTGTTGGCTAGGTTTCTTATGTCTATATAAGGAACTTTATAGAGATATTGTTGATTAGGGTTTTTGTGTGGTTAAAAACAACAAAGAGGCAAAAGAATATCTCTCTAAGAACTACACAAAGGTCGGCCACCTTGGGGTGATTTTACTAACATATCTTTCACCCTTTGGTTATTCCTTCATCCTTCTCACTATACTAGTGGGTGAGGATCTTTAGAGGTTTCCTACTTTGGAAACTTGAAGAGAACCTAGGAGCACTCATTCTATCAAAGTGGAGGAGGCAAGGAGGGAAGCTAGGCTCAAGGAGTTCAAGGAACAAAGGGCTTGGAGGTGGTCCATCCTTGGTCTCAAGTCTAGATCAAGAGGTATAAGACTAAACCTTCACTTTGTTCTTTTCTCTAAATTTTTATTTGATGCATTATATATAAACCTATGAACCTTGAAGGGGATTTGCATGACTATAGCTTTGATAATTTGTTGTAAATGCTTCCGCTGCTTTCGTATATTAAATTTGATTTGTATATGCATGATAGTCATTATGAAATCCCTTTATGTGAAAACTCATAATTTTCCCTTCACATATATGAGAGAGAAACCCCACTCCGTGATATCGTAATCCACAAGGTTGGAAAATAAATTGTTGATGCACTATAAAACAAAAACAAAATTACCAGTGAATAGAGAACTGTCTTGGGTTGAATCATGGACAAGGCCGCTTTCTTTAAGACATTCCATGGCTCTGCCCAATGTGTGCAACAAACAACACGTCATCCCAGTATAAAACAGCCCAGAATCCTTATGTCTAGACCCTTCCTGCATTGAGGAAGATCCGAATACCATCGCCCTTTAGTTGCTCATAATACTCAAGTGTTTATAACATCAGGTTTCACTTTTTGCTTTTTAGACTAATGAAAGACCATAATATTTATAATAGAAAAACTAAACGTTAACGTTGAAGAGGCTAAGGAAAGAGTGGCCAAAGAATCAGGCCAAAAAATAAGGAACTGATCACCTAGTTGAGAAAGACTAAGTCTTTTCTTTTATCATCAAAACAAAATCTGTTTAGTTGAAAAGCAGTGGTCTTCCACGAAAATAGGAGAGATACGTTTATGATTAAAAACAATAACTAGGTCTTTAAAATAAACAAAGTTCCCACAGAAACAAATGTAAAGGTGATTACAACTCAGTCGATCGAATCAGTAAGTTGTTAGATGATGTTCTTGTTACTATGTTGTCTCGTGTGCTCAGAATTGTGTTATATTTGTCCCGCTCTTGAAGGACTGGCAGTGGGTTACGCAATCAAAAAGTTGAGTAGTTTAAGAATTGTCGGCCCCTCAATTGCTTTGAAGTATCTATCTATAGAATTTTGTTTTGGCCTCAAAACCATTGAGATTTGTGATGGATCCGGACAATCCTATTTGGTCAAATACCTAGCAACAAACTCCTATTTGTTGTGACATATGTTCTAATACATATTGTGATGTGTAAATCCTAAGTAGAGATAGAATAGGAATCCTTTGGGATCTAGAAAATCTTTCCTAATAGACTTTGTATTACTTGGAGAGTAAGTTTCTCTCCTCCTTATTTCTATAAATAAAGGCACAAAAACTGGGGAATTAACACACAATTCCTCAAGTCTATTCTCCATCTTTATCTCTCTTCTCTTTGCCGCACCCCTCGGTTAAATATAGGCCCCAACACGTTATCACCACATACTTCACGCTGTGCTCAAGAGAATTTATTCGTATTCAATCAGGGGAGTATTACGTTTCAATTATTTTTAATTGATTAAATTTTGATTTTCTTGAATTCATACTTTTATTGATTCAATTCACTTTTTTTCTTATGTTGAACGTGATACGAGCTTGAAGATGAAACCCAAAATTGAAGAAAGAATTTTTTGCATCAAACCAATTCAACAATATCATCACACAATCAGGTTTTTCCCAAACAACGGTTTTTATCTCGATATTTTTGCAGCCCTAATAGCATGAACATTCACCATAATGCATGACCCAACTTTATGTTTTTCGAATTTTAGACTCTACGTAAATTGTGTATACATTATAATCATAATCCTATTAAATTATGTGAATTGATATTGCATGAAATTATATATGCATGATTGAATTTTGAGGAAAGAAAAAAGAAAAATATAAATTAGGGTTTGAAACCTTTCCTATTGAGCGAGCCACAACCGTCAAGCTGCCGAGCCCAGGATGCCAGGCCAACAGCCTGAGCCACTGAAGCTAACCCAACCAGTGAGCCAAGCCATGAAACGAATGTTCCAGGCCTGAATCCAGACCTGACACCATGAATGGTGTCGCCATCACTAAAACCACAACCAAGTTTGGCCTACAACCACCCTACCACCATGGGTCAACATCCCCGATGACCTGAATATCATCTCCGACGGGTTATTTGTCGAGATTCTTTGGAATCTCACTAGATTTTGATATCTTGATTTCGAACTCATGTTTTTTTTGGCTCTTGGGCGTTGAGAGTAACCCTCTCCGTCACTTATGTGTGGCCCTCCGTTGGAACTAGACTTTCCCAGCAACGTTAGGGTGTTCTTTGGTCCAGTACGAGCCCAAATTGGGCTTTGTTTTTCCTTCGGCCCGCATCTATAACCATCTGGGCTTACAGCTCTTACCCCTCGCTCAGCCCACACGACATCAACCCAATTGGGCTCTAGTGTTCCCATAAACACAGCGCAGGAAAACCCAGCCCGCGTGGCTATTGAGGACTCCTTGCATAGCAGCACACTAGATCCCAACCTCTGTGCTAGTGTATCCATGTCCGTGATACACAGGATCACACCCTATTTAGGCATTGCCATCTGGGCCTACGTTTGCAGCCCATATCTATGCACATGGCCAAGCCTTTCCAACCCAATTTTTTGGGCTTGGATCTTATTCACGTTTTTTTTAAAGCCTATTCGGGCTTTGGTCCAATACCTTGGGCCACCAATTATATTGCCTATTTTTTTTAGGCTGTATGGGTTTTAATTTTTTTTCCGTGACTTGTAATTTTGGCCCGAAGATCAAATAATTATATTATAAAATTCTATACATATTTGCATACTTTCTTGTTACATATTTTTGTATATTTGGTGCTTGTTTGCAGGTATTATGAAATTGAAGTTCATACTTCCGAACCTGAAGTTTCGGAAAAGTGCCATAGAAACCTGAAGTTTCTTAACACGCAACACTCATGTTGAGACCCGAAGTTCTCCATGCTTAAATCTATTTAAACCAAACCATGTCCTGGAACCTGAATGTTCTAATGTTGATGTTTATGGATATTTTATTTCCTAAAACACCAATCACATTCTTGTTTCCGCCACTCAGCGTATTATCGAACCGTAACAAGTTCGATTTCACTGATTTGGAAGTTTCGAACAAGAAACTAGTTTATGTAGATACAAGACGTGACCCCCCCCCCCGCTTGACTATGACTAGTTGTGAAATCAATATAGCCAGTTATGGTGTGGAAGAGCTGAATAAGATTTTGCCATGATCATCATTCGAAGACTTATGCCTGAAGCATATCAAATAGAAGTATCTCACTGCTGAGGACTCCATGGCTCTTTGACTCACTATATACCCTTTTATATCATGCAAAGCTAAATTCTTGCCTGAAGCAAAACATGATTGAAACCTTTACGTCCATGAATAAGTACAATTCTGAAGTTTATATCCGATCAAATTTTGATTAGAAGGAAATCTTTCTTATCCTTCTATATCTAAATTGGTTATGAAGTAGAAGTATAAAAATCAGAAGTTTACCTAATTCTCAGATCTAATTACTACCACATTGGTGAGAGAAAGGTACCTTAGCAATTCGGCTGGGAGCTACTTAACAGTATAGACCACGTTTCGGCTGGAGTCTACTGAATGGTGGGTCTTTCTTCGGCAGGGATGCACTGAAGGGCATGCTCTGCTTCGGTAGAGGTGCACTAGACGATATTACTCGGCTACTGAACAGACCCCTTTAGCTTTGGCTGAAGACTACTGAACCTAAAGTCTGGGTCTGTCTTTCTCTCACAATCCTATTTTTGAGTTTGTTTTACAACATATGGTAGAATCAGGCTTGCCAAAAGGTGGTATCGCGCTCAAAGCCTGATCTTTGGCACCTAAAACTTCAAGAATAAGGGATAGTATTCCTGAACCTCAACCCTGCAGAATCTAAACTAGTTTTGACATAATATATCATTGGTTATGGACTTGTATATGCCTCTGCCAATGTTTTTTAGGAGTACCATTCCCGTAGTTAATCTATGAGACTAATTTTACTCTAACTAACACATTTGAAGAGCAAAATTTGACATGGAAGACCTATTGGCCGAACCCCCTTGTATATTTGGTTTACTTTATGAATAATTTATTTTATTCTCAAATTTAAGATTGGTGTTTGAATGTCACTATTATTCTCGAATAAGAGTTATTTAACGAAAATTACCACATGTGACAATTAACTCATGCTTAGGTATGTTTTGTGGAGAAGTTAGCAGCTTGGTTCTATGCTAACTTCATACCTAATCATCCCCTGACTACCGTTCAGGCTTATCCAACCTGATTGTGGGGCATGGCACTACCCTATATTGTACAATGGTACTAATTTTACCATAAAGGGAAACCTTATACTCACTCGTTCCCAGTGTTCTAAAACGTGGCCTAGACGGCGCCTAGGCACTAGAAGGCGGTGCTCCGCCACGATTATCTCGAAATCGTTTACTAAATCAGCAAAGCTATTAGACGGCGTAAGTCAGACGCCTAAGTGGGCTAAACGGTCGTTGGGCGGGATAGACGGAAGCTGGAAGATTTGGGCGGCCTGGGAAAATACGATAGCCTACCCAGAAGTAGGCAGACACTGGGAAATATGGGCGATGTGCGTCTCGCTATCTCCTCTAGGTGTGACGATGGTCTGAGATAGAGAGAGAGAAAGAGAGAGAGAGATAGAGAGAGAGAGAGAGAGAGAGAGAGAGAGTCTGCAATTGCAGATATGGTGATAAGCAGATGGCGGCAATGGTTTTTGATGAGCAGCTTAGGGTTTTTTTTTTTAAAGTGACTCAGTGATTGGAACCGGGATGCCTAAAAACTATTGTCTTTGTTTTTTTTTTAATTCTAATAGGCTAATAAATGGGTTGGATGACTTTGGGTTTTTTTGTAAGGGTCCATTAAGCTCATCTATAAATGGACGACATTTCTACTCAAATGTACAAGGAATACATGGCCCAACTTGCATTTTATTTATATACTTACAAAATGATACAAAACTAACAAACAAAATGATACAAAACTAACAAAAAGAGCTTAAATTTTTACATATTTTCATACATATATAATTTTCTTTTTAAATTATGAACTTATTGTACGTACGTCATCCTACAATACTCCTCACTATGGTTATATGGCATATATGCTTAATGTGTTTTTAAATTTTGGACTTTTTGGATACCCTTTTTGCATTTTATTATCCTTTTATTATCTTATCAATGAATTTCATACAAGTTTAATTTTTTGTAAGTGTAAATATGCACTTATTTACAAGATATACAAAAAATTTACTTAAATCCGCCTAGGCCACCTAGGTGCCTGCCTAAACCCTGCCTAACCGCCTAGGCGCTAGGTGCCAGCCTAGCGCCTAGCGTTTTTTAGAACCTTGCTCGTTACAGAAGAATGCCTTTTGTGCTTTAAGGATATTCAAGAACATTATACCATATTGAAACCAATGTAGAAAATAGAGTAAAATTCCTTGGCATATTACCATATTGCACTTCCTACGAATATAGCCATATTTAGAAAAGATGGAACGCTTAATGAGTGGATTACACCCATTCAAGCCCTTATGTGGCCGGCCAGAAGCCCGCGATTCCAAAGGAATTTTCGCTATGGGTGTATGTTTGGGATATCTAGGATGATCCGTGATGCGCCGCTTTAAGCATCCTCTTACAAGAAGTAATGAAATCATACCTGGACGAGTACTATACCTTAGCACCCTCCATCTTTTCTATAAAGGATTCAAATGGGACATTTGTGGACTAATTCAACCACCATGCGGACCATTTATATACTTTATGGTACTGGTTGATGCTTTTACATGTTGGTCACACATGTGGCTGTTGTCCACAAGCTGTATTCTCCACACTGGTGGCTCAGATTAACAAGCTCAGGCTCACCACTCTGATTATTTGATCAAATCTATTTGATTAGATAAGTTGAAGAATTAACATAAAAAACTTTCAATGGATATTACATGTCGGTTGGGTTTTGAAGTTGAACATCAAGTACCCCATGTTTATACCCAGAATGACTCAGCAGAAGCATTCATTACACGCCTTCAAATGATTGCGTGATCAATTGGTCATACATACCAAGTTCCTGATCTTTGCTTAAGGCCATGCAATATTGCAAGCAACCATGTTGGTTCGCTTGAGGCCAATCATGACCCAACCTTATAAAACGTGTGTTAATTGGTTAGCATATACGAACCTGACATATCGCATCTGAGCGTCTTTGGTTGTATGGTTTATATGCCATTTACGCTACCCTTACGTACAAATAAGATGAGTCCTTAGGGAAGGATGGCAATCTATGTTGGTTATGATTCTTCTTCTAATATTCGTTACTTAGAACCTTTTGACGGGCGATCTCTTTACTGCTCATTTTGCGAATTATCACTTTTATGAGACAATCTTCCCGTCGTTAGAAGGAGATAAGAACGTCAACGTTCCTAAAAGAACGACAGGAATTATCATGGACATCCCCACTATGTCTGATCTCGATCCCAATCTAGATCGTTAGAGTATAACTAGACACTTCCTATCTAGCAAAAGTGACAAGACCATAAATACCAGCTGCAAATGTGCCTGCAAAGATGAATGTACCACATGAATGATGAACCTTTATCCCGAAAGTAGGAACGCCATTACTGCGGTCGACCCTCGTACATTGGTGACTAGCCAATCAATCTATCCTATGCCAAAAGTGTGGCAGATCACTCGATTCAAGGATTCACTTTCCTAAAATTAAAGGATCCTGGCATTAACGAATCCACTCCCTTAATAGCTATCTCAATCCTTTTCATCTCATGAGATTAAATCTAGATTACTCCCGAGACTTGAAGTTCTTGGTCCAGTATACTAGTTTGGATGAGATATGGAATTGGAATGAGATTATCAAAGATGATGTTTCATCTATATGGTTACTACCGACATAAATGAAAAGCGACGATAACAAACTGCATTCCATTGATTAATATCAACATAGAACTGATTGGTCAACTAGAAGAATCAATCTATGACGAACGAGATGAATGAAATAGTGCGATTGACGCCTTGTGGCACAAGGCTTCTCTCATAAGCCATGTGATTGATTGCATCATTACAAACATGGTTATAGTATCTCTGGGATCGTGATATGAAACCTACATAGAGTTTCGAAAGGACTTACATGTACTGATTCAAATAGTTCTAGACCACAAGAACACCCTCTCGATTCTCAAGAGGCCTTTACTTTGCGGATGCAGAACTATCCGGGTGAATGTGGTATACCTGTTTAAGTGAATATTTGATCAATTAGGGATATATGCCCCTGCGTATACCAAACGCGAAATTGCTAGAGTTGAGAAAATTAACTCGTACCTAAGGTCAGACTTTAAGATGAATGATCTTAGGAAAACTCAACATTACCTCAACCTGAAGTTTCAAGCTAGTTCTAATGGTATTCTGGTCCACCACTTGAACTAGACCTAGAAGGTGTTATGTCCAAGTATACCCTGATCGTCTGTACACTAGATGCAAATGAGACTTTTACGAAGGATATAGAGCATAAGGTTCCATATTGGAACGTAAGGCAACCATATCTAAGTACAATTGGCATTTGTTGTACTTAGCATAATGCACTAGAATCAGACATCTTATGTGCTAATAATCTTTTGGCATAAAGCAACACTACGTCTACATGCCACTACCAAATTTGGTGTTAAAGATGTTTTTTCGTTACTACAGATTTGGGCTTATCTATCCCTATGCATCTCAGAATAGATCACACCCCTTTGATCTTCAGAATGATGCCTACATTTTGGGATTCGCTGAATCAGATTACCTATCTGACCGCACAAGGTACATTCTCGAATGGTTAAGTCTTTACCATTAAGGAACACCGCAATATCTTGGAGATCTGTGATATAAACCTTTATTTGTGAAAACCTTTGAATCGTTCCAAGACTCACTGTATCTCATTACTTGAGAGATATGGTCGAGAACTCTTGTTGAGCATATTCAAAGTCCCTGCAATTTTCATCCATCATTAAGTCCCAACAACGATCCATGAAGACAACGCTGTATGAATTGACCAGATCATGATACAACCAATAAGTCAATGCCAAGCATATTGTGTCTACATCAGCATGAGCATCAGAAGATTGAAGTCAAACAGTCCGATCCTAGACAACCTTGCTAATCTCTACAATGTCACTGTCGAAGTCTACCTTCCAGAAACTTGTCTAAGGAATTTGTATGCATAACTTTCTCATTTGCGATGCTTGTAGTTTCATTTGGAAGTTTTATCAAACTTAGAGGGAGTATCCAGAAGTATACTCACTTGACCTTAATGTACTTTTTTCCCTACATTTAGGAGCATTTTTCCCATCGAATTTTTGCTACCTGACTAGGTTTTAATGAAGCACCCATCCTAGGTTGGTCATACCCTTGTTTACATTCTATTTGCATCCCGAAGACGTGTAGTTTTAACTTAATGCAACATCTCACTTTTCTCTTTAGACTATGGGCTTTTGTCGTACCTTAGGTTTTGCCATAGCAAGGTTTTGTGAGTTTTACCACCCATGCATTCTTCTATTTGTTTTTTAGACTCGCATTAGTTACTTGTGCTGACTAGATGAGACGACTTCATCAACTGTTTCTACATTTGCCTGAAGATCTGATGTGACATCTACTTGAGTATTTGCACACTCAAGGGGGAGTGTTGTGACATATGTTCTAATACATATTGTGATTGTGTAAATCCTAAGTAGAGATAGAATAGGTCCTTTAGGATCTATAAGATCTTTCCTGATAAACTTTTTATTACTTTGAGAGCAAGTTTATCTCCTCCTTATTACTATAAGAAAAAGGCACAAGGACTGGGGAATTAACACACAATTCCTCAAGCTTATTCTCCATCTTTCTTTGTTCCCTTTGCCTCACCTCTTAGTTAAATATAGGCCACAACACTATTTTCCTTTCATTACAGTATTTTGAACAAGTTCATGCTAACAAGCCTAAGGATTTTCTTGTTGATGATAGTGACCATATTGATGATAACGACGATATTGATGATATTGATGACTGTGACTTTGATAGAAAGCTGGCACTTCTGATAATGATGAATGTCTTAACTATGGATATGATGCCGAAAATTGATCGATTTTATATCACCCTTTCATGCGAATTAGCAAAAGCAATGTCTCATCCTTTTTTTATTCAAACGGAATGAAGAATAGAATCAGACCAATTCCTTAAATGTCTTTTTGGATATCCCTTAATGTCCTAGCTATTCATAGAACGTGAGAAGCATATGAATAAGCATATTTTTCTGAAGATACCAAAGAATTTCTTAGGAATCTTACAAGATTCATTCGTTCGTTTTTCTCTAAAATAACTTGTTTCATGAATGCATGTCCTTACTTGCAAATGTTATCAATTTTGCTAATCACATTCAGCGTAACAACATGTAAAATAGAATTCCAACTAACCTCTAGCCATGATTGTCCAACAACTGGTTTTCTACGGCCCAGCAAAATCGAAAGCTCATGTAACTCTAGTTTAAGTGATCTTCTAGCCTATTGCCACTTAAGTTCCTTTCTCAGATGGAATGCAAGGTTTCATATAGGCTAGGCTAGGGATCCCTTAACCTCATGTGAAAACAAATTGACTCCATTAATCCCTACCATCAAGGTATTCGCTAAGTCAAAATCTTTCCTCTTATCTGCCACTTAAAGTCATGCTCTTAATGGATTGTAATCAACTAGAGTCATGCTATTCATAGAACGTGAGAAGCATATGAATAAGCATATTTTCCTGAAGAAACCAAAGAATTTCTTAGGAATCTTACAAGATTCATTCATTCATTTTTCTCTAACTGATGGTATCGTTTCTTGCTGAGATATCCATACCGTTAAACATAAAAGGGTGCATTCTCAAGGATACATTATGGATGAGAATTATAATGTTTACCGTAGATCCATAGAGCTTCCTTTTACTCAACTATTTTGCTGTATTTCTCAACTAAAGATTGTCAAGTTCGATATCTATAAAGCTGTCTACAATCTCAATCATGTTTTTCCTACACTAGCAAATCTCAAGCATTTAAGGTTAATGTTGATGTAGAATACAATATAGATCTTCATTAAATAACTTGTTTCATGAATGCATGTCCTTACTTGCAAATGTTATCAATTTTGCTGATCACATTCAGCGTAACAACATGTAAAATAGAATTCGAACTAACCTCTAGCCATGATTGTCCAACAACGGGTTTTCTACGGCCCAGCAAAATCGAAAGCTCATGTAACTCTAGTTTAAGTGATCTTCTAGCCTATTGCCACTTGAGTACCTTTCTCAGATGGAATGCAAGGTTTCATATAGGCTAGGCTAGGGACCCCTTAACCTCATGTGAAAACAAATTGACTCCATTAATCCCTACCATCAAGGGATTCACTAAGTCAAAATCTTTCCTCTTATCTGCCACTAAAAGTCATGCTCTTAATGGATTGTAATCAACTAGAGTCATGCTTAGAGTGGGTTGTTTGACTAATTCATATCTTAACTAATTACCAATATCAGTAACTAAACATTAATGACTAAATGTTGGACACCTTAAGTGAAAATACTTAAACGTTGCTAACATTCTTGAAGGGAAAATTATGAGCTTAACATGTGGGATTTCTAAATGACTAGCATGCACATACAATTCAAAATTTATATACATGAGCAATGGAAGCAATTTATCAAATAAAATCAAAGCTATAGTCATGCAAATCCCATTCAAGGTTCATAGGTTTATATATAATGCATCAAAACATTTTAGTAAAGAACAAAGTGAAAGTTTAGTCTTATACCTCTTGATCTAGACTTGAGACCAAGGATGGACCACCTCCAAGCCCTTTGTTCCTTGAAGTCCTTGAGCCTAGCCCCCCTCTTTGCCTCCTCCATTTAGTTAGTAAGAGTGCTCCAAGGTTCTCCTTAAGTCTCCAAAGGAGAAGACCTCTAAAGATCCACACCCACTAGTGTAGTGAGATGGATGGAGGAATAACCAAAAGGGTGAAAGATTGTTAGTAAATTCACCCTCTAGGTGGCCGGCCTTTGTGGTTTTAGAGAGCTATTTTCTTTTGCCTCTTTGTTGTTCAAAAACACACAAAAACCCTAATGAACTTTGTGCTATAAAGTTCCTTATATAGACAAAAAGAAACCTAGTCAACAACTTGACTAAATATCTCTCCCAAACCCTTTAAGTGGCCGGCCCTTTAGTGTTTGGTTTGGGCTTTGGGCTTTTATTATTTCAAGTCATCATATGCTTGAATAAAAGCCCAATGGGTTTAGGCCCAATGGGCCCAATTAAACCCGAACGTTTCTTTAAGCCCAAAACGATCTTTTATCGCTTTCATGATTTCTTTAGACTTTCTAAATTAATCACAACACTTAATTAATCCAATTAATTATTTCCTTCATCCATTAATTACTCACTACAAGAGTGTATCGGTGTACAATCATTTTAGGTTCTAATTAGCAAGGCAGTGAGGTGATTGACATCAATTCATTTGATTATATTTAATCCAATCACTTAGTGAATTAAAACTTCATTTTAATTCACCTTTCTTCTTTGATGACTACATTTAATCATCTAGAAGAACTCATAAGCTATGAGTGACATCTAACCATATGTCATAGCTACCCAAGCTAATGTAAAAGTTGTTCGGAGAACCTATTCAGTTGGAATTACAATGCAATTCGATCCTTCTCTAAAACAATACTCTCAATCACATTATTAGGGTATGGATATATTATGTCAAACCCCTAATGTGATTATTCCTTCTTATATGATTCTATTGAGTCGTATAGGAACGCTTTCCTTTATTACGCTCGATACTTCGGCCGAAGATTCCCGAATCATATCTTAGAGTATTCTTCCTCTCTAATCGAGAATTAGAGATTCCTTGTTGCGCATTCACTTGCCTTCATGACTAAGTGGCTTAACCCCAATTATGCCGTGGACATCCGCGAATGGGGTGACTTTGACATAATCAAAGATTAAGTACTTAGCCACAAGACAACGACGATGCCTCAGGTCAAAGGACTACTTACATTATTCCAACCATTAGAGTTACTTGCTTGACATGTGAGTAGACCTTCATGCAAGTACTCTCGTTCGATTGTGTTCAGTGAACTCATTCCCTTAATGAGCACCTACATACTTGTCTTAGTGTCACAACACGAATGGGATGAGACTTTCCATCCTTCCATTTGAAACGGACATAGTATGTACCGGTCTAAGCATTGTCAGTTTCCCTCTGACAATCCAATGACTAGGAACCTTTTTGGACATAATGGTTATGTGAAGAAGGTCTCTGTAGTCTAACATCATTAGATTACTTCTTCAATCAATCCATTTTCCATGGATACACTATTTAGGACATATATCGTTTATTGAGATAGTCCTAATTCGTGTCTTTGCCATTTGATGTATAAGAGTCATCCATACATCGATTCATTTGTCCTGAAAGGTTTCTTCCAAAGATTGACTTTCAGGGCATATTTCCAACAATCTCCCACTTGCACTAAAGTCAATCACTAGTGTATCTTATACATCTTGTTGAGAGAGCTTATGCTCGTAGGTTAACTTGGTTATGCATTAATCCCTTTTATTATTTAAAAGGGATTTTCTTATCAAATGTTTCCAAAACATTTGATGATGTCTCTTTATTGTGTTCGAATACTTTGATGAGACCTTGATTCCATGGCTTGAGCTATCGCCCCATTACGTCGTAGTACCTTACTGACGACCTTATGGTTTGGATTCAATCATTGGTTCTAAAAGAACCCCTTCCATTCAAAACACATTTTGAAGCAGTTTCTAAAACTATATATCGACATATATTTCGTTTGTATACTTTATACAAACTTTGCTCCAACCTTGAGACCATTGTAGTACAATACTAACAATCATTCATATGATTAGTACTTCATCCATTATGAAGTTCCATTTGTTAAAATGGCTTATTTTCACTTTGGTTAACAACCTAAGTGAATGCACGCTTCCAGAGTCCCACTCTGATGTTTCTTTCTTAAAGGCAATAATACTCTTTCAGTTGCTTTGGTTCTGATCCTGGGATATAGTAATATCATAAAGTGACAACCCCTGTGGATATCTAATTCACAAGTCAATACATGTGTCCCTTTTGTGATTTTATGACACATTCATTATAAGGATTATGAAAGTGATTTCCTATCACATAGGAAAATGCTTTCTTAAATCTACAACATTTGAGATTTAATTCCCATATAACATTATTGAGATAGCCTTGCTATATCAATAAGTCCAATTTCAAGTCCATACTTCAAAATTGACCGTGTCATGTTTTGTCATTTTTCGAGTAACCTCTATGTTTTATCAAGTCTATCGAATAGACTTTATTCACATCTTGTTGCTCAAATTATGAAATCACTCCCACTGGCCTTGTTGTAACTTAGAATTCATTCAAAAATAACAATTATATTTTCTTGATTTGAATGCATATTGCTCCCACTAACTTAAATGAATCACACAAAAGAATTCCTTCTCAAGTAATTCCATTTGAAATGTGTGACTTGTTCCATTAAGTCTATTCATTTAAATTATATGGTGTCATACACCATATTTCAAGTTTTAGTCATACTAAGACCTTTAATGTAGTCATATAAGAATTATCCAAGTCTTTAGTGGAAGCATGGCTCCTACTAAGGATATAGAAACTCAACCATTCCTTCTAGGTGGTTGATATAATTCTTTATCAAAACTACATAGAGCAATATTGTTACATGAGATGTTGAATTTGGTTTGTCTTGTTGTTAAACCATATGTTGTGACTCATTTTGAAACTTATTCCCTTTTGTTTCATCAACTTGTCCATATGCTTGGTTATTTAGCTTGTTCTCATAAAAGAGAATTATGGACAACTCCCAACATATAACCATTTTATGCTAGGTTGACGAAAGCAACATTCAAAGACTATTCTTTAGAATGTCACACAACATAGAATTTTAACGTTTGAAGAGCTTGAGTCCTTTTAACAATTAAAATTGCAAACTCTTAATAATAGTCAAATACTATTATTCTTTAGACAACTATAAACCAATCATATTCAAGTTTATATCCATTTTCACACCTCCCACTATTTCTCATGACTTTAATGAGAAATCATTTCATATATTCAAAATGTATGAAAGTGGTGTATATTGGAAGAAGACATTGTGTAGTAGCTTTAAAACATTTCAAGCTTTATTTGTTTCAATCTTCACTAAGTTAATGTCTTTTTATTAAGTGACTAAAGTCTTTAAACATTTTATAGATTTAGACACTTCTTTCTTGGTTTAATCACTAACACAATTGACATTTTAAAACCTTTTAAAGAATGCCCAATTAGTTGTTCAAAACTACTAATTGAATCAAGAGTGATCTTGATCATTGTGTTTCAAGGGATAACCATATAAGAAACGTTTTTCTTATTACTTATATCATTATAATGTGATCTTCCTTTTCTTGAAGAAAGGATACTCTAGACTTTTGTCAATTCATATAGAACTCATAAGTAGACAAATGGAACCAAATCTAAAGATTCATTGTATCCTTTTATGTCCTACATGTGAGATCTATCCATAATTGATAAATCTAAAGTTTGGTTATCACATTACAATAAGTGATATAACTCTTGTATCTCATCTAGGATACAACAAGACAATTTTCAATTCATAACACTACTTTAAGGAAATAGTATATTAAAAGGGCATTCTTCACATTACATTAATATGATATTTCAAACATTCATAATGTTTAATACAAAAAATATTAGCTCTATACATTTAGAGACTAATATAAATACCTTTATACATTTAGGCACTAATACTGGTCTTCCATCATATGAAGCCACATAATAAGTTCTTAACAAAATAAGAAAGTTTAAAGACAATCTTTAATGCCTAACAAACTTCCTAAGTAGTAAGCAAAAAATATAGTGGCCGAACCCTTCACCACATTTTCCTTGCTGTTCATCTTCTACTTGGCTTCTCCACCTATATACAATTATACAAGTGATTAGCTCTTTATATCAAATATAAATATTTAGAAGATCTAACATTTAGAATTGAAGATAAGAACATAAACCATACCTTGTGGCTTGTCCTTAAGACTTGCAAGGTATAACCTGCAATTCCTCCTCCAATGCCCCTCATTTCCACAGTGGTGGCAAGTCCCTTTGGGCTCCTTTGCCTTTTTCCTCACTCCTCCTTTCGGCTTAGGAGTGGGTGGCTTCTTCTCCTTCCCTTTGCCTTTGCCTTGCGGCTTGGCCTTGGAAGATGATGGCTTGTTGTAGACTACTGCAGAAGTCCCTACAACGTTCTCTTTCTTCATAGTCTTCTCGGCAGTTACTAACATATTTAGTAACTCATAGAGAGTACTATCTATCTTATTCATATTGTAGTTCATTACGAAATGCGCGAATGAATCAGAAAGAGAAGCCAATATGAAGTCCTGGGCCAATTCCTCGTCAAGTGGAGTACCAAGGTTCTCCAATTGTTCAATGAATCCTATCATCTTCAGTAGATGTTGATGCACTGGAGCCCCCTTGACCATCTTGGTCTTCATAAGTTCACAAACAGTGCTAAAGCAACGGTTGCGCGTCCCTTCACCATATAACTCCGTAAGATGGAGTATTATGGAAGATGCACTGTCCATGCCCTCGTGTTGTCTCTGTAGCTCCTCATTCATGGAAGCCAACAGATAGCACTTGGCTTGTGTGTCATCCTCAACGTGCTTGTCAAACTTAGCACGTTCATCCTCAGTAGCCCTAGGGCCGAAAGGTATGTGAGGTGGAGCCTTGTCTAGTACGTAAACAATCTTCTCCAATGTTAAGAGAATCTTGACATTACGATACCATGATGGGAAATTGTGCCCCTCTAGGCAATGTTTGTTGAGTATTTTCGCGAGTGTGCTTCCAACCATATCTAAATACATAAACAATAAAATAATTAGTTTGATTGTTGATTAAGTCAAACGATTCGGGTCTTTAAACCGAATGACACCACCCACCAATTTTGGCAAATTCCATATCCCTCAAAATGGAATCCGGGAGTTTTCAAAGAAAGCTCCTAGCGGGTTATGGGAGGCTCACTATTACCAAGCCCACCTCACGATGATACGATGTTGGCTAGCAAAAATAATAATGAGAGGGTACAATTACCCATTCACAACAACTTCTTGTGATTACCCATCTTTTTGGCCTTTAGAGAGTAATGCCTCACGATGATACGATGTTGGCATTATTTCTCTTAGTTAAGTTCTTTCCCACCATGCCGGTTTAGATAGGGGTTCAAGCATGACCTCACGATGATACGATGTTGGCCACACTCGTTGCCTACCTTAACCTCATCAAATGTTTTAAATAAACTCCTCCTGAGTATAAGCATGCACTTTGCACTCCCCCATGATAGGGTGAAGGCGATGTACAAGTCATAAACGATTGGAGCCTACCACGGTGGAAGGCCACGAAAAAGTGTTTAAAGCACTCTTACGCTTTCAACTTAATATTGTATGTTGGTTGAGGGATTTTAAGGTCTCATCAATTTTATTTATTTAATCATATTCAAATAAATAATGTCCTATTACAATTACTAGTCCAAAGTTAATGAAATTAGTAGCATATGATATCCCCACTATTCGTTTTCATAAAACAAATCAATATCAAAACATTTTTCAAAATATTGGAGATATATATAACTACTAATTGTATTCATTATAGTTTAGTAGCGTATGATACTCCCACTATTTGTTTTAAGAAAAACAAATCAATATCAAAAAAAAAAATTTCAAAATATAGGAAGTAACTACTACTACTAAGGTTTTTGCATTCCTTTTTAAATTGGACTTTATAGTTATCTTAGGCTCTTGGATGACCATGGACTTATTAGATTATTGCAACAACGAGCCAACATTGTTGAATATAAACTCGGGGAGGTTGTGTCAATTTAATTACGTGCTTTTCAATCCAATTAAAACATTTTCATTGAGCCATTAGAAATAAAAGACAATCATTCATTGCTAATTAGGGCATTGGACCCATTTAATCTTTAATCTCATGTCAAAACCCTCTTTTAGTTATGTCTCCGTACCAATAGTTAAAGAAACTCTAGTCTAGCACTAGAGGGAATCAACTAACTAAAAGAGATTAAGAAATAATAAGAATTACAAACCGATTTGTACAAATTACACATACTAAGAGGGAGAGATAGATTAATGTCAAATGTGACAAGGTCCATTAAAAACAGTAATTAAAACACATTCCCAAGGTTCAAACAATTTGATTTTAGCGCCTTATCTCATAGCTCAATTATCGTTTAAGGCATAAGTCCATAGTCACCATTTTTCTAACTACTTAATCACATTAAATAATCAAAATGGAATGCAACATGAACATTTAGATTTAGTGCATATGGGCATAATAGAATTATGAGTTTAAACAACTAACAAAATTAAAATCAAATATTTTAACTTTCTAGTTAGTAGAGGTCTAAATGCAAATAAGAAAAAGTTAGGGGTCAAACCGTAAATACTCAAAAGTATAAAATATCTTTTTCCAAATTACAAAAGACCCCCCAAGTGGATAAATCCACTAGGGTGGCCGGCCACATTAAGGGGAGATGAGAAGTCTCACCCATCTTGCTTTAATTCAATGCAAGGTAGAAAAATCAAAATTTGCATGTCACTTGGTTTTGGTTTAAATGACTTTAATGAAAAAGGTGATGGAAATCTCCTAGACAAGTCTAGGATTTTATAAGTTTTAATATGGTTATGGATGGTAAGAACATCATCCAAAACCATAAAACTATGCATGAAAACCAAATAAAACCATTTTCACCCAAAACCAAACTATGAACACCAAGAACAAAACCATGAACACTTTTTCAAGATTTGTGTATTCTTGGTGATTTTTCAAACCCAAAAACTAAAGTGACAAGGTTTCTACTTTCTAGCTTTAAAATGATGTGTGAGTGTCTTATAATAAAACACAAACACATGCCCAAAAACCCCCAAAACCGTGCCAACCACAAAGAACAAAACCCCAAAATTTTGTTCATGACTTATTCTTCATTCATGCATACAAAACAACTTTTACATGCATATCTTTTCAACTCTTGATTTATATTTTTCAACCATTGAAAAAACAAAAGATAAACATACTTTAAATGAAGAAATAATATCTCAATCTAGTTCAAAACTCAATTTTCATTCATGCATACAAAACATCTTTTGCATACATATCTTTCTCAACTATTGACTAACATTTTTCAACTATTGAAAAACAAAAGATAAACATATTTTGAATAAAGCAATAATTATGTCATACATAATATTAATACCCATATGCATAAAATCTAAAAGGACACATTATACATAAACCTTTGGCTCTGATACCACTTGAAGGGAAAATTATGAGCTTAACATGTGGGATTTCTAAATGACTAGCATGCACATACAATTCAAAATTTATATACATGAGCAACGGAAGCAATTTATCAAATAAAATCAAAGATATAGTCATGCAAATCCCCTTCAAGGTTCATAGGTTTATATATAATGCATCAAAACATTTTAGTAAAGAACAAAGTGAAAGTTTAGTCTTATACCTCTTGATCTAGACTTGAGACCAAGGATGGACCACCTCCAAGCCCTTTGTTCCTTGAAGTCCTTGAGCCTAGCCTCCCTCCTTGCCTCCTCCATTTTGTTAGTAAGAGTGCTCCAAGGTTCTCCTTAAGTCTCCAAAGGAGAAGACCTCTAAAGATCCACACCCACTAGTGTAGTGAGATGGATGGAGGAATAACCAAAAGGGTGAAAGATTGTTAGTAAATTCACCCTCTAGGTGGCCGGCCTTTGTGGTTTTAGAGAGCTATTTTCTTTTGCCTCTTTGTTGTTCAAAAACACACAAAAACCCTAATGAACTTTGTGCTATAAAGTTCCTTATATAGACAAAAAGAAACCTAGTCAACAACTTGACTAAATATCTCTCCCAAACCCTTTAAGTGGCCGGCCCTTTAGTGTTTGGTTTGGGCTTTGGGCTTTTATTATTTCAAGTCATCCTATGCTTGAATAAAAGCCCAATGGGTTTAGGCCCAATGGGCCCAATTAAACCCGAACGTTTCTTTAAGCCCAAAACGATCTTTTATCGCTTTCATGATTTCTTTAGACTTTCTAAATTAATCACAACACTTAATTAATCCAATTAATTATTTCCTTCATCCATTAATTACTCACTACAAGAGTGTATCGGTGTACAATCATTTTAGGTTCTAATTAGTAAGGCAGTGAGGTGATTGATATCAATTCATTTGATTATATTTAATCCAATCACTTAGTGAATTAAAACTTCATTTTAATTCACCTTTCTTCTTTGATGACTACATTTAATCATCTAGAATAACTCACAAGCTATGAGTGACATCTAACCATATGTCATAGCTACCCAAGCTAATGTAGAAGTTGTTCGGAGAACCTATTCAGTTGGAATTACAATGCAATTCGATCCTTCTCTAAAACAATACTCTCAATCACATTATTAGGGTATGGATATATTATGTCAAACCCTTAATGTGATTATTCCTTCTTATATGATTCTATTGAGTCGTATAGGAACGCTTTCCTTTATTACGTTCGATACTTCGGCCGAAGATTCCCGAATCATATCTTAGAGTATTCTTCCTCTCTAATAGAGGATTAGAGATTCCTTTTTGCACATTCACTTGCCTTCATGACTAAGTGGCTTAACCCCAATTATGCCGTGGACATCCGCGAATGGGGTGACTTTGACATAATCAAAGATTAAGTACTTAGCCACAAGACAACGAGGATGCCTCAGGTCAAAGGACTACTTACATTATTCCAACCATTAGAGTTACTTGCTTGACATGTGAGTAGACCTCCATGCAAGTACTCTCGTTCGATTGTGTTCAGTGAACTCATTCCCTTAATGAGCACCTACATACTTGTCTTAATGTCACAACACGAATGGGATGAGACTTTCCATCCTTCCATTTGAAGCGGACACAGTATGTACCGGCCTAAGCATTGTCAATTTCCCTCTGGCAATCCAATGACTAGGAACCTTTTTGGACATAATGGTTATGTGAAGAAGGTCTCTGTAGTCTAACATCATTAGATTACTTCTTCAATCAATCCATTATCCATGGATACACTATTTAGGACATATATCGTTTATTGAGATAGTCCTAATTCGTGTCTTTGCCATTTGATGTATAAGAGTCATCCATACATCGATTCATTTGTCCTGAAAGGTTTCTTCCAAAGATTAACTTTCAGGGCATATTTCCAACAATTCTCCCACTTGGTCCTCGTATTAACATTAAGAATGATATAGACTTGAATAGGTAGATAGCTTAATTGAAACTTCCCAGACAAATAATGACAAGAAACATGACCCAAATAGAACATCTCAAACATGAATCATGGCGGTCAAGACTCAAAACCAAGTCATTCTCTTCCATGTATTACAATATCTGAAACTCTCTGTTTGAGTCCTTTATGAACAACTTTAACTTGTTATTCTTGGTCCTTCTTTATCAATTCCATTGAATTGAAAAAAATTTATTGTGCACAAAAATAAAAAACACTTTATTGAATTCAAAATACTTAAATACAAAGCTCAACAATTAATTACAAAGATGACTAAATGATTCTCCACATGACTCTTATACAAATTTGCCAGCAAACCTTTAGTTATGGGGTATGCTATCATTTGTTGAGTGCTTATATGTTCAATAGAAATTTCACCATTTCTAACATGTCTTCTGACAACCAAATACTTGATGTCAATATGCTTATTATGGCTTCCATTTTTATTGTTCTTTGCAAAACAAACTGTAGCCATATTATCACAGTAAATTTTCAAAGGCCTTGCAATACTATCCATGATCTTTAAATCTATGATAAAATTCCTCAACCAATTCGCATGAGCAAAAGCTTTAAAAACAGCGATGTATTTTGCTTCCATGGTAGACGAAGCAACTAAAGTTTGCTGGGCGCTCCTCCAAGACACAACTCCTCCAGCAAGGAGATAAATGTATCCTGAAGTAGACATTCTTGAGTCTACACAGCCAGCGAAGTCCGATTCTGAATAACCAATTACTTCCAAAAAGTCAGAGTGCTTGTATGTAAGCCTGTATTCCTTGGTTCCTCGTAAATATCTCATGACTTTCTTAGCAGCCTTCTAATGCTCCAAGCCTGGATTACTTTGGTATCTACCCAACATTCCAACTACGAATCTTATATTAGGTCTTGTACATATTTGTGCGTACATTAGACTGCCAACAAATGAAGCATAAGGTATATTCCTCATTTATTCTCTCTCTAAGTCATTTTGTGGACATTGATTAAGACTGAACTTGTC
Organism: Malus sylvestris; assembly: GCF_916048215.2. NCBI lineage: Eukaryota > Viridiplantae > Streptophyta > Magnoliopsida > Rosales > Rosaceae > Malus > Malus sylvestris. The sequence continues at coordinate 13,470,295 of NC_062269.1, forward strand.
TCCTTTGATAATGGGTGCAATACCAGGTGAACAATCTTTCATCTTGAATCTTTCCAAAACCTTTTCAACGTAGGACTTTTGAGATAGCTAGGCTTAATGTTCATAGAGATCTATCTTTGTGAATCTCTATGCTAATGACAGAGGAGGCTTCACCCATATCCTTCATATCAAAATTTTGTGGAAGAAATTTTTTTGTCTGATGCATTAAACCCAAATCACTGCTTGCAAGTAAAATATCATCTACATACAAAACTAAAATTATAAATTCTCCCACTGATTTTAAGGTACACACATTCATCGACAATATTAGCCTCAAAACCATAAGAGGTAATTACATTGTCAAACTTTAAATACCATTGGTTGGAGGTCTATTTCAGTCCGTATATGGATTTTCTTAATTTGCAAACTAAATGACTTTTCTTTTCATCAAAGAAACCTTATGGATGTTTCACGTATACCTCTTCTTCAAGGTCTCTATTCAGGAATGCCGTTTTCACATCCATTTGATGTAACTCCAAATCAAGACGAGCTATTAAAGCCATGACTATTCTAAATGAATCCTTCTTTGAATCTCATGGTAATCAATGCCTTCCTTTTGAGTGAAATGCTTAGCTACAAGTCTCTCCTTATATCTCTCAATACTACCTGATGCATTTCTTTTGGTCTTATAAACCCATTTGCATCCAATAGTTGAATGCCCATTAGGTAGTTCAACGACCTCCCATACTTGATTTTTAGCCATAGATTCCATTTCATCTTGCATGGCATTATACCAAAGATTAGACTTTGGTTCATTCATGGCTTGGGAAAACGAGTAGGGATCATTTAGTGGTCCAACATCATAGTCAGACTCTTGTAGGAATACAACATAATCGCTAGAAATGGCAAGTTTCTTTATTCTTGTAGATTTCCTTATAACTACTCCATGAACTTCAACTTGTTCATTTTGAGGAGTAAGTTCTTCGTGAGCTTGTTCTTCATGGAGTGGTTCCACTTGAATATGTTGTGTTTTAGGAGTATCGATTGAATGATTATCTTGAAAAACAACCATTCTTCTTTCTTTCGAAGAAGACTCATTAGCCTCACTAATTTCCTCAATTTCTATATTACAAGGAAATTCACTCTCACTATGCTCATGATCTTCAAGAAATTTAGCATTTCTAGCTTATGAAAAAGCCACTTATTGTCCTTGAATCAAATTTCTTTAATTGTGGACTATAAACTCTCACTTCAACTGGACAACCACATACGTGTAAGTGTCTTAAGCTAGGTTTCCATCCATTCCAAATTTCAAATGGTGTTTTATAAATGGCTTTAGATGGAACCCTATTTAAAACATACACAGTGGTCTTTTAAGGCTTCACTCCACATGGATAAAGGGAGACTTGAATTGTTAATCATGCTCTTTACCATGTCTATTAGTGTACGGTTCCTTCTTTCGGCTACACCATTTTGTTGTGGTGTACGAAGCATTGTATATTGTGCATTAATAATACCCTCTTCTTGAAGGAACTTAGCAAATGGACTTGGCATTTGTCCCTTTTCTGTGTACTTTCCATAAAATTCTCCTCCCCTATCAGACCTTACGATTTTTATTTTCCTCTCTTTTTGTTTCTCTACCTCCACTTTATATGTTTTAAAAGCATTTAGTGCTTCAACCTTATCATTTAAAGGTAAAGATAGATAAAGCAAGAATGATCATCTACAAATGAGATGAAATATCTTTGACCATTTAGACATAGAGTGGGAAAAGGTCCACAAAGATCAGTATGTATGATCTCAAGTAACTCCGAACTCCTTTTGGCACCTTTTAAAGACTTGTTGGTTTGCTTTCCCCTAATGCAATCTCTACAATTCCCATAATCAGTAAATTCTAAAGTCATCAAGACTCCATCATTTACTAATGTCTTAATTCTCTCCATGGAGATATGACCTAATCTTTTATGCCAAAGCTTTGGGGAGTTTTCACTAATAATACATCATTTAGTACCAACATTGTCAGACATTGTTGAAAGATTACACTCATGCAAGAGGTCTAAATTCATTTTAAATAAACCATATGATAAAACGCCATCACCAATACTCAAACCATTCTTAAATAAACTTATTATTGGATTGTCAAAGCAAACCTTAAAAATACAAAGTACCAACTTTGAAACTGAAATTAAATTTCTAGAAAAAGACAGAACATAAAAGACATTTTCCAAATCTAAATTAAAACCATATGCTAATTTTATTCTAAAAGTCCCCACTGCTTCAACACTAGAGCACATTTGATTTCCTGAGTAGATATGTTCCTCATTGGCCCTCGGCTTCTTGTGGTTTAGGAACCCATGCATGACATTGGTAATGTGAATTGAAGAACAAGAGTCAATCCATCATGTATTACTAGAAGCCTCAACAAAATAAGATTCACGACACACATAAGCAAATAGAGTACCTTTCTTTTCCAGCCATTTCTTGTACCTGGCGCATTCCTTGTTCTTGTGTCCTTTCTTATTGCAGAAGAAGTATGCATCCTTGTCGGAAAAACGCTTCATCAGTTTCTTTCCATTCACCTTAGGAAAATGTTTGCCTTTCTTGGCACCTTAATGCTCATTAATTACCAGAAGAGCAGTTTCTAATTTCTCAAGTTTCAATCTCTCTTCCTCTTGAACACACATGGTCAGAAGTTCATTGGAAGACCACTTTTCCTTATGTGTGTTATAGGAAATCTTGAATGGTCCACACTCAAGAGGGAGGGAATTGAGATTGAAATTGACCAAGAATGACTCAGAAATCTCTATCCCTAAGGACTTAAGTTGAGTTGCAATGTCCTTTATTTCCATAATGTGCTCACACACACTCTTGGAATTATCGTGCTTCATGCCTGAAAGTTTCTGCATTAGGGTGCTAACAAGTGTCAGACTCCATAAATTGTTCTTCAATGGCTTTCATGAAATCTGTCACCTTATCACATTCTGGGATTAAACCCCGAATGCTCTTGCTCACACTGAATTTGATGAGCATCAGATTTAAGCGATTAGATCGCTCCCACAGTTCATACGCAGCCTTGCCTTCTTGAGTGCTTGATTTCGTGGGCAAGGGTGGTTCATCTCCATGAAGAGCAAGGTCGAGATGCATGCACCCCAAAGCTAACAGGACTTTGTCTTTCCAATCAGAAAAATTATCACTACACAACATTGGAACACGAGATGAATTAAAAGAGATAATTGCAAACCAAAGAAAAAACAAACAAATCATGCTTTTGAAATGTAAATCCACACCTTCCTATGGGCAGATGTTGTGTAACACAGAATTTACATATGCTTTAAGGTAATCAAGACATCAAAACCAAAATTCCATACCTGTGGGAATAGGAAAACTAACACTTATATGACTAGATTGCCATTTTGCTTTTTACTAATATTAAATAATTACTTCATGCAGGTAGAGTAGCTATCACGTCCCATTCCAAGATTTATGGTATTTTATTCTCAGTAGTAGTGAAATTATCAAAATACCCCTGAGATGCCACATAGGACTTCCACGTGGACTTAATTTTCCCTTCATTTTTCGACTCTCATTTTTACGGGACATGGCCGCAGACGAAACTCAATTCGGAGCTATGACGAACAAGTTATGTTCGAAACAGTGTAAATTTACCTGAGATAAATTTCAATTTTCTCATGCGGTGTGCACCTTGGACTGGTGTGGGAGTTTCCAGTTTTTGGATGACCTAAAAATTCGCTACTAAAAGAAGGCCGATATGCGCCTATTTCTTACTGGATTTCAACCATCCATAGGAAATAAGTACTTATACTTTATACATACGTCTTTTCATTCTCCAAAGCCCATTCTTGCTAGAGTTGTGGCTGGGTCAGATTCCATAACCTCTGCTAATCTCCAAGTTGTCTTTCCTTCAGCTTGTAACAAGCGTGAGGCCATTATTTAAGCTTAAATCAGCCTTAAACAGGCTATGTTCAGACCATACATGACATTTGATTCATTTAGTGTACAAGTAGGAATTAAAATAATATTTATTTTGGTTTTGAAAACCCATACTTGTTTCATTGTACACATCATCATTTTCTTTCTTTTTGGCCGGTTCTCACGTCTCTCTAGCTCTCTCTCCCTTTCTTTTCTACTCTCTCCTATTTCCCCTCACACTTTCTCTCTCACATTAATCCACATTCATTTCTTTTTATTTCTATATTTTCAACTTTTTCTCTTCCCTATGTTTCTATCCTTCTGCCCCGTGCACTCCCCACTCCCTCACTCGGTCACTTTCATTTCCTCTCTTAACTCTCACATGCAGCTCTTCCTCTCCTTGCACTTTCTTCTTCCTTTCGACACTACCCAAGCAACCATCATACCATCTCCAAAACACCCCAAACTCAATCAAAAATCACCTAAAGCCTATGGGACTTATTCCCCACTGTTTGACTGTGAGAAAACCCAGAGAAAAACAAAAACCTCGTTGTGTATCACGCCGATCGCCTACAGAATAATCACTCCTCCGACCATGGTAAGCTTAGGATTTCCACCATTAAACTCTCTCTTAAGTTTTTAGCACGTTTTACTAGCATGCATGTATGTTTCAGTGCATTTGAGGGACGAATATCTAATCCACCATTTTTTGACGAGTTTGTAAGATTCCCATTCAAAACCCGGACAAATCTGTGTTGGTTTGGTTGAGTTGAAGGCATAGGACATTTTCCCCATAACCCCTATACCACAGGTTTGAGCTTGCATGCTTAAATCCCCTTTGTTCTAAAGGTTCCAAGTCGGGCAGTAAATTCTAGGCCTTTTTTTTTGCAGCTCTGGCCAACGTGTGACCTTGAAATAGGAATAATTTTATTCCTCTAGCCCTAAGCTTCGTTTTGATATATTGTGGATCAAATTTGGTTATGTAACGGCTCCGAACAAGGCGTTTGAATTTCTTCCCATATTTCCAACAAAAATCCTGTTCTTGTGCAAACTAAGGGGAATAGGTTTATTGCATTAATTATTATTACTTTAATGATTAGTGTAGTAATTTTCCATTTAGGAGAGGAACATCCGAAGGTGTACCGCAAGAAGAATAGTTGGATGGTTACGACATGCATGTACCTGTGAGTGGGTCTTATCATTGTTACGTATATGTGTGTGTGTGTGTGTGTGATTTTTCCCGACAATTGCCTTTATTACTAAGATGTGGCATGTCATGTTTAGCTTTACAAATAGACTTTTCGTATACTTTATGTTTTTAATATTATTTGTGAGCATAAATTTGTGGCACGATATACTTGTGTTTTGTCTGCTATTATTGCATGTTTGCACGGTGTCCCTTAGTTATTTGTACTGTCTTAGGTCAAGGACCAACTTCAGGTGTAGTTCACATGCACCGTTTACATTCGCTTCGGATCTAGAGTTAGGTGTCAGTCTGTCCTTTTGTGTGATGTTTTGAACTCGTATGTGATGCGACTAACCTAGCTCACGTGATGTAGTACTAGAATGTAAAACCTACACCCAGCATGTTCCATTGTCTGAATATCTTTGCAATGGACTTGTGTACCTACATAAATTAATGAGCATTGATTTCTTGTAATAATGATTTGAGATTTAATGTTGAGATACCTTATTGTTGTACCCTACATTTTTTGACCACTTCTGTTGCAGGGTACTATATTACATACTAGTATTATAATATTTTCGGGAAACTTTATACTTGTTTTACAACGAGGGGTTACACATTTTCGAAAATGGTTTACAAAACTTTATTTTTTAGGCCCACTCACCCTTATTTTTTTCGCCCACCCCCCCAGGATTTTAGTGGCAGAGATTTCGTGACGACGAGGGGTGCTGGTAAACGTTGTTATGTAGGAGACTTCTCTTTTCAGTATAAATGTCTTTACTCTTCTTTTACTACATTTTATCTATGCTCTTACATCACTTGTGTGATATGGGTTCAATCCCGCTCACATGCGCACTCTAATTAGTCACTTTTAGGTTTTAATTTATTCACATTTTTCACATCACTACACTTTATGACTTTGCCACCTTCTAGGTGTCCGCCATCATCGCGATTCGGGTGTCTACGTGGACATTCCAGGTTAGGTTGTGTTAGTAGCTATTTAGATTACTGTAATTTGTAGATGCCTCATTCCTTATTTCATTTTTTTTTAACTGAACTCCTTACGTGATTATATCAAACACTTTATAGACTTAAGATGTTGCGGCTAATCTTAAATCATGAAGCAATTATATATGTATCAACTTACTGAGTTCAAAATGAAAAGAAACTCATAATAGAATTCGAACTAACCTCCAGCATATCAAGTTCCTAATAGATAGTGTCGTTGGATTGGAGAAAATTGTTATCGATCCTGTCAGACGTTGGTGTAGACCTAAAGGAAGGGAAGGGGAAGTTGAACCGAAACGGGAAGCAAAAGAAAGAGACCATGCTATTCAATAACTTAAAATATAGTGCCTTCAACTGTTGATTTTGTATGCCTCTAGTAAGTAGCTAGCTCTGCTTAAGTTGTCAAGAGATTGTGAGCAAACGAATTCATTGAAAATCATATTAATTTTCTTTTATTTGGTTATGTGTATTCAATTGAGATACAATGGGTTTTAAATTATGATTTTTTATTACAAATAATATTATTACACTACATTACAGAGTAGGATAGTGTTTGAACACGACGAAATGGGTTGACGAAAAAAAAAACTATCAACCGGGGCAACAATTTCTCTTGTGTGAAAGAAAAAGGAGATAGGTTCAGCCACCTCAAAACCCAAGCATCCTAGAAGCAAAGGAGCTGAATCCATAGTGGAACTCTTTCGGCTTCTCAACTCTTCCTATTCTAAAATGAAATTCGTTATTTAGTTCTACAATTTAGAAATATTCATCTTCAATTGTGAATTTAAGTACAACGCCCATAGATGATGAGCTTGATACCACTTATTATGGAAATGAATGAAGTTTTCCTAATGAAATTTCTTTCTTTTATTAAAAGGAAAATCAAATTAACCACTGACATTATGTTTATGCCTTTTCACTTATATATGTGGAGAAAGAACCAAATTAAACTCTCATGAATTGAGTTTAATACTTATCTTTTCACTTGTAAGTAGAAGAACTCATATTTAACTCTCGTAATGTGAGTTCAATACCTGCCTTTTTACATGAGTGGAAGAACTCATCGAACTTTGTACATTTTATTTTTGACTCTCTTTTTCACTTGTCCACCAAGTAAACAAACTTGTCCACCCAGTAAACAAAAATGAAACAAAAATGTTACTCTTACAATTTATTTGTATCACTAGCCTTCCTGCACGCGCTTAAGCGCATGCGAAAGGCATTTTTTTAATCACGGCGCACTACGTGCGACTTACACATTTTAGATGTATTTATATGCGATGATTGGTTCAATGTATAGAAACATAAAATAAAGATGATTATCATCTCTAATAATACATGCAGTAATTTAAAGTAATGAGGAGAATGTAGACAGGGAATTGCTATTAGTAATGCAAAGACTTATGTGATACATACAATGAAGATTACATGAAGGCCGGCCAACTACCTTCATGGACAATGACATGATCTGCTTGTAGCAGTCATCAGCTATCCCTGCTGTTCTAGGAAGACAAATCAGAGGAGGTACAGACTAAACCCAAAATCATAGTATCACCACTGCTTTGTGCCAATCTGCATACACAGAATTTCAATGTAAACATACACAGTATTTCAAAAGTAAACCTGCTTATGAACACACCTAAAATTGATTAATCATGTAGCTTTACAGCTCAAAAAGGGTACATACATAAGAAGCTCCACATGCAGAACCTCAACTCACAATTGAGCAAATTAGAAAAAAACCCCACATCAAAATTCACAAACTTGATACAAACCCATGTCATAATACAGTTGAAATTACAAAACTATGCACAAACATAGGAACTATCTTACAATTGGGTTTTATAAAAAGGTAAGACTAAACCCAAAAGAACAAAAAATCCAGCAGTAAAATCCAGTCATAATACAGTTGAAAATACAAAACTATGCACAAACATAGGAACTATCTTATAATTGAGTTTTATAAAAAGGTGAAACTAAACCCCAAAGAACAAAAAATCCAGCGGTAAAATCAAACCCAGGAACAAAATCACAAAAAAATAAAATAAAATGGAGAATTCGAAAGGGTACTGGAGAAGCGGAGGTGAAAAGAAACGTACTGGGATCTTGTGAAGAGGGACCTGGGACTTGAAGTAGATGTAAGCTCCAGGAAGAGTGAGAATTGAAAAATATTAAAAATGAAATGGGAAAATTGAATAACAACCATGTAAATTAAGAAGATAAAGGACCATGATCAATTACTATGCTGCTCACTTCTTGTGATCCAAATTTGAAGAAGAATGGTGGTTTCTTCCTTCCGTGTATCTAGACCTCTTTGTTTCTTCTATCCCTGCATTGCCGGCCTAAACAACATCAAACCAAGTGCAATACAATCCAATCCAATGTAATACTCAGATAAACAAAAGAGAGACCAACGTCCCTCCACCAACTACCCATTACAAAATATGTACAAAAAATATATGCTGATCAAAAGTCCAAGCAATAAATGAGAAAATTTTCGAGCAGTGCAACCATGTACATGAAGAAGGAAAAAGACCATGATCAATTACTCTGCTGCTCCCTTTTTGTGATCCACGGAAATTTTCAGAGCTTCGACTATGTAGTCCCAATCCTTTTCACGAATTTGCAAGAAACAAAGAAGATGAAAAGAGTGAAAAATCAGAACTGGAGTTGGGGATTTTCCGGGGCTTTGTAGAAGCCTAATCTCTTTTTACACACACAATCCATTGCGTAAGATAGTCACCATTCCTAAATTAACGACAAAAAAAAACCCAAAAATGAACCCTAGTTTTTTAAATTGGGAAGTTTGGCACCTGGAGAAGATGGCAATGAAGGCAACGGTTTCAGTCACAAATAGGTTAATCATGTCAAGATGCAGACGAACAACAAATGGGTAACTGAGATAGAGTGAGAGGAAGATCGAAGCTTACATGAAAGTTGCTGGTGCGGTTGGATCTGAGTGAATTAGTGGGAAGAAAACTGCTTTGTATTTCTGCTGGTGCGGTTGGACCTGAGTAAGACTGCGGTTTCCTTCCATTACGCGTGTTCTTCTAGCAAGGTAGTGGGAAGAAAATTGTTTCTACTATTTTGTTAATTTATTTATTTTTTGTTTTATTTTTATGACAAAATTATACCTGCTATTTTGTTTGTATTATTTTCAGGTAGTTATGATTTTTTTTGTTTGAGGGGCTTTATAGTTCAATTATTTTTGGTGAAGCCTTGAGACACCAAATTGGACTTCTGGCTTTCTAATATTGAAGATGACAAAATTATCCCTGCTATTTTGTTTGTATTATTTTCAGGTAGTTATGATTTTTTTTGTTTGAGGGGCTTTATAGTCCAATTATTTTTGGTGAAGCCTTGAGACACCAAATTGGACTTCTGGCTTTCTAATATTAAAGATTATTTTCAGGTAGTTATGATTTTTTTTGTTTGAGGGGCTTTATAGTCCAATTATTTTTGGTGAAGCCTTGAGACACCAAATTGGACTTCTGGCTTTCTAATATTAAAGATGACAAAATTATCCCTGCTATTTTGTTTGTATTATTTTCAGGTAGTTATGATTTTTTTTGTTTGAGGGGCTTTATAGTCCAATTATTTTTGGTGAAGCCTTGAGACACCAAATTGGACTTCTGGCTTTCTAATATTAAAGATTATTTGTATTATCTTTCTAATAAAAATATGATCCATATTTGTTGGTGGGCCCTACTTCTTTTAGAAAGACAATATAAATGATGGTACAAATAAGTGGTAAATTGGTGAGCCCTACCTCTTTTAGAAAGATAATATAAATGATGATACAAATAAGTGGTAAATTTAGTATTATTAAAAAAATAAAAAAAATAAAAAAATAAAAAGATGGAAAATAGTTTCAACTTTCTAAGCAAGAAAAAGGAAAATAAAGAAGTGTGCTATCCACACACCCCATTTTAGTTCTCACACATCCTTGATCATTTATGTCTGTTGATCTTCTTCAATTTATTCGATCTGACGGCCGAAAATTAAAAAAAATGTGTGAGAATTAAAATGAGGTGGGTGGATATCACATCCCAAAATAAAAGAAGGAAAGAACCACCCATCCAATCCCCAACTCCACTTAACTTTCTGATTTCATTATTTCCCTCGCAATCCAAACCACAAAAGTTATGGAGGGAGCAACTCTGCTTCGCTCTTCTCTCGCCTCCAGCAATCGCCTCTTCTTTTCCTTCCGCTCTTCCCGCCGCCTCTCCTGTTTTTCCCTCCCCTCGTCTCGCTCTTCATCTTCTTCTTCAGCTTCTGCTGTAAGAAACCACTGCCGCTGTCCGATTCCCAACCCCAGCAGACGCTCTCTGCTCCGCCCCGCCAGCAGATTACTCCCCTCCTCTGCCCCCAACGTCGCTAGAAGTTTCTCCTCCCTCTCCCCGCGCGCAGTCGCCATCCCATTCACTCAGTCCCCTTCAGGTACATTTCCTTCTGAAACCTTAGCTACCCAATTTGTAATTTGTGATTTAATTTGGGTTTTTTGTGGTTTAAAGTATTCTGGGGTGCAGGATGAGGTCGTGGAAAAGCTCGGGTCCGAGAAAGTCTCTGAGGAGTTCATTGGAGAGTGTAAATCCAAAGCTCTGCTCTTCAGGCACAAGAAGGCCGGGTGCCCAAGTAATTTCGGTGTCCAATGATGACGAGAATAAGGTTTTCGGCATTGTTTTTCGGACCCCGCCGTGAGTACTCCTACTAAAAAATTCTTCTTTATGTAATGGAGCTTAGCTTTTACAAATTAGGATACTTTATTTTCTGCGCATTATGTGTTTGATTGGTTTAGCTACCGAACAGTGAAGAATTATTGTGTAAATCAAGTTGTTTTAAGTGAATTACAAATGTCCTTTTTTCTTTTGTTGTCAATCACAATGTTCAATCTTGTTTATCTATTTGTTGATGCAGGAACGATTCCACTGGGATCCCACACATCCTTGAACACAGTGTATTGTGTGGGTCAAGAAAGTACCCCTTGAAAGAACCATTTGTTGAGTTGTTGAAAGGGAGCTTGAATACGTTTCTGAATGCATTTACTTATCCGGATAGAACTTGCTACCCGGTAGCTTCCACAAATACAAAGGTAAAACGAGTAGAAAATTGGAACGAAATCCATTGATATATGTTGTATTGACACTGTATTCGTTACTAAAACGTGTCATTTTATCAGGATTTCTATAACCTTGTCGATGTATATCTGGATGCTGTCTTCTTTCCTAATTGTGTGGAGGACTTCAGGACTTTCCAGCAGGAGGGTTGGCATTACGAGCTCAATGATCCTTCTGACGATATATCGTATAAAGGTTGCTCACATGATCCTTCTAAAATTTATGTGTCATGGTTATAAAAAAAAATTATTTCCTAGTATTAAGCTACTATATTTCTTCTTAAATGATTTCTGTTCTTAATTTCAGGAGTTGTTTTTAATGAGATGAAAGGGGTCTATTCCCAGCCTGATAATATACTCTGGCGGACTGCTCAACAGGCAAGTTTTCTTTTCTTTTTGTTCCCAACTGTTTATTGTCTATATTTTAGCAGTTTGGCACATTTATAGTCTTAACCATCTTTGTTTCAGTTCTTTTCCACGTGTCTGAATCATATGGACAGACCAATGTTACAAATCATACTGTAGAGTGTTTAATGGTACTATAACAATATGCGCAATTACTTGAATTTGTTTGATCTAGGTATGTTGTCCAAACCACATACTGTAGAGGGTTTAATTGTGGGCAACCGTGGTAATAGATGGTGGAAATAATCATGGTGGGCTTTAGTTTGAACACATCAGTTTGAGCTAAATGTTTTATAAAATCAGATGTATATGTAAATCATTAAACATTATTAATATACATTTCTATATGGTTATCTGCTTAATATTATATTATTTATTTTCTGTATCCAAATTTATTTCCCATTGCACTTAGCATAATGATACTAATTGAGCATGAATGCTGGAGTTCATAAAGGCCATTTATTCTTGGTATACACACCTATCTGTGTTATTGACAGGAGAGTCATATGTTATCATGGATGATTATAGTACTTGAACATTTAATGGCACTAGCTTTTGTCTAGAGTACTTGGTATTATGTTTACCAAGTATCTCCTCTTCGTTTTTTTTTTCTTCAAAATACTTTGATATTGATACCTCTTGTTTCCATGTGCAATTGCTACAGGCTCTTTTTCCGGACAACACCTATGCTGTTGACAGTGGGGGTGATCCAACAGTTATTCCTAAACTGACATTTGAAGAATTCAAGGTTTGTTGTGTTGACCGAGGAAAAATATCTGTATAGTTCTTTAGAGTACTATTATAAACTTAATTGTAACTGTTAATGTGTTGTGGTCGTAGTATATATCGAAACTTTATTGTAGACTTTGATTTTTTTTTTTTTTTTTTTTTTTTTTTTTTTTTGTAGCATTACAATTTCACACAGCATTCCTGTTACAGCAGCACATTCTGTGCAACCTTTAAAATATTGTTCTGGAAAATTTCAGCGTGTTGCCTTCAGTGTAGTGATGTAGTCAGATGACCAATTGTAAGAAGTTTTGAACCATGTAAAGGATGCATTCCAATGTCATTTGGATGTAGAATGACAGTAATTAGAATTCTATTGCAAAACAGTTTTGAATTTGATTTCTGGTAGAATGACTCACTGTTACCCCCTCTCCCTTCTTTTCTCGGTGTTCTGTCTCATATGCATTATTCGTCTGAGTGTGACCACCTACCTGGCAAGTTATCTGATTCTCGTGTACGAGTTACATCTGTCGATTATTTTTGAGTTGTTTCTTAACTAATATTTTAATGCAACTGCTTTTCTTTCTGACAAACATATTACAGGAGTTCCACCGTAAGTATTACCATCCCAGCAATGCCCGGATATGGTTTTATGGAGATGATGATCCAACTGAACGCCTGCGCATTTTGAGTGGTATTAAATCGGATCTACTTATACATTTGAATTACTTTGGTTTGCTTGCAGACTAGATTATAATGTATGACTATTTCGACCTTTTCCCATAAAAGATTGGGTGAGTTTTCCCAAATTAAGATTGATGAGAAGCTAGCTCCGGAAAGAAACTGTTGAGGATATTAATCTAGCCACTGAAACCATAAAGCCATATGCTAGTTATGCTAGTGGCTCTTTTACTATGTTATCACTTCTTCTAGTGGTGTGCATTTTACGATTTTTCATTCTGTAACAAGGTTTCCAAATCCAAACCTTAACATCAACTAATGTTCCCCATTTTTGGTTTTTTATCCAAATTGTTGCAAAGTACTAAAATTTAGGTTAGTAATTTAAGAAACGGAATGGATATCTGTCGTAGAGAAGCCAGCGATCGCTTAGATGTTCATCTTTTTATTGCGCTATTATTTTGATGACATAGAATTTTTTATAAATGATTTATAAGTGTAATAATCGAAAATATTTTGAATCTCTAGCATCTCACCTCTCTCTCTCTCTCTCTCTCTCTCTCTCTCTCTCTCTCTCAGAGTACCTAGATATGTTCAATGCAAGTTCATCTCCAAATGAATCAAGAATTCAACCGCAGAAACTATTTTCAGAACCAATTAGGATTTCTGAGAAATATCCTGCTGGTAAAGATGGTGACTTGAGGAAGAAAAACATGGTGTGCTGATTGGTTGCTTGCTGATAATCCCCTAGATTTGGAGACTAAGCTTACGCTTGGGTTTCTGGATCATCTTATGTTGGGAACGCCGGCTTCTCCATTGAGGAAAATATTGCTTGAGAGTGGGTTGGGTGAGGCCATCGTTGGTGGTGGAGTTGATGATGATCTCCTTCAACCTCTATTTAGTATTGGTTTGAAGGGTGTTTCAGAAGATGATATTCAAAAGGTTGAAGAAGTTGTCATGAGTACACTTAAAAAGTTAGCAGAGGAAGGTTTTTATACGGAAGCTGTAGAAGCATCCATGAATACGATTGAGTTTTCCCTGAGGGAAAACAACATGGGATCATTTCCTCGTGGCTTGTCACTAATGCTCCGATCCATAGTAAGATATATCACTCTTTAGTTTAGTTTTCTTCCCTATCCTTTTCTCAATAAAGTGTCAGGCATCTTTTTTGGCCATTTATTCTTGATCAGAGTTTAATGTAAGTTTTTCTTTTTAAAGGGTAGATGGATATATGATTTGGATCCGTTTGAGCCATTAAAGTATGAGAAACCTTTGCTGGCACTGAAAGCCAGAATAGAAGCTGAAGGCTCTAAGGCTGTTTTCTCTCCCTTAATCAAGAAATTCATTCTGGACAATCCCCATCGAGTTGTGGTAGAAATGCAGGTAATCAATTATACATTTTCTCCCATGACCTTTCTTCCCTGTTTATTACTCCTAAGTTCCTAACATGTAACTTGATTGTCAGCCTGATCCAGAGAAAGCTTCCCGTGATGAAGAGGCTGAGAAAGAAGTATTGCAGAAAGTTAAATCCTGTATGACAGAAGAAGATCTTGCTGAGCTAGCACGTGCTACACAGGAGCTGCAACTGCGGCAGGAAACTCCTGACCTTCCGGAAGCTTTGACAAGTGTTCCAAGTCTCTCTTTGCAAGACATTTCAAGGGAACCTACTCGTATTCCTACAGTGGTTACCAGAACATTAAGTTTCTTGTGTTTAAGTTTCTGTGAATTTCCTTTCGGGGTAGTTCCTATTGAAAAAAATATATGTTAAATGTAGGTTGGGGATATCAATGGCGTGAAAGTTCTGTGGCATGACCTCTTCACAAATGCTGTCCTGTACATTGAAGTTGTGTTCAATATGAGTTCACTAAAGCAAGAGCTACTTCCTTTGGTACCTCTTTTTTGGTAAGATGTTTCCACTGATTTTTCTTATGCCTACATTACTTTGGTTTCATCGTCAAATAACATGATGCTAACTCTTCTTAAAACAAAGGCTACTTCTGAAGAACCTCAAAAGTAGAGTTTGATTAATTTTCCATGGGCTTCCAAACATGCGCTAACTGGTCCTGCCAATATTTAATTTTGGAGATTTAACAATTTTATTCAGAAGTAACTGCGCAAATTAATTTGTGAAACTCTTCTCTCTTGAAGCGAAATGAAGCCTCATACTTTAGCCTCTCTAATCTGTATTATCAAAGGCAAAACACACAATGACTGACCAATCTGGCGTCTCTTTCCTCTTGGTCAGAACCATTTTTTAAGGTTTAATTGTCTGTAACTGATTAAAAAAAAGAAGAAGGCTGAGCTTGATCCCCATTCTTGACGACTTCCTTTAAACTCATTAAGCCAGACTGATTCCCATGCCCTCTTTCATTGAATCTCGTTTTTCTATTAGTCTTTCAGTGAAGAAAATCTACTCAACTCTCAGACTCATATCAGTCTTAGGGGCCACACTGAACTTTGTAGAGCACGATAACTTGCATGTTGGATAGTTAGGAACACACAGCATGTTCTTCCTGAGACTCTTTAGGAGACACACGAAGGTTTCACCTTCAATTACATAGAGATATGCAAAATTATAGATTGAGTACTTTCTTTCACTTACTCTGGTTATCATGCATGCTAGCATATTCCTATGAAGAAATATATATTTATTGATATTATAAACACACAAGACTACATATTCGTGTGAATACCCTGTGACTTTTGAATCAGACACTCATGCTCATGTTGTTATATTTCTGACTCGCCCTAGGTCTTGCTCTTTAATGTATCCAGCAATAGACTAAAACTTAGCAAAATAGAGAAAACTAGAAACGCACAAGATTTATATTGGTTCAGCAGAACTTTTGCCTACGTCCAGTTGTGATTCCCTAGGTAGAGAAATCACGGCTTCTTTGATTAATAATAGTGTTACAGTACTTTGCAAAACCCTAGAACTAATCACCTCTAAACTCTCTTGGCTGTCTCTGGCTTTTTCACTCATTATTCCAGCCTTGCTGCTCCCTATGTATAAGTATACGGTGTGGCTCACATGTCCCTTTTCAAATTATATTTCCTATTCTAAATGGAATAGGAAATTACATTTCCTTTCCAATTCCAAATAGACTTCTGGGATTCCTTATCTAATTGAACAAGGAAACTAAGATTCTTTCCTAGTCCTTTTAGGAGAAGATTCAGTGCACCCCTTATTTCCCTATAACAATCCTAAACGGAAAAGGACCCTAATTGACGAGCCAAAAAACCTAACACATGTCACCTAATCCTGGCGTTGAATTGTATTTATGAAAGGAAGGACAGTAATGTAGATCTGTTTAATGGCAAAGCACCAATAGGGTTAGGGGTTGTTGCAGCAGCAACATTGGTATGAGAATTTGCACACCCCATTGAACTGCTTCTTTATTTACATCAACAGTGTAACCATAAGAACGATGCTCTTATTATCATTTGAGCTTAACAAGTTGCATCGTTAAAGAATGTTATTTTTCTGGGTAAGTTAGGAAAGTTAGATTGTGTATTCTTGATTGTATCATGATGTTCTTTTGACGGCCAATCGTTGCTAGAGATGGGTACAAAAGATTTGAGTTTTGTGCAACTGAATCAGTTGATCGGAAGGAAAACTGGAGGAATATCAGTTTATCCAATGACATCATCTGTACGTGGCAAGGCAGATCCCTGCAGCCATATAATTGTTCGTGGAAAAGCTATGGCAGGACGTGCTGATGATCTATTTCACCTGGTATTTTTAGTTCCTTTTTTTTTTCATTTGAGAGTTGGTCAATAAGAATTTCTAGTTCATTACTTAAGAAGAATTTGTATTAATTGGCTTCATGTACTTATTGCTCCTAACTTCTCATGAAGTTTACCTTGAGCTGACAATTATTTGTCAAATATGGGAAATGCTTATGCACTTAAGTTTTATCTTAGTGGATGTAAAATTCTCTTGTTTCCATTCTAAATATACATATTTTCATTTGAAATGTTTCCTGTGCAAAATTTCCATTGTCCGCTTAATCAAATGAAAAAAAATTCAGGTTTGTTTTGTCTTAATTTCGAAGATATAATAGTTGCAATTTAGTTATCCTTTCCTTAAGAGGATTGGCTTCATTGTGAACATACTATATGATCATTCCCTTCTTTTTTTCTTTTTGAATGGCGGGAGGTCTGTAATTGCAGTGCCATTGCCATACCAAGTCACCGACTGTATAATTGCTATTTTACCTCTAGATTAGTATGGTAGTCTGGTGCTTAAATTTTTACTGCAGATACTTAATCAAGGTTTTCATGGATCTATTTCATGTTATTGCAGTTCAATTGTGTTCTTCAAGAAGTCCAGTTTACAGACCAGCAGCGGTTTAAGCAGTTTGTCTCCCAAAGCAAAGCGAGAATGGAGGTATATCATAAACTCTATTTGAAAAGGTTCAACATAACTGATCCTTGATATTGAAAGCTGTAATATTTCTGTTATGTCTTTTTCAGAACCGATTGAGAGGTGGTGGTCATGGAATTGCTGCTGCAAGGATGGATGCAAAGCTAAACACTGCGGGGTGGATTTCAGAACAAATGGGTGGTGTCAGGTTGGACTGGAAATTTACCAGTGATCTTTTCTGCCAATCTTGCATATATTACATTTTCTGTTTGTAAAGTGCACTTTAAGAAGTTATGATTTCAAGGTTGCATTGAAATTAAATACAATTCTTTGTGCTGTTAATGTACATCTTGTAGAATGATTACAGATTTAGGTTCATTTCCAGGACCCTGCAGATTTGAGCTTGTTATGCATGATCGTTCTTTTTTTAAATCTTACCATATCTTTGATATGAATAATTTGGAAAGCTTTTGGCATGTGTGAGAACTATTTGCTTGTACTTATGGATAATACAACATCGAATAGTAAAACTTAGTGCAACCAACATACTTTCTGATACAATTAATTTCTTCTTTCTACTAAGTTACTTGGAGTTTCTTCAAGCTCTTGAAGAGAAAGTTGATCAAGATTGGGATGGAATTTCTTCATCTCTTGAGGAGATCCGCAAGTCCTTGCTTTCTAGGCAAGGTTCCATAGTAAATATCACTGCTGAAGGGAAGAATCTCACCAACTCTGAGAAGTTCATGAGGAGCAAATTTCTTGATTTGCTGCCTAACAGCTCTCCTGTTGCGACTGCTTCTTGGAATGCTCAATTACCTTCAGCAAATGAAGCCATTGTAATCCCTACTCAGGTTAGAAAAATACTTTTTTGTCGTGGTTCCTTTTTGAGTGTTCTATGAATTAATTATTCTGAGCTCTTACCTTCTGCAGGTTAATTATGTTGGAAAGGCTGGTAACATTTATGACGCTGGTTATCGGCTTAGTGGGAGTGCACATGTTATCTCCAAATACATTAGTAATACATGGTTGTGGGATCGTGTAAGAGTTAGTGGTGGAGCATATGGAGGATTTTGTGACTTTGATAGTCACTCAGGTAAAATCTTCTGTGTTAAATGTTCTCCGAGTTTTAATTGCTTATGTTACAAGCTAACTTTGTGAAATTTAATAGGAGTATTCTCCTTATCTTATCGGGACCCCAACTTGTTAAAGACACTTGGTGTATATGATGGGACTGGGGATTTTCTTTGACAATTAGAAATGGATGACGAGACTCTTTCCAAGTCCATCATTGGGACAATCGGAGATGTTGATTCGTACCAGCTTCCTGATGCCAAAGGTTATAGTAGGTATGGTGACATCATCAGTTTTATTTTTGTCGGAAAGTGGAGATATATGTGAGGACCGCTGTGGAACCAGAAGGGAACAGGATTGTTTTTACCTTTTAATGATTGTTGCTAGAAACAGTCATGTGTATGCCTCCGTATCTAATTTTACGCACACAATGTGCCATAATAGTTTGTTGCCTGGCGGTCTCACATTGGTTCTGAATTTGCTTTTTGTTTCCAAAAGATTGAAATATTTCACCTCACCTGTTTCCATTTTTTCTTCTCCTGCAGTTTGTTGCGATATTTATTGGGAATCACAGAAGAAGAAAGGCAAGTAAGACGAGCAGAGATACTGTCAACAAGGTAAAGATTCTGTTCATTGGTTGATGATTTAACTTGTTATTCGAGTTGTAAGGCATGAGAACCATTGTTGTTACTCCATCGTTTTCATTGTTCGCCAATAAGCTGTTAGCTTTATCATACCTAATCAGGTATTATTGTATATCATATTTAGATTCTTGTATGAGAACATAACATCGGTTACGGCCATGCCTGCGAATGTATTACCTAGTTCAAGATTTAACTTGTTATCCATTTGTCACACAGCTTGAAGGACTTCAAGGAATTTGCAAATGCGATCGACGTAGTCAAAGACAAAGGGGTCGTGGTTGCAGTGGCATCTCCAGATGACGTCAATGCAGCACAAAAGGAGCGAAACGACTTCTTTCAAGTAAAAAAAGCCCTCTAGTTCTAAGTCCCAGAAAATGCTCCGGATGTAACGACTTTCTGTAGCACTTTCCCATTATACAGCAAGAAAGAGTCATAAATAGTAGGTTAGAAAAAATAATTTGGCGCATGAAATGTTAGTTACCATGTCAGGATACTGCAATTTGGTATTAACTTTAAAAAGTGGCAGCCAATTCTTTTGACCACTTAAATGTGATTTTTTATTTCTTTTAATCAAAAGAGATTAGCCACCATTTAGTATTTCGGTTTTGTGGTGTTTCTTTTTACTTTTAAATGAGAGGTCTTAGGTTTGATTCTTGTCAAAGTCAAATTTGAATTACATTATTATTAGTTTATTGTGAGGCTAAGCCCACTCTCCTCCCCCTTAGTGTAGATAATATTATTTTTTCAAAAAATGTAATAAAAGGGGACCAGTTGTGGTTTCACCATGACAGTCCAAATTTCCGGGGGCTGGAAAGATTTACAGAGTCATTTTAGCCTTTCCCTTTAAATGTGATTTAAAAGTCTTTATTATTCTCCTTGAATTCTCCTTGAAATTCTTAGCTTCACACTACCAAAACTTCAATGTATCAAAACACTGACATTTGATATATTTCAACATGACAATTTTTTATTTATTTGTTACAAGCAATATTATACACTAATTAACATTAAGAAAAGATTAAGAAAAGGGAGACGGTCTGACCTATCTTTCCCATACCCATCTCTTCATTCTTTTTCTTGTTCTTGTTCAAAAAAATTATTTTTCAACAATTATTAATCAATAGTGAATATTTTATTTTATTTTTAATTGAAAACTAGTAGAAGCCCCCAAAATTGGTAATTTTTTAACAACACAGTGACCAAATTAGTTAAATTGAAAACATGGTAACCAAAATAGATTTTGACCTATAATTCAATGATCAAAATGGTTTTTAAGGCCATCTCCAACCGAAAGGTCCAGAGGGCCAGAGGGCCGAAAATAGCCCTAAAACCGTCTCCAACCGAGGGCTAGGCTAGATGGCTCGGGAATCTGGGAGGGCCCCACGGAATTTCAAAGGGCCAAAGGGCTGGCTGCTTTCGGCCAGCCAGCCAGCCCCGGGCTAGCTATTTTTTTTTTATAGTTTTGTTACCGACAGGATTTATTAAGAAAAAATTCAAATGAAACAGCTACTAGCCGTTGCATTTGATTTGATTTTTTTTTTTGACATTATTATTATTATTCGTTTCATTTAAAATTTGTTTGATTTGATTTGTTTGATTTTTTTTTTCTATTTCACAAAATTTGTTTCATATTTTTTTTTAATTCCATTTTTTTTCTATAACTTCTATTTCACAAAATTTGTTTCATATTTTTTTTTAAATTCTATTTTTTTCCTATAACTTCCTAAGACATTATACAACATTAAATTAAATTAAGTAACATGAAACAACATTAAACAATATGAAACAACATTAAATAACATTAACCAACATAAAAATTATGCAACATGAAACTTAAACAACATTTTTAAAAACATTTAAAAACATAAAACGTAAATGCCAACTCCGTGCTTCTTTGGGCCCAAAGATGTGCAACAAGATCTTGTTGTAGGTACTTGTTTGTGGCACGAGAACGTATCATTCTATAGCGCCTCATATACTCATCTATAGAGATACTACCAGTTTTTGGATTGAAAGGCAAATTAAGCTCATCATATATTTTTGCACGAGCCCTTTTTTGACCTATTTGGATCTTCTTGGTCGTCATCGGACTCTCCATCAATATACCCATCTCGCTCATCCTCCACTATCATATTGTGTAATATGATGCAAGACACCATGATGGAGTCCAAATTTTCTCGACTCCACCCTCTTGCTGGTTCGCTGATGATCTTCCACCGTGCTTGTAGAATACCAAAAGCTCTCTCAACATCTTTCTGATATGCCTCTTGGTGTAAGGTAAACAACTTTTCCGCGTCATTCCTAGGGTTTGGAATTGCTTGGACAAGTGTCGCCCACTTTGGGTAGATGCCATCTGCCAAGTAATACCCCATATTGTATTGACGGCTGTTGATGTAGTAGTCAAGTTGAAGTGCTTTACCTTCCGCCAAGTTATTGAAGAGGGGTGAACGCCCACGAACTGTAATGTCATTTTGGGATCCAACAGCTAGCTGACGTCAGCATGATGTCAGCTACCAACGGCTAGCTGACGTCACTTAGCCGTTGGATTTGAATTTAAGTTGTAGTTTTTAAATAATAAATTATGTTTGACCCTATGGCCCTTTGGCCCTCGGTTGGAGACGGTTTTTTGTGAAAGGGCTAAAACGAGCCCTCTGGCCCTGTAGCCCTCGGTTGGAGACAGAGGCAAATATGGCCCTGTACTGTTCATTAAAATATTAATATCTTGGAGAATCTTGGAGGGCCAGAGGGCTAAAACGAGCCCTCTGGCCAACCATCGGTTGGAGATGGCCTAACCCTAAATTAAAGTCCGTTTGCATCTGAACTCGGAACATTTTATCTGAGAAGCACAGTTTTTTTTTTATTTAAACAATATTCTACATTAAATTTAGCTAATTACAATGAAAATAATTTATATTTGACACTTGATTGTAAAAGAAGTAGCACAATGTCTTGAGAGGGAGCTCGATTACTAATAAGAGAGAGAGAGAGAGATAGAGAGAGATTAAGGGAAGGGATTCCTATTTTTTTAAAAGGTGGGAATTAGTTGTGGGCCCCACTCCACATTGAATTTCAACGATCCAAACTATCTATTTTGTAAGTCTCGATTCATAGTTCATTCTTACAAAAATTCAATTTAACTTGAAACCATTTGCCTATTTAATTATCACGATTAAATTTCAACATTTCTAAGATAACAAAATGTTCGTCAATTTCTTTGAACTCAATTAGACGCCTCAAATATTTCCGATTTGGCTAATATTTTGCAATGATGATCTATGAGGTGCAACTTAAAAAATAGACAGTTCGGATCGTTAAAGTTCGATATGATGTGGGTCTCAGTACTAATCCCCATTTTCATATTTAAAAAAAGGGTAAATTACATAGTACCCCCTCAAGTTTGAGGTTTATTACAACCCCATACAACATCTTTAAAACATTTCACTTTCATACATTTACTTATCATTTTATTTTAATTTCATACAACCGTTAAAAAATCTGTTAATTTAACCATTAAGTGATGTGGCTGCCACATGTGTGCCACGTGGCTAAACAATTAATAAAATATTTAAAATATTAAAATAATTAACTAAAAAAAGTTATATTAAAAAAAAAAAAAAACTTGAAGTTGTCTTCCCCACCCATCCCTTCCCCTTCCTCGCAACCCCCCCCCACCCCCAACCCATCCCTCTCCTCCACTCTCTTCACCTCCCCCAGCCGATCTCTTCTCCTTCCCTGCAACCCCCACCCCACCTAGATACCCAGATTTGTTCTAAAAAGAAAAAAAATATTGGAAATCGTCTTCTCCACCCATCCCTTCCCCTTCACCGCAACCCCTCAACCCACCCCCACCCCCACCCCCTCAACCCACCCCTCTCCTCCACTCTCTTCACCTCCCCCAGCCGATCCCTTCTCCTTCCCCGCAACCACCCCCCCCGCCTTGCCCCACCTAGATGCCCAGATTTGTTCTTAAAAAAAAAATAAATAAAAAAAACCAGAAACCCAAATTTCTTCGTCCTCTTATATTACCCATGGTTTAATATTACCCATGGTTTCACCGTAATTATTGGTGCGTAGTGGCATGTTTCAAGAAGGCAAGACAAGTTTGCGTGATTGGAGATAATTATGTCTACTGCATGTTGGCTAGGGCCCTTATTCCTTTTATGTTCTATCACTCCTAAGCCTAGATGAGTCCTTAGCCTTTCCAATTAATCCTTTTATCTCAGGTCATCACCAACCGAAAAGACTCAATATAGCCCCGTCTAGAATTATAGCCCAGCAAAAAAATATTTTTAAACGAACAGTGCTAGGCTTTATTTATATATCATCTCCAATCGAAATGAGCTATGTTTTAGCCCCTCAATGTTTATTATTTTTAATTTTGTTCTTTAATTTATTGGTTAATTAAATTAAACTACCTTATTAAAATAAAGTTATCCAAACATATTTTGAGTGCCACTTGTCACTAAATGAATAAGCCTTTGGATTTCCTATCATTTGGTTGAAGATGTGGCCATTTGAAAAAATGTTGAGAATAAATTTAGATTATTAGAAGAGGTAAGGTAGGGGTTTTTATGAAATTAGCTTTTCTAGTCATTTTTTAAAAGGACACTAATGGGTAATTTCGTAGTAGTGCACCAAAGGTTTCATGTCTAGTTTTACTCTAACAAAAGCTAGAATACCAAACATGAAAGACCCAATTGATTAGAGATTTTCTTTGCAGGACTCTCGTTCTTTCTTAAAGGTCATTCTTTCATTTTTGAAGGACGAATGGTTGGAGAAAAACTCAAATTTAACAGTACATTCTAACTTCTGAGTGACAAAATAAAAACTAGGAAGCTGAGACTTGAGAGAGAGATTGAACCAAAAAAGTCAAAGTAGTTACGAGTTAAAATCACAACCCCATTTTTCTGTTCAACCACTAGCAAAGATAATTGAGATGGAAAGGATGGTTGTCAAACTCTCTTGGTTGAGCTTAGTTTAATTGTTGTTGGCGCCAACATTCAAAGCCAGCTTCCCAAAAGGAAAAAGATCATCGTCATCGCTTGCACAAACTAACTTGAATAACTTGGTCGCTTGTTACAACCACTGTTCTAAACGGCGCCTAGGCACCCGCCTAACCCACCTAGACCCGCCTAGGCTGCGACTTATTTAGATAGAAAATAGATTTAATTAAATCCGCCTAGTCTGCCTAGGCGCCCGCCAAGCCACCTAGGCGTTAGGCCCCAGCCCACCTCCCGACTAGCACCTAGCATCTTTTAGAACTTTGGTTACAACCGTGTAAACAAGAAAATTTTGTAATGAATGAAACAAAAACACGTGTACAAAGTAGATTTGTATTGATAAATTTGTAGGGTTACAATCTCTGTTTACAATTTTCCTCTGATTCAGTCTTCAAATTTGATGTAGATATGTAGGTTGTTGATCCAAGGGTCGCGATGACTTGATCTCAGACGAACGATTGAATGATTGCTTCAAGTTTTTGAGCTTGAAACAATGTGTGGATGATCTTTACCTTAGGTTTCGGGCTGTGGCAAAGGTAGTGTTGATGTAGGATTTCGTTGATTCAAGGGTCTTAGCAACCTGATCTTGAAACAAATGTCGTTACAAGTTTTGAGCTTGCAACAAAGTCTTGAAGGAATCGGCACGACTGTTTGTTGATTCTTCAAGGGAGTGCTTCGGCTTTGGTTGTGTGTTCTTCAAATAGAGTTTTGGTAGCGTATTAGTCTTCAAAACTTTGGCAGAGGTTTTCCTTTTGTGAGAATTTCGGCATTTGAATGTAGAAATTGTCGACCTTATGCTTGTCTTGGGACCTTGTGTTTATAGACTTCTCAAACCTTGCCTTTAGATGGATTTGGCTTTGATTTGCGTCTTGATTTGTCCGTGGGAGAATTTAGGCATGTTTTGTGTCTTATTTTCAGCCACTTTCCCTTGCTTGGCCGAATTATAGGGCTTTCTTGCCTATTTTGAGAGCAATATTCAATTCTTGCTTGTTTTGTGAAAATGCTTTAGCTTTCTTTCCGATTTTGAGAGCAATTTGGGCCCCTTGCCAATTTTAAAGGATTTCTTCCCCCTTTTGTCGAGTTTTGGGGAAGTTTTATTCTTCCTTTGCTTGATTTGTGCCACATGTCATTGATGACTTGTCCATTTGTGATGAGTCATGTGCCACGTGGTACTTTGTGATGCATTATTTACATGCAACGGAATTTACACGTCTACAAATGCCCCCACTTCAAGGTGCGTTGTAGGCATGTGCTTGTCACATATAGGAAACGTGTTTTCAAGTCCTGCAATGTGAATGTTCTAACTCAAGGGTCGTTGAGACTTGATCTTGAATTAGTTTGCTTCTTCAAGGGCCGTTGAGGCGTATTTCTTGGACGAAACATTTCTTCAAGGGCCATTGAGGCTTGGTCTTGAATGAAATGAAAATTTTCTTCAAAGGCCGTACAGGCTTAATCTTGAATGAAATGGGAATTTTCTTCAAGGGCCGTACTTAATCTAGAATGAAAATTTTGAAAATGGATAAATCGGCACATACTTATTATGCGTATTGATTTTCCATAAATTTTAACAAAATACATTTGGTGTATTTTGAGGCTTGGTTTTTTTTTTCTTGTGATTGTGGGAAAAAATGTTTGTCCTTCCTTAGGTAGGAACCTCCTTCAATTTCGGCAATGACGATGATTTCTTCAAAGTATTGGAAAGCTTTGGTGATTTCCTTCAAGGTGTTGGAAAGCTTTGGTGATTTCCTTCAAGGTTTTGGAAAGATTTAATGATTGTCCTTGGGTAAGTAGGATGTGCATTTTTTTTTCCTTTCTTTTTTTTTTTTTTTTTTTTCAGCCAAGGGAGTGTTTTCCCCTTTGGTTTGGGAAACTTGAAGGCTTGTCCTTGCTTTGGAGGGACTACCTTTTGTATTTTGGCAAGGAGAGGTACTTTCCTTTGATGTTTTGGAAATTTTGAAGCCCTTTCCTTTTTTTTTTTTTGGTTGCAAGAAAAACAACGTGTTTCCTTCGTTGTTGCCAAAATTATGTTGCCCTTTTTTGCTTGGAATTTGCTTCCTTCTTTTGGTTGGAATGTACTTCTTCTTTTGATTTTCCTTTTGCTATTTGGTATGTATTCTCCCTACAGCATTAGGAAGCAATTGACCCTTATTTATAGGACAATTAGGTGTGTGTTTTTGTCACAAAACTTCCTTGTCGTGCACTGCTTCTATGCTTGTTGTGCCTTGTAGCTGCTTGGAGCTGCCGTGGGTTTGCTTGCTGCTTGGTGTCATGGCTTGTAGCTGGTTAGAGCCGTGCCTTTTGCTACTTGGTGCTTGTTGCAGTGCGTCACTTTTTACCGGGTGGTGTTGTGCAAAAGACTGCAGCGGGGTTTCGCTATGTAGTGCCTTTCAGTCACAGTTTTCCCTCAATGGTGACGTTGTCGTGCAGTGCAAGAAACTACTTGCGTAATTGCTACGAGGTTGCATAGTGCAATTGTGTAGTATTTTGGTTTTCTTTGCTATTGTAGCGTGCTTTGAAGGACTGTCTTGTAGCTGCTCTCTTCGTTGTCCTGCTTAAGCTTCGTGGCAGATTTCTTTTCATCGTTGTGACTTTGTCATCGTCATCATTCAATGCTCATGAGGTTTGTTTCGTATGTCTTTTGCTTTAGTGAAACAATCTTTTTTTTTTCTTTTTCTTTTCTTGCCGTCCCACCTTGTGCTTATGTTGTCTTTTTTTTTTTTTTTTTTTTTTTTTGTAGCCATGGTATTTTTCAAGTGCTTTAAGAGCAACACCATCATTATTCTTGTGAAGGAAGGTGATCCACAAGATAAGGGAACGACATTGAAACTTTATGCGCCATTGACTGGCCCTAAGGCGCTTGTTCTTCCTGCAAAAGACAACTCGATGCATATCAAGTCATGGTCTTTTGACGTATCTTGGGAGATGAGAGATTTTGGTCATCTGAATATGAAGAAGTGCACGTCAAGGATTCTTATTTTGAATCCCTCGTACCATGTTCATGACATTCCAACGGCTTCGTTTGAGCTTCTTGGTTATCGCATCTGCAACGGAGCTATGAGTTGGAATAGCACCTTGTCGACTATTGGAGAAGCCATCTTTGTTTTTTTTTTCACTTTGTAATAAGGCTTTGTAGCTGAATTCTTCCTTTGAAGAAATAAAGTATACATATTTTGAATTTTGCTCTCTATTCTTCAAAGTGTTTGCATTTTTTGTTGATGATGTGACTATACTTGAAGTTTTGATGTTTCAAGTTGCTTACGTCCCTCGGTTGGGGAGAGATCAAGTCATGACGTAGTTGAAAGGGATGATGGATTGTTTTTTATGGTTTTGGCAGTTTTGGTGGTGATTTTGATGATGATTTTGATTTTGTTTTTCCGTACACAGTTTATGCTTGAGGGCCAGAACCATTGAGTGTCGTCTTTTAAGCTCGTGTGAACAAAGAGCATTGTATGTCGCCTTTTAAACTTGTGCGAACAAAGAGCATTGTGTCGTGTGCAGTTGCAGTTTAGGCTAGTGTAGGCGAGGAGCTTTGTATGTTTGGTTTAGGGGTAGTAGCGCTTCAAAAATCTGCCATTGATGGGGCCGATCTTTAAGCCGTCTTCTGCCATGATTAGGTAGGCGATGTAGACCTCTTGTATTACGTAAAGTCTATCCCACTTTGATGTGAACTTGTTTTTTGTTTTGTGAGTTATGATGATGGGCCTTCGTAATGCCAAGACAAGATCTCCAGTTTGAAAAAACCTTGGGCAGACCTTCTTGTTGAACGTCTTGGATAGCCATGCTTGGTAGCATTCCAAGTGTTTTTCAGCTTCGAGCCTCATTTTGTCGATTGCTTCCAACTCTTAAAGTCATTGCTTTTTCCTCTTCAGTCAAGCCTTCTTGTATAGTTATCTTTAGTGAGGGGATTTGACTTTCGAGCGGCAGAACAGATTCCACGCCATATACGAAAGAATAAGGAGTAGCTTGGGTAAGAGTCCATGTGCCGTCCTATATGCCCAAAGTGTTTCGCTTATTCTTTCGTGCCAGTCTCTCTTTGTTCCGCCGATTACCTTCCTCAGGAGGTTGCACAGCTTTTTGTTGAATGCTTCCGCAAGACCGTTGGTCGGAGCATGTTACATGGAAGACTTGTGCTGCTTGAACTTGTATTTCTCATAGAGCTTGTCCATGAGTCGGTTGGAGAACTGTTTTCCATTGTCGATGATGATGTAGCGAGGCACACCATATTGGTGGATGATATGCTCATTGATGAAACGGACGACAATTTCCTTCTTGACTTCCCTTAGAGGTACAACTTCAGCCCACTTGGAGAAGTAATATGTTACAACTAGGATGTAGGCTTCTCCTGCATATGATTTTGGTGTGATTAGTCCTACGATGTCCAATCCCTATGCATCAAATAGCCATGAAGCAACCGTATGGTGTAATGGCTTAGGCAGTTGATGTATGAAGTTGGCATGGAATTGGTAGGCTTGACACCTTTTGGCGTATTCCAAGCAATCCTTCACCATGCTTGGCTAGTAGTAGCCCATTCCTTTGAGCTAGAAGTGTAGCTTTGGTCAACATTGATGTGCTCTGCATACGCCTGAGTATGTTTCTTCCATGGCTTGATTAGTTTTTTCCTCACCTAGGAATCTTAGAAGTACTCATTCAAAAGAGCGTCAGTAGAGTGTTCCTTTGTAGTAGAAGAAGCGAGGTGCTTGTCAATGTATTTCAAAGCGGTATCTATGATCGTCTGGAAGCTTTACATGCTCTAAATAGCCGATCAACGACTGTCTCCACTCTTCACTGTTGACTTGAAGTACTGAGATGACGTTTGTGTCATCTAGTAGCATTTCAATGATGAGTGGGATCACCCATCTTTGGCAAACTAGCACGTCTGCAACTTCTTATTGTCCTAGTGCCATACTTGAGGCTAAATTAGCAAGAGAGTTTGCCATTTGATTTTCTTTTCTTGGCATATGTTCTAGCGTCAACCTTGAACTTTTGTAGTAGTTGGGTTGCTAGCCGAAAGTGTGGGATAAGATCATCTTTCCTCACTTCATATTCAGTTAAAAGTTGATTGATTATGAGCTTAGAGTCACCATACACTTCTAGCGTTGTGATTTCCATGTCGATCGCCATTTGGAGTCCAATAATTAGTTCTTAGTACTCAATGACGTTGTTAGAGCACAGCTCGTTTAATCAAAAGGAATAGGGTAGTACTTGTCTTTGTTGTGACATGAATACTACTCATGCCCTCGCTCTGTTTGCTCATGCTGAACATTGTCCACATCAGGAAGATGTCAACGTAGACCACCTCATCGTTAGGCAAGTCATTTAAGATTTTCCAATCGTATGGGATTGGATGATCGGCAAGGAAGTCCGCTATGGCTTATCCTTTGATGGCTTTAGCTGAAACGTAGATGATTTTGTGTTGGTTGAGAAACAACACCTATTTAGCTAGTCACCCTGTCAGAATAGGCTTGGACATAATGTACTTGACCAGGTCAGCTTTAGCAACCAAATGGATGGTGTAAGCATGCATGTAGTGTCTAAGCTTTTGGACGGCAAAGACTAAGGCAAGGCACATCTTCTCAATTGGTGAGTAGTTGAGCTCGGTACCAGTGAGGGTTCTACTTAGGCAGCAGAGTGCTTTTTCCTTTTCATTTTCTTGTGCCAATGGTGCTCCAATGGAACCTTCTTGTGCAGCAATGTATAGGATGAGCGGCTTTCCAAGCACGGGTGCTCTTAAGACAGGTGGGCTTGCCAGGTATCGTTTTATGTTCTCGAAAGCATTGTTGTAGGCGCCATCCCATATAAACGTAGCGTCTTTTTTCATGAGTCGACTGAAGGGTTGACAACGTCCAACAAGGTAGGAGATGAAGCGTTTGATGAAGGCAAGCCGTCCTTATAGACTTTTCAACTTTTGTAGGTTCTTTAGCTCAAACACGTTTTGAATGGCTTTGATCTTTGATTGGTCCACTTCAATGCCACGGTGATTGACAATAAAGCTGAGGAATTCCCAGAAGTGACGCCAAATGCACACTTCAACGAGTTTGAGGTTGTAGTGTCCTAGTTCGTCGAACATTATTCGTAAATCCTTCAAATGATTGGATATCTTCTTCATCTTGACAACTATATTATCTACGTAACATTCTACATATTTGTGTAGCATGTCATTGAAGATTCTCTGCATTGCACGCTGGTATGTACGTCCAGCATTCTTCAAACCAAATGGCATTACCTTGTAGCAGTAGATACCTTTTAGAGTGCGGAATGCTGTTAGTTCCTCGTCTTCGGGAGCCATGCGAATTTGGTTGTATCCAGATGAGCCATCCATGAATGACAATGCTTCATGGTTGTCTCCACCTTGATTTCAATGATTAGCAAGGGAAAGTCATCATTCGGGCAAGCATCATTGAGGTCTCGAAAGTCTATGCAAAAACATATTTGTCCAGATTTTTTACGGATAATGACGATGTTGGAGATCCACTTAGGGTATTGCATCTCTCGAATGAAGCTTGCTTTGATTAGCTTGTTAATCTCGACCTCAATTTGTAAGATGAGCTCGGATTGATAGCATCTTTAAGTTTGCTTTATCGGTCGCGTTTCAGGCTTGACTGCAAAACAATGCACGAAGATGGTAGGGTCAAGGCAGGTTATTTCTTTGGAAGTTCAAGCAAAGATGTCTTTGTACTCTAATAGTAGTTGGTAGTACTCCTCCATCTCATCCACACTTAGCAGCGCACTTACGAAGATAGGCCTCGGCTCCCCTTTTGTGCCTAAGTTGAGCTCCTTGAGATCGTCAATCGTGGCTTACCCTCCATCTTCAAGTCATGGTGGCGCAACAATGACATCTCCCTCGAGGACTTCGTCTTTTTTATCTTCTTGGATTGTGATGTGGAAGACGTCTTAGACCTCATCTTCAGTGTCGTCCCCTTAGGCTTGTTAGTATGAAGATTGGCCAGTGTGGATGATGGTGTGCCTCTTTACCTTTAGTTGTCCTTTTGTGTTAACTTCCAAGGTTACTTGATAGTTCATCCTTGAAGGAATTGAGCTTCAAACGTCATCTTTTTCTACTAGACCATCAAGCTTATTTTCCTTGGGTGTTGTCTTCCTCTTCCTAGAAGGCTTATTAGTTTTGTCAAGTCTTTCCAAGGCCGACCGTCGTGGAGGAGAACTAGCCTTGTTGTTTTGGTTTTTAGGTTCTGATAACCTTTTGAACACAAAACGTTGAGGTATTGACATGTTAAGCTATTTGAAGACAAAAGTTCGGTCTTGACCACCAATGCAATCAAGTGCAGAGATTCTGGGCTTTGAACGATTCATCTTATCGAAGACTAACGTTCGAGGGACGGGTCTAGGCTTCTCCTGATCTTGTTCAACGCTTATGTTGATGTGTTAAGTGCTAGTATTTTTCGCTTTTCTTAAGATCTTTACAAGTGTATTTGGTGTGAAGCCAAGTCCAGTTTTGTTGTTTTCAACTCTGTAACCATGCTCCTTCAACTTCTTTTGAGTCTCGGTGAGGTCACGTTCTTTACCGTTGACGATGCTTGCATTCTTCTTTCCAAGATTTGAAGAAAAGGTGAAATCATACCCAACCTATGACATGAGTTTGTAGGCGTTTGGGTCGAAACCTTCTTCAGTCCTCTTGGTTAGAAGAAAGCTTGGTTCTACCCCCTATGGCAGGGGTTTTACAAAACCTTGTGGTGGTTTTGAAACTTTAGCATTGCCTAGTTGTGTCAAAGGTAAAACTGCATTTGTCTTGAGCAACTTTACATTGTCCTTGTGCAGTTATGTGTTGGCTTTGCTTGTTCCAGTTTCGAATGGGGATTGCCCATTCTTTCTTCTCGACATTTGGGATGTATCAAAATACATATGTGTTTATTCCTTTTGAGGGTGTCACACTCCCTTTTATTGTTGTTGGCTTAATAGGCTCATTGTCGTTTTTGCTTGAAGATGGCATGGCTTCCCCTTCTTGTTTCTTGGGCCCGACTTGCCACTCTTGTTTCTTAGGTGCAACCTTGTATGTGGATTTGATTTCTTTTAGAAAAACTTCGGGCACCATGTCTTCATCCATGTAGAACTTGCGTCCACGAAGTGTGATTTGGCTTTGGTGAATGGCTTGGTGTCCCCTTGTATCACCTTTACTCATTCTCCGTAGAACTTTAAGCATTGATGAAGGGTGGATGGTACTACTCCATTCTTTTAGATCCAAGGTCTTCCTAAGAGCAAGCTGTAGGAAGTTCTTGCATCAATCATGTAGACTAGCATGTTTGATTTAAGTTCGTCAATGGTCGTCTCTACTTGGATCATGACCATCGCTCTTTGTCCTTTTTAGTTAAAACCTTGGATTAGAAGGCGGCTTCAAGATAGTGCATCCACCTTGATACCGATTGTGGTCATTGTTGACTTTGGCATGATGTTTATGGCCGATCCATCATCCACAAGCATGCAGTTGACTTTGGGCTCTCTTACGTACCCAGAGACGAAGAAAGGATGATTGTGAGGCTTTGATCCCAACAACAAGTATTCGTCAGTGAAGTTGATTACATCATTGGTGGCACAACACGTGGCATACTCATGTGGCTGAAGTTTCAAGCATTCGTCCTTGCTTTCTTGCACTTCATGGCCGTCGGGACTCGCCAAGACCGCTACTAATGGTTTTCGCGTCTCCTTGGACAATAATAGTGCTTCCTCGATGCTAAAGTATGTTGGCAAGCCTTCTTTGGGCATGAGGGTCTTCTCTTCCTCGATGGCGATATCTTTGCCTTTTGAATACTCTTATATCTTTACTTCAACCATGTGACAGGCAACAGTAGTGCACTGTTGGAGGAAGTCCTTCGAGAAGTACTCATGTAAGGAGACGGGAATGCGTGGCTCTTGCTTCATAGGTTCCCTAGCGTACCTTGGCTTAGCAGCTCTTACGTTTCTTTTGGGATTCCTACTGTTGCAACGGTGGTGCTTTCTCCATTGTTCCACCTTTGGCCATGTAGCTTGTGGTCTTGGCTTCCTTGTTATTTTGGCTACTTGCCCCCAATGATGGTTGTGCAGAAGGTGCCGTGTAGCTTGAGAATGGACGGGAATGGTCAGGCGTGACTTGGAGAGGCACGTGATCGAATGATCCAAACGCAATCATAGTAGTATATGTTACGGCCATGTCTTCAAGGTCAAGCTCGATCTGCCCTTGTTGTGCTAGCTTCATGATGAGCTCATTGGAGACAAAGCACTTACCGACAGGATGACTTACAATACGATGGTATTTGCAGTATCTAGGATCGTTAACACGATTCATTTCTTTAGGGCTCTTGCATTCAGGTAACTCAATCACCTTCTTTTCCAGCAAGTCATTTGGCATTGCAACCACGTCAAAGTTAGGAAAATGGTACGTCTTCTGCTCTAGTTCCCTCAAGGTGTTTTTGTACCTGTCTTGGGCATTACCTTTTAGCGAGCACACAAACTGCTTGACGAGGTAGTCTCCCTCTGTCCCAACATTGTTGCAGGTTTCAATGAAATGGGCAATATGTTGTTTAGGATTGCCCTTTCCATCAAATTGCATGAATTTGGGTGGCTAATAACCCCTTGGCATCCTCAATGCATCAATCTTTTTAGAGTATGGCTTTGAGTATATCACGGAATCATGCAAGCTTCCTTTATATTGCGCCTTGATCGTGCTTTTAATTATCTCTTGTAGCTGTTGGATAGAGAGAGATCCCATGAGTGTCGTAGCTCGGTCCACCTTCAGATTCTCTTCGACTTTCTTCACCAGAAGCTTTCCTTTTTGTCGGCTTTTTTCTTTGGTGGATCAACCTTTGGGTCAGCTTTCTCATCGTGTTACGCTTCCAGACAATTGACAAGTGTAGTAATCAGTAAGTCATTTTCTTCCTCCATCATTGTTAGCCTTGCAATTGCTTCACTCATTTGTGCCAGCTACTCCTTGATGGATGTCACACCAATAGTCATAACTTGCATGGCTATAGGATACGAGCTGCTGCTTAAGTCGACATCAGAAGTCAATAACTCAGAGTACCTCATCGGGTATTTTCCCTTGGCGATCTTAGCAAGGCCAGGGTGATCACGGGTTTGCTCTTGCTCCTTTGGCAGAGTTGATGTAGGGGTGGAAAGCACAGCAGAGAAAACTCTTGCCTTGCTTAAAAGTTGTGACGCCCAAAGTGCCACCATTTGCGGCAAGGATGTTCTTA
This sequence comes from Malus sylvestris, assembly GCF_916048215.2. Lineage (NCBI taxonomy): Eukaryota > Viridiplantae > Streptophyta > Magnoliopsida > Rosales > Rosaceae > Malus > Malus sylvestris. Next base: position 13,504,585 of record NC_062269.1, read on the forward strand.
TTCTTCACTTTGGTTGCGGGAACTCCTTGATCATTTCTTGATGCCATGTGTGTTTCTTGTGGATTTGAAGATAAAGATGATAGGCAGAGAGATCCCACCGGGCATGCCAAATTTGTAAACAAGAAAATTTTATAACAAATAAAACGAGAACACGTGTACAAAGTAGATTTCTATTGATGAATTTGTAGGGTTACAATCTCTGTTTACAATTTTCCTCTGATTCAGTCTTCAAATTTGATGTAGATGCATAGGTTGTTGATTCAAGGGTTGCGATGACTTGATCTCAGACGAACGATTGAACAATTGCTTCAAGTTTTTGAGCTTCAAACAATGCGTGGATGATCTTTACCTCAGGTTTAGGGATGCAACAAAGGTAGTGTTGATGTAGGATTTCGTTGATTCAAAGGTCTTGCGACTTGATCTTGAAACGAACGTGTTTACAAGTTTTGAACTTGCAACAAAGTCTTGAAGGAATCAGCACGACTACTTGTTGATTCTTCAAGGGAGTGCTTCGGCTGTTGTCGAAAGAAAGCTTTGGCTTTGGTTGTACATTCTTCAAATAGAGCTTTGGCAACATATTAGTCTTCAAAGATTTGGTAGAGGTTCTCCTTTTGTGAGAATTTCAGTCTTTCAATGTAGAAATTGTCGACCTTATGCTTGTCTTAGGACCTTGTATCTATAGATTTCTCAAAGCTTGCCTTTAGATGGATTTGGCTTTGATTTGTGTTTTGATTCTTCCTTGGGGAATTTAGGCATGTTTTGTGTCTTATTTTCAACCACCTTCTCTTGTTTGGCCAAATTATAGGGATTTCTTGCCTATTTTGTGAGCAATCTTCAATTCTTGCATGTTTTGTGAAGATGCTTTAGCGTTCTTTCCGGTTTTGGGAGCAATTTGGGCCCCGTGCCGATTTTAAAGCAATTTCTTCCCCCTTTTGCCTAGTTTTGGGGAAGTTTTATTCTTCCTTTGCTTGATTTGTGCCACATGTCATTGATGACTTGTCCATTTGTGATGAGTCATATGCCACGTGGAGCTTTGTGATGCATCATTTCCATACAACAAATTTACATGTCTACAAACCGCAACAACACTTATTCCAACAAAACAAAATTGGAACACCATATCGGATTTTTTACACCACAACATGAACTAGTGATCAGCAACAGTCTTGTACTGTTTACATGGATGGGAGATTAATTGGTGTCCTGTGGTCATTTAAAAAAAAATTCACATTAATCTTCTTGATGAAAACAGATGATAAAGCTTATATAATGCTTACTTGACACAACGTTGATACTGTGGCGGGAGAAACAATGAATAGTGTGGATAGATCATTGTATGTACACTACTACATTTAACATTTCTCGCAAAGAAGCAAAGTGCATCGCGTAAAGGCGTATTTCGTAGCTTAAATATTAACACGACGAAAGCTTCGTCCCAAAGTCATCGTTGTGCAAAGGTCATGAAAAAAGTGTTTGCGCAATTGTTGGAGATATATCAACAATCTGTGATAAATTTATATATGCTGATAATAAGTGCGAATAAATATTTTATAGAGTATAAACAAAACGAAATAATATTTAAGCAGAAAAACAGAAGATCGAGGCTTGCGTACCGCAATGTCCTTGAAACAGAATTTCGTCCCTACTTTGTGCTTGTAGTTCGATAAACGTCTGTTTCACCAGGATTCAACAATCTAAGTCGAGATTCCAGCACCGAAAAACTAGACTTCTGGTGAATTTCTTTGCGGTACTCTCAGTATGCTTATATGTATGGATTGATGATTTTCAATTAGTTGAATGACATGCAAATGCATGTATTTATAGTGATCATATATCTGTTCATAACAGACACGTTTTTGGGAGGCAACTGTTCAACACAAAGGGTGTGTTGCTCCATCTTTTTCTCAGACGTTTTCATACGCTCTCAAACTTCATCTGAAAAGATGAGTCTGTTTGAATTTAATTATTAGAGCCCAAGTCTCATCTTTGGATAATTAATTATATATATTAATTATTAATTAGTTATCACACCCCAAAGCCCAAACCCAAGGTTAAGCCCAAGTTTACTCTCCAAGGTCCATCACTCCAATCACTTTCTAATAAGGACAAATCCATATAAAGTGAGGGAGTCTTTTGGTGGTGACCAATGTGGGACAATGTAGAATGATATTTCTACTCAAAATTTCCAACAACGAACAAAGTATAGTTCGTCGCGCAATGGTCCTTGCGCAACGAAGAAAAGCTTCGTTGCATAAAATATAGGGCAATGAAGCCTATCGCCGCATAGGTATCAAGAGTCTGAAAACATATCGTCCCATTAAGCATCGCGACAACATAAAGTCTTTAGGTTAGACCACGTGCAACGAAACCTTTCGTCAAGTAAATCTATGTTCAACCAAATTCCAGTAATCTATTATTATTTAATAATGAATTTTTTGTCGTTTACGAATATGCGCGATGAAAACCTTTCTTGCTTTTAATCTTATACGACGAAGGTCTTTGTCGTGCAAACATTTTTCTTTTCCCTTTAGGTTTTCAATTTTTATTAAATTACATAATTTAATTATTTTTTTGAAATATTTTTAATTACATTATAAACAATAATTATTAAAGAAAATTTTTATTTATTTATATTAAATATGCAAATGTATGTACAAGTCCAAAAATTTTAAAATATCCAGAATAAAAAATCTACATAAAAAGTGTAACAACCCGTCCCTAATTTTTACGATTTTATTAATTTTAAAAGAGTGAATTGACGGAAATGCCTCTAGAGACAAGATTGTTGACTTTCATTGACCGTCGTGACACGTATGAGCTATTATTTTACCGTTTTCTCAAAGTACTCGTCGGTACGAATGTGTAGGCGAAAGTAGAATCGAAATCAGAATTACGATGAAGGTTTTACAAAACTACGAATTCGAAAAATACTTTTGTAAAAATTACTATTTTATAGTTTATATATTTTTCATAATTATTATATTATTATTTTAATAATTTTTGTGAGATATTTATTATTTTTATAATATTTATGGTCATAGGGCCCACACCTCAACTCTCCACTTCACCTATCATGTGTCCCCCTACTCTCCCAAATCCCCTCTCTTTGGTCGCCACCTTATCACACTCTCTCTAACTCTCCTCATCTCTCCCTCAGCTCTGTCTCTGTCTCTCTGCAAGTGCAGAGATACCCAACCACCGGCACACTCCCACTCCGGTGAGCTCCGCCGACACCAACACAACCTACCAATTTTCTCAACGAGCCACTACCTAGAAGATATCACTAAACCTAGAAACATGTGTGGAATTGAACCACCGTCGACACCATTTTGACACACCCCAACCCGGAATGTTCACCTGGACTCCGAATCGAGTTATTCTGGCCGACACCATGAAGGTAACGAAGCTATAAAGTGTAGTGATGTGGAAAAAGTGAATAAATTTAAACCTAAAAGTGCCTAAATATAAGAGTGCGCTTATGAGCAGGAATGAACCCATTTCACACATGATGTTAAAGCATAAGTAAAGTACAGTAAAGTAGGATGAGAATTATACCATCGAATGTAATCTACAATTCCAAGATTTGCTAAGAATCCTCGTCAATATGAAACATCAGCTACTAAAACCTGGAGGGGCAAAAAACAAGGGTAAGTGAGCCTAAAAATAAAGTTTCATAAAAACCTTTTTGAAGACATTATAACCCCTTGCAGTAAAACAAGTATAGTTTCCAAAATATACATACTACAAATAGTAAGGAAAATACTTACCGTAGCTTGCAATATCTCAAGAATTCAATACGGCACAATATTTCGTAAATAAAGACACGACGCCAGTAATCACACAATCTAACACCCCTAATCACACAATCTCGCATAAGCAAACATATCATATCAAGTGCTCATTGACACATGCTGACACACGAGTTCATGCAGAGATATTCTGACATGAATAGGACTTGGTGTAACAATGATATATAATCTAGTACTACAATCACGTGAAGACTGGCGCTATGCACAACACATATGAGTCCTAATTGCCTATAGCAATCTAGGATAGGATTGGCACCTACAATGGATCCAAAGTGAGCATACGATGTGATGTGCATATACACGTGAAAGACTGTCCCTGTCCCGGGTGAGTATTAACACTGGTGCAACAAACGATGAGCAGACAACATAAATATAGTCATGCCACAAAGATTCGATAATTCTAGTCAACGTAATATTATTCATAGCCGTAAATTTAATTAAGGCATCCCGTAAGATTTATAATGATTTCCTAATTCTCTTTGTTACGTCATTTCCATGCAATGCGTTTCACCTAGAAATGAAACCATTAACGTAAATATATAATGTACTAACGTATAAAAGCGTTTTTCGCACAAAGTACGGCTAATAAATGAACAAACGGTCAAATTTCGGAAAATGAACGACGGATTCAGATTCGACATGTCAAGAAACCTAAGGAGGGACCTCGAGCTCCTTCACGCGCCGCCACACGCGCCGCCGCCACGCGCCACTCGCGGTGGTTCCCTCACGCACGCCCAATCGCCTACGAGTACAACAGTCCTCATCTTCCTCGCAAAGGCCTGCACTTTGCAGGTTTTTGGTCTAACTTCTACAGCTCCTATCGAGCTCGATTCTCCACCAAAATCAATGATTCAAAAGCCATTTTGAAGTTAGAAGTATAGGGAACAAAATCATACCAAAGTGGGGCCGAGTTAAGGTCAGTGTTGACCGAAAAAATGGCTTGAAGGTGGTCAAGTGGTCACGGATTTGAGTTTTCCATAAAATCTGAAGAGGTTCCTACATAGGTTTCATGTATTATATCACTCCCAAATCTCATATTTAAGGTTGGAGAACATCACTAGCAATTCAAAACAGGTAGAGCTTGAGGTTAGGGGTCCCAAAATTACCTTGGTTATGCATGGTGGAAAGTAGCCATGAAAGATGGCGATGGTGCCACCATACCTACGTCTGTGCAATGCAGAACGCGAGGAACTAAGGCAAATGGTCTAGGGTGAAGCCTGAGGACTCGTCTAAGTAGATATCATCGTATGTGGCTGGTAATGGTGGCTCGATGCATTGTGCAAAGTTCGTAGAGAGAGTTTGAGAGATTGTTGGGGGAAGAAAAGGTGTAGAGTGAAAGAGGGAGTCTGCACCAAAGAAAGAAAGAAGTGAAGGAGAGGAAAATCATGGCAGTAGGCAATGGTTTGTGATTAGTCTAAGTTTATAGTGGTGGTGCTCGCCATTCCGACTAGGGATGTGTGGTGTGGTCTCTACATTTTCAGAAAGAAAGATATGAGAATGAGCTAAGAAAGAAAGAGAGAGAGAGAGAGAGAGAGAGAGAGAGAGAGAGAGAGTGTGTGTGTGTGTGTGTGTGCGCGTGCGTACGTGTGTGTGTGTGTGTGTGTGTGTGTGTGTGTGTGTGTGTGTGTGTAATGGTAGAGATAGTGAGTGACAAATGGGAAGTGACCCGAGAAGGTTGGAGACACAGAAGAGAGTGGGAAATGGGGTGTGGGTCCCACTGGCTCACCAAACAAGACACAAAATATCTTCCCAATATGAAATTACCAAATCACCTTTCACGCTCGTAAGTCCGTAAAATCTCTATCATAACTCCAAATTCGATTCCGTTTGCGTCTACGCATTTGTAATGATGACCACTACGAGGACATGCTAAAAGAATGTTTCATACGTCTCACAATATGTTGGTCAACAGAGGTCAACATTCTCGCCACTAAGGGCATTTTCGTCAATTCACTTATTTAAAATTAATAAAATCGTATAATTAGGGACGGGTTGTCACAAATTTATCGTCAATTTCTGATAAGGTGAATCTTAGAACTCCCTTGATTTTTTCCATCTCACTATCCTAAGCCTGATTATTAGGTTAGATTTGTGTGTTGGTGATGATTTGGATGCAGAAAACAACCCTGGAAATTAACCCAGTTTTCCGACAAGAGATCCGTGGCATCGAGCCATTTTCTGGCCACATGCGGCCACAACTGATGAACCCAATGGTATATCCCTAATTTTGATTTGGTATATTGGATGGCTAGGTTTAGTAAAGATTTGGGATTAATCGGAGTTGGAAATTCTTCCGGCATTCCCTTTAGCTAGTGATTGGAATTGGGTCGACTCGACCAGAGTGAAAAGAAAAAGAAAAAGCAAAAAAAAGGCCCAATAACCTGATCCAATAACTAGCCCATTTCCAAAATTGACCTGGAATATTCCTTGTGTTGACATTTTTGAAATTTTTCGGACTTAGGTTTCGACATCCTGAGTCCGTTTTTTACATCCATTTAGTGAAATTCTGCAATTTTAATATAGTTGACCGGCTTGGCGTCTCAGTTGACTTTTAGGTTTGATCGTTGACTTTTTGTTGACTTTTTACAAAAATTGCTCAAGACCCTTCTTAGCGTATTTCGACGCCCTGATTCCAAATCTGCACTCCATTTTCCCAAATTTGATCGTTTAAGTTGAGTTTTTCTAACGGGTTCCAATATTATGCTTAGGTGCGATTACCATCAGAGACTCCGGCTTTCCTAGTTCGAGCAGTTGCGATCTCGCAAGTATCTGTGTAACATCCCACATCGCCTAGGGGAGTGGATCCTGTAAGCTTTATATGTATATTCCCATCTCTACCTAGCACGAGGCCTTTTGAGAGCTCACTGGCTTCGGGTTCCATCGAAACTCCGAAGTTAAACGAGTTCGCAAGAGAGCATTCCCATAATGGGTAACCCACTGGGAAGTTCTCATGTGAGTTCCCAGAAACGAAACCATGAGGGCTTGGTTGGGGCCCAAAGCGGACAATATTGTGCTACGACGAAGTCGAGCCTAGGATATGGTGGGGGCCCTAGCCGAGATGTGACAATTTGGTATCAAAGCCAATCCCTGGCTAGAAGTGTGCCGATAAGGACATCTGGCCCCTAAGAAGGGTGGATTGTAACATCCCACATCGCCCAAGGGAGTCGATCATGTAAGCCTTATATCTATATTCCCATCTCTACCTAGCACGAGGTTTTTTGGGAGCTCACTGGCTTCGGGTTCCATCGGAACTCCGAAGTTAAGCGAGTTCGCGCGAGAGAATTCCCAAGATGGGTGACCCACTGGGAAGTTCTCATGTGAGTTCCCAAAAACAAAACCGTGAAGGCATGGTTGGGGCCCAAAGCAGATAATATCGTGTTACGGCGGAGTTGAGCCTGGGATTTGGTGGGGGCCCGGGCCTGGATGTGACAATCTGTGAGTGGGTCTTTGCTTTTAAATATTATATAATTATTTGGTTTCCATTTATATATTTAATAAGGGATTTTTCTGCGTATGCCTAAATTAGACTAACTTTTCTAAGAATTAGTGAAATGACGAAATTTATGAAATTATGCTAAATCCTACGAGATGCACAGGTATGCGTACTATTATGTGATTTTATTTAAGAAAAGTTTTATTAAACCAAATAGAAATTAATATTTATTAGAATTTCAAATTAATATCATCCACTCCCAATAACGCCACTTGAATATATCATCGATGAACTTCATCAAGTTCAAGTCCGTTTCATCAATAAAATAATTAGCCTGTTATGGAAAATATAATAAAATATTAAACCTTATAATATACTATATAACAAAAATAATTATTAATTTACTAATTCGCACTTACTGATAAGTCATCCCACATAGACTTCTTCATGTCCTCCATCACCTTTTACCAAGATGCCCACTCCGGAGGACTTTGTTCCACAACACTACCCCAACATCGTGCATAAGCATCGTGTGTGACTCCCTATCATATCCCTTGAAAATCATTATAGTTAATTCGATTGGACCCGTCATTATTTCCCCTTCTAGCCCGTTCAGACATTCTCTTGTTTTTTTTCTTTGTGGAAAAATTAAAAACTTCATAATCAAACTAAGTAATTCATCTAGTAAATTTTAAAAAAATTATACTAAATCCACACAAAATTTGGTATTACCTTTTCGAGATTCTTCTCCCTCACATCCCTTATTTGGAGCACCAACGGAATTGGCCATCGTACAAAAAAATAAAACAAGAATTGGGATATGAGGAGTTTGGGGAAGAAAACGACGTAACTTGAGGGTTTTTGGGAAACGTACGTGAGGAAAAGAGAGAGTGAATCTGTGATTTTATAGAACCCATTTGCACGACGAAGCCTTCGTCACTCAAAGCTCGTAGTAATTACTTTCGCCTTAAATTTCTTACCGACCATTTTAGATCACTTTGCACAATGAACACTCATCGTGCAAGGTTTTCACAGGAAAATGTTCGTTGCACAAGATGTTGGCGCCAAAATTCCCTCTTGCTCATGTTTTTTCTTAGTCTTTGCGCAACAAACATATGATTTCATTGTGCAAATGCCTCTTGCTTGACGATACTCTTCGTCGCATAAGGTTTTTATTAATTTTTTTTGTCAAACCGTTTTGCACGACGATTCACTTATTTTGTTGCGCAATGGTTAATTGTGCAACAAAATTACATGTGTCGTATAAACTTTAGTCACGCAAATAATTTTATCTACTAGTGCAACAAGGTGAGCTTTAGAAACATGTTACATGCCCAGTTCAACCAGGAGCCAAATTTACCCAAACCATCCTACTTTCCTCAAATGAAGGGACCCTATGGTGGCATGCTTCACAGCGAGCGGGATCGAGCCTTGTTACTTCGCAATAATATTTCCAGATGTGTAAGATTGGAAATACCCATCAGGATCCAGGACCAACACCATTTATTTATCAATGAGTGTATTTTAGGACCTTTGGTGCACAGTTATTACTTCATAGCCTCCACGACATAGCGAAAATATATATACAGTTAATTCCAGGCCTATATATACAACCAAACCAAGGTACTACAACTACTGCTGCATCTACTTCTGCTTGTTGATGTCATAATAACTTGAGACCTATACAATAAAGGTCCAGTCTCTAGACTATAGTTAGCGATTTATACAGTATCTCCCTGGATAAGTAAAACTGGATAATGGCAATCTTAATTTCTCACCCAACATCCCTGTAGACCTCTGTGGTCCTAAGTAACTACAATCAGCTATATACTACGTTTGGTTCCAACCTTCATTCACTTCACCAGCTAACTCAGAAAATACTAGGCTTCGTACATGTATGGATGGAGTTGTTTGTCATCTTATCTATAAACCACTGTTTGCTCCCTAAATCCGCCATGGGGCCTTGCGGACAAGCCGGGGATTTACTTCACATACGAGATTGGTGGGTGCGGGCGTGCCACTACTAGATGCCGCTAGTAGACGGGATTTGAATGATTGAGGTTGCGCCTTTTGACTTCAAATCAAGAGATTATGCCATTTGAGTGGGAGTTGCTCAAATTAAGGTTCTTTGTTTGCCTTAAAAATAAGGATTTTACTTATATGGAGAGATAGAACAATATGTAAATAACAAGGTTGCTTGGAAATATAAATAACAGAGGAAAGTGACTAATATTGCAGATTGCTTGTAATTTATATGACTGGAAATGAGTACATAAAAGCTACAAATGAGATCGATACCGCAAGTGAGCAGCAGAGCTAATAAACTAGATAAAAGAAGGCTTTTGGCAAATCTGGTTTGAGCAGAGTTTGTGCTTGTATTTGTTTGTTTGTTTGAGTGTCCATAATCCTTGTGCTCCTTTATATAGAGGTTTGGAATAAACCCCCTGCTGAGGTTTTTGTACCTGCCCGAAAGAAGCTTGGGCAACTTGCATTTGCATTTGCCAACTTGCATGTAGAAACAATATTAAAAGGGAAACTTGCATCTCACCACATGTTTTTAGCACATGTTTCCCCACTTGTAATAAACTAACAATAAAAAAAGAAGCAAGTTGCATCTCCACCACATGCCTTTTCCCACTTGCAATAAAATAAATAAAAGAAACAAACTAGCTTCTTTCACTAGACATTCTTGCCCGAAAGCTCTCCCATCTACTTGCAATACATGCATGTATCTTGATTAAACAACTCTCTTGGCAAACCTCCACCACCAAAACAAATGGGAAAAACAATATTATAGTGTCAAACCCATCCACTTGCCACCAAATATCTTTCCAAGTTAGCTTTCTTGCATATTAATCCTTCAAATACCATATTTTACCCAAATTGCCCAAATAAGTAAAAATGGGTATATTTTGAGTGCAAACAACCACATTCTAACATGTATACATAAACGTATCAAACTGTGATTTGTAAGTAAAAAAAGAATGATTTTCTTTAAACATAAGGAGCCGAGCACTGTTCAATATGCACTTATAGCAGCAGGAGTAGTAGAACCTGCCTTTAAGGCCGTAAATTCCACTTGACAAGATAGAGGGTCGTTTAGGGTTAATCTGCAGGTGGGTTGATGGAATCTGAAAATTGCCATTTGATCAAACAACCACAGCATAATATATAATGGCATTGAAGTTTTGTTTTTTTTGTTTTTTTATAAAGTTTTCTGTAAAACCCAACAGACCAGAACATCTAGGGTTTAATATCACCTATGGTTTCCCCGTAATTATTGCTGTGTGGTGGCATGATTCAAGAAGGTAAAATAAGTTTGCGTGATTGGACCTTCCCTACAAAAGCGTAGCATCTTAGGGGAATAGGATCCTATCTGCTTCTCTTTGTAAGGATCCCGAGAATCACTTCATCGTGTCCGTTCATTTGTTATCCTGTAACCATAAATCATTTTGAATTTCTTTATTTAAAATTGAACACCAACAGTACCTGACGAAAACGGCATGTACGATGTACGATAAACGGACATGATGAAGTAATTTACAGGGTCCTCACAAAAAGGATCCGGAGAGGATCCTCATCCCATGTTAGGTGTACTACTGTAAGGTATTGCACGTTGGCGGTTGGCCCTTAATCCTTTTACGTTTTGTCACCCCTAAGGCTAGATGAGTTATTGGCCATTCCAATTAAGCTAGCTCTTTAAAATCACAATTCAGATCAATGGCCTTTGATCCTTGTATGATTACCAACATTTTCCTTTGTTCTCGAGACTCGGCTTTTGATTCTCCCCTCACATAGTCATTGGCAAATAAGTAAATACATGCGTGTTTAACATTAAACACCTACAAATTTGACTACCAAAGGGTCCTCTAGGTGAAAACAACTTGTATGAAACGAAATCACCATCACGCGATGCCTCAATTCAATTGTTAATATTATACGTCATGTGAGAAAAACTACATATGACATGTTTTACTGACTGAAATGCTAAATGACGTTTTCAAGAATGGTAATTGTACACCCTAAAACAATCAATTTGTCAATAAATAAAATCATAGTTGCAATTCTCAACGTTTTTAAAGAACAAACGTTCTGCCTAAACAATAACTGTACAATGGATTATGTGCACAATTATATAACATGACATTGATATTACGATTTAAGGAGAGAGAGAGAGAGAGAATCTATCCTTCGTATATAAGGTGATAATTGGTATATAAGTTGCTAGGTGGTAGTATATATTTGAAAGTTGAAGGAAAGAGAAGTAAAATGTGGATGTGGGTATAAACGAAAGTATTCACCATTTTTCCAGCTTTGGTCCCATCCATGATCCATCACTTCTTTACCTTGTACTTGTGGCAACATCACCTAAATTTTTATTTTTCTGGCTCTTGTGGGCACGAAATTGGGTTTGGTACTCACTCATTTTCCAATCAATTACACCTTGCACAACCGACTAGTGTACCAAAAATGTAGGAAAATATGTTTTGCTGGCACTATTTTTCTTAACTTTAAAAAAAATAAATACTTATAAACTTGCCATGAGGTGGAATTGTGATGTACACTTGAGAGTCAAAATTTATTATCCTACCAATCCCACTCACCGGAATTGTTTATAAACTTGCCATGAGGTGGTTTGTATTCTTGAACGGATGAGGATGTCAGGGAGAAAACCCCTCCCCACCCCCCCCCCCCCCCCTCGCTTCTACCTTTCTTTCTTTTAGAACCTTTCTCGCCTGCCGTTAAATTAAAGTTTGAGTTCCCAGTTGCTGGTGGAAGTTAAATAGAAGATCTCAAGCTGCCATACTTAACTAGAACCGAAGGAAGATCTCTCACACCAGTAATGGAAATTGGATGTCAATGAGCGGCACATAATTGAAATTGGACAACCTCACCCACCCCAGTGAATGTAGTCGGATGGACAGATCGACTGTCGCATGATCTAAGTGTGAGCGCATGATCGACTGTTAAGGTAGGATCTTCAATAAGGAGAGTTGATCAACAAATTCAGACTATTTTATGTCAATTCGTACTTGATGTGAGAGTGGAAGAGAAACATAATGTGCCATTTCACGTCTAAATTAGATTCAATGGTTAGAATAAATCTAAACGTGTACTTTAAATAGAATATTACTAGAAGGTATTAGACATGCCTCAAGGTAATTAAGTATTCATGATTAGGCTACATTGTAGCCCTAGCAAAGGAAAACTCCAAAGTAGCTCTTCCTCCTTGTTGTGTTGCTGCCTCCTCTACCAATATATTTTTGTTTCTAGTTTCGTGGCTCCTGGCCTAAAAACTAAAGTAATTCTAGTAACGAGAAATAGCGTCCTTTATGTGGAGGTCTTAAGTTCAAATCTCGTGGATTAGGGTTGGGTTCGATTCGAAACAGTTCGGTTTTTTGCCAAAACCAAAACCGAACCGAAATTTTGGTTCGGTTGAAATTTTTTACGGTTTTTTTTTCGGTTCGGTTTTTTCCATGATTTTTTTATACATATTTTTGGAGCTTGAATCATATGCTTCCCTACCTTGAGCATCCTCATTCCTCAGTGAGAAATCAACCTGCAACATGCCCTAATCAACATATTTGAACTTTAACCGAGAAGTCAACTTAACTCGTGCTTTTCAGTTTTCATCTCTGCATTACAGAATATTATACAAAAGCTTGATACTTACCAAATTAAAATCAACCAAAACAAAAAAAAATCAACCAAAACGAATTCAGAAACCAACAGTAGTAAACACAGTTTAAGCATTTGAGCTGAAACAAGAAAGACGACCCAACCATAGAAAAACTAATTCAGAAACCAAAAACAGAAAACTCAACCTAATTTACCAAATTAAAATCAATCAAAACGAAAAAAAATCAATCTTTTTTTTAATTAGTAGTTAAAATAAGGAAGAGATCGAACTTCCTCTGCGCTAGTGATGAGTCAATTTCATATTATATATTTTACCATATTCTTAGTATATTTTGGTTAATATTTTGGAAGAATATTGATACTTCGAATTGTATTTTCAATATAGGACTTTCAACTTCCTCTAGAGCAAAACATGACCAAATGGATGAATTTTGGAGTAATTCTAGTTGGAGGACGTTCTTGAGTCTCTTAGCTTGATTGTGTCAAAATATCAAATTTTTCCACCAAGCGGTTATTTTCTGGCAATAAAATAAGGGAGCAATGTGCAGTTCTGGAATAGTAACGTTTTGGGCTTGACTTGCGTTTTTGGAGCCCAAGATGACATCGAATGGTTTTGTGGCCTTCTGGAGATGTGTTCAGAACGTCCTAATCTTTAAAACAAGCTATCTTAGGTTGGATTTGGAGGAGATTTGAGGCTAAAACGTGGATGGACAGTTTATGTGCAGATTCTCCTAGCTTAATTAGGACTCTATTTTCTAAGTTATTTTATTTTATTATTTAGTTTCCTAATTGGAGAAAAAGACTACATTCTAGGGTTTGTGCTATAGCTAGAGGGGATTTTAAGGCTTTGGCCGTCCTTAATTTTTCTCTATGCTTTGTTTTATGCAACTTTGGAGACAGAGAGAATTGCTAGGGTTCTTGGAGATTTTCTACTTTAAAATGTTTTCAATCATTTTCTTAATAATTTTTTCTATAATTTTAATTATGAATATGCGTAACTAATTCCTTTTGATAGGGCGAAGCCGTGAGCCTTAGCATGAATATGTGATTTTTATTTAATTGTTTATGATTGATTGCATGCATACTTTGAATTATTAATCATCGGGATTAAAACTATCTAATTGTCTTAATGCCTTATCACCATTAGGATCTTTAGACAAGTAATTTGATGCAATTTTGGTTGGAAGGTTCCCTGAAATTGGCGCTAGCTTCTTGTGATTAATAATTGTAATTTCACTTAAGATGAACACCACAACTTAAAGGTTGCATGGTTTTTCAAAGGGTTTTCATAAAGCATAATGAGTCTCTCATGTTCAGATTTGATCCGAACGTCTGGACGGATTGCATGTTAGATATACATTCTATGTTGGAGGTTCCAAGCAGAATATAAATTAGGAAAACCTAACCTTCAATGTGACATGTGTAGATCATAAATAATTGGTAAAAATACATAGGATTGCTAGGTGATGGTGAAACCCTAGTACTTTCTTAAATTGATTTTTCTAAAACTATTTTCTTTTCCCCTTAATTTTAATATTGCATATTGTCTTATTTTTATTAGTTAAATTCATTTTACTAAATTAGGTCATAAATATCAATCACCTCAATTTTATCCTTTAAAAAAATTAATTGGAATTTGATTTGCTTCGATTTATTTAGTAATTCATGTGGAGAACGACCTTGCGAGATCTGTTTATACTACAATAACCTTGTCATTCTTGCAAGTATTATAAGAGTTTTTAACCCATTTGCGTGTTTAGTAAATTCCCTATTAGCTTGTGACAGTTGAAGTAATCGAACTCCCTTTACCATCCTCCTCTGCTTCCGATTCAAAAGGGGCGAGGGAAAATTATGGTTTGGAAGAAGGAATCCGTGAGGAGGATAGGAGAAGACTGGAGAGTGAGTGACTTGGAGGAAAAGATGTAGGAGATAGAGAAACTGAGGAAGCAGAGGGAGAGGAAGAAAGCAGCGGAGCAGAAAGAGAGTGTTTGACAGAACATGAAAACTGAAATGGGAGTGAGTGACAGTTAGGGTTTGTAAACTTAAGAAATTTTATAAAGCATTAAATATTAGAAACCTATAAATATTGTACTAGTACAACTAAAACAATACAAAGCTTGCAGTCAAGTTGGCTTGATGCAATTATACCAACCTGGAGGGAAGGGGTTCCAACCCTTATGCCAACATGTTTTTGAGTATCTATATATAAATAAATAAAAAAATTCGGTTCAGTTCGGTCCGGTTCGGTTTCTGGACCTCAAAAACCGAAACCGAACCAGCCAGATTCGGTTCGATTCGGTTTGGAAGTTTTGGTTCAGTTTTTTTCTGTTTTGGTTCGGTTTGGTTTTCTGTTTTTTTTTTGTTTTCAGTTTTTTGAACCCACCCCTATCGTGGATGGTGAATTTAATACCAAATTAGGTAGCAAAACCAATTCAAAACCTAACCTAATGGACTTTTCTAATTCTTATTAAAAGAAATAACATAAATACTAAAATAAATAGAATAAAATATCCTAAGTCTTGATAACTTTCCACGTTAATTAGCTCTTCAATTCAAGTTCAAATTCCAAACCTCTTCCCTTACACGATAACATTTCGTTAGGCACTCTAAAAGCTCGTTCTTCCTCTTTTTCTTGTAACTCCAATATTAAATGCCTAGAAATTAAAACAATAGAATTAGTGCAACTAACCCGTTGGTAACTGCAAAATTTATGGTAAATATATTAAAATATGGACACATCAAAATGCCTATTTCCAGCAATGGTTGGTGTTTGCATTGGACCACAAATGTGGAGCCAAAAACAATCAAGAAACTTATGGAGGTGACACGTGGACTTTTTTGTTAAAAGCAAAACTACCCTCGAGGCACACTGGGATTCCCATACGCATGCAACGGACAATAACGGCTCAATCAAGAAAGAGTCAAAGGTGATCAAAATGGTTTTTATTCAAATCACTCCTATCACTACTCATCAAATCCTTATTCAAAATGTAACTCCCAAAACTTCCTATTTAATTTGGGATTAATTACCATGTTAATTGCAAGATATTATTCCACATAATATCCTGCAATTATTCTCCAAATACACCATATATGGCCGGCCACTATTCTCCAAATAGGGCCGGCCACTCCCCAATAAATATCCCTATTATCCCACAAAAAAGCTAAGTCATCTGCTACCCACAAATTCCTAAACACATCCTTTTCAGAATTCTAACTTTAGCATCGAAGATTCTTCGGCCAAAGCCCCCCCCATTCATCATGGGCGCGTGAGGCTTTTGGCCTTAATCGAATGTGTTATTATTTTGCAAGTGCATTTTCGTCAAAGGAAGAAATGGCAGAAATTTGCATCCACAAATTGGTGCTTTCATTGAGAGTTCGATTCGCACACTCGAAGAAGACTCTCGCATTCAAAGTTTCCCATTTCTCGTTTGTTCATAAATTTTTCATACGTTCTTATTCCTAGAATTTTTTAATTCTTTGAATAGACATAGGAGAAAAATACAATGGCGGGGGAAATTTAGAAACTACAACGAACGGAACTTCTTAGGTTCAAAGATCCGAATCAAATGATGAAGGATGCGATTTAGCCACACCACAATGATCCATAAAATTTACCGCGACAAGAGGAGTAACCTTGCCACCACAGAGCACCACCACCATGGCAGGCACGACAATTGTCGTGCCAGTGGAAAGTGGGACAACTCCATGGCAGTTGGGCCACAAAACAACAACAGCTACGGCCCATGGAGCAGCAAGTCCACAGGGTTGCCAGCTCAAGACCCACAGGCCCATGATACAGCGCAAGCCCAAGTCGCACTGAAAAGAGGAAAAGCCCATCGCCCACCCCTTGCGGCCCAGCCCGCACCCGCGATCTGGCCCATGCCTGCAATCCGAACTACACCCGATGTCTAAGCCATTTTTGTGGCTCACTTAGCTGTCCAAACCTGTTCAACCGTCCCGACTTCAGATTTTCGAACCGACAATTGAACCGAGGGTATTTTCACCCTCTTTTCTGGAGATTTGACATATCCCAACTCAAATCTTGCGCCTGGAGTCCATTACACTTTCATTACTCCAAGAGAAGCATACCGTCCAAGCTCTTCCATCCCAAATGGCGAACAACACTTGTCTCGACAATTCATAGAGTTAACAAGTGCCCTTGTGCAACAGACGACCTTGGTGAATCAACTTTTGCAACGCATCGAGATGCAGCTACCCTAGACGAGGTATCCCGAAGTAGGACAAAGGCAGACGATGAACCTTTCTAGTAGCGTCCCTGTAAACAACCATTCGACCAGCCACGAACTAAGCGTTCTGACAGTGTACACTCCCATATGGACCTCCGAGATAACGTATACTCTCGTCTTAGCGTGCGAAGGAGCGTGCACTCCCAGTTAGGCCCACGAACAAGCATATATTCAAAGTTGGGGCCACACTTCGATAATCAACATGGACAACCTTCGAGGCGAAGTGTTCAATCGCGGCTAGGCCCGCTAGGAGCATCATCCACCTCACATTGGAATAGGCAGCACGGCGGATGGAGATAATGAGTCACTTAATCCGGCTCAAGTTCAACCGACAGTCTGCGAGTGACCCACTCGCCTGCCAGGAATGTACCACATGCACTGCAACTGCGGCATAGACTAGCCAAGAACAGGGAAGAGCAGCCTAGACCAACAAGTCACGACCGAGGGCAACCGGAAGCTCTGCTACCCTAGAGAGGTGAATTCAGGAAGAAGTTGAGAGGCTCCTGACATCACGATTGCGTGGTTTCCAATGCAACAAAGCTACTTACAAAGCACTCGGACGAGACATGACCAACAAAAACATGTCACCTTTCATTGATAAGATCAAGTAGATGGAACCATCCCACATACACTGGAAGATACAATGATTACCTTTGATCCGACAAACATAGCAACTCAGCTAATCGCACGTTGATAGGATTAAAAGCACACCACAAAGTAGCACATAAATGTCCTATTGATTTTCCTTATCAACACTAAGATTTGTTAATTGTAGCATATGAAAATAAGGGTCTTTCCCGCAGAAGATTGTTTTATCTAACTACTTAAAATGTCACAAAAACTGGTTGTTGTCCCTACTGACCAGCCACCAAAAAATAATTATTAGGCTGACTTTCACTTATCTAAATTCTACGAAATTTTATATGAAGACACTAGACACACAGAGCTACACTTCTACAAATTTTTGGGATTTTTGGAGTTGATTTTCGATTTAAATTAAATTGAACAAAAACAGGACATAAACAAATTTTAAGTAGTTCACAAATTAAGAAAAACGAGTTAGGGGAATTGCTATCCACCACCAAATAATCATGCAAACATGTTATGTTTCATTCAAATTCCTTTTATTTCCGGATGAAGATGCTCAAGTTGACTCAATGTTAGAACTTAACCTATTACTCTTTCTTATGTAGTATGTTAAGAGAATGGCATTTTCAACTTAACTTAGTCCCTAGCATGCAATCTAGAATGGCGTGTTCATAGATTTAACAAGTAGAAATCATTAAGAACGAAAAGAGTTTCAGTCATCACTAGGCATCGTAAGTATTGGCATTGTCTTACTTATCCTAGAAATTGGTTCACATATTAATCGCAATTAACAAATACTACTCTAGAACATGTGTAGGTCCTCATTCGACAAGGACAGACACACACATATTCATAGCGTTAGAATCCTAGATATGCTTACTAAGTATGCATCCGTAGAAAACACGTAAAGAATTCATCAATGAGACAAGTAGTGAATCAATTTTCATTCATTCATAAAAGTAATTCAAACAAAATGTCATAACAAACTTGCAATCCTATTCGGCGCTTCAAAACAGCCCCTAACTACTAAAAATTTAGTTACACATTATTATCAAATAAAACCGAAAGAAAGACATGAGTTTGAGAAGACAAAACCGAGAGAAGAGA
The DNA here is from genome assembly GCF_916048215.2 of Malus sylvestris. Lineage (NCBI taxonomy): Eukaryota > Viridiplantae > Streptophyta > Magnoliopsida > Rosales > Rosaceae > Malus > Malus sylvestris. Next base: position 13,523,412 of record NC_062269.1, read on the forward strand.
ATGCCAAGATTTCCTCCTTCCTTTCCTTCCTTTCCGCAAAGCTGCCTTGTCCTCTTTCTTTTCTATTTTTTTTTTCCTTTCTCTTCTTTTTCCAACCTTGCAACCTGCACCCTTTCCCCTTTTTAACTTGCTGCCCCATTTTCTTCTCCTTAACTCACCCACTAACAGCCATTTAATGATGGCAATAAGTGAGATGAAATGGTATAACAATTGTAACTCTTTGGGTAGCCTTTATGCCAATTACTCCCACTTAATCCTCATCTTTATTTTCATTTCCTCTGATATTTGAATAGGTATCAGCTGGCTTGTTCTTGGCTGCATCAGTTTTGGCTGCTAGATTTATTGGGTTTATTGCTTTCATTGCAGTTACAAATTGCCCAGTCTCTTGTGAACCTTTCAGTGTTAAAACGGCCATAACTTCTTCTAAAAAACTGATATTAACAATCCGCGAAATGCTCCAGAAAATAGACATCCGTAGCTTTCCAAGCATATAAGGCTCATTCTCTAATTCATTTTGAGATGTTCACAACTTGCTTCCAAAGTCAGCTGACCTGGACAGGCAGTTTTGACGAATTTGTTACTTAAAATCCAACTTGTGCTATTTTTCTTTTCTTTGCTTGACAAATCCTAGAAAACATAAAAACAAAGTAAATAGCTCAAAAATATGAGGAACTAACTAAGAAAAGACAAGTGAATTTGATGTAAAGTATATATAAATATGAGCTTATCACGCGTTAGGGGCAGACAGGAACCAGAAGAACACATCAGCCCAACCACTAAGAACCAGGGGCATGTCTTGTTTTCATCACAACTCTGCGCTCAAAGTCCTGCCTACCTATCCACTGTTCCAAACCACCCTTGATCTGTCACCATGGCTCCTAGCCGTGCCGATCTTGCACCACAACTCCTAGTCGTGCCACCTTACAGTTCCTATCTACGCCGACCAAGCCCACAACACTTCAAACTTCAAAGCATCCAACGACGGAGCAAAATATGAGGCCTTACTAGTAGCCTCTGCTAGCGAAAGACTTAGTGGTGGAGAAGCTTGCAATCCATTCAGATTCTCAGTTGACCACCAACCAAGCCTCAGAAGAACACACGATGAAACATCTAAGGATGGTGCAATACTTGGAGAAGGTCCAGGAACAACTTACTATGCTTCCCACTTACACCCTTATGCGGTTCCACAAGCAGTTTGAAGTCTCAAGAAGATCGTCAAACAAGACCTCACAAGCTGAGAATTATTTCAGTTGTCCAGTTTTCCTCAGTTGCACTCACGACAACGACTTCTATTCTTTCCAATGCGATAGGGTAATCCAATTCCCTGACACCCATATGGGTCAACTATCCAGTGAGAGAAGGTAAACCAACTCCTCGACATCCATATGGGTTTGCTCTCTAGTGCGAGAAGGTAAACTAATTGCTCTTCAGTGCAATAGGGTAAAAAAATTTCCCGACACTCATATGGGTCTACTCTCCAATGCGAAAAGGTAAACTAATTCCATGACACCCATATGGGTCTACTCTTCAATGCGGATAAACTAATTCCCCAACACCTATCTGGGTAATCTCTCAAACTCGAGAAGATAAACCAATTCCCCGACACCCATCTAGGTCAGCTCTCCAGTGTGAGAGGGAAAAGCAATTCCCCACACCCATCTTGGCCATACAGCTCAAAGGATCGAATACTCAAATACCAGCTAAGTAGCAAATGGTCAAAGGGCAACAATCGATGACGAACTCAACAGCTCGACACCCCAAGAAGCCAAAACTCACAACCATAATGACTTCGTTGGATCGTCAGCCTTTTTTTGAAGCAGCATGCACAACCGACGGATTTATGGCTAAAAGTTTTGTAAGACGCTTCAAGCAAGCAAAGTTTCAAGAAAAAGAAAGATGGAGTAAAGCGCAAGTAGTTTATTAAATTTCTAGCAAATTGATAAACTTATACGAAGGTCGTCGAAATCCAACACAAGCTAAACATAGCAGACTACTCATTTAGCAGTTTGGATGACCTTGGGCTCTCCAGCTGCCATCTTGCCTTCAGCAACCACTTCGCACTCAACAGTTTGCTCACCTAACATTTAATCTTCAGCAGCTCCGATCTTGGCAGCACTATTTTCGATTACTCCATCTACGGCAGTTACGAAATCAGACTCAAGCAGTTTCTTCCTTCTTGACAAGTAGCATAACCATGGCCTCTGCCATGCCATTTTCTCAGCCCATGCTGAGCCAGCCCTTGGCTCCAGCCAAATCAAACAACCCAAGTCGTGGCCATTGCCACACCACCTCCTCAGCCCATGCCAAGCCAATTTCTAGCCTCTGCCAACCGACGTGCCGCACCACCCTGATAGCTACCCTACACAGCACAAGAAAATTAGGTTTTTCTTACATTGGTGCAGTGTGGAAAAGACAATGAATCAACGGAAAAAAAATTTTGCACGAGCAAGCGAAGAAGAATGTTAGGGGAGGGGGAACAAATATCCTCTAGCTTTCTCTCTTTCTTGTAGGGATAAATAGTTTCCCTCTGAAGTTGATTTAACCCCTACTTAAGGTAGGCTTAAATAGGCTTTGGAGGCAATTTATATCCCTTTCCTAGAAGAATCTAATTCCAAGTCCAAGTGGGAATCTGCATCAAAGTTGGAGATCTCTACACCTACTGCCTATTCTTGTGAGCAGCCCAGCAAGTGTGGGGGCATTTGTGGAGCCAAAAATAATTAAGAAAATTATGGAGGTGACACGTGGACTTTTGGGTTAAAAGCAAAACTACCCTCGAGGCACACAGGGATTCCCAAACGCATACAACGGACAATAACGGCTCAATCAAAGAAAAGTCAAAGGTGATCAAAATGGTATTTATTCAAATCCCTCTTATCACTCCTCATCAAATCTTTATTCAAAAGGTAACTCCCAAAACTTCTTATTTAATTTGGGATTAATTACCATGTTAATTGCAAGATATTATTTCACATAATATCTTGCAATTATTCTCCAAATACACCATATATGGCCGACTACTCCCGTATAAATATCCCTATTATGCCACCAAAAACCTAAGTCATCTATTACCCACAAACTCCTAAACACATTCTTTTCAGAATTCTAACTTTGGCATCGAAGATTCTTCGGTCAAAGCTCTCCCCCCCCCCCCCCAAAATTCATTATGGGCGCGTGAGGCTTTTGGCCTTAATCGAAGGTGTTATTATTTTGCAGGTGCATTTTTGTCAAAGGAAGAGATGGTGGATACTTGCATCCATAACAAACATCTGTGTGAACCAATTCTAGAGGTTTAGTTGCCTTCCAAGCTTGATTCCTTAGAAAACTCTCTCAGTGACATTTCCCCAAGGTACGACCTTCACACACTTCATCATTTTCCTGCAGTTTTGGTAATTCCAGCACCAAATCTTCCTCATGCATCAGTTTTGGTAATTCCTTCACACACTTCACACACTTCATCATTGTCCTACACTAAGTAGGTTCTCATCAAACCCAGACACAAGCATCAGATTTTTTATGTATCTCTTCCCTTGTTTTATGTTAATAACCAAAGTTCCTTTTCCTACAACTTGGACCAATTCACCAATGCCCATTTTGACTTTTGTAAATACACCCTTGACTACATCCACAAGCCAATCTTCATGAGCATTCATGTGGTTGCTGCAACCATTGTTCACATACCACACATTTGACATTTTAGACGTAACAGCTAAATGGTAAGCAAAGAATAAGGTTCCTTCTTCTTCTGGTAGCTTGCCAAAGTTCACTATTTGGGTTCTTTTGGCATTACACTCTTTGATGGTATGCTCGAGCCTGTCACATTTTGTGCATTTGGGCTTGCCTTTAAAGCAACATTCTCCAGTGGAGTTTATCACAGATTTTGCAATTTGTACCTTCACCAGTGCAACTCTTCTTCACATTGTTGGGTTTATTCTACAATTTTTGCTTCCTTTTGTTCTTCCAATTTTTCTTAAACTTAGGGTTAATAGATTGGGTGCTCTGAAGGTTACTACTTGACTTAATACTCAGACTAGATAATGCTCTCTCTATCGAGTTCTCTAAATGCCTCTTAAGCCTTTGTTCATAGGCTTTCAGTGGTGCAATAACTTCATGTACACCCACAGAGTCTATAATCTTAAGTTTGTCCAACCTCAAACACAATAGAATCATAAAATCTAGTTAAACTCATTAGAATTTTCTGGACCATTCTCTGTTTTGATAGTTCTTCACCATGAGATTTCATTTGATTGCTAATTTCAAACAACCTAATGAGATATGTAGATAGGGACACATCTTCACCCATTCTTAAGTATTCAAAATAGGCATTTGACGGTTTGCCCCTTGAACTTCCTTAGAGATTCCAATTTCCCCCTGAATTTTAATTTAAACCGACTACTACCTGAACTTTTATAATTAGCCAATTTCCCCCATGAACTTTAACTTTAGACGATTACCCCTTTAAAAGTTTATAAATAGCCAATTCCCCCTAGCGTTAGATTTGAAAATTTTCACCCAATTTTCCATTCTTTTTGCCCCTATGCAGTTTGTTTGTACCATACTTGACCAATCCCGAAAGTACCGAGCACCGGTCAACGTTATACCGTCAAGGACCCATAAGAGTTTCCCTCCAACCAGGAAGCCAGTCACAGCGTGACACGTGTCGACATCAGAAGCCAATCATAGCGCGACACGTGTCAATATCAGAAGCCAATCACAACATGACACGTGTCAATGTCAAAACAAAGCTAGAAACTCTCTTCTATAAAAGGAGATCATTCTCCCACAATATTTCCTAATGTCATTTGTACTAAATCATTTACTAGTACTCACTAAAGGAGAGCTTGAACCTATGTACTTGTGTAAACCCTTCACAATTAATGAGAACTCCTCTACTCCGTGGACGTAGCCAATCTGGGTGAACCACGTACATCTTGTGTTTGCTTCCCTATCTCTATCCATTTACATACTTATCCACACTAGTGACTGGAGCAATCTAGCGAAGGTCACAAACTTGACACTTTTTGTTGTACCAAAGTCCTCGCCGATTTTGTGCATCAACATAGTTGTCATGTGTTGTCCGCGTGATCAAAACGGACAAAAAAATTAGACGAAATTTTTTAAAATCAAGCGGTAGGGGATAAATTGGCTATTTATAAAAGTTCAGGGGGGTAATCAGTAAAATTAAATTTCAAGGGGGAAATTAGCTAATTATTAAATTTCAGGGGGTAATCAACTAAAATTAAAGTTCAAGGGGGGAAATTGACAACTCTATATAAGTTTATAGAACAAATCGACAAATATGCCTATTCAAAATCTCTCCTAAGGCTTTGAACTTTAATCGATCTCACCTTCTTGTCACCTCTGTACTCTCTTTGTAGCACATCCCAGGCATCTTTTGCAATTTCTTCATTGGCTATGCGAGGGAAAATCTCATCGGACACAGCTCCTTGTATGAGCCCGAGTGCCTTAGCATAGCTTGTTAGCTATGGCTGCTTCTTCATCTAAGCTGCCTTCTTCTTCAATCTCAAGAATCTCGTACCCCTTTTCTATAAGATTCCATAGGTCATGAGACTTGAAGATTGTTCGCATTTTAATGCTCCAGAAATCATAGTTTCCTCCATGGAAAATGGGAGCTCTCAGCTCACTGATGCAGGATTTATCCATATGAGGCTTGAATAGAAGATTTATGGGTTCTTCGTTGAGTTCCATTCTTTTTTTTCTTCACAGAATGAATGCTCAGCTCTTAGTGAAAGAACCTGAGCTCTAAGGCCATGTTAATGTTTAAGAAAAACTGTTTTGTATTTCTGAAAAAAAAATGTAGAACAACCAAATGAAGAAGATGAAGAAAGCTTTGTAAATTATTCCATTTCTGTAAGGATTGATGATTACACCAAAAGGTAATGTTAGGGAGACTAAATTTGTAAACAAAATTTGCAAACTAAATGATGTGTCACCAATAAGAAACAAGCACGTTTATCAACATTTAGTTTTCAAAATTTAGTTTACAAATTTAGTCTCTCTAGCATTATCCTTACAACAAAACAACTACATTCCTTATGTAAGGGAATGTTGCACAGATCCAAACCTAATGTAGGACTCCATGAGATTGTGACACATGGTAATCCAATGGCATGTAAGCCATAAGCTAGGAAAGAACCTAAGAGGTACACTTCTCATGTAAGCTCAAGGTACTATCCTACACACTACCAATTTATACAGTAAACTAATTAAACTCTAACACTCCCTTATAATTGGTTTACTGACTTCACCACAAGCATCTCCCTAAGATATGCAAATCTGTCCTTTGGCAGTGCTTTAGTGAATATATCTACTAGCTGCTCTCTTCGTGTAATTCATAATGTCTATGTTCTCTTAGATGTAAAGTTTGTCGACATTTGGATTCTCATCTCTCAAAGGTGCTGCATATAATATGTAATTACAGTAAACCTTTAGGTCTTGGCTTTTTTTGCATATATGTTGTGTTTTTTTATCACTGGGGTTTATTCCAGTGTGATGAAGAGAAAGAAGTCCATTAATCTTAAAGCCAAGTTCATCCAGAAAAAATGGAGGGTTATTGCTAGACAAGCATATTTCTTCACATGGAAGCACAAAAACTTTTACTGCCTAAGACGTATAGGCAGCCGCTGCCTAATATAACCAGAGTCACACTTTTAGTTCAGGCAAAAGTTGAACAGTTCACAAACGACATTTGTCACACTTTGACAAAGGATCTAACGGTTAAAAACTTCACAGTATAGAATATGCGGAGTATTACTAGAAAATCCCTAATATAACGAAGATTGTTGGAAATTCTGTGTAAGGGTTGGGAAAAGGGTAAGTGGCTCCCGTCTTGGGGTATCTAACTATAGCACTGTGCACGGTGGCTCGATCCCGCTCGCTGTGAAGCATGCCACCATAGGGTCCCTTCCTTTGGGGAAAGTAGAATGGTTTGGGTAAATTTGGCTCCCGGTTGAATTGTGCATGTAACATGTTTCTAGAGCCCACCTTGTCGTTACTTCACAGTAATATTTCCAGTTGTGTAAAACTGGAAATCCACATCAGGATCCAGGGCCAACACCATTAATTTATCAATGAAAGTATTTCAGGACTTCTGTTGCACAAGTTATTACTTCATTGTGTACTAGATTTCCAAGCCTCCACGACATGCCCAGCGAAAATATATATATACAGTTAATTAAATCCAGGCCTATATATACAACCAAACCAAGGTACTACTACTGCTGCTTCTGCTTCTGCTTGTTGATGTCATAACTCGAAACCTATACAGTGAAGCTCCAGTCCCTAGATTATAGTTAGCCATATATACAGTATCTCACTGCATGAGTAACTACAATCAGCTATATACTACATTTGGTCCCAACCTTCACTCACTTCACCAGCTAGCTCGGAAAATACTTGGCTTCGTACATGCATGGATGGAGTTGTTTGTCCTCATCTTATCTGTCAACCACATTCTAACATGTATATGTATCAAACTGTGATTTGCAGGTAAAAGAATAATGATTTTCTTTAATTGTAAGGAGCCAAGCAATGTTCAATATGCACTTATAGCAGCAGGAGTAGTAGAACCTGCCTTTAAGGCCTTAAATTCCACTTAACAAGATAGAGGGTCGCTTAGGTGGTTTGATGGGATCTGAAAGTTGCCATTTGATCAAACAACAACACCATAATATAATGGCATTGAAGTATTTTCATTTTTTTTTTTTGGGTAAAGTTTTCTGTAAAACCCAAAGACCATAACATCTAGGGTTTAATATCACCTATGGTTTCACCGTAATTATTGCTGTGCGGTGGCATGTTTCAAGAAGGCAAGACAAGTTTGCGTGATTGGACCTTCCCTACAAAAAAGTAGCATCTTAGAGGAATAGGATCCTATCCAGATCGTCTATGTGAGGATCCCGAATATCACTTCATCATGTTTGCTCATCTGTCATCTTGCAGTCAGAAATTATTTTGAATTTTTTTATTAAAATTGAATATAAACAGTATTTGACGAAAACTAACCGCACATTATACGATGAACGGACATGATAAAGTGATCTCCAAGATCCTCACTAAAAAGATCCCGAGAGAATCCTCATCCCATGTTAGGTGTACTACTGTAAGCCATAGCATGTTGGCGGTTGGCCCTTAATCCTTTCACGTTTTGTCACCCCTAAGGCTAGATGTGTACTTGACCATTCCAACTAAGGTTAGATGTGTACCAACATTTTCCTTTGTTCTCGAGACTCCGTTGTTTGATTCTCCCCTCACATAGACATATAGGTAAATACATGCGGGTTTAACGTTAATTGCCTACAAACTTGACTACCAAAGAGGGTCCTCTGAGCGAAAAGTAACTTTATGCAACAGAATCACCGTCACCCGGCGCCTCAATCCAATAATTAATATTATATGACATGTGAGAAAAACTTACATATGGCATGTTTTACTATATGAAATGCTACATGATGTTTATTGACAATGGTAATTGTACACCCTAAGACAATCAACTTGTCAATAAATAAAACCATAGTTGCAATTCTCAACGTTTTTAAAGAACAAACGTATTGTCTAAACAATAATTGTAAAATTGGTTATGTGTGCTCAATTATGTAACATGACAATTGAGATTAAGATTTACATCGAGACATCCAACTTTTTAGGAGAGAGGGAGAGAGAGAGAATCCTTGGTATTTAAGTTGGTAGGTAGTAGTATCTATCTATTATGCATAAAGAGAGAAGAAAATGTGAATAGTGTTTTGGTGTCATCAAGTTTCAATAAAAAAAAGTGGACAAAAATGCCCCCAAAACAAAAAACTTCAAAGGCATGTGAATAGAGGTATTTTCGTCATTTTAATAGTAATTTTTTAATAATTAATTTTTTTGTGTGCGTGCATGTGTGTGTGTGTGTTTTTTTTTTAATAATTAGTACATCACAATAGGCTAGCAATAATGTGATTCAATTTCTCTATTTTTAAACACGTTCAAAAAGTCTTAAGAGGTATGTAATGCCAGTTATAAAAAAAATCATTTGCACGTGAATAATAATGTGATTAAACTAGTTGTCAAATGATTGTTTTTTTTACACGTTCGAAACATCTTAAGAGGCGTGTAATGTCGGTTATAAAAAATGTCATTCGCACACGGATAATAATGTGATGAAATTAGTTGTTAAATGATTTTTTTTTTTGTTTAACAAACAATATTATCTACACTAAGGGGGAGGGGGTGAGCTTAGCCTCACAATTGGCTAGCAATAATATGATTCAATCAGTTGTTTATTACATATTATTTTCTCTATTTTAAACACATTCAAAACATCTTAAGATGCATGTAATACCGATTATAAAAAAAGTCTTTCGCACATCTTCTTCTTCTTCCTCCGAATTTGGGTTGCAAATTCGGTTTTTTTTTTCTTCTTCTTCCTCCTTCTTCCTCCTTCTTCTTCCTCCTTCTTCCTCCAAATCTGGGTTGCAGATTCGGTTTTCTTCTTCTTCTTCTTCTTCTTCTTCTTCTTCCTCCAAATTTGGGTTGCAGATTCGGTTTTTTTTTTCTTCTTCTTCCTCCTTCTTCCTCCTTCTTCTTCCTCCTTCTTCCTCCAAATCTGGGTTGCAGATTCGGTATTTTTTTTTCTTCTTCCTCCAAATCTGGGTTGCAGATTCGGTTTTTTTTTTTTGTCTTCTTCCTCCTTCTTCCTCCTTCTTCCTTCTCCTTCTTCTTCTTCCCAGATTCGGTTTTTTTTTTCTTCCTCCTTCTTCCTCCTTCTTCCTTCCTTCTTCTTCTTCTTCTTCTTCCTCCGAATCTGAGTTGCAGATTCGGGATTTTTTTTCTTTTCTTCTTCTTCCTCCTTCCTCCTTCTTCCTTCTCCTTCTTCTTCTTCCCAAATTCGGTTTTTTTTTTCTTCTTCCTCCTTCTTCCTCCTTCTTCCTTCCTTCTTCTTCTTCTTCTTCTTCCTCCGAATCTGGGTTGCAGAATCGGTTTTTTTTTTTTCTTTCCTTCCTTCTTCTTCTTCTTCTTCTTCTTCCTTTGAATCTGGGTTGCAGGGTCGGTTTTTTCTTTTTTCTTCCTCCTTCTTCTCCTTCTTCCTTCCTCCTTCTCCTTCTTCTTCTTCCAAATCTGGGGAAGATGAAGGTTTTTTTTTTTTAAATATATATATGTATAATTTTATTTATTTTTTTTATTTATTTTTTTTATAAATAATTTATTTTTAATTTCCATGTGGGTGACACGTGGCGTCCAGTCATTGTCCACATGGGCGCCACGTCACAGTTGACGGGAGACTTAACAGTTTGACTAACGGATATATGAGACTGTCCCAAAATTTACACTTTAAGTATGACTCTGGGACGAAAAAAACTTGATATACTAAATGTTGAAAATCACGAAACATGAGGATAGTAAACAGTTTTTTACCCTTATTATTAAGGACAGAAAAACACAGGAAGTAATTATTTGTAGGCTTTTCAAGAGATGATGTTAGAAGTAAGGCTTTTGGATGGTAAAGTTGAGGAATACTGGGACTCGCCAGTCACCATCTATTATTATATTCATAATACTATAATAGTTCTCTTTTATTGCAATACAAGATTTAGTGGCGTTTTATTAGAGTCAAAAGGATCCTCTCCGTAAAATGATTTCTGACCGCACGATTTACGATGAACAGACACGATTCACGAATTCCCGAGATTCTCACAAAGAGAAACTGACGAGAATCTAGACTCTTATTAGAGTAGTTCTCACATTGAGTAGAATGAGCATGAAGTTGAGTTAGACTGAAAAATAACAATGATCGAAATGTGTGAAAGTGGTGTAACAAGCGATGTGGCCCTTACTAAATAATTTTACACAAATTACAACAAGATTGGAAGTGCAAAAGTACATATTCTTTATGGCATTTGAGCTAAAAAATTATTTAGGAAGTTAAGTTGTTTTGTAGAATGTACCTTCTTTTTTTCTGTTCACTTGATTAAAAATTTCATTCACCTAAAATATAACTACAAATGGTGTTTTCTACAAACAAACAAAAAAAACCCTCGAATAACTAGTTGCTCTCACGTCTCAAGTCTCACCAATCACCATTAGTCTTTTATGTTTTCTGGTGAACTATCTCTCACTATTCGATTTATTAATAGTTAGTGTGAATTTAAATGCCAGAAAGCAAACGTCCATTTCTAAGTAGTAAAGTAATATATACAACCATCACAACAGATCATAACACGACTATCAAGGGATGTTTGTTTGCTCTCATTAACTTTCACTAGACTAGACTAGACTAACTATTAGTCTAGTTCTGTGTTTGTTACCGTACGAGACAAACGTTAATGAGATTAGCCGGGACTCGCCCAGACTAAGGGTGTTGCTAGAGGTTCTTAGCAAGAGTCCCCGAAAACCATGGGACTAGCTAAGACCTTGGTTCTTCTGCTCTACTGCTAGCATCCCCTCTTTGCTCTATTTCCTCTCTCCTACTCCAGCCCCTCTTTGCAACCACCAAAAGCTCGACGCCAATCTCCATGTTCACACGTGACCTAGACTCAAAGTCAGGACTGGGATCAGAGCGTACCAAATGCCCAAGTACCAGTTGGGTTTTCGTCGGTGGCGGAAAAAAGCTGAGCTTCACTGTCACGGTTACGACAGACCTAGCGTCAATTTCAATTTCAATTGTGAAATTAGGGAGAAAGTTGTGAAATTTGAGATTTGTATTTTGTGATTTGTGAGAAAGTTGTGAAATTTAGGATTTATATTTTGTGATTTGTGAGAAGATGGAGGGGGCGTATGACACAAAAAGAGGGGGTATGACGGGAAAAGAGGGAGAAGGGGTATGGCAGGAAAAGAGGGGGTGCGACGGGAAAAGAGGGAGACAGAAAGGGAAGAGAGAGAGATGTTTCAAAAGAGAGAAAGAATTCTAGAACAGGAAAAGAAAAGAAAAATTACTTGTTTGGATTAAGTACCTAAAACCCTCCAAACCTTTAGTGTCATTCTAAATTGGTCTTAACTTTTTTAAACATTCCAAACAAGTAACTAACCTAACGAAAATGTCACATGTGTTAAGCCCCAATTAATTTTTCAAACATAGATTGTATTCAAAACCCACCAACTGGTATATTATGATCAACATTAATATTAATTGCCTTAAAAACTAAATTTCAAACATATAACATATAATATGGAACCCAATTATAAAACGGGCATTGAATTGAATCAAAAATGGACCAAATTGAAATTACATCAAGAGGGCAATCTTCTACAAGGGAAAGGGTTAAGAATTCAGATAAGGGTTTGATGAGCTTGCTCCTAGTATGTGTTTTTCTCATACGCCGATTATTAGCTCATAAAGCTTCCAATTCTTCTTTGTGGCAGCGAAGTTGGTGGTGACAGCATCATGGCAGTCAATACCATTTCAGCAACCTCCACAACATTCTTCTTGATATTGGTAGCTTGAGTTGTAGTGTGGAGTTGGTGGTTCTACGTTGGGTTTGGAGATGATGGTACAATGGGAGTGGTGGTGACTGTTAGTTGGTAAATGATGCTTCCATGACCTACCATTGATTTTGGAGAGAAAATAACCCCTAGTTAATTAATAGATTTTTAACTAGGGTTTACAGATGTGTTGTTTTTAATAGGTTAGGTACCTGTTTGGAAAGTGCAAAAAAGTTGAGACTAATTTGGAATGACACTAAAAGGTTAGGGGGTTTTAAGTACTTAATCATACTTTTTATTATCCTACTTGTAGTCCAATACTGCACCAAACGCCTTACTAAGTTAATCCAGCTTAGTCTATTCTGAGCCAATCCAACTCAACCCCTAGAATTAGTCTAGTTTGAGATAATCTGATGCAACATATGCACTCAAATCATACTTCCGGATTCCAAAACAAAATTGGTACTAATTGGAATTACAGAAAGGCAGAAAGGTAAAGTAGAATTTCTCAAAACGACAAACAAACCTTGTGTTTTGGCAACTGTCCCACAGAGGAAGAATCGCACGTTGTTTGTTATCCAGATCTTCGCAACGGCACCGTCGGCAGTCCCTTTGTATTGTCACCCTTTTACTCGTTCAATTTCACCCCAGACGTCGAGACCACCAAAACAGTAACACAGTAAAAGGTAATTCCAATGGGAATTGGATCTTCTCCCCTAGGCAAAGCCTTGGGATCCTCCTAACCAAATAACACGGACCGTTGGATTTTGATAAAACGGCTACAATTATTATAACTTTTAGAGGAGCTCCCTGTTTATAGCCGTTTGAACTTCTGTTTAATTTATAAAACGAAATCTGAGCAGTCCAACAAATCACTCCCTCAACATCCCTCTTGGATCTCACACTTTGCACCCTCTCTTTAGAAAACCAAAAAAGGGAAAAAGGAGAGAAAGCACACATTATGTGCGTGTGTGCGTGCACTGCTTTAACCTTCTTTGTACTCTGTAGAGAGAGAAAGAGGAGACAGTGAGATGGAGGACTGCAACTGTAAGCGAATGGCGGCCATAGACGACTCCACCACAGCAGCCGTATCAAAAAGGAGAAAGATCACTGCTTCAACGCCACCATTGCCTCCATTGCTGCCAAGTCCAACAATACTTCAGCTCATCGACTTCCCCTATTCATGCTCCAGCTTTTGCTCCGATCACTCTCCACCTCCATCCTCGTGATGCTCCACCAATGTTCTCAACGACGTCGCCGCCGCCCGTAGCTCGCCTCGCCTAGATCTGGAGGTGAATCCCGCCTCCTAGCTCGCATCGAGCTTCGAATTTCTCTTCCCCCTTTCTTTCTATTTGAAAACGAGGACAAAAAGAGGAGAGAGAAACTAGTGAATGGAAACTGTAATAGTTGATTTTTCTCATTTCCGTTAGGATTTTCACAGGAAACAAACAGACGCTTACTCTATCCCTCTCTCTCTCTCTCTCTCTCTCTCTCTCTCTCTCTCTCTCTCTCTCTCTTCATTATCCTTCAATTTTACGTTTCTAAGATTTTATTGCAATGTTTAACAAATTCGAATTTAAATTTCAAAATTCATTGCACCGTTTGCAGGCCAAGAGTTCCGAAACGCCATTCTCCAACTCGACCTCCGTCACCAACAATAAATTCATGTTTCACTTCTCATTCCTTCATCATAATTTCCCTCTTCAATTTCTCCAAACCGAAACGTATTTTTTTCAGGTTAATTTTTGTTTCATCAGCAGGGAGACGACGTCGTCGAGCAAGCTGTGCCTGGACTCGAACGAAATGTCATCACCGGCGCCGGTGGTGTCTCACCAGCGGAGAATCTCGGTCAGTAAATCGCCTCCGAGTGAAGAGATCGAAGAGTTCTTTGCCGCCGTCGAGAAGTACGAGCATAAGCACTTTACAGAGAAGTGAGTACCTTTTTCAATTTTCCATTTTCTTTTCGTATTTTTTTAATTTTCCATTTTCTTTTCGTATTTTTTTAATTTTCCATTTCGTGTGCTGCACTCAACCGCCGGTGCATTTTAGCAGGAGACGGAAATCGGAAACCCTAACTAACCACAACAACAACAACAACAACAACAACAAAGCCTTTTCCCACTAAGTGGGGTCGGCTATATGAATCCTAGAACGCCATTGCGCTCGGTTTTGTGTCATGTCTTCCGTTCGATCCAAGTACTCTAAGTCTTTTCTTAGAGTCTCTTCCAAAGTTTTCCTAGGTCTTCCTCTACCCCTTCGGCCCTGAACCTCTGTCCCGTAGTCACATCTTCGAACCGGAGCGTCAGTCGGCCTTCTTTGCCCATGTCCAAATCACCGGAACCGATTTTCTCTCATCTTTCCTTCAATTTCGGCTACTCCTACTTTACCTCGGATATCCTCATGCCCAATCTTATCCTTTCTCGTGTGCCCACACATCCCACGAAGCATCCTCATCTCCGCTACACCCATTTTGTGTACGTGTTGATGCTTCACCGTCCAACATTCTGTGCCATACAACATCGTTGGCCTTATTGTCGTCCTATAAAATTTTCCCTTGAGCTTCAGTGACCTACGACGGTCACATAACACGCCGGATGCACTCTTACACTTCATCCATCCAGGTCGTATTCTATGGTTGAGATCTCCATCTAATTCTCCGTTCTCTTGCAAGATAGATCCTAGGCAGCAAAAACGGTCGCTTTTTGTGATCTTCCCTAGATTGCTCCGGTCATTAGTGTGGATAAGTATATAAATGAATAGAGATAGGAAAGCAAACACAAGATGTACGTGGTTCACCCAGATTGGCTACGTCCACGGAATAGAAGAGTTCTCATTAATTGTGAAGGGTTTACACAAGTACATAGGTTCAAGCTCTCCTTTAGTGAGTACAAGTGAATGATTTAGTACAAATGACATTAGGAAATATTGTGAGAGAATGATCTCGTAATCACGAAACTTCTAAGTATCGGAGTGTGGTATCGTCTTGACTTGCCTTATCTGTCTCATAGGTAGATGTGGCATCTTCTCTGGAAGTACTCTTCCTCCATCCAGGGGTGGTATCTTTAACTGGTGGAGATGCACAAGGTAATGTATCAATTTCACTTGAAGCTTACTTGTAGTTTCAGGCTTGGTCAAGCGCGATACAAACCATGTAGTAGGAGTCTCCCAAGTCGCCGAGCTAGGGGATCTGCTGAAAGAGGTGACAGACAAGGTAAGCAATCAGAGCTCCGGCTGATTGTTCACCTTCTCCCTATCTTGCAGCAGCATGAAGGATAAAGAGAAGAAAGATGAGAAGAGATGATATGGGATACTTTTGCTTTTGAAGAAGTAACTTTCCACAGGCTTATTCTTGAACTGAGCTGGAGGGTTTTCTGGTTTCCTCCAGAGCCGACTGAAGAATTTGAGGGTCAAAACAAGTCCATCAAATCTAGAGTACGTTCGACCCTACTGATATGGGATACTTTTGCTTTTGACAGAGTAATGGATGTATCGGCACGTGTGCTGTTACGCTTGTCTCCACATGCTTCCTTGTATCCTTCGCACTTGCCCTATTTGTTCCTCAAGCAGATGCGGTATCTTCCCTGGAAACATAAGATGTTGAAGATGAGTACTCGAGAGCAATGCCAGGTAAGTAATCAGGTAAGGGGTTCCAGGCAGTCAGTTCCTGGCTAGAAGCTTGATTCCAAGTGCTGACTGATTGCTCTCTTTCTCCTTGTCTTGCAGGTAACAACAAGGCCAAAGGAAAAGACAGGGAAAAAGCATGATATGGGATACTCTTGCTTTTAACCCTGATGATATGAGATATTCTTGCTCTAGTATAGCTTGTTTGCAAAGGTATTATCGGGGGGAAAGAAAGCTGAATATTTCGAAAGGCTTCGTTGGGAGTGCCCTCTCAGATATGAGGAAGGGTTGAACATTTTTGCAGGTCTGCCTGTCCGTTGGGGATGGAGGTCGACATATATAGGAGTCTCCCTAACAACAAGTAGTAATGCTATTCCTTTACCCTGCTTGGTCATAGCACGGTAGTGGGAGCTGCCAGCTTCACATGTTTTAACTCTGTCAGAGCACTTTGAAAAAGTGGTCTGTCGTATCTGGCTCTCGAGAAGTCTTCGACAGAATGCCCATAATTTCCGCAAAGCTGAGTGTGCGTGTGACAGGTGCTGACAAGGCTAGAAAAGAAGGTGCCTCTTCGATTTCTGAGATCGGCCCTCGTGGTCTCTGAGCAGCCCAGCTTTTGAGAAAGCGAGCGTCTCTTCGATTGATTCGGAGAACGATGCATCTTCGATTTTTAAGAAAGCAATCATGATGGGGGTCTGGCTCTCGAGATTCGGGGAGCAGTGTCACTTCGATTTTTGAGAAAGTAATCATGTTGGGAGTCTGGCTCTCGAGATTCGGATGGCAGTGCCTCTTCGATTTTGGAGCAAGCAATCTTGTTGGGAGTGTTTTCTCGAATGTGAGTAAAGGTTGGGCATGTTTGCTAGTCTACCTTGCCACGAAGCACAGAGGTTGACACACAGGGATTTTCGAATTATCCAGCAATGGTACTGTTCCTTTACCCTCTCTTCGATTTTTGAGAAAGTAGTCATGTTGGGAGTCTGGCTCTCGAGATTCGGAGGACGGTGCCTCTTCGATTTTGGAGCAAGCAATCTTATTGGTAGTGTTTTCTCGAGTGTGAGTAAAGGTTGGGCATGTTTGCTAGTCTACCTTGCCACGAAGCACAGAGGTTGACACACAGGGACTTTCCAATTATCCAGCAGTGGTACTGTTCCTTTACCCTTGTGGGTAATAATATGGTAGCTAGACCTTCAAAATTTATGGGTCTAAACTTGGTTAGTGCTGTTTCTTTGCTATTCTTTTACCTTTCTTGGTCAGAGCGATGTAGTGGGAGCTGCAAGCTTTACGTGCTCAATTTTGGCAGAGAACTTTGGCAAAGTTATCTGTGGTACCCATGAGCTATTGTTGCGTGTGGGAAGTGGGTGATTCAACAGTAAGATTCATGTGTTTTCTACTTCCTCAGAAGTCTTCGACAGAATGCCCATAATTTCCGCAAAGCTGAGTGTGCGTGTGACAGGTGCTGACAAGGCTGGAAAAGTAGGTGCCTCTTCGATTTCTGAGATCGGCCCTCGTGGTCTCTGAGGAGCCCAGCTTTTGAGAAAGCGAGCGCCTCTTCGATTTCTGAGATCGGCCTTCGTGGTCTTTGAGCAGCCTAACTTTTGAGAAAGCAAACGCCTCTTCGATTTCTGAGATCAACCCTCGTGGTCTCTAAACAGCCCAGCTTTTGAGAAAGCAAACGCCTCTTCGATTTCTGAGCAGGCGCCTCTTCGATTTCTGAAGATCCGTCGAGTGCAGATTTTTATAGGGGCTGGCATTAAGTTCCAAAGCACACTTGAATCTCCACCAGTAGAAGCTCCATTCTTGCACTTCTAAGATCTTGATTTGTCCAACCTCTTCTCTCTTCAACACCTTTGAAAATGTCTGGCCCCTCCGACCGTCGTTTTGACTTGAACCTTGTTGAAGAGGCAGCCCCGCCTTCTCCAGACAACATATGGCGCCCATCCTTCGTCTCCCCTACTGGTCCTCTTACCGTTGGGGATTCTGTGATGAAGAATGATATGACTGCTGCGGTGGTGGCCAGGAACCTTCTCACTCCCAAAGATAACAGACTACTTTCCAAACGGTCTGATGAGTTAGCTGTTAAGGATTCGCTGGCTCTCAGTGTTCAGTGTGCAGGTTCTGTGTCTAATATGGCCCAACGCCTATTTGCTCGAACCCGCCAAGTTGAATCATTGGCGGCTGAGGTGATGAGTCTCAAACAGGAGATTAGAGGGCTCAAGCATGAGAATAAACAGTTGCACCGGCTCGCACATGACTATGCTACAAACATGAAGAGGAAGCTTGACCAGATGAAGGAAACTGATGGTCAGGTTTTACTTGATCATCAGAGATTTGTGGGTTTGTTCCAAAGGCATTTATTGCCTTCGTCTTCTGGGGCTGTACCGCGTAATGAAGCTCCAAATAATCAACCTCTGATGCCTCCTCCTTCTAGGGTTCTGTCCAGTACTGAGGTTCCGAATGATCCCCCTCCGGTGCCTTCTCTTTCTGGGGCTCTACCGACTGCTGAGACTTCTCCTAAGCAACCCTTGTGAAGGCTCCCTCTTGTTTGTTTATTTTGACTCATGTATATGTACACATTTGTAGCTTATCGGGGATATCAATAAATAAGTTTTCCTTCATTTCAACGTATTGTGTTAAATACACCAAAACCTTCTTCGCTAAGTTCTTTGAATTTTCTTTTGTTGAAGCTTGTATGTTGAAGCTTTCTGAGTGGAGCATGTAGGTTGGGGTAGTGTTCCCTTAATTTCCCGAGTGAGAAAAACTTCTCGATTGGAGACTTGGAAAATCCAAGTCACTGAGTGGGATCGGCTATATGAATCTTAGAACGCCATTGTGCTCGGTCCTGTGTCATGTCCTTCGTTAGATCCAAGTACTCTAAGTCTTTTCTTAGAGTCTCTTCCAAAGTTTTCCTAGGTCTTCCTCTACCCCTTCGGCCCTGAACCTCTGTCCCATAGTCGCATCTTCTAATCGGAGCGTCAGTAGGCCTTCGTTACACATGTCCAAACCACCGTAACCGATTTTCTCTCATCTTGCCTTCAATTTCGGCTACTCCTACTTTACCCCGGATATCCTCATTCTTAATCTTATCCTTTCTCGTGTGCCCACACATCCAACGAAGCATCCTCATCTCCGCTACACCCATTTTGTGTATGTGTTGATGCTTCACCGCCCAACATTCTGTGCCATACAGCATCGCTGGCCTTATTGCCGTCCTATAAAATTTTCCCTTGAGCTTCAGTGGCATACGGCGGTCACACAACACGCCGGATGCACTCTTCCACTTCATCCATCCAGCTTGTATTCTATGGTTGAGATCTCCATCTAATTCTCCGTTCTTTTGCAAGATAGATCCTAGGTAACGAAAACGGTCGCTCTTTGGTATTTCTTGATCTCCGATCCTCACCCCTAACTCGTTTTGGCCTCCATTTGCACTGAACTTGCACTCCATATATTCTGTCTTTGATCGGCTTAGGCGAAGACCTTTAGATTCCAACACTTCTCTCCAAAGGTTAAGCTTTGCATTTACCCCTTCCTGAGTTTCATCTATCAACACTATATCGTCTGCGAAAAGCATACACCAAGGAATATCATCTTGAATATGTCATGTTAACTCATCTATTACCAACGCAAAAAGGTAAGGACTTAAGGATGAGCCTTGATGTAATCCTACAGTTATGGGAAAGCTTTCGGTTTGTCCTTCATGAGTTCTTACGGCAGTCTTTGCTCCTTCATACATATCCTTTATAGCTTGGATATATGCTACTCGTACTCCTTTCTTCTCTAAAATCCTCCAAAGAATGTCTCTTGGGACCCTATCATACGCTTTTTCTAAATCTATAAAGACCATGTGTAAATCCTTTTTCCCATCTCTATATCTTTCCATCAATCTTCGTAAGAGATAGATTGCCTCCATGGTTGAGCGCCCTGGCATGAACCCGAATTGGTTGTCCGAAACCCGTGTCTCTTGCCTCAATCTATGCTCAATGACTCTCTCCCAGAGCTTCATTGTATGACTCATTAGCTTAATACCCCTATAGTTCATGCAATTTTGTACGTCACCCTTATTCTTGTAGATAGGCACCAAAGTGCTCGTTCGCCACTCATTTGGCATCTTCTTCGTTTTCAAAATCCTATTGAAAAGGTCAGTGAGCCATGTTATACCTGTCTCTCCCAAAACTTTCCACACTTCGATTGGTATATCGTCTGGGCCTACTGCTTTTCTATGCTTCATCTTCTTCAAAGCTACAACAACTTCTTCCTTCCGGATTCTACGATAAAAAGAGTAGTTTCTACACTCTTCTGAGTTACTCAACTCCCCTAAAGAAACACTCCTTTCATGTCCTTCATTGAAAAGATTATGAAAATAACCTTTCCATCTGTCTTTAACCGCGTTCTCTGTAGCAAGAACCTTTCCATCCTCTTCCTTGATGCACCTCACTTGGTTTAGGTCCTTTGTCTTCTTTTCCCTTGCTCTAGCTAATTTATAGATATCCAACTCTCCTTCTTTGGTATCTAGTCGCTTATACATATCGTCATAAGCCGCTAACTTAGCTTCTCTCACAGCTTTCTTCGCTTCTTGCTTCGCTTTTCTATACCTTTCACCATTTTCATCGGTCCTATCCTTGTATAAGGCTTTACAACATTCCTTCTTAGCCTTCACCTTTGTTTGTACCTCCTCATTCCACCACCAAGATTCCTTTTGGTGTGGGGCAAAACCTTTGGACTCTCCTAATACCTCTTTTGCTACTTTTCGAATACAACTAGCCATGGAATCCCACATTTGGCTAGCTTCCCTCTCTCTATCCCACACACACTGGGTGATTACTTTCTCTTTGAAAATGACTTGTTTTTCTTCTTTTAGATTCCACCATCTAGTCCTTGGGCACTTCCAAGTCTTGTTCTTTTGTCTCACTCTTTTGATATGTACATCCATCACCAACAAGCGATGTTGATTAGCCACGCTCTCTCCTGGTATAACTTTGCAATCCTTACAATGGCATATCTTGGATTTTGATCAGTTTCCAATTGGGTTCGGAATCTGGTGCAGGTACAACTATGATATCGTCAATGACGTGCCTCTAGAGGGTTGGTACCAGTGGGTTCGTTTGAAGTCATAAGCAATTCAATTAGCTCTAGAGAGAGAGCAGATGAGAGAGAAGAGAATGGGAAATTACGATAAATTGACACTATGCAGAACAAAAGTAGCAATGCAGCTTGTAATTTTATGCATGGAGATGGAGGTGGGAGTGGTGGAGGAGAGTTTGCTTACGACAGTTCATTTTTTCAGGAGTCAAAAAGACTCACAGAGGAAGGTTTGGAATTTGATCTGGGTTTTTAATGTTCGGGCTTCTCTTTTCTTTTTATGTGACTACAAAAACAAATGGAAGCTTCTAATTCTCTGCAAATCCTCCCAACTTTTTTAATTATTTAAGTTCTAATATTATTATATAGTCTTGCAACAATTTTCCAGATTTGGATTCCCCCATTAACCACATTTGGTAATTACTTATTTTTTTGTTTTTAGCTTTGGAACTGTTTTGGGATTTTGTGGGTGTGTGAATCTCTCTCAAAAATTTTCTTTTTTTTTTTAGGAAAACTAATGAAAATGGCTTAAACTTTGAGTTTTAACGAAAATGACAAAATAAAGAGTAAAGTGAATAGTACCAAGATTGAGTTTTAATTGAAACGTCAAAAAGACATTTCAATTACTCCACTTGCCGGCTTATGCGAAAGTGGATTAACGAATTCGTTGTTGGAAATTCATAAGGCTAGAATTGTTCAAGATTTTGAATATTTTAAGATATAAATTATTTGGGCAAATTACAAACAGAAAGATTCAACTAAATGTTTTATATAATTTTAGGTTTTGGCTTCTCTATTAGATTACTAGAGATAAAACAAAGTGAAAAGGATGAGCTACCTCTACTAGGAGTACTAGAGCGGATTGCAGTCTACCAACTCATACTACCAAATTTTAAGAGAAGTTTTAACGAAACACTCCTGGTACTGTTCATTTTTAACGAAAATGACATTTTTAATCTAAAAAGTCACTTCTAGTACTATTTATTTACCCTCTACCATAATAGCGAAAATGAGTTATTACACCACGGCATGAGTTAGAATATAACCATATATAATGTAGTACTTTTCCATGAAGCACTTGAATTCTAAATAAACATTTTGTTAAGCTTCTAACAACAATTTTGCTACCAAGTGTGATTATGAGCAGACTTATACATTACTTTCTGCATAAGCAATCCACCAATTCCAAACGGGTTCTTAAAAATGAAAATATTGAGAAGGGATGTGTTATTCGCACATCTATTTTTATTTCTTACATGTCTTTTTGATTAGCGGTCGTCTGATCAAATGAATTAAAGAATATCAAATAACAAGAATTAACAAAGGATGTATGAGAAGTAAAAAAGAGTGTATAAATAGCACACCCTATTGAGAATCATTTTTGCCATTTCAAAACACTTTTTTTTATCTTTTTATTGATGAACAAAAGCACAAAAGATGTGTTTTTATTATTACAACAATAATTTTACACAAATGGGAGGGTGAGTTTGTTTAAGCTATACAATGAGAATCTAATTTAGTATCGAATTCATCATCTACGAAATTCAAACCTAATACATTTCACTTATAAGTAAAACGAAAACCAAATAAGTGAACAAAAAATACGTTTTAAAAGAAATACCACCAGACTTCCAGCTGCTTCTGAAAAGGTGGACTCAGTCACTCACTCATTTCACACTGGAGAGGGAGGAGGAGAGAGCGAAAGGGTGGCAGAGGGTATTGTCGGACACAGATGCGATGCAAAGCAAAGCAAAGCCAGACGAACAGGTACATGCATTTCGACATGATTACACACGTGTCAAAAAGCCAATAATCAATCAATCCACTCTCTATCCATGTGGGGTTTGCTTGCTTCCGCCCATTCTTCTTCCTTCTTCTAGCTTCTCCTTTGCCTTTTCCTATTAAGTAGGTCAGGCAAACGGGTCGTGTCTGTCGTGTTCTATCGTTTTCGTGTAACACCTATTATCTTAACATGTCGTGTCGTGTCACACCCGTTATCTGAACAGGTGCTTAACAAATAATTTTTCGTTTGGGTCAGGTAAAGTGACCCGACCCATTATGAACCATTATGACCCCGTTAAGAAAAATAATTTTTTTTCTTAAATTTGCACATACCACACATTGCCACATAAATATTATTTCAAAACATTAAAACAAATTTTTCGTTTAAGTACTACATCTACACTCGAAAATAAGAGCATAATAAACAAACATCCATACACTACTAGTCTATTACAAAATATTAAATGTGCAAGGATATGCAAAATAAAAGAGTTTTTGTTTTCAAGGTTGTGAAGTCTTTCTCAAAAGTTTAAACTTTGCCAATGGAACTCAAAGCTTGCATTACTCTTTTTACAAAATCCTCAATTTTCATCAATCATCATGACATAAGATTTTGTGATATCCACTAGTGTAAATATTTTAAATTGAAGATCAAATTCATTTATTGTATTCATATAAGGTCAAGGAGTGTAGCTGTAAAAAATCATCAAAATAGGAGTTAAAATAACTGTTAAATCATGATTTTTAGTTGATAACCATCGAAGATTTTTGCCCCGTTACTTGATCTTTGAATGTTTGTTTTTTGCGATTTTTGGCGTATGCGATCTTGAAGTATATACAAACAAGTTTGACGATTGGATCGTTGAAATTAGTTTTGTAGAATGTGTATCACATCAAAATGATAGATTCACTAACACTTAGAGTTTATTTATATTTTCATTAAGTATAACATAAGATTTTGTGGTATCCACTAGTGTAATATTTTAAGTTGAAGATCGAATTCATTCATTGTATTCATATAGGGTCAATTAGTGTAGCTGTAAAAAATCATCAAAATCGGAGTTAAAATAACCGTTAAATCGTGATTTTTAGTTGATAACCGTCGAAAAGTTTTATCTCATTACTTAATCTCTGAATGTGAGTTTTTTGCAATTTTTGGCGTATGAGATCTCAACGTTTATACAATCATGTTTGACGGTTGGATCATTGAAACTAGTTTTGTAGAATGTGTATCCCATCAAAACAATAGATTCACTAATACTTAAGAGTTTATTCATACTTACATTAAGTATAACATAAGATTTTGTGGTATCCACTAGTGTGAATATTTTAAATTGAAGATCAAGTTCATTCATTGTATTCATATAGGGTTAGGGAGTGTAGCTGTAAAAAATCATCAAAATTGGAGTAAAAATAACCGTTAAATCGTGATTTTTCGTTGATAACCGTCGAAAAGTTTTGTCCCATTACGTGATCTCTGAATGTTTGTTTTCTGTAATTTTTGGCGTATGCGATCTCGAAGTATATACAAACATGTTTGACAGTTGGATCATTGAAACTAGTTTCGTAGAATGTGTATCCCATCAAAACAATAGATTCACTAACACTTAAGAGTTTATTCATACTTTCATCAAGTATAACATAAGATTTTGTCGTATCCACTAGTGTAAATATTTTAAATTGAAGATCGAGTTCATTCATTGTATTCGTATAGGGTCAAGGAGTGTAGCTGTAAAAAATCATCAAAATCGGAGTTAAAATAACCGTTATATCATGATTTTTCGTTGATAACCATCGAAAAGTTTTGTTCGGTTACTTGATCTCTGAATGTTTATTTTTTGCAATTTTTAGCGTATGCGATCTTGAAGCATACACAAACAAGTTTGGTAGTTAGATCGTTGAAATTAGTTTCGTAGAATGCGTATCCCATCAAAACGATAGACTAACTAACACTTAGAGTTTATTTATACTTTCATTAAATATAACATAAGATTTTGTGGTATCCACATCCACTAGTGTCAATATTTTAAATTAAGGATCGAATTTATTCATTGTATTCATATAGGGTCAAGGAGTGTAGCTGTAAAAAATCATCAAAATCGGAGTTAAAATAAATGTTAAATCGTGATTTTTAGTTGATAACCGTCGAAAAGCTTTATCCCGTTACTTGATCTCTGAATGTTTGTTTTTTGCAATTTTTGGTGTATGCGATCTCAAAGTATATACAATCATGTTTGACGGTTGGATCGTTGAAACTAGTTTCGTAGAATGTGTATCTCATCAAAACAATAGATTCACTAACACTTAAGAGTTTATTCATACTTTCATTAAGTATAACATAAGATTTTGTGGTATCCACTAGTGTGAATATTTTAAATTGAAGATCGAGTTCATTCATTGTATTCATATAGGGTCAAGGATTGTAGTTGTAAAAAATCATCAAAATCGGAGTTAAAATAACCGTTAAATCATGATTTTTCGTTGATAACTGTCGAAAAGTTTTGTTCCGTTACTTGATCTCTGAATGTTTGTTTTTTGCTTTTTTTTACTAATGCGATCTCAAAGCATATACAATAAGGTTGACGGTTAGATTGTTGAAATTAGTTTCGTAGAATTTGTATCACATTAAGTTCAATGGTATATATATATTTATTAAGTATATTTAAATTTATTTATTTTGTACATATAACACTTAAGAAATTGAATGATATTTATATTTAAGCCGATCCAATGGTCACCAATTTTTAATATTTAATTTAATATATATATATATAATTATTATAGTTATTAGGGGTATAAAATTGTTAAATTAATATATATATATATATATAATTATTATAGTATTTTTTTAGGGTTATAAAATTAATATTTTGCTTATCGTGTATCGTGTTACCCACGTGAATACCCGAACCAACCCGTTATCTTAATAGGTGTTTATCGGGTTACCCGATAGGACCCGATTCGTTATCGTGTCGACCCGAACACTTGTTAATTTCGTGTCGTGTCGTGTCGGGTTATCGAGTCATGTCAGGAATTGCCAGGCCTACTATTAAGTACCAAAAATAGATTAAACAAAAAGCAAGATTGAAATAAACAACTCTACAAACCCTTTAAAGGAAGGGGTCTCTATTTCTTGAAAGAAAATGGAGATTAGTTGTGAGACCCATTTCATATCGAACTTCAATAAACCAAAACGTGTATTTTTGTAAATCTTGATTCATAGATCATTCTTGCAAAAATTTGATTCAATTCAAAACCATTTACCTATTTAATTATCAAGATAAAATTTCAATGTTTATGTTTGGACACAAAATGTTATTTTGGGCCGAGCTCAAAAATATCCTTGACCCAAAGGTGTTTGTTTAGAATCTTGTCATGGGCCGGCCCTGTCAAGGTTGGCCAAATCCTACTACAAAGAGGATTATTTCGGATAAAGGTGAAGTAGTCGAGACCTAGTATGATAAGGAGTCCTAGGGATGCTAGGACTCAGGAAATGAATTTGGCTTGTTTAAAAGGTGGGTTCAAATTCCCAATTGAATTAGGATTGGCCGAGTCCTAGTTAGATTAGGTTAAGGAGTCCTAATCCGAGTGTGGTTTTAGCTCAGCCATGAGAGAGTTTGTTGCTATAAATAGATAAGGGAGTGCATCATTCAAAGCCTCTCCAATCCAACACGCAAGCTGCTCTGCGCAAACTCTCGCTCTACACAAAACCTCTCAACAACCTTGAGATTTTTATTTTCTTTTTCTCGACGACACATCTTCAATTTGAATAAACAGCACTGTGAAGGCAACCGGTGGCATCTTCAGTTTGGATAAACAACACTGTTGTCGTAGAATCAGCCTACCACGGAGCACCTTCAGTTTGGATAAACAGCATTGCGTCAAGACCGACTGGTTATCTATCCAAGTCTCGATCAAGAAGGATTTTCGAGTCCTTATTGGTAGAGTTCAACTCACTAGCCTTCTCGGTGAAGTAAGGTGTTACAAACTACTAGGCTCGGCATATTGAATGCCGAGTTGTTTTATGGTTGGATATTACAAGTAAGTTGTAGAGTTCGGCATTCTGACGGTCGAACCACATTCACCATTAAGACATACATCTCTTTTGAGTACTTGTGTCTGTATAGTTTGGTGCCAGTTCGGCGTGCTTATTGTCACAGCCCGTCCCGGAATTTTTAATTCCGAGGACGTGAAATTACAAAAACGCCCTTAAACGGGATTAAGGTGCGTAATTTTGGTGTTTGTTTTACCTAAAATTTCTAAGCTATTGTTGTGTTGGACTTTAGGTAGGGTCCTATACCCTAATTTCCTCCCCATTTTCCGTAACCTTTCCTTCTCTCTCTTCTTCTTCCATTTCAGATTTTCACTCTCTCTCTCTCTTACTCTCTAACATACGGACTCACACACAAACCACAATCAAATCTCCACGAACGTCCAAGCTAAGACCACCATTGCAACCCTGAGGACTTCACGATCACGTAGGTACCATTTTCAGGTAAGTTTCATTTCGAAAAACCCTAGTTTCTAAAGTTTCCGTGAATGTGTACTGTTCATGAGCTTTGAATTGGTTGTGTTTTAGGCCAAACCAAGCTCATAGTGAGCTTTAGGAAGTCCCAAGGATGCTCGGAGTGCTTCGTTGGAAGTTTTTGGACGTAAGAACACGGAGATCGACAAGTTCAAAGTTTAGCCGGAGCTTTCGAGGCATTTTCCGGCGAATATCCGGCAAGTTAGGAGTCTAGGTAGGTATCAATCTCTTCGTCTCGTCAAGTACTACAACTTTCCTTTTTGTTTCACTCAATTTCGTTGAGTATTGAAGACGTTATATTCATTTGAAAAATACCCAGTTTCCGGCGACCTCCGAGGCTTTCGAGGCCGTTTCCGGCCAAACCACGGCGAACTAGGTGTTTTGCAAGGTACCATTCTCTTTGTCTCTTCAAGGGCTACAACTTTCGTTTTTGAATCACTTGATTTCGTTGAGAAATGACAAAGTTATGGCAATTTGAAAAACTGCCCAGAAAACGGCCGCCGGAAAAACCAGTCCGGCGACCCAAGGAAGAAGAAGGTGCTACAGTAAAAATAAAAAATAAAAATAAAATTATTTTAAAAATATGTCGACGTTCGTGACGTCGAGTAGTTCACTGTGGTATATTCATATACCTAAATTGAACACCGTATGAGAAAGTTATTGAGGATTGTTGGTTAGGTGTTCAAATAACGTTTTATAATTTTCACATTTAGGTGAAAATGTGAATTGACGATCCGACCGTTGGATCGTCACCAAACTTTGATACGTTGCATTACGTAATATTTGAGGATTATTGGAACTTACAGATTGGGAATCCGATTTGTGGATCTTCCGGATCAATCTACGTAGTGACGTATTTTATATAAGTTATATATTCTATCGATATGAATTCTGAGGTTGGAATTGATTATTGTTTTAGGCGCCGATTGTCATGACGCCTTGGCGTATTGTGCTAGGGAGTTGTAGGGCGAACTCCAGGTGAGTGGGCAGTTTTGTTTTCCATATATATATATACTTGACGTTTCCCAGAAATTGAATTGAAATGAAAATATGTTTAAAATGAAATGCATATGAGTTATGTGGAAAAACGGGAAGTGAAATACCATGCATAGAATTGATATGAAAAGTATATAGAAATGTGAGTTGAAATGCCATGCATGAATTAATATATGATGCATATGTATGAATTGGTGCGGTGGACGCACAGGTAAGAATTGATTTATGATGCATATGTATGAAATGGTGCGGTGGACGCACAGGTGAGTATTTAATTACTGTTATGATGATGATGATATATATTGAGCTCAAATCCTGCACCATGGTTTAGTGCTTATAGTATTCACCGCATCGCACGCTCGCCTTGGATCCAAGTAGATGCTAGTCGTACAGTCCACGCGGAGTGGGTACGACAGGCCAGTCGCGAGAGTGTTAGTGAGATTCCGACTGGTGGGTGACCTTAGATTATGTGCACAGATGATTTATGAGAAGCACTAGAGCGTAACTTGTGTGCAGAAGGCCGGACAGGTCACAGAGGTGACTCCGGTAGAGTGATAGTGATAGATTTTGAGCTCTAGGTTCAACCGTACAGGGCTATTAGAGGGCCTACGGTTGATTACTTTCTTGCACCTGATATGATTATGTTTATGCATTCATACCTTATTATTGTTGAGATGATGTGGCATGGCATAATTAATATGAGAAATGTTGAGATGATGTGGCATGGCATAATTGTTATGAAAATGTTGAGTTAACGACTTGAAGTCTTGAGAATATATATGTATATTTATATTTTACATTTCTGGGAAAGTATACAGGTTTTACGGAGAGGGGTTACAACGTTTTGAGAAATGTTTGGATTTGGAAAAGAATTGTTTTACTGACCCACTCAATTTTGGTTTTGCGCCCCTCCAGGTTCAGGAATCACAAAGGTGTGGTGACTACGAGGAATACAGCGGGGTTCTGACAGATTGGACAAAATTAGGACTCACATTCGGGTGTATCAACTTATAAATTGTATAATTAAAGCTTCCGTACTGTGCAAATGGTTACGTCACTCTCACGTGACGGCCAGCATGCCCTCCTTCGGGACGGGGTGTGTCAGTTGGTATCAGAGCATGGTTGCAATCTTGGACATTTTGAGAAGTTCTAGTGAATTCTGTCAGAACTACACCGCCTCGTAGCAAACCACGTAGTTAGAGGAACTTAGTCTCCCTAATTTAGCGGTTTTGGGGGAAACTATTACTATGGTGATTCAGTCTATTGTCTAAAGGGACATTTTAAGACGGGTTATGAGTTGAATTTGAATCACCTTATGGAATGATCAACCTGAGGGAACGAAGTGACGGATTAACCAATTGGAAAAGATGTTTCGGAATATGCAAGTTAAAGGAAATTTCCTTTTGACAGGTGGGTCGAGACGACTACCTGGTTTTGGGTATGAAATTGTATCCTGGTGGAAACAGGAATGTTAATTGTTGTCACCAGAGAAATCAGCCGATTTAAAATTTTTTTAAGGAAAAGTTTATCCCTCCGGCATTTATCGATGGTAGTAAGCAAGAGTTTGCAAATGTGAATCAAGGAAGTTGACGATAAAGTTAATGATTCGTCATATCAAGGATATAGAAAGATTCAGAGCTTCGAAAGAAGTGAAGCTAGAGTTAATTCTTCCAGCTGAGGTTTTAATGTCGCTGGTCAGAGTAAAAGTGATGGATATACTGGTAATCCCAGATATTTGAGACAAGGTGTCTCGAGTAAAGGAAATGTACCTTGTGCAGCAGGTACAAAATTAACACTTTGGGAAATGTGAAATTAATGAATGTGTTTATGTGAACAGAGGGGACACAGAATTGTGAATCGTCCCTAGAATCAGTTGTACTCAATAATTTTCCATGATATCATAGTGTCGATTCAGCAGAGTTATGGACTTAGTAGTTTGGTCGGATTGACCGTGAGTACAGAGAGATTTGATGAGTTATATGTTCAGCTGTACAGACCATGAGAAGTGGATTCGATTGACACATGAGAAATTAGTGAGTTATAGGCTCGGCCGTACCGACCACGCGGAGTGGATCCGGCCGACGTATTATTGAGATAAGAGTTGAATCAGCCGTATTGGTCATTCTAGTTGACTTCGGCTGATATATTTCTTATTATGTATGTTATTACCTTGAGAGTAGTAAATAAATGTAGTTGAGATGAGTGTATGTATTTTGCATTGAGTGACAAAATAGTAATGTTATATCTTTGAGAGTGGTTGCCTACTTATCGAGACAACGATGATTTATCAGTATTGCGGGCTGCAGACCGTAATATTAATAACTCATTCGTGGATTCGTTAAGCAAGCAACCCGGTAGATTATTTTATGTTAGTATTGTACTTATTTGGAATGCTTAATAATAATAGAATATATATTGTATCAGTTAATTTTGTTCCATTAGATTGGTTGGTTATAATTGTGACAAGACGAAATGTTATGGGAAACCAGTACTTTCCGTCGATCTGGATGAACAGAGATTACTTTTGTAAGTATGCAAAATGGATTGAGTCAGGCTGTTATTTATGCTGTGAGAGCAAAGAGATTGTTTTCGAAAGGCTGTCAAAAATACTTAGCTCATGTGGTGCTAAATGATGTTGTTTGGAGTAGTGTGAATAATGTCGAAAGAGTTAGACTTTTCTTGATGTCTTCCCTGAAAGTATACCTGGATTGTCTTCAGGCAGAGATATGAGGTTCATTATTGATTTGTTGCCAGGTATAAATTTATATTGGAGATTGGTTCATGATGAGTTAAGGGAATTGGAAATTTAGTTGAAAGAATTGGTTGATAAAAGTTTTATTCAACCTAGTATAACACTTTTGAGGAGCCCCAGTTTGTTGGTGAGAAAGAAAATGGACTTAGAGATTGTTCATTGATTATAGACAATGGAGTCGGGTAACGATTAAGAACCGTTATCCATGGTAATGTACTGATGTTTATTTAACCAGCTTAGAAGTAATTGCGAAGATTCAAAGATTGAATTGAGATCTGGTTACTACCAATTGAATATTATAAGTGACGTTGATCATAAGATGGTTTTCTGGACTTGTTATGGTCCTTATGAAGTTTGGTGATGCTATGTGGATACTCATGCTGTTTTATGAGTTGATGGATGAAGTATTCCAATAATGCCTTGATAGATTGATATCATTTTCATTGAAGATATTCTGGCATATTCTGAGCCAGAGCAGAGCATGTAAACGTATTAAGTCGGTGGAACAAAGATTGGAAGAACGTTGGTTGTATGCTAAGTAGCAAATGCTAAAGTTAGGTGAATCAGGTGGCATTCTGAGATTGGTTATATACTCTTAAGGTATTCAAGTGAATCCTTAAAAGATAGCAGAAATTGAGGAATTGGAACAACCACGAACTGTAATTGAGATTCGGAATTTCTTAGCTTACCAGGCTATCTTGGATGGTTGTGAAAGATTTTTCAGTCATTGCTTTGTCATTGACGAGACTGTTGAGAAAAGAGGTTATGTATGAGTGGGAAGGAAATTGTGAGCAAAGGATTCAACAACTGAAGTATTTCCTCACTCATGCACGTATTTTGGTATTCCCAGAGAATAGTGGTAATCATAAATTTTTAGTGATGTTTCTTGAATGGTATTGGATGCATGTTGATGCAAATGTTAGGGTGATTGCATACGTTTCACGATAAATGGAATCTCATAAGATGAATTACCCTACGGGTGACTTGGAAGTCATGATTACCATTCTTGCTGTGAAGTTATGAAGGCATTATATTTGGTAAGAATGCAAGATTTTTACGAATCCAAAAAGTCTTCAATATCCATTACTTGGAAGGATTTTGATATGAGGCAGCGAAAGTGAATTGTATTGCTTAATGAACATGATTGTACGATCAGGGTGATCGTAAAGTTTGTTCTAGCTCAAGCACTTGGTGAGAAGACTACAGTAAGATTAATGTCTGGCACGTTTGGCAAGAGTATCATCTTGTGGATTGAAAACCAACGGAAGAAAAATTAAGAATGGAAGATCGAGAAGAAGTTATACTTGTTAAGTAACAAGTTAGTACATTTACTCCAGTGTTGAGTAACAACCTTTCCCAGACAGTGCAACATTACTTATTTGTTTTATGGAAAAGAGAATTGGTTTACGGAACTGCTGAGTTTCTTAAGTATGTTGGTTGTGCAGTTTCCGAAGTAACGCCATAAGGATCATGAAATGTGTCATGTGAGTCGGTTTTTGATGACTTGTGAATGGAATGTTTCTGGGTAGAGAAAGATTCGATCAAGAAAGAGTTTTAGTAGACCCTGAGACTATGGATGAGTCTCCTCAAAGTATTCAGGTGATTAAGTTTAACCTGAAGGTAGCCAGGAATGGCAAAAGAGACTAACAGATGGATATGCCACTAATCGAGTGTGTAAGGTAAATGGTTTGATATTTTTGGAAATTTCACCACGAACAGAAATGGCGAGAATTGGAAAGGAGACAAGATAAGATTTAGACACATCAGACCATTTTTTTTTATCACTAAAGGAATCAATAAAGTTGCATACAAGTGGTGATGTCTTCAGAGTTGGCTAAGGTGTATAACGTATTTTATATTTCGATGCACCGTCCCTATTTTACGGATTCGTCGCATAAGATTCTGGTTCAACCTTTGGAGATTAATCCGGATTCGACTTGACGAGGAACCAGTGACTATACTGGATTGGAAAGATAAGACTCTGAGGAATAAGACCGTGAGCTTGGTAAAAGTATTGTGGAGGAACCATTCAGCAGAAGAAGCTACTTGGGAGACAAAAGAACGGATGAGAGATATGTATCCGAGGCTATTTTTTTTTTAGTATTGAGAGTTTGGTTGGTGGCTGGAATTTCGGGGACGAAATTCTATAAGGAGGGGAGATTGTCACAGCCCGTCCCGGAATTTTTAATTCCCAGGACGTGAAATTACAAAAACGCCCTTGAACGGGATTAAGGTGCGTAATTTTGGTGTTTGTTTTACCTAAAATTTCTAAGCTATTGTTGTGTTGGACTTTAGGTAGGGTCCTATACCCTAATTTCCTCCCCATTTTCCGTAACCTTTCCTTCTCTCTCTTCTTCTTCCATTTCAGATTTTCACTCTCTCTCTCTCTTACTCTCTAACATACGGACTCACACACAAACCACAATCAAATCTCCACGAACGTCCAAGTTAAGACCACCATTGCAACCATGAGGACTTCACGATCACGTAGGTACCATTTTCAGGTAAGTTTCATTTTGAAAAACCCTAGTTTCTAAAGTTTCCGTGAATGTGTACTGTTCATGAGCTTTGAATTGGTTGTGTTTTAGGCCAAACCAAGCTCATAGTGAGCTTTAGGAAGTCCCAAGGATGCTCGGAGTGCTTCGTTGGAAGTTTTTGGACGTAAGAACACGGAGATCGACAAGTTCAAAGTTTAGCCGGAGCTTTCGAGGCATTTTCCGGCGAATATCCGGCAAGTTAGGAGTCGAGGTAGGTATCAATCTCTTCGTCTCGTCAAGTACTACAACTTTCCTTTTTGTTTCACTCAATTTCGTTGAGTATTGAAGAAGTTATACTCATTTGAAAAATACCCAGTTTCCGGCGACTTCCGAGGCTTTCGAGGCAGTTTCCGGCCAAACCACGGCGAACTAGGTGTTTTGCAAGGTACCATTCTCTTTGTCTCTTCAAGGGCTACAACTTTCGTTTTTGAATCACTTGATTTCGTTGAGAAATGACAAAGTTATGGCAATTTGAAAAACTGCCCAGAAAACGGCCGCCGGAAAAACCAGTCCGGCGACCCAAGGAAGAAGAAGGTGCTACAGTAAAAATAAAAAATAAAAATAAAATTATTTTAAAAATATGTCGACGTTCGTGACGTCGAGTAGTTCACTGTGGTATATTCATATACCTAAATTGAACACCGTATGAGAAAGTTATTGAGGATTGTTGGTTAGGTGTTCAAATAACGTTTTATAATTTTCACATTTAGGTGAAAATGTGAATTGACGATCCGACCGTTGGATCGTCACCAAACTTTGATACGTTGCATTACGTAATATTTGAGGATTATTGGAACTTACAGATTGGGAATCCGATTTGTGGATCTTCCGGATCAATCTACGTAGTGACGTATTTTATATAAGTTATATATTCTATCGATATGAATTCTGAGGTTGGAATTGATTATTGTTTTAGGCGCCGATTGTCATGACGCCTTGGCGTATTGTGCTAGGGAGTTGTAGGGCGAACTCCAGGTGAGTGGGCAGTTTTGTTTTCCATATATATATATACTTGACGTTTCCCAGAAATTGAATTGAAATGAAAATATGTTTAAAATGAAATGCATATGAGTTATGTGGAAAAACGGGAAGTGAAATACCATGCATAGAATTGATATGAAAAGTATATAGAAATGTGAGTTGAAATGCCATGCATGAATTAATATATGATGCATATGTATGAATTGGTGCGGTGGACGCACAGGTAAGAATTGATGTATGATGCATATGTATGAAATGGTGCGGTGGACGCACATGTGAGTATTTAATTACTGTTATGATGATGATGATATATATTGAGCTTAAATCCTGCACCATGGTTTAGTGCTTATAGTATTCACCGCATCGCACGCTCGCCTTGGATCCAAGTAGATGCTAGTCGTACAGTCCACGCGGAGTGGGTACGACAGGCCAGTCGCGAGAGTGTTAGTGAGATTCCGACTGGTGGGTGACCTTAGATTATGTGCACAGATGATTTATGAGAAGCACTAGAGCGTAACTTGTGTGCAGAAGGCCGGACAGGTCACAGAGGTGACTCCGGTAGAGTGATAGTGATAGATTTTGAGCTCTAGGTTCAACCGTACAGGGCTATTAGAGGGCCTACGGTTGATTACTTTCTTGCACCTGATATGATTATGTTTATGCATTCATACCTTATTATTGTTGAGATGATGTGGCATGGCATAATTAATATGAGAAATGTTGAGATGATGTGGCATGGCATAATTGTTATGAAAATGTTGAGTTAACGACTTGAAGTCTTGAGAATATATATGTATATTTATATTTTACATTTCTGGGAAAGTATACAGGTTTTACGGAGAGGGGTTACAACGTTTTGAGAAATGTTTGGATTTGGAAAAGAATTGTTTTACTGACCCACTCAATTTTGGTTTTGCGCCCCTCCAGGTTCAGGAATCACAAAGGTGTGGTGACTACGAGGAATACAGCGGGGTTCTGACAGATTGGACAAAATTAGGACTCACATTCGGGTGTATCAACTTATAAATTGTATAATTAAAGCTTCCGTACTGTGCAAATGGTTACGTCACTCTCACGTGACGGCCAGCATGCCCTCCTTCGGGACGGGGTGTGTCACTTATACTCTTGTGAATATAATCACCGTGACCAAACCTGGCGCCGACAATCCGTGAACTTAGCAAGACTAGCAGCCATGTCTTCATGCTCTATAACCCGAAGGCCGAGACGTGTTCCTTCCTCCGCCACATTCGCAAAATCGAGAAGTCAGAAGCGCGCTCAACACAACACAACACATTTTATTCCCCGGCCGAGCTCGGCCAATGAGTTGGCACGCCCTACACATAACCAAATGACGTAGTTAGCTTATTAATTACTCGGCCTGCGCGCCACGTAGGCTTGGTAGTTTTTAGGATCAACAATTTCTTAGAGAACAAAGTATTCGTCAATTTCTATGAACTCAATTAAATGCCTCAAATATTTCCAATTTGGCTAATATTTTGTAAGGATGATCTATGAGGTATAACTTAAAAAATAGACGATTCGAATCGTTAAAGTTCGATGCGATTGGGACCCAACCATTAATTCCCATTTTTATTAAAAAAAATAGGGATCCCTTCTCTTAAGGCTTCCAACAACCCTACATAAGGAGATTATATTCACACACCTCAAATTACTTCCCCTACACCCTTTTAATTTTTTAATATTTTTCTATCAAGTGTTAGTGGTGTGTGGAAAATATTAAAAAATTAAAAAGGTGTAGAAAAAGTAATTTGGGGTGTGTGAATATAATCTCACCCTTATATATATATATATAATCTAATTTTAAGTCCCTAAATCGGATTTTATGATAAGTAAAGTTGATATGTTACATTACTTATCATATTATATATGTAGAGGTACAAAGAATGTGAATCGAATTATTTTAAAACTAAAGTTTTTTTTTTATACAAGCGATAATCTTTTTTAAACCAATTTCAAAATTCTACAAAGATTCAAACTTGAGTGCACAATGAAAGCACATATTTTTTTTATAAAATACGATTGCCCCCACTTCTACAACTTAACAATTACACGATGGATGGCACTTGTATCTAAATCTTCGGAACCACGTCAATGGATGTCATCATGTCACTTACATAGATAACTCCACAATTTATTAGAAAATTTGGTTTTAAAGTATGATCAGTGTGATCAATAGTACTATGATTTAATGATATTTCTTCTTATTTGTAAATGAGAAATCTCATGTTTCACTCATTTGGATGTCAAATTGATACCTAATTATTACAGATGGTCGAATGTGTGACTTAAGCCCAAACCCCTCATCCCTAAGTGTAAAATATCATTGCATAAAAAATGATGAGTGCTTCAGTGTAAGCACCAATTGGTCGGGCTTGTAAGGTCGTCCAATAAAAAGTTGTTACACAAGTGAGGGTTCATTAACCAAAAAATAAATAATTTTGTGTGTGCTTGTAAGAGAGAGTGGGGCTTTATCCTTACATTCCCCTTCAAAATATATTATTTTAATATTATAAAAGAAAATTGTTATTAGCATTATAAAAAAAAAAAAGTCAGCTTATTATCGTGAAAAGAATTTTGTGGCTAATGATTTGGCTTGTTTGGGTTTGTCATATAGTTTGGTTCAAGCATTTTGTGAACAAGCTCCTCCTTGTCATCGGTTGCTAGTTGTAGATATAGCTGAGATCTCGTGGCCTCATGATATTCTATTATAATCTTCTTCTTTTTTTCGGGCCTATTGACACACCCCGACCTAAATCGAGGTATGATGGCCGTCATGTGAGGGTGACGTAGCCATGTGCAACGTACGGAAGTGAAGGTGATAAGATAATGTGGGTAAGTAAAAACCAAACTAGCTACTCTACACTAGGTAAGTATACAAATATGAGTGGAAGTATTAGAGTGTAGATATACATAATCAGAGCGTAGGTACCAAAGTGCAATCCAGTGGCTAAATACTAATTATATAGGATATGAAAGAAAACTCTACATTGATGGATGTCTGTCAGAACCGCCGTAGAGTCCTCGTGAGCCACCAACACGAACTTCAAACTAGAACTTGGAGGGGCGCAAAAATAGAAAATGTGAGTGGGCAAAAATAAAACCTTTCAAAACCATTTCACTGTCAAAATATATAACCCATCACCATAAAACCCGTATAATTTTCCCAAAAAATAATAATACATACGTATATAGAAATCTTGCTCGAGAGTAGTGAAAACCAAGTATATGCCATGTCAAGTATCTCAGCAATGAAATAAGTAAGCCAGGTGAAATAAATCAATATAAAGTGATATGTTAGCCGGAGTCACCTAGCGTGACCTGTACGGCTGAATCTATAGCTCATCTACCAAATCTTGCACACAAGTCGAAACCACCTAATGTGGTATGTACGACAGGCTAGGTGCAAATAAATACACTCAAGTGCTATGATCACGTGAAGGTTGTGCGAAGTATCTCAATTCACCTATGAGTCGAAACCACCTAAGGTGGTCTATACAATAGGCTGGCACTTGCCTTGGATCTAAGGTAAGCGTACGGTGCAGGAGGTGAATGATCACATGAAGGCTAGGCCCTGGCCTAGGGCGAAGCATTAACAACAAGGTGCAGGATAATGAACACTAAATGTATCTCAACATAACCATACACACTGCAATCACTATCATCAATATGTACTCACCTGAAGCTTACCTGTGTGTCTGCAGCACCATGCAATAATATGCATATCTATACTAATACATATACTAAAATATAATGAAATCGACATAGTATTTAAAACATAATTTCATTTAAAACCATTTCTGGGGAAAGGAAAATCATATATACGTATATATATAAAACCAAAAGCCCACTCACTGGTATGTAGCTGGGTCGTAACCCCCGAGTCTCACCTGGCTACGCTCGTCTTCTAGGAACGTCTCGCCTATATGTGAAACCATTGATTTAACGTTAATTTAAGCACATAATCAAAACCGTATAATAATTTCTCATACGTTGTTCAATTGGGGTGTTTGAATATACCATTGTGGCCTACTTAACACCACGAGCATCCCCATATTTTTAGAATAATTTTTCGACGTCCCACGCGCCCTCACGCGCAGCATAAACCGTTAACTTTTACCTGACACCGTTAGTATATTCCGTCAAAGTTGACGGAATATTCTCCTTCCTTCTCCGATGGTTCGCCGGAATCCAGCGCAAGCCACCGCTGCGTCACCGGAAACTGGAAAATCGTAAAACTTCAATATCTTCTTCGTTTTTCTAACAAATTCCACAATTGTTATATCCATTTGAAGCCCTGAACTAGTAGAACATGATCTTACCTCTTAGAGGTCCTAAGACCGACGAAAAGTGGCCGGAAAATCCTTCAATATTCCGGTTAAGTCTGCAACTCGTGGAACTGACCTATCCCGACGTCCAAATCTTCCCAAAAATTGTTCCCATGTCTCTATGGAGCAGTTTTAAGACTCCCTTAAGCTTTAAAACTCTGTGAAATAACCACGATCACGACAGAGCAACAGAGCACCACGCCGGAGCTCTTAGGTTCTCGGGTTCCCATGGTCCGTTCTTTGTTCCAATGGTACGGATAGGTTCGTGAATTCACCAAAAACACGTCGGTGCAAAGCTTAAGCTCAATCGATGAAGTTTGGATGGTATTTGAGAGTTGAAGGCTCGAATTGTATAGACAAGGGAGAAGACTCAAGAAGAGAGAAGAAGAAGAGAAAGTTTGTACGTGTGGTGTATGTGTATGTAACGGGATTGGGCAGAATTAAAAGAGTAGGGCCCTGATTGGGCCATAAGGTTTAGGGCTAACAATTTAAATCAAAACAAACCCACAATTCTAATTGGACCCAAGAAAGTAGGAGGTATGATGATTGGACCATTTCCTTAGCCCGACTACACAATCGTTTATTCGTAACATTTTCGTTACGAACCCAATTCAGCCCTAACTCATGTCAACGCTCTCGTGACGTCGCGTATAATTTACTCATGTCTGCTAAAAAAATAATTTAAAACTATAAATGTACATCTATGTCACTACGACTTGAGGGTATAATCGTCAATTCCACACATCCGAGGATAAAAATATACATTAATTCGGGACGGGTCGTCACACCTATGCCCCATTGTCAACCAAAAAAAAAAGTCAGCGTACTCTTCTTACTTATTTCATGGATTAAATAATAATTTTTTGTAGTGTTAATAGCTCTTCCCAAAAAACTATCCTAACTATTTAACATATGAAATTACGTTAATAACCCATTATGTGCAAGAGGTTTGAAAAATATTTTAAGGACCTAATTTTCATGTGGTGATAATTCAGAGACTAAGGGTTAATTTGGTATTGTGCTTTTAAGAAAACTAATTCTAGTGAGCTGTGAGAATAAACAACTGTAATATAAAGTTTTTGAGTGTTTGATAAACATTTGTTTTGTAAAAAAAAAAAAAATGTCTGAGTGTTTGGTAAAATTTTATATAAACTGCTGTGAATATGTTAAATAACTAAAAAAAATATGATATTTGATTTGATATAATAGTTGTAACATCCCACATCGACTAATGGAGAGGGGGTGATGTGCCTTATATGTACATGCCTACCTCCTATAGCATGAGGCCTTTTGGGAACTCACTAGCTTCGGATTCCATCGAAACTCTGAAGTTAAGCGAGTTCGGACGAGAGCATTCCCATGATGAGTGACCCACCGAGAAGTTATTGCGTGAGTTCCCAGAAACAAAGTTGTGAGGGCGTGGCCGGGGCCCAAAGCGAAGCTAGGGGCTACTATCCTGCTACTTATCAGTGAGTGGGCATTTTCTTTCTATACATATGATATGGTTTCCAGAACATTTTCTTAAATGATTTATGCTTTGAATGCCATGTCGTAATGAGTTGCACTTTGAGTATTGCACTGTTATACTTGTGAATGATATTGTGTGATGTTGTGGAGACTCAGGTAAGCTTTAGGTGAGTATGATGTGATTAAATGGGTTGTGTTGCATTGGTATGCATATATTTATTTAGAGCTCATCAGGGTTGCACCCGGTATTAGTGCTCCCACCCGGGGATTAGAGCCAGCCTTCATGTGATCGTTCACTGATGCGAAATATTATAAGCACACAAATTAAACCCTCTTTTTGACAATTGTAGTATAGATGTAAGTAGGGTATCGTTCTAAACCGGGGATTAGGAGGGCTTGCTAAAACCTCTAAACTGACTCAAAAACAAAAAGAAACAAAGTTAAAAATGTAAACCAAAGACTTTTAAAACAAGAAAGTAAAAGGGGGATTTGGGTTTGGTGAAGTTGAAAGTAAAACAAATAAACTAAAACTTAAATAGATTTTTAGCTAGGAAGATTATAAAACGAATTTGAGAAATAAGATGATGGATAGATTAGTTAGAGGTCCGTTCTTCACACATGACACACTTGTACATGAATCGATTTCCAATTGCTTTTCAATAAACTATGATGCTCAACACCCCAGATTGACCGTGATGCACAAATTAACCCTCAGATTTTCCTTTACTTATTGAATTGGATGAATGCATGCGACAATCCAAATTATTCTCTAAAAGTCCCCTATATGAATGCATAATAGAGATACAATCAAAGATCATTACGTTCAATGAAAATCATAAGTGTTGACGAGGCAATTGTAACTATGAATGCATGATACGTTTGTCAAGAATTCAATTAACGCGATTGTGACAAGCAACCTTCACTACTCATGAATATAAACTTGTAACAATTAGGTGAAACTCATTTATATTCTAGCATCTAATTCATGTATGAAAACTAAGTATGCATCCTTAATAAACATACAAGAATCAGTTATGAAGAAAATAGATAATTGAATTGCAATCACAACTTATCAAATCACAATTGGAAGAAATCAATTCATATCACAAGCATGTTCATGGCTTCAAACTTCCTCCTAACTAAATAGGGGTTTAGTTCCTCATGTTCACAAAACAAAGATAAATAGAATTATACATTGAAAACAAAAGAAAGAAAACACCTAAACGTTCCAACGATCCATGTTGGATAGCAAGCACTTACAAGAACTTTCCTCTTCTTCTTTGTTGCAACACAAGGTTGGAGTGATGTTTTGAAGGGTTGGTTATGTGGAGGAATGGATGGGAAGGAGTTTAGATATGTAGGGAAAGGCAAGGCAACGCTTGGAGAATGGTTAATTTCTGGATGATTTGAATGAGGTTGCTGCCATGGTATTTATAGGAAAAGGATGGACTTGTTTAACACAAAATTCTGGTGGAATTGAGTAGGTGAGCACGGCAAGAGTGGGAATTGTTGGTGGGTTAGGTATTGAGTCATCCATTCACATGTCATGGTGAGTTAAGCATTGCATCATCCACTCACATGTCATGGTGATTTAAGCATTGCATCATCACTCAAATTTCTGGTGAAAGTGAATCAATGCCCACGGCATTGAAGAATTTCTTGGTTTTGAGTGAAGTTTTGGTCAATCCTTCTAG
This sequence comes from Malus sylvestris, assembly GCF_916048215.2. Classification (NCBI taxonomy): domain Eukaryota; kingdom Viridiplantae; phylum Streptophyta; class Magnoliopsida; order Rosales; family Rosaceae; genus Malus; species Malus sylvestris. The sequence continues at coordinate 13,565,606 of NC_062269.1, forward strand.
AAATTTATCCCTTCTTGCAACTTGTATTTGTTTCACCAGATTTTTAGCATGTTCATAGCCTCTTTTGTCTTCAAATTCGTCCCTCCTCATGCCTCCATGCTTGCACAATCCAATCTTGGCCCAAAAATGCTCTAGAATGTTCCAAATTGCTCATTTTTGCATACTTTGACAATAAAACCTGAAATTGCACGAAAATGACTTTAAACACTAAACTAACTAAGGAAAAATAACATAAATGCATGAGAACAAGCCAATTAAGTCGCATAAAAATGCTCCTATCATTCACCTCCCGCACCGCACACTCACCTTGGATCCAAGTATGGTGCCAGCCTGTCGTACAGACCACAATAGGTGATTTCGACTCATAGGTGACCCGCGATTTATTGCACAACCTTCACGTGATCGTAGCACTTGAGCGTACATATTTATACCTAGTCTGCCATACAGGTCACATCAGGTGACTCCGACTCGTGTGCTAGCCTAGGTTAATGAGCTATAGTCTAGTCGTATAGGTCACATTAGGTAACTCTGACAGGCATGTTATTTTATATTGATTCTACACCTGGCTTACATGATTTAAACGTTATGACATGGCATATTTTGGGTTTCACTGCCTTTGTGCATTATTTTATATATATATATATATATATATATATATGTAGTACTATTTTCTGGAGACTATACGGGTTTTACAGTAAGGGGTTACTATGTTCAAAAAGGATAAATGTGTTTTCAAACGCTTTGTTGTTTTTTTTTTGTCCACTCACCTTTCTGTTTTGCGCCCTTCCAGGTTCTAGATAGTTGATCATCTTTGGTGGCTCACAAGGACTTTCTGGTGGTTCTGACATATCCATAAATAAGTAGGGATCTTCTCCCTGTTTGTATAATTAGTCCTTGTTTAGTTTGACTGCAATTATGATACCTATGCTCTGAAATGTTTGTAGCTTGACTGAGTTACTTCCACACATTTAATATGTTCTTTAGTATAGCTAAGTCTTAGTTGGTTTTTATTTATTCGCATTTTCTTATTATCGTAACCACTTATGTGGCGCACTTGGCTTCGTCACCCTTACGTGACGACCAGCACGTCTCGACCTCGGTCAGGATGTGTCAGTTTTCTATCCCATCCTAAACCGGGCTCCACCATATCCCGAGCTCGACTTTGGCATAGCACGATATTGTCCGCTCTGGGCTTACCATTCCCTCACAGTTTTGATTCTGGGAACTCACGAGCAACTTCCCAGTGGGTCACCCATCCTGGGATTGCTCTCGCCCAAACTCGCTTAACTTCGGAGTTCCGATGGAATCCGAAACCAGTGAGTTCCCAAAAGGCCTCATGCTATAGGAGGTAAGCATGGACATATAAGGCACATCACCCCCTCTCCGTTGGTCGATGTGGGATGTTACAATAAAAAACAAAGGTATTTTAGAATACCTCATTTGGCTAAATGAATGAAGATCATCTTCGTTCATCATACATCATGCTGCCAGAGATTATTTTAAATACCGGCCTTCTTCTTAGCCTAGTGGTTAATTGCGCTAGCATGATTCCTCAAAGTTCTGGTTTCGTAGGCTGGCATTTGCGATGGTGATGATGATGATGATGATCCCACATCGACTAACGGAGAGGGGGCGATGTGCCTTATATGTACATGCCTACCTCCTATAGCATGAGACCTTTTGGGAACTCACTGTTTTCGGATTCCATCTGAACTCCGAAGTTAAGCGAGTTCAGGTGAGAGCATTCCTAAGATGGGTGAAGCACTGGGAAGTTCTCGCATGAGTTCCCAGAAACAAAACCGTGAGGGTGTGGCCGGGGCCCAAAGCGGACAATATCATGCTACGGCGAAGTCGAGACTGGGATATGACAATAATTGTCAAAGAGAATGATATAAGGGCAAGGATTGTAATTTTTTAAAATATATAGGGGTATAATTGCTATTTAAAAATTTCATTAAATGGACACTGATTACTATGCTTTGAAAAAAAAACACTTTTTTTAGATGCATGGTAGACATTGGTTCTACTTTTCTACCGTCATTATTATTTTTTTTTTAAATTAATTTCTTTGTTTTATCAAACATATTTGATGATCTAGATTTTTTAATAAACTGTTTTTTTAAGGCACCACAATTCCAAACCATCCCTAAATCGATAGTTCACCCTTATTTTTTTTGGAGTTGAGTAAATTTATGGTTAACCAATGGGCAAATTACATGGAAAATGTAAATACATTGAGCAAAAGAAGAATTAAAGAAGGAAGAATTAGGAAAGAGAGAGAGAGAGGGAGAGAGAGATAGGGGTGGTGGCCGATCGATGCCTTTTCTTGGTTTGCTTGCTTGCTTTGGATCTGATGCACCTAAATTTCAATGTAAACTCTCTCTCAGTCTTGTCACTTGAGCGAGATAGAGATAGAGGTGGGGATTGGTAAAAGAATGTTGCTTGCTTATTAATGAAGGTCATTAATTAATTATAAAGATTTTACATTATTTTTTTAAATTGATCAGCTGGTGTCTTCGCCTCGGGATTCCACTCTTTTGACTGTCAGGAATACTTATAGAGGTATTTCAGTCTTTTCCTGACCACCATCGTGTGATTCACAAATGCTGAAAATTGAACCTTTTTAGGTGATTAATTATAAAGATAAAGGTGTCATTTGACCTTATGAACTAGTTTTTTTTTTTTTTTTTTTTTGTATATTAAGGAACTTGACTTGTTAAAATTGGTCCCTTTGTTGTCTAATACCGTCTGATTTTCCATTAAAATGTCAAATGTCAGCAATGTAGACCAATAAAAACATTTTACATGGAATAAAAATTATAAAAAAAAAATTTTGTAAAACAAAAAAATTAATAGAAATGCTCGATTATACTGAAATCAAATATAAACATTTTCTAATTCATAAAGATAAAAGAAAAACTTAAAAATTATATACACTCATAACTCATTGTCATCACCCCTTTTATCCACAAGGGCCACAGGCCCACAAGTACCATCGTCAACAAGCTGCCCATTTGGGCGGGCCACTCCCAATTCCCAAATACGCCAACCCCCTTCCCTGACAACTAGGTCTAGCAAACGGGTCGCGTCTATTGTGTTTATGTCGTTTTCGTGTAACATCTGTTATCTTAATGGATCATGTCGTGTCACACCCGTTATCTTAATGGGTCCTTAACAGGTCGGGTCACTTTACCCAACGGGTAAAGTGACCCGACCCGTTATGACCCGTTAAGAAAAATATTTTTTTTTCTTAAATTTGCACATACCACACATTGCCACATAAATATTACTTCAAAACATTAAAACACATTTGTCGTTTAAGTACTACATCTACACTCGAAAATAAGAGTCTAATAACAAAATAATACATACACTACTAATCTATTACAAATATTAAATGTGCAAGGATATGCAAAATAAAAGAGTTTTTATTTTCAAGGTTGTGAAGTATTTCTCAAAAGTTTAAACCTCAATTTACAAAATCCTCGATTTACATTGATCATCATGAAATTGTATTGGAACTTTGGCTTGATCTCAGCCGATCCAATGGTCATCAATTTTTTAAACTTAATTTAATATATATATATATAATTATATTATATAATTATTATAGTTTTTAGGGGTATAAAATTGTTAAATTAATATATATAATTATTATAGTTTATTCATATTTTTATTAAGTATAACATAAGATTTTGTGATATTCACTAATGTAAATATTTTAAATTGAAGATCGAATTCATTCCTTGTATTCATATAGGGTCAAGGAGTGTAGCTGTAAAAATCATCAAAATCGGAGTTAAAATAACCGTTAAATCGTGATTTTTTGTTTTATAACCGTCGAAAAGTTTGATCTCTGAATGTTTTTTTTTTTGCAATTTTTGGTGTATGCGATCTCGAAGTATATACAAACATGTTTGACGGTCGGATCGTTGAAACTAGTTTTGTAGTATGCGTGTATCTCATCAAGACAATAGATTCACTAACACTTAAAAGTTTATTCATACTTTCATTAAGTATAACTGGTATCCACTAGTGTAAATATTTTAAATTGAAGATCGAATTCAATCATTGTATTCATATACGGTCAAGGAGTGTAGCTGCAAAAAATCATCAAAATCAGAGTTAAAATGACCGTTAAATTGTGATTTTTCTTTTTATAACTGTCGAAAAGTTTTGTCCCGTACTTGATCTCTGAATGTTCTTTTTTTTGTTGCAATTTTTGGCATATGCGATCTCGAAATATATACAAACATGTTTGAAGGTTGGATCATTGAAACTAGTATCGTAGAATGAGTATCCCATCAAAACAATAGATTCACTAATACTTAAGAGTTTATTCATACTTTCATTAAGTATAACATAACTAGTGTAAATATTATAAATTAAAGATCGAATCCATTCATTGTATTCATATAGGGTCAAGAAGTGTAGCTGTAAAAAAATCATCAAAATCGGAGTTAAAATAACCGTTAAATCGTGATTTTTCGTTTATAACCGTCAAAAAGTTTTGTCCCGTTACTTGATCTCTGAATGTTTGTTTTTTGCAATTTTTGGCGTATGCGATCTCGAAGTATATACAAACATGTTTGACGGTTGGATCATTGAAACTAGTTTCGTAGAATGAGTATCCCATCAAAACAATAGATTCACTAATACTTAAGAGTTTATTCATACTTTCATTAAGTATAACATAAGATTTTGTGGTATCCACTAGTGTAAATATTTTAAATTGAAAATCAAATTCATTCATTATATTCATATAGGATCAAGGAGTGTAACTGTAAAAAATCATCAAAATCGGAGTTAAAATAACCGTTAAATCATGATCTTTCATTTATAACCGTCGAAAAGTTTTGTCCCGTTACTTGATCTCTGAATGTTTATTTTTTGCATTTTTTGGCGTATACGATCTCGAAGTATATACAAACATGTTTGACGGTTGGATCATTGAAACTAGTTTCGTAGAATGAGTATCCCATCAAAACATAGATTCACTAATACTTAAGAGTTTATTCGTACTTTCATTAAGTATAACATAAGATTTTGTGGTATCCACTAGTGTAAATATTTTAAATTGAAAATCAAATTCATTCATTGTATTCATATAGGATCAAGGAGTGTAACTGTAAAAAACCATCAAATCAGAGTTAAAATAACCGTTAAATCGTGATTTTTCATTTATAACCGTCGAAAAGTTTTGTCTCGTTACTTGATCTCTGAATGTTTGTTTTTTGCAATTTTTGGCGTATGCGATCTCGAAGTATATACAAACATGTTTGACAGTTGGATCTTTGAAACTAGTTTCGTAGAATGAGTATCCCATCAAAACAATAGATTCACTAATACTTAAGAGTTTATTCGTACTTTCATTAAGTATAACATAAGATTTTGTGGTATCCACTAGTGTAAATATTTTAAATTGAAGATCGAATTCATTCATTATAGGAGTGTAGCTATAAAAAATAATCAAAATCGGAGTTAAAATAACCATTAAATCATGATTTTTCGTTTTATAACCATCGAAAAGTTTTGTTCGGTTACTTGATCTCTGAATGTTTTTTTTTTGTGATTTTTTGCTGATACGATCTCGAAGCATATACAAACAAGGTTGACGGTTGGATCGTTGAAATTAGTTTCGTATAATTCATATCCCATCAAGTTCAATGGTATATATATATATATTACCAAATGACGGAAGCCAAAGATATATATGGATACGAGAAGCTCTATATATTTGATAAGAATTAGATTATGATTTACAGGAAATTGGAAACCAAATGAATCAAAATTATAATTACATTAACAAATGAAATCAAATGCAAAATAGATGTAATGTTCATGATGAATTGAAACTAGTGATGTGGATATTTATTTGAAAATAATTTTATTTCAAATCGGAAACCGACTTACAGTTTCGTCTACTGACGATTGATAAGAAAAACGATGGAGCGCGCAGGCATCCTTGATTGAAAATTAAAATACAAGTGTTTGATAATTTTGGTGGATGAAAAATGGAGCTGAGCTATGACTTCTGTTCTTTTGAGAATTCGCAGAGAGTCTCAGCTGTTCGACGAAAGTCCCCTTCTTCCGAGAATGAGCCTTCCTTTTGTAGGGAGAGGGTTGATAATTGAGATCCGGGAATCCTGCTTTGCATGTGCTGTGGGCTGGAAAGGTGCCAAAGGCTGATGAAGATGTCGGGCACTGTGGAATCACGCGTCCTTTTTCTGAAATGAAATGATAGCTACTGTTGATGAATAGTGAAAAAGTGATTTTACTATTCATGAATAGTAAACTGTCTAGAATTATTGTTGCTGATGGCTACTGCTTTCGGTGCTGACTGCTACTGCTTTTGATGTCTTTTTCTGATAATTATTACATGGTGAAACTGTTTATTCACATGCGTTCACGTGCTGATTACAAATCAAATGGATCCTGGGAATCCTGATAATTTGCCCATGGGGTCTTCTGGCTGGTTGGATTGGACGGATGTTGTGATGATGCATCTGATGAGTCTGAATTAGGGTCTTCGTCTTCGTTATCACTTTGTAATAAGGCTGCTTTGGCAATAAGTTTATCTTCCATCTTCAGGAGTTGAGAGGATTTCCCTTTCTTCTTCGAACTTGAAGTTTTTGATGATTTGGACTTTCCTTTGAGGGAGGATGAAGGACTAATGTCTGATAAGGACTGGGTATTTTCTGGGATTTCTGGCAGTGCCTGTGTTGATGTAGCTGGTGGAGATATCGTCGGAACATGTGTAACTGGGAATTCCGATGAGACTAAGCTGATAATTTTTCAAAAGTCAAATTTGTCTCACCATTTAACCCAACAAGCTCTGTAAATTTCACATGTTTTATACTTATAATTCCATTTAAAAATCCAAGGGACTTTATATTTTGCCATAAACAATGAAAAAAGAGTAATTCGAGTATCGAAACGGCTCATGTCAAAATGCTTCTGGAAACCAAATGAAAGAACTTGCATGAGTTCTTCTGGTAGTAAGCTGGCTGTTGAGCCGTGAGCTGACCACCAATTTGGAAACCAAGCTGGAAAGTTTAACCTGAAACTTTTGTCAAATGTAACAAACCAAAAGTGACTAAAGTCAGATGTTTGGTGGAGGAAAATATTGGTCCATGCCTGGATGTAGTCAAAATAACTATATCTGTTGTTTGGGATAAGTTCGTGTTTGGAATGGAGTTCTTTGGTCTGATAAAGGGGGATTCCCCATTCTTGTTCAGTGAGAAATTTTCCAATATGGAGTGAATGGTAAAAAAGTTTAATTGGCTGAGTAGTGCTGTAAATAGGTTTGATAGAAACTCCTGCAGTCGCACTAAGAATAGCTTGATAATATTGGAGGGTTTTGAAAGATTCAGTTGGGATATAATGGTAGTTTGGAGGTAAGATGGTTTTGGCTATTTTATCTGGCGACTGCCTTTTGTTAATGTGATGGGGAATGCAAAAAAGTTGTTCCATCGGATGTTTCTTAACATAAGGAGAGGTTTTAGCAAAGTTAGGTGTTTTTTGGGTTGAAGGTGAGGGCATTGATGAATATGGATCATAAGGGTTGGCTAATGCCGTTTGGTAGTTTGGTCTTAATTGGCCAACAATTGATCCTAAAGGAGATCCTAAGCGAACAAATCGATTGGTAATGGCTAGGGCCGATGATGAGGAATCAGGAATAGATTCCTGTTTTACTGGTGGTGGAGGAAGAGTGGCCGGAAGCCTCCTCTGATTATTGTTGTTTTTGTTGGTCGTCATTCTTCCCCTGCAAAAATTCTCTGGTTAAAAAATCTGGGATGCAGTTATGGTTGCCTTTAATGTATTCAATATCAAAATAAAAAATGCTTAATATGGCTTGCCATCATGCAAAAATCTGTTTAGATGCAATGTTTTGAACATCTTTTTGTAAAACATGTTTTGCAGATTTGCAATCGACTCGAACTAAAAATTTTTGATTTAATAAATCATCTTGAAATTTACTAATGCATAATACAATAGATAATATCTCTTTCTTAATAGTACTATAATTAGTTTGTGCAGGATTCCAAATTCCTGAATGGAAACAAACAATTTGTTCAGGAGATTCGGAAGAAGTTTTTTGCTTGAGGATACCTCCATAACCTGCATCAGATGCATCAGTTTCAACTATTTTAAAATAGTTAGGAGTTGGAATGCCAAGACAAGACAATGTCTTAACATGAGTTTTAATCTGTTCGACAATAGAAGTATGAATGGTAGACCATGCTGGAGGATTATCTTTAAGACGATCAAACAATGGTTTACACTGCTGACGAAGATGAGGATAAAATTCTGAAACATAATTTAATGATCCAAGGAATCTTTGAAGTTGGGTTTTATCAGTAATCTGATCTGGGAATTTATCAGCAAATTGAATGACTCGATCTATTGGTTGGATGGTAGACTGATGGATGTTATATCCTAGAAATCTAACATTGGTCTGAAACAGTTTGATTTTAGAAGCTAATACAACTAATCCATTGGACTTAATAATTCTAGCAAACAAATGCAAATGTTTCCAATGTTCATCCATTGACTTTGAATATATAAGCACATCATCAATATAAACAATCGAAAAATGGCTATATTGATTAAAAATCTCATTCATAATAGTTTGAAATTCACTTGGTGCATTCTTTAAGCCGAAAGGCATTACATTCCATTCATAATGTCCAAAAGGAGTTACAAAAGTTGTTTTATATTTATCATTTTCATGAATTTGAATTTGCCAAAAGCCTGATTTCATATCAAATTTTGAAAAAATAACTGCTTGAGAAAGTCTTTTTATCAAATCTCTTTTGTTGGGAATTGGATACCGAATCCATTCCAAAACTTCATTCAAAGGTTTATAGTTAATAACTAATCTGGGAGTTCCTCTTTCTAATTCTGCGTTTTTCTGAACATAAAATGTAGGACATGACCAAGGTGACTTACTTTTACGGATAATTCCTTTATTAAGAAGTTCTTGGATTTCTGTTTTACAGAATTCCATGACTTCTTGACTCATCTGGATGGGTCTAGCCTTAGTAGGTATCTTAGATTCATTAAACTCCTTTATATAAGGAAGTTTAACTATGTGTTGTTTGCGGTGCCAAAAAGCATTGGGAATATCAGAACAAACTTCATTAATAAGTTTCTTTTGGAATTTATCAATTGTTTATAACAAAGATTTATTTGTTAGCTATTCTTCAATCCTTTTGTGATTAATTTCTTCCTTTAAGAAATTAATATGTTGTAACTTATTAGTGATAATGCTAACAGTTTTTGAAATATTATTTTTCTGTAAATGTCTCAGTTTTTTTAGGTCTGTTTCCCGACAGAACTCAAACATGACCTTTTGTCGTAAGACTCTGGTGGTAATCCTATTATGATGTACCTTAAAAGGATATATGAGTGCTAAAAAGGAAGACCTAATATGACTAGGTCAGAAATATTTTTTATTAAAACAAATGGGGTTTTGAAACAAATGTCATTTTGGCAAACATGCGCTTTTGGTATTTCATATTTCAAATGCATTGGTGATTGATTAGCAGCACTAAGTATTTCTGTGGATTTATGAAAATACTTGGTAAGTATTAACCCTTCTTGAATACAATTCAAGTCTGCATCCGAATCAATTAAAGCTATGGTTTCTAAATGAAAATCTTCAATTATTATTTTGATTTTAGAATACCATTTCTGGATTCTTACCTTTTCTAAAAGACGTAAGATTAGATTCTCAGTAGATTAGGAACCTGAATCTGAACTGGATGAAGAGCTGGCAAGTTCTTCCTCGTGAGGATTTACTAACAAATGTGTTTGAACCTTACTAAGTTGTGTTCGAACTTCTAGATTTTCAAATTTTAAAAGTCTAATTTCATCTTTGATTTTACTAATTTCCTGCTGGAGATCTTTGATGGTTTTTTCTTTCTTAGTCTTATTAAACCTTTCTAAGGTTTTGCTAAGAGAGATTTTAGGAGTAGAATGGGTTTGACTAGTGCCTGGTTCATCTGAAAAAAAACTAATTTCTTTAGTTTCTTGAGATAGAAAGACTTAAGTTCTTGGTCATCAACTTTACTTATTAGTTCAAGTAGAAAATCTTCTTGTTCTTCTTGTTTATTAAGGAATGAAATTTTATTACTATAACAAGCATCAATACATCCGACCTTGATGTCTGGAGACGAGCTATTGCTCATTGAGTTGTAATCAGAAGAGGATAATTCTAAATCATCTTCTGACTGACTATGGTCTGTGTCTTTTAATTCCAAAACTTAGATTAACTGAAGTTTCTCTTGCTTAGAGATCTTCAACTGATTGGTAGTTTTCTTTACTCTACATTTGTTGGCATAATGACCAAATTTACCACATTTGTAGCATTTGCCCTTCTAGGTTTGGTCTTTGTATTGGAATTTTTTGGAAGGTTTCTTCTTCCATTTGGAATGTTTGGGTTTTTCATAAAATTCATTTCTTTCAAAATTCTTGTTCTTATATTTGGGGTGTCTTTTACTAAAGTGTTTGGTTGGATACCTATTGTAGGTATCTGACCGTTTCTTTTTGTTAGAAGGAGCAATGGGAGGTAATCCGTATTGCTCACAAAACGTTCATAACTCATACTTAGCGATGAATTTATCTTTATTAACTTGTTTTGAAATTTTCATATCGATACACATTTTCAATCCTTCCTTCTGGATAATATTTATTATATTTCCATAAGTAAGGGTATGATATGGTATGATACCTTCTTCGTTTACTAAAACATTTCGGGTTTTATGTGCAAAAAGATTTGGTAATCCATTTATAAATTTTTCTTTCCAAAATGGTTGATTACTATCTTCTCTGAGCATGACTCTAGACATGAATACATCTTTGTACCATCTGAAGTCACTTAGAGTTGGACATCTCAGATTGTTGAGTTGATCATGGATCCTAGAGGTGACATTACTAGGTGTTCCTATAAAGTGTTATATAATTGTAAAAAGAAGTGTGTTAATTGCATCAGGGACTCCTTGTCCGATGTGTTCATCAAAAATTGGTATTCCTTCTTCATCTTTTTTAACAGCATTTAAAATTTCATTTCTGGATTGTTCAGTGAGGTGTTTCTCCCACCAGGAATGAAGCATTCCAGTGAATCCAGTGACCAAAAGGTCAACAATAACAGGTTGACTAAGATTATGATTGGTAATATAACTATTAGCAACCATGGACATATGTTGGAGCTTATTAAGAAGCTCTTATTCTGACAAACCATCTATATTCCATTCATAGATTTTATCAGAAGAGACAGAAAATTGATTTTGAATATTTTTTTCTTCAAATTGAATATCAGGAGGGGTTGGTCTGGGATACCAGTTTTTTGTAAGAGATGTAGGATTGATGCGTCGATGATTGATCCTTTTAAGTTCAAGGTTCTGAAAAGCTTGTTCCACTTTTCGGATAGAGTCTGTACCAGTGTCTAGTTCAGAGGATGGAAGAGATGATTCTGACTGAGATTCTTCAGGATGATTTATGGTTTGGACTGTTTTTTCTTTCTTTAATTCAAGTAACAACTGATCAATTTTTTGACTTGTGGAAGTAGAGGATGATTTCAAGGCTACTGCCTTTGAAGAAGATTCTGAGAAATGTACTAAAGGTTTTTCTTTGGTTTTTGAGATAGAAAGATTATCAATCTTTGTCTCAATTTTATCTAATTGTTTACCAATTGTATGAAGACTCTAATTGGTAAAATTATTTTGTTCAATAATGGGTTTGGTTCCTGCATCTTCTTTCGGGATTTTGAAAGGAGTTGCTGGAATTTGTTTATTAGCAGTTGTGATGAGAATAGTTTCTTGTGGGGGATGACTAGAAAAAACAATAGTCTTGTCTTCTTTAAGCCAGTTTTCGTTGGTTATTACTTCTAATTTTTTGTCAGACTCATAGTACTTTTCAACATAATCGAAGAAAAATACTTCAAATTTGTGTGTTTCCATAAATTCATTCCATTTTTTATAAATTTCTGATTTTTCTTCTTGGGTATATTTATTTCTGAAAATATTCCTTCGTGGAATATTCTCTTCAGCTTCAATATCAGCATTGAGCATTTTACAATTCTTTTTTAATGGTTTATTTAAAACTAAAAGTTGATGGTGAACATGACTTGCTTCAAAGTCAGATTCAGTAGGAGAAGTTTGTCCTCCTGTTTCTTGGGTTTGATGGGTTTGAGGTTGATAGACTGGATGTGTCACCTGAGTGGCCGTTTCTACTGATTTTAGTTTGATATTAATCAAGTCGTTGATTAATTCTTGTTGGGTTACTGATGAACTAGTGTCTACTGATTTTAATTTCCTATTGGCTAGTGAATTTATTAACTCTTGATCTTGACCCATCCTATCGGTTGGTATGGATCCAGAAAAAGAATTTCTGCTAGGACCAAATGATTTTTGTGAGTAAACTGACTCACAAGACCTTCTGGCAGGATGGTCAAAATTGATTTTGACAGTCCCATCAAAATATTGTTCTATGTTATCTAGGTTAACTAGACTGTTTTGGATAGCTACTGGCTTACTTTCATTAATCAAACACCAATCTGAAGATAGACTGATATCTGACCACCTAATGGTCCTTGGTACTTTAATGTTTGCATTTTCTTGATTAGTTTGAATTAAAAGTGTATGATCTCTCGGACTTTTGGTTAAAGCCTGAAAGTTCATATTCGTGCCAGTGACTTTGTAATAGACTCGATAAATTAATGCCAAAGGTTGTGCTCATTCAAGGACTTGGTATCCTGAAGTCTTAATATTCAGAGTGAGTGCTTTCAGCATGTGGGGGTTTGAAAAATTTATGGTAAGGTCTGGAAAACAATCAAAATGAATAGGTCCATTATAGAGACTCGACTCTATCATACCAAGTATGCTATCACTAAAATTAGTGAATCTAGCATCTCGGAGACATAATAAAATGGAGGTATTAAGACCTTTTCTGGTTAATGGTTTTACGGCTATTTGAACTAAGCCTATATGAATATAGTTATGACCATCTTTCCTATGGGATTTGATTTATTCTGAAGAAAACAATTGACAAGTCTCATGTTCTTTGCTAAGAGCATAAGCCTTTTCAACTATCTTGACATGATGTTCACTTCTAAATGAGGCTACTAACCATTTCTTTTTATAAATATTTTTACTAAAGACTTTGGGGATGTTCCAATCTCCAAAATCTATACTATCATCAGTTTGAAAATCAAGTTTTTGTTCTTCATTGACAATATCAGGTACGGCGCCTAAACTGGACCTAGAGCTAGTGCTGGCCATTGAATTAGATCTAAATAATCTACTCAAAATTTTCACAAATCAAACAGTCAAAATACAAAAAACTTATGCTGATTCACCTTCCTCTTGCGCTAGCTAAACCCCTTCCCCACTCATGCGATCCGCTCATGCCTCTCCTGGGTCTTATTGTTTGGAACACGCCTTACTGTTTGGTTGGGGAGTTAAACAAACGACTGTGAGGACTGACAGATAAGGTAAACTGTGAATTGAAAGTTTGAATGGGAAACTTACTTTGCAGAATTATGAAAATGCTAATGCAATTACCACTCACTTGGCTCTGATACCAAATGACGGAAGCCAAAGATATATATGGATATGAGAAGCTCGATATATTTGATAAGAATCAGATTATGATTTACAGGAAATTGGAAACCAAATGAATAAATTATAATTACATAAACAAATGAAATCAAATGGAAAATAGGTGTAATGTTCATGATGAATTGAAACTAGTGATGCAGATATTTATTTGAAAATAATTTTATTTCAAATCGGAAACCGACTTACAGTTTCGTCTACTGACGATTGATAAGAAAAACGATGGAGTGCGCATGCATCCTTGATTGAAAATTAAAATACGATTGATAAGAAAAACGATGGAGCACGCAGGCATCCTTTTTCTTATCAATCGTCAGTAGACGAAACTGTAAGTTGGTTTCCGATTTGAAATAAAATTATTTTCAAATAAATATCTGCATCACTAGTTTCAATTCATCATGAACATTACACCTATTTTCCATTTGATTTCATTTGTTTATGTAATTATAATTGATTCATTTGGTTTCCAATTTCCTGTAAATCATAATCTGATTCTTATCAAATATATCGAGCTTCTCGTATCCATATATATCTTTGGCTTCCGTCATTTGGTATATATATATATATATATATATATATTAAGTAGATTTAAATCTATTTATTTTGTACATATAATTTACCGGTACATGGAGTAGTACATCACGTGTCATTATAAAAATAGTGGGATATGTCATGACACACCCCGTCCCGAAGGAGGGCATGCTGGCCGTCACGTGAGAGTGACGTAACCATTTACACAGTACGGAAGCTTTAAGATACAATTTATAAGTTGATACACCCGAAGGTGAGTCCTAATTTTGTCCAATCTGTCAGAACACCGTCAAATTCCTCGTAGTCACCACACCTTTGTGATTCCTGAACCTGGAGGGGCGCAAAACCAAAATTGAGTGGGTCAGTAAAACAATTCTTTTCCAAATCCAAACATTTCTCAAAACGTTGTAACCCCTCTCCGTAAAACCTGTATACTTTCCCAGAAATATAAAATATAAATATACATGTATATATTCTCAATACTTCAATTCATTAACTCAACATTTTCATCATAATTATGCCATGCCACATCATCTCAACATTTCTCATATTAATTATGCCATGCCACATCATCTCAACAGTAATAAGGTATGAATGCATCAACATAAATCATATCAGGTGCAATAAAGTAATCAACCGGAGGCCCTCTATTAGCCCGGTTGAACCTAGAGCTCAAAATCTATCACTCTCACACTCTGCCGGAGTCACTCCGGTGACCTGTACGGCCTTCTGCACATAAGTTACGCTCTAGTGCTTCTCATAAATCATCTGTGCACATAATCTAAGGTCACCCACCAGTCGGAATCTCACTAACACTCTCGCGACTGGCCTGTCGTACCCACTCCGCGTGGACTGTACGACTAGCATCTACTTGGATCCAAGGCGAGCGTGCGATGCGGTGAATACTATAAGCACTAAACTATGGTGCAGGATTTGAGCTCAATATACATCAACATCATCATAACAGAAATAAATACTCACCTGTGCGTCCACCGCACCATTTCATACATATGCATCATAAATCAATTCTTACCTGTGCGTCCACCGCACCAATTCATATATATGCATCATAAATCAATTCTTTCCTGTGCGTCCACCGCACCAATTCATACATATGCATCATATATTAATTCATGCATGGCAGTTCAACTCACATTTCTATATACTTTTCATATCAATTCTATGCATGGTATTTCACTTCCCGTTTTTCCACATAACTCATATGCATTTCATTTTAAACATATTTTCATTTCAATTCAATTTCTGGGAAACGTCAAGTATATATATATACGGAAAACAAAACTGCCCACTCACAGAATACATCGACGTGTCGAAGGTCCCTGAGCCTCCCTTAGCCATGCCCAACGTCCATATAATCCTCGCCTATACGAGAAGTAACCAAATTGACGTTATTTAACGCATAATCCCACTCTTAGCTAATAACTCCTCATATATTGCTCAAATTGGGTATATGAATATACCACTGTGATCTACTCGACGTCACGGACGTCGACATATTTTTAAAATAATTTTTTACTGTAGCACGCGCCCCCACGCGCCAAGGAAGGCACGGCCCATGCGCCCCCACGCGCATCATCTTCTTCCTTGGGTCGCCGGACTGGTTTTTCCGGCGGCCGTTTTTCAAATTGCCATAACTTTGTCATTTCTCAACGAAATCAAGTGATTCAAAAACGAAAGTTGTAGCCCTTGAAGAGACAAAGAGAATGGTACCTTGCACAACACCTATTTCGCCGTGGTTTGGCCGGAAACTGCCTCGAAAGCCTCGGAGGTCGCCGGAAACTGGGTATTTTTCAAATGAGTATAACTTCTTCAATACTCAACGAAATTGAGTGAAACAAAAAGGAAAGTTGTAGTACTTGACGAGACGAAGAGATTGATACCTACCTCAACTCCTAACTCGCCGGGGATTCGCCGGAAAGAGCCTCGAAAGCTCCGGCCAAACTTTGAACTTGTCGATCTCCGTGTTCTTACGTCCAAAAACTTCCAACGAAGCACTCCGAGCTTCCTTGGGACTTCCTTAAGCTCACTGTGAGCTTGGTTTGGCCTAAAACAAAGCCAATTTGAAGTTCATGAACAGTGCAATATTACGGTGACACTGAAACTAGGGTTTTCCGAAGTGAAACTCACTTGAGTTTGGTATCCCCGATCTCGTGAAGTCCTCAGGATCACGATGGTGGTCTTAAATGGAACGTTCGTGGAGGTTTGATTGAGGTTGGGTGTGAGTCCGTATGTTCGAGAGTAAGAGAGAGAGTGAGAGAGTTTTCTGAGATGAAAGAAGAAAAAGAGAGAAGGAGGAAAGGTTACGGGTTTTAGGGAATGTTTTGAGGGTAGGAGGCCCTACCTAAGTCCAAACACAATTTAACACACACAAATATAAATCTAATTGTTAAATTTTCGCCCCTTAGTCCCGCTTAAGGGCATTTTGGTCTTTTCACGTCCTCGGAATTAAAATTCCGGGACGGGCTGTGACAATCTTCCCTCCTTATAGAATTTCGTCCCCGAAATTCCAGCAACCAACTAAATCAACCATACTCCAACAATAGCTTCAGTTAAAAATCTCTCATCCGATTCTTTTCCTCCCACATAATTTTCCACTGAATGATTTCCTTCACAAAGCTTTTACCACTTACTCTGTCTTAATTTTCAGGACCTTCTTTTTCCAATCCAAAGTCATCCTTGGTTCCTTATCAAGTCGAATGCAATTTAACTCTCAATAGTTGCATCAGGATCTCATGTGACGAATTTGCCACCTAGTGACAACGTATCGAACCCAAAATACATTAAGTACCTTAGCCAACTCTGAAGACATCACCACTTGTATGCAACTTCATCGATTCCTTTAGTGATCAAATCAATCTGATGTGTCTAAGACTTATCTTGTCTTCCTTTCCAAATCTTGCTATTTCTTTTCATGGTGAAATTTCCAAAAATATAAAATCATCTACGTTATACACTCGATTAGTGGTATATTCATCTGTTGATGTCTTTTGTCATTCCTGGTTACTTTTAGGTTAACTTAATCACCTGAATACTTTGAGGAGACTCATCCATAGTCTCAGGTTCTACTAAAACTCTTTCTTGATCGAATCTTTCTCTACCCAGAAATATTCCATTCACAAGTCAACAAAACACACACATGACACACTTCATGAACCTTATGGCTTCACTTCGGAAACTGCGCAACCAACATACTTAAGAAACTTAGCAGTTCCGTAAACCAATTCTTCTTTCTATAAAACAAATAAGTACCGTTACTCAACCCTGGAGTAAATGTACTAACTTGGTACATTGACCAACTATCGCTTCAAATTCAATCATAACCATCCTATGTACAAGGAAACTTGTACACATAATCCAAAGTAATATCTTTCCATTTCCACTGCGAAACAGAAAATAGTTATCTCAATCCAAAGGTTTATCTTTTTCTGCCTCGGTTAATTCTTAAATTTCCTCGTCAAACATTTAAATTTCGAGTACAACCTTACCAAACAGGCCTAACTTGAAAATTAACAAGTATAACTTCTTCTCGATCTTTCATTCTTAAGTTTACTTTAATTGATTTTCAATCCACGAGAAGATAATCTTGGCAAGCGTGCCTGACATTAATCTTACTGCAATCTTTTCACCAAGTGTATCAGCTACAACAATTCACGATCACCCTGATCGTACAATCATAATCACTAAGTAATTCAATCCACCTTTGTTGCCTCATATCAAAATCCTTCCGAGTAAACAAATATTGGAGACTCTTTTGATTTGTAAAATCTTGCATTCTTATCAACATATAATGCCTTCATAACTTCACAGCAAGAATGGTAATCATGACTTCTAAGTCACCCGTAGGGTAATTCATCTCATGAGGTTCCATTTATCGTGAAATGTATGCAATCACCCTAACATTTGCATCAACATGCCTCTAATACCATTCAAGAAACATCACTAAAAATTTATGATTAGCACTATTCTCTGGGATTACTAAAATACGTGCATGAGTGAGGAAATACTTCAGTTGTTGAATCCTTTGCTCACAATTTCCTTCCCACTCATACATAACCTCTTTTCTCAACAGTCTCGTCAATGACAAAGCAATGACTAAAAACTCTTTCACAACCATCCAAGATAGCCTGGTAAGTTAAGAAATTCCAAATCTCAATTACGACTCGTGGTTGTTCCAAATTCTCAATTTCTGCTATCTTTTAAGGATTCACTTGAATACCTTAAGAATATATAACAAATCTCAGAATGCCACCTGATTCATCTAACTTTAGCATTTGCTACTTAGCATACCACCAACGTTCTCTCAATCTTTGCTTCACCGACTTAATACGTTTACATGCTCTGCTCTGGCTCAGAATATGCCAGAATATCTTCAATGAAAATGATATCAATTTATCAAGGCATTATTGGAATACTTCATCCATCAACTCATAAAACCGCATGAGTATCCACATAGCATCACCAAACTTCATAAGGACCATAACAAGTCCAGAAAACCATCTTATGATCAACGTCACTTATAATATTCAATTGGTAGTAACCAGATCTCAATTCAATCTTTGAATCTTCGCAATTACTTCTGAGCTGGTTAAATAAACATCAGTACATCACCATGGATAACGGTTCTCAATCGTTACCCGACTCCATTGTCTATAATCAATGAACAGTCTCAAGATCCATTTTCTTCCTCACCAACAAACTGGGGCTCCTCAAAAGTGTTGTACTAGGTTGAATGAAGCTTTTATCAACCAATTCTTTCAACTGAATTTCCAATTCCCTTAACTCATCTTGAACCAATCTTTAACATAAATTTATACCTGGCAACAATTCAATAATGAACCTCATATCTCTGCCTGAAGACAATCCAGGTATACTTTCAAGGAAGACATCAAGAAAGTCTAACTCCTTTTGACATTATTCACACTACTCCAAACAACATCATTTAGCACCACATGAGCTAATAATTTTTTTGACAGCCTTTCGAAAACAATCTCTTTGCTCTCACAGCATAAATAACGGCCTGACTCAATCCACTTTGCATACTTACAAAAGTAATCTCTGGTCATCCAGATCGATGGAAAGTACTGGTTTCCCGTAACATTCCGTCTTGTCACAATTATAACCAACCAATCTAATGGAACAGAATTAACTGACACAATACATACTTTATTATTACTGAACATTCTGAATAAGTACAATACTAACATAAAATAATCTACCGGGTTGCTTGCTTAACGAATCCACGAATGAGTTATTAATATTACGGTCTGCAGCCCGCAATACTGATAAATCATCGTTGTCTCGATAAGTAGGCAACCACTCTCAAAGATATAACATTACTATTTTGCCACTCAATGCAAAATACATACACTCATCTCTACTACATTTATTTACTACTCTCTAGGTAACAACATACATAATAAGAAATATATCAGCCGAAGTCAACTAGAATGACCAATACGGCTGATTCAACTCTTATCTCAATAATACGTCGGCCGGATCCACTTCGCGTGGTCGGTACGGCCGAGCCTATAACTCACCAATTTCTCATGTGTCAGTCGAATCCACTTCTCATGGTCTGTACGGCTGAACATATAACTCATCAAATCTCTCTGTACTCACGGTCAATCCGACCAAACTACTAAGTCCATAACTCTGCTGAATCGACACTATGATATCATGGAAAATTGTTGAGTACAACTGATTCTAGGGACAATTCACAATTCTGCGTCCCCTCTGTTCACATAAACACATTCCTTGATTTCACATTTCTCAAAGTGTTAATTTTGTACCTGCTGCACAAGGTACATTTCCTTTACTCGAGACACCTTGTCTCAAATATCTGGATGGAACGAGGCAAGTCTGAAAACTTTCTATAATATTCATTTATCGTCAACTTACTTGATTCACATTTGCAAACTCTTGCTTACTACCATCGATAAATGCCGGAGGGATAAACTTTTCCTTAAACAAGTCCTTAAACAATTTTAAATCGGCTGCTTCCTCTGGTGACAACAATTAATACTCCTGCTTCCATCAGGATACACGTTCATAACTCAAACCAGGTAGTCGTCTCGACCCACCTGTCAGAAGGAAATTTCCTTTGACTTGCATAATCTGAAACATCTTTTCCAAATGGTTAAACCGTTACTTCGCTCCCTCAGGTTCATCATTTCATAAGGTGATTCAAATTCGACTCATAACCCGTCTTAAAATGTCCCTTTTTATAATAGACTGAATCACCATAATAATAGTTTTCCCTAAACCGCTATATTAGGGAGACTAAATTCCTCTAACTACGAGGTTTGCTACGAGGCGGTGTAGTTCTGACAGAATTCACTAGAAACTTCTCAAGATGTCCAAGATTGCAACCATGCTCTGATACCAACTGACACACCCCGTCCCGAAGGAGGGCATGCTGGCCGTCACGTGAGAGTGACGTAACCATTTACACAGTACGGAAGCTTTAAGATACAATTTATAAGTTGATACACCCGAAGGTGAGTCCTAATTTTGTCCAATCTGTCAGAACACCGTCAAATTCCTCGTAGTCACCACACCTTTGTGATTCCTGAACCTGGAGGGGCGCAAAACCAAAATTGAGTGGGTCAGTAAAACAATTCTTTTCCAAATCCAAACATTTCTCAAAACGTTGTAACCCCTCTCCGTAAAACCTGTATACTTTCCCAGAAATATAAAATATAAATATACATATATATATTCTCAATACTTCAATTCATTAACTCAACATTTTCATCATAATTATGCCATGCCACATCATCTCAACATTTCTCATATTAATTATGCCATGCCACATCATCTCAACAGTAATAAGGTATGAATGCATCAACATAAATCATATCAGGTGCAATAAAGTAATCAACCGGAGGCCCTCTATTAGCCCGGTTGAACCTAGAGCTCAAAATCTATCACTCTCACACTCTGCCGGAGTCACTCCGCGTGACCTGTACGGCCTTCTGCACATAAGTTACGCTCTAGTGCTTCTCATAAATCATCTGTGCACATAATCTAAGGTCACCCACCAGTCGGAATCTCACTAACACTCTCGCGACTGGCCTGTCGTACCCACTCCGCGTGGACTGTACGACTAGCATCTACTTGGATCCAAGGCAAGCGTGCGATGCGGTGAATACTATAAGCACTAAACTATGGTGCAGGATTTGAGCTCAATATACATCAACATCATCATAACAGAAATAAATACTCACCTGTGCGTCCACCGCACCATTTCATACATATGCATCATAAATCAATTCTTACCTGTGCGTCCACCGCACCAATTCATATATATGCATCATAAATCAATTCTTTCCTGTGCGTCCACCGCACCAATTCATACATATGCATCATATATTAATTCATGCATGGCAGTTCAACTCACATTTCTATATACTTTTCATATCAATTCTATGCATGGTATTTCACTTCCCGTTTTTCCACATAACTCATATGCATTTCATTTTAAACATATTTTCATTTCAATTCAATTTCTGGGAAACGTCAAGTATATATATATACGGAAAACAAAACTGCCCACTCACAGAATACATCGACGTGTCGAAGGTCCCTGAGCCTCCCTTAGCCATGCCCAACGTCCATATAATCCTCGCCTATACGAGAAGTAACCAAATTGACGTTATTTAACGCATAATCCCACTCTTAGCTAATAACTCCTCATATATTGCTCAAATTGGGTATATGAATATACCACTGTGATCTACTCGACGTCACGGACGTCGACATATTTTTAAAATAATTTTTTACTGTAGCACGCGCCCCCACGCGCCAAGGAAGGCACGGCCCATGCGCCCCCACGCGCATCATCTTCTTCCTTGGGTCGCCGGACTGGTTTTTCCGGCGGCCGTTTTTCAAATTGCCATAACTTTGTCATTTCTCAACGAAATCAAGTGATTCAAAAACGAAAGTTGTAGCCCTTGAAGAGACAAAGAGAATGGTACCTTGCACAACACCTATTTCGCCGTGGTTTGGCCGGAAACTGCCTCGAAAGCCTCGGAGGTCGCCGGAAACTGGGTATTTTTCAAATGAGTATAACTTCTTCAATACTCAACGAAATTGAGTGAAACAAAAAGGAAAGTTGTAGTACTTGACGAGACGAAGAGATTGATACCTACCTCAACTCCTAACTCGCCGGGGATTCGCCGGAAAGAGCCTCGAAAGCTCCGGCCAAACTTTGAACTTGTCGATCTCCGTGTTCTTACGTCCAAAAACTTCCAACGAAGCACTCCGAGCTTCCTTGGGACTTCCTTAAGCTCACTGTGAGCTTGGTTTGGCCTAAAACAAAGCCAATTTGAAGTTCATGAACAGTGCAATATTACGGTGACACTGAAACTAGGGTTTTCCGAAGTGAAACTCACCTGAGTTTGGTATCCCCGATCTCGTGAAGTCCTCAGGATCACGATGGTGGTCTTAAATGGAACGTTCGTGGAGGTTTGATTGAGGTTGGGTGTGAGTCCGTATGTTCGAGAGTAAGAGAGAGAGTGAGAGAGTTTTCTGAGATGAAAGAAGAAAAAGAGAGAAGGAGGAAAGGTTACGGGTTTTAGGGAATGTTTTGAGGGTAGGAGGCCCTACCTAAGTCCAAACACAATTTAACACACACAAATATAAATCTAATTGTTAAATTTTCGCCCCGTTAGTCCCGCTTAAGGGCATTTTGGTCTTTTCACGTCCTCGGAATTAAAATTCCGGGACGGGCTGTGACAATCTTCCCTCCTTATAGAATTTCGTCCCCGAAATTCCAGCAACCAACTAAATCAACCATACTCCAACAATAGCTTCAGTTAAAAATCTCTCATCCGATTCTTTTCCTCCCACATAATTTTCCATTGAATGATTTCCTTCACAAAGCTTTTACCACTTACTCTGTCTTAATTCTCAGGACCTTCTTTTTCCAATCCAAAGTCATCCTTGGTTCCTTATCAAGTCGAATGCAATTTAACTCTCAATAGTTGCATCAGGATCTCATGTGACGAATTTGCCACCTAGTGACAACGTATCGAACCCAAAATACATTAAGTACCTTAGCCAACTCTGAAGACATCACCACTTGTATGCAACTTCATCGATTCCTTTAGTGATCAAATCAATCTGATGTGTCTAAGACTTATCTTGTCTTCCTTTCCAAATCTTGCTATTTCTTTTCATGGTGAAATTTCCAAAAATATAAAATCATCTACGTTATACACTCGATTAGTGGTATATTCATCTGTTGATGTCTTTTGTCATTCCTGGTTACTTTTAGGTTAACTTAATCACCTGAATACTTTGAGGAGACTCATCCATAGTCTCAGGTTCTACTAAAACTCTTTCTTGATCGAATCTTTCTCTACCCAGAAATATTCCATTCACAAGTCAACAAAACACACACATGACACACTTCATGAACCTTATGGCTTCACTTCGGAAACTGCGCAACCAACATACTTAAGAAACTTAGCAGTTCCGTAAACCAATTCTTCTTTCTATAAAACAAATAAGTACCGTTACTCAACCCTGGAGTAAATGTACTAACTTGGTACATTGACCAACTATCGCTTCAAATTCAATCATAACCATCCTATGTACAAGGAAACTTGTACACATAATCCAAAGTAACATCTTTCCATTTCCACTGCGAAACAGAAAATAGTTATCTCAATCCAAAGGTTTATCTTTTTCTGCCTCGGTTAATTCTTAAATTTCCTCGTCAAACATTTAAATTTCGAGTACGACCTTACCAAACAGGCCTAACTTGAAAATTAACAAGTATAACTTCTTCTCGATCTTTCATTCTTAAGTTTACTTTAATTGATTTTCAATCCACGAGAAGATAATCTTGGCAAGCGTGCCTGACATTAATCTTACTGCAATCTTTTCACCAAGTGTATCAGCTACAACAATTCACGATCACCCTGATCGTACAATCATAATCACTAAGTAATTCAATCCACCTTTGTTGCCTCATATCAAAATCCTTCCGAGTAAACAAATATTGGAGACTCTTTTGATTTGTAAAATCTTGCATTCTTATCAACATATAATGCCTTCATAACTTCACAGCAAGAATGGTAATTATGACTTCTAAGTCACCCGTAGGGTAATTCATCTCATGAGGTTCCATTTATCGTGAAATGTATGCAATCACCCTAACATTTGCATCAACATGCCTTTAATACCATTCAAGAAACATCACTAAAAATTTATGATTACCACTATTCTCTGGGATTACTAAAATACGTGCATGAGTGAGGAAATACTTCAGTTGTTGAATCCTTTGCTCACAATTTCCTTCCCACTCATACATAACCTCTTTTCTCAACAGTCTCGTCAATGACAAAGCAATGACTAAAAACTCTTTCACAACCATCCAAGATAGCCTGGTAAGTTAAGAAATTCCAAATCTCAATTACGACTCGTGGTTGTTCCAAATTCTCAATTTCTGCTATCTTTTAAGGATTCACTTGAATACCTTAAGAATATATAACAAATCTCAGAATGCCACCTGATTCATCTAACTTTAGCATTTGCTACTTAGCATACCACCAACGTTCTCTCAATCTTTGCTTCACCGACTTAATACGTTTACATGCTCTGCTCTGGCTCAGAATATGCCAGAATATCTTCAATGAAAATGATATCAATTTATCAAGGCATTATTGGAATACTTCATCCATCAACTCATAAAACCGCATGAGTATCCACATAGCATCACCAAACTTCATAAGGACCATAACAAGTCCAGAAAACCATCTTATGATCAACGTCACTTATAATATTCAATTGGTAGTAACCAGATCTCAATTCAATCTTTGAATCTTCGCAATTACTTCTGAGCTGGTTAAATAAACATCAGTACATCACCATGGATAACGGTTCTCAATCGTTACCCGACTCCATTGTCTATAATCAATGAACAGTCTCAAGATCCATTTTCTTCCTCACCAACAAACTGGGGCTCCTCAAAAGTGTTGTACTAGGTTGAATGAAGCTTTTATCAACCAATTCTTTCAACTGAATTTCCAATTCCCTTAACTCATCCTGAGCTGGTTTTTCCGGCGGCCGTTTTTCAAATTGCCATAACTTTGTCATTTCTCAACGAAATCAAGTGATTCAAAAGCGAAAGTTGTAGCCCTTGAAGAGACAAAGAGAATGGTACCTTGCACAACACCTATTTCGCCGTGGTTTGGCCGGAAACTGCCTCGAAAGCCTCGGAGGTCGCCGGAAACTGGGTATTTTTCAAATGAGTATAACTTCTTCAATACTCAACGAAATTGAGTGAAACAAAAAGGAAAGTTGTAGTACTTGACGAGACGAAGAGATTGATACCTACCTCAACTCCTAACTCGCCGGGGATTCGCCGGAAAGAGCCTCGAAAGCTCCGGCCAAACTTTGAACTTGTCGATCTCCGTGTTCTTACGTCCAAAAACTTCCAACGAAGCACTCCGAGCTTCCTTGGGACTTCCTTAAGCTCACTGTGAGCTTGGTTTGGCCTAAAACAAAGCCAATTTGAAGTTCATGAACAGTGCAATATTACGGTGACACTGAAACTAGGGTTTTCCGAAGTGAAACTCACCTGAGTTTGGTATCCCCGATCTCGTGAAGTCCTCAGGATCACGATGGTGGTCTTAAATGGAACGTTCGTGGAGGTTTGATTGAGGTTGGGTGTGAGTCCGTATGTTCGAGAGTAAGAGAGAGAGTGAGAGAGTTTTCTGAGATGAAAGAAGAAAAAGAGAGAAGGAGGAAAGGTTACGGGTTTTAGGGAATGTTTTGAGGGTAGGAGGCCCTACCTAAGTCCAAACACAATTTAACACACACAAATATAAATCTAATTGTTAAATTTTCGCCCCTTAGTCCCGTTTAAGGGCATTTTGGTCTTTTCACGTCTCGGAATTAAAATTCCGGGACGGGCTGTGACATGTCATATGTGTGATAAAAAGTTAATAACTTAAAAAAAATAAAATTTCTCACCACTTTTATTAATTTTCATTTTTTCCTCTCTTTTTTGTTTCCTTTTCAGTTTTTCTTATAATTTTCATTTTTCCCTCCCTTCTTTTTCTTCAAAGGGCGGCAGCCTACCCAACTTTCCCTCTTTTTTTTTGTTTCCTTTTCAGCTTTTCTTATAATTTTCATTTTCCCTCCCTTTTTCTTCAAAGGGTGCGGCAAGAATGGAATGAAATTATGGAATCAATGGATGCATATTAATTAATAATTATTATAGTTTTTATAAAATTTAATCTAAAATGTAATATCTATATATATATATAATTATTATAGTTAATATTTTGGGGGTATAATTATTATAGTATATATAATTATTATAATTAATTTAATATATATATTTATTTATTATAGTTTTTAGGGGTATAAAATAGTTAAATTAATATATATATATATATATAATTATAGTATTTTTTTAGGGTTATAAAATTAATATTCTGCTTATCGTGTATCGTATTACCCACTTGTATACCCGAATCAACCCGTTATCTTAACAGGTGCTTATCAGGTTACCCGATAACGACCCGATTCGTTATCGTGTCGACCCGAACACCTGTTAATTTCGTGTCGTGTCGTGTCGGGTTATCGGGTCGTGTCAGGAATTGCTCGGCCTACCGACAACCCATCAAGTCCAATTGCCGACCCAACACCACTTCTCTGTTATGTTCCTGTTAATACATTGATCATAATTAGTGATATATTAGTAGATTAAATAATGAGTATTAGTGAGTAGCAATTTGGTTTTTAGTTCCATATTCTAGATGCAACCACGACATCAAAATATCAAATCGAGTCTATGGTTTATATACACCAAAGTCACTCCAAATACTCATCCAAATTATTCGAATAAACCAAATACCAATTTTTTTTGTGTGGGTCATTTCACTCGTTGAAAATCCCAAACTCATTCTAAAGAACTACAAGTAGCTTGATCCTTCAAAACGGGTACGTAGGTAATTTAGGCATTTGCTTAAATACAACCACAAAATCAAACAAACACTTAAATCCCCAAATTTACAGTCTATTCATATTGGAATTAAGGGGTTTTCCATTTTAAGATTGTTTTAATAGATGCATAGTCTTTTTAATGGGTTTGGTAGGGTGTGGGGTCCACGGTCTTTTTAATAAAAAATGAAATATTTTAATTTAATTGGACAAAGGAGTGGGTTCCGCGTTTTTCATGTTTACAGTTAACGATTAATTTAACAGATTAACTAACGGAAGTTTAACATTACAACGAATTTGTAAGTTGATGTATAACATTGCAATGTTCAAAAGATGTGGTATAAATTTGTAATGCGACCCAAATTGAAGTGATAAAATGTGATTTACCCATTTATCATAATTTTCTTTTTCTACCATGAATCTTGTATTAACTATTTGGAATAAGCACTAATTTCAGTACAAGTAGATTAACCTAAAGAATTTGAGTTCGAAATCATTGAATTCGACCCACAGTTGACAAGACAAGGATCCTCTCCATATCCCATTTGTGAGGATCCTAGGGATCCTCATATCCTATCCGTTTATCGTACATCGTGCGGCCTGCTTTTGTTAGGTACTGTTTGTGTTTAATTTTAAATTAAAATAATTTATGACCATACAATGTACGATAAATAAAGAATATGGTGTTTGGATACCTAAAATCCTCACAAAGAGGATTCAGATGGAATCCAAATCCAGTTGACAATTGTGTTGTAATAATTGAACTAGCATTCTAATGCAAGTTGTTGAGTAAGATTGAACACATGGTGATAGTTAGACCTGGCATTTTGGACCCAACCCGCTAATCTGACCCGACCCGTTAATATTAGTATTTGGATGGACTTAACGGGTCGAGTCGGGTCGTTAACGGATGAACCCGTTAACAACCCGTTAAATAACAGGTCACTTTGGGTCAACCCGTTAGACCCATTAGCACCCGTTAGTTGAGGATGTTTTAGTAATTTCAATAAAGTCTTAACAACAAAAAATAAACTCTATGCAAAAAAAAATAATAATAATAATTGTTAACGGATGAAACGGGTGACCCGTTAGTTTAACGGATCGGGTTCGGATGACTCGTTAACTTAACGGGTCGGATTGTACCCGATCCAAACTCGATAAACCAAACCCGTTTACAAGTCAAGTGATAGTTGACTAAAATTTGTCCCAACTTCAAACTCTTAACAAATATAAAAAGACTATGACTTACTTGATCATGGCATTCATTAATGATTAAGAATAATAACATATAGGTAACTTATTGGTGAGTGAAAATTGTACAGATCATACGACTAGTGCTAGAGGTACTAATAGACACGCTTGACGTAACTTGGTGCATGATTGTTGTGGATTAGGAAATGTGATAATATGGGGGGTAATCTTAGGAAATGTGAAATAATATGGGGGTTAATCTAGAAACTGGGTTGGGTATGAGAAGGGCTTGCCTAACTTTCATGTACATATGTGTTTATTTGAGCCTACAGGATGATTTACTACATCACTAACAAAAACCAAACAAAAATTGATGAATTACTATATTATATTATATTCTTTCTAAAACAAACAATGGTCAATTTAGCCAACTAATACTACGATTCAGTGGAACTTCTTTCACTAGTAAATGAAATCTCAAATAACTCACTAGTTCGCATGAACATATCAAGTTTGTGTTGAGTTTGATACCTAATTATAGTAATCTGAACTCATTGTTTAATATTCTTTCTTTTGGAAGGAAGTGTCTTTACTAGACAATTTAAATTTATATTTTAATATGGAGCACTATTGTATATACTTACATTTGACACCTTCTGCGTAGCATGCTCATCATCTCGAATTGAGTCATAATCACCCATTATGACATTGCAGGAAGAAATTATTTGCAGAACTGAAAATAAAAACATTATATTTGTCAGTAAAATATATTTTTAATTTGTAATGGAAAGAAATCAATGCTCGGGAGGCAATCAAGGGGGCATTCATTAAATATGGGTGCTCTCAATTAGTATAACTAGAATCCTCTAACAGTTTATTTGGAAGTACTTTTAAAATGATTAGAAGCGCTTTTAGAGATATTAGTGCTTCTTGCAAGAAGCAATAGTTACGTGCTTCTTTTAGAAAGCATTTTAAGTGCTTTTTCAGGATTTACTTGCATTTTTACTAATAATTGATTCCAAAAATATTTTGACTGAAAACGCTTTCAGTCATTTGAAAAACATTTCCAAACGACCTCTAAGTCGTTGTTAGTGTCCTTGCCCAACACATTTCTTTTAGGAAAGTACAACATTCATTGATTGACTCATAACGAGCGCACTGCTCGCCAAAAATTGGTTGACAAGCAATTTAGCCGAACTCTAGCTAGGCGTTATATCATTTATGTCTCTTTATAGACTCATTTTCACGTTGGTGGGCAACGAGTGACTAGGAGTTGACGTTTGGAAATACGTGTCTTAGAGCTCCATGCCAGAAAGTTATCAAGTCTGTTAACTGGCTCAAGCGGTCAAATAGTGACCGTCTTCATTGTTGTTGCGATAGTGCGATGTCTATAGAGTTTTGTGGGCTAGCTTGTAAGCCCTATGTCTTGATCTTTGTCATCACCTTGTGGGCTCTCTTCAGGCCCATATCTCTAGGCCCGATAACAACTATGTATGTTATTTGAATGAGTCTAAAAGGATCATGTGTTAACAATAATCTTTCATAAAAGTTGGTTTTGTTTTTATAGCAATAAAATTGAGGATTCCGACTGCTTAAGTAAAAAGAGTCTAGTCATACAATGAAGATCAATATATGATTATAATTTGGTGTAGACTTGGCATTCGTATCGTGTTTTTCGTATTTGTGTCATTTTCGTGACATACCCGATATTTAAATGGGTTGTGTTGTGTAATACCCACTAAAGTAAATGGGTAATATGACCCGTCTCGAAATCGACTTGTTAATATTATTAGGTAATATGACCCGATCCATTACCCATTAAAGGAATATATTTTAAACCACTAAGTAATGAAAATGAAAAACATAATTTGACCACAAAAAATGGAAAATATAATTCTAAATTAGTATAGGCATCCTATGACACACCCTGACCCAAAATCAGGGCGTGCTGGCCGTCACGTGGGCGTGACGTAACCAAAAGTGCGACGCGGAAGCAAAAAGGGTAAAAGAAATACGAAGGAATAAAAACCAACTACTAGCAATAATATCCAACTAACATGCTAGATTGAGTTTAAGGGTGAAACACACATAATCAGAGCATAAATACTAGGTGCAGTCAAGTAGGACCATTACTAAATTACAACACCCGAAGGTGAGTCCTACATTAGTAATCTGTCAGAACGCCGTGGGAATCCTCGTGAGTCACCAACACTACTAACTAGAACCTGGAGGGGCGCAAAACAAGATTGAGTGGGTCAGTAAAACAAAGCTTTTCGAAAAATATTTCATTTAATAACACTTCTAACCCCTCACTGTAAAACATATATACTTTCCCAGAAAAATCATATATATATAACCATATAAAACAGCAAATAACTCAAATCACAAGTCTTTAACACTTTTCATGAAATATGTCATGCTATGCTTCAAAACATAATAAGGATGCATCAATATAAAAGGTGAAATAAGGAATCAACCGGAGACCCTGCAGTTGTCCTGTACGGCTAATTCTATAGCTCAATATCCAATCCAACTGGAGTCACCAACTGTGACCTGTACGACAAGAATGATGTAAGAATGCGCTCTAGTGTTTCTCTCATCAACAGTTGTATAACAATCTAAAGCCACCTATAAGTCGGAACCGCCTCTAATGGTCTATACGACATGCACCTACTTGGATCCAAGGTGAGCGTGTGGTGCGGGGTGAATAATACAAGTACTGACACCGGGGGTGCATGTTATGAGCTCTTAACATAAATCACATCAAACAATAACTAACCCACCTGATACTCACATGTGTGTCCACAACACCATTTCACATATATGCATCAAATACTAGTTCATATATTTCATATAATATGTATGCATGGCATTTTTAAACATACTATCATTTAAATTCAATTTCTGGGAAAAATCAGTAGTATATAGGTATATACAGAAAATAACTGCCCACTCACTGGTATGTCGAAGGGTCGTAACCCCCGTGACGCCATTGAATGCCCTCGTCCTCGGAATAGGTCTCACCTATATGCAAAACAACTATAAAAACGTTATTTTAAAGCACATAACCAACAATACGTAATAACTTCTCATACGATGCTCAATTTTGGTATCTGAATATACCAACGTGATCTACACAACCTCACGAACATCGTGATATTTTTAAAATATTTTTCCTATGGTGCACGCGCCTTCACGCGCAGGGGAGGCCACGGCCTCACGCGCCCCCTAAGTGCATCATCCCCTACCTCCAAACGTCGGAAAATCTCGCCGGCGCCGGAAACTGGGCAACCTGTAAATGCCCTTTTCTTGCTCGATTTTGCACCATTTTCCACGAAATTGTCACCAAAATGTCACAAATCACGAAAAGAAGAAGGTTATACCTCTTTGGATCCTCAAAACCTTCGAGATCACATCGGGGAAGGTTGAAACTTCGGCGACCTCTGTGAAACTTCGAAACTAGGCTTCCCGTGGACCAATTTTTACCAACGATGCACTCCGAGCATCATGAGGACCTTCTTGAGCTCACTATGGTCCTAAAATTCACAAAAACTTAAGGGTTTAAAAGTTTATGAATAGTGACCAATTCAGGAATTAGAAAAACTAGGGATCCTTACGTCCAATTCCTTCGATTCTTCTTCTCCGAGCTTCCTTAGAGCCTCACTAAGCTTCCTATGAGCTTCAAATTCCTAGAAACAACCATATTTACGTCTTCATGAACAGTAATCAAAACTGGGGTTCGGATTTCACGAGTTATCGAAGGGTTCCTTACCTGAAAATGATATCCCTGGACTCGCCACACCACGAGGAATACAATGGTACCTTCAACGCCTTCGATTTGTGAAAATTTAAGGGTCTTTAGGTGTGGTTCGTATGTGAGGGAAGAGAGGGAGAGAGGGTGTTCTATGAAGGAGGGAGGTACGGGATAGGAGAGAGAGAGTGATAGGGATTTGTGTGGTCTTCCTAAGTCCCTAACCACACAAAATGCACACAATTATTAATCCAACTTAATTTTTTTTCCAAGAATTTAGGAAGGTATGCATTATTCAAATAAACATGTCACACATACCTTAGCAACCTTTAAGGGAAATTCCGTTAATTCACATCAATGATAAATATAATTTCGGGACGGGCTGTGACATTCCACATTGTCACATAAATATTACTTCAAAACATACAAAAATTTTTGTCTTTCAAGTATTATAGACCCCAAAATAATAGTATAATGTAAAAACATTAGTACAATACTACAAAATACTAAAATGTTCATGGATAAGCAAAATGAAAGGAGTTGCATTTCAAAATTGAGGAACCTTGTACGGTTTTTTAAAGTGTTTGATATTTTTAAAGGATAAATCGCCAAAATGGTCCCTAAGATTTGCATAACTCATCACTTTGGTCCCTGAGATTCCAAATCGATAAAAGTGGTCCCTGAGATTGTCCACCATCTATCATTTCGGTCATTCTGTTAAAAACTCCGTTAAGTGTCCCGGAGCTCTTGGTCGGAAGTTTGGGGAATTTTCAAAGCTTCGTAACTCAATCTTTTCTTAACCAAATTCGACCCATAATATATCAAAATGAAGATAGGAAAGTGTAGAATAAGATTATACCTATTTTAAAGCCCAATGGTTGCCGAAGATTTCCGAAAAATAGCCTCAAAGTTAACTGGTCCGAGTGAAAACTTGAAAACTCGTCGGAAACTAGGTAAATTTTAAACGTTCATAACTTCTTCAATACTCAACCAAATCAAGTGATTCAAAAACAAAAATCATACTTCTCGATGAGACAAAGAGAATGGTACCTTTTTTGAAGGCTAACTCGCTGTGGTTTGGTTGGAAAACGGCTCGAAAGTGGCTGTATTGGTCTCGAGTTAGCCACTTTTGAGCCATTTTTCGGCCAAACCACGACGCGTTAGCCATAAAAAAAAGGTATTATTCTCTTCATCTTGTCAAGAAGTATGATTTTTGTTTTTGAATCACTTGATTTCGTTGAGCATTGAAGAAGTTATGAGCGTTTAAAGTTTACCAAATTTTCGGCAAATTTTCGAGTTTTCACTCGGACCAGTCAACTTTGAGACTATTTTCTGGCTATCTCTGGCAACTATTGGGCTTTGAAATAGGTATAATCTTATTCTACGTTTTCCTATCTTCATTTTGATATATTATGGGTCGAATTTGGTTAAGAAACGATTGAGTTACGAAACTTTGAAAATTGCTCAAACTTCCGGCTAAGAGCTCCGGGACACTTAACGAAGTTTTTAATGGAATGACCAAAATGATGGATGGTGGACAATCATAGGGACCACTTTTATCGATTTGGAATCTTAGGGACCAAAGTGATGAGTTATGCAAATTTCAGGGACTTTTTTGACGATTTACCCTATACTATAAAAATAAATAAATAAAACTTAAAGCTTTAAATTCATATAGAATAATACAATAATACATATTTAATATACACTATATACATATAACGATAGCTATTGTATTTTATAGAAGGTTTTTTTAGTAGTTTAAAAAATTAAAATCATCAAAATAACTTTTTTTTTCTTAACATGTCGAATTAGCTACGTGTCATCTTTGTGTAAACCTGTTAAGGACTCATTATTAACGGATTCTTATTATGTGACCCGATAACGATCCGATTAGTTATCATGTTGACAAAAAACTAATCATTTTCATGTTTGTTCACACGATATTGTGTAAGAAATTGTAAGTCTAATTTGATGTATAGGTCGAGGTACATAGTGACATGATAGATACTGATATCGTACATTGAGTGCAAAAAATAATTAAGAAAATGTTACAATAACTCTTTTATCACGACTCTAATAAATTTAAATTCTAGCTCCACTCCGACCCTCACCCTCGTATGAAAAATCAAATTGAAGAGCAGAGTCTTATCCTAAAACGCGCGTGGTACAGTGTGAGGTGTCCCGGTGGACCCACAATGACGATGACCGCATAGGAGTCATGATCCAGAAGAAGCCCCACCACGGCCCCCATTATCGTTTCTCTCTCCAGAAATTCAATTCAGGATTTCGTACAAGAACACGAGTGGCTCTTACAATCCAACACCTCTCCAACCACCATTTCCCCATCTACCTCACAATTCCACCACACCAAAAACCCTAGGATTCAATCCCAAAGTTCTCCCAAAGAAGCTCAGCAGCTATGTGGAGCGGTGGCGGAGCTAGTGGTAGTTGCGGTGGCGATGGTGGCGGCGGTGGAATCTACTGGGGACGGAAGGAGGAGGTCTCTCATTCCAAAGGAATCGTTGTCATCTTCGCTTGGGTTTCGATTCACGAGAGGCACTTGCAGAATCACGTGGATTTGTACTCGTCTCTCGGTTGGAATTCCCTCGTTTGCCATTCCCATTTTCTCCATGCGTGAGTGGATTTTCTTTTCTCGCATTTTCTCACCACCCAAACAGAACGTAACATGCATGAGATGTATCTTTAGAATTCTTTTTGTGCTGAATCGTTCATGGATTTGCTTGTATTTGGATATTTGGTTTATGATTCATGGATGGGTTTAAAGATTGGAGTTTTATTCGATTTTGCTGCATTTTGAGCTTATTTTTCTGCTCTGGTGATGAAATTTTGTGTAGATTCTATCCCGAAAAGGCCATGTCGTTCGCCTTTGTTATTCTCAATGAGCTTGTTGAGGTCAGCTTCCTTCCCAGTTTGCCAATTTCTTATTCATTGCTTCTTTAGATTTTGATGCATATATTTAATATGGAGCAATGATCCGATTCCCGGGCCAATGACTGTATGGTTAGTTGTGTGTGTATGTGTATTACTCGCCTAATGGTGAGAAAGAACCGAACTCTTGCACTATGTTTGGATAAGGGAAATAAATTTGGAATTTGGATTAAAGACAGAATTTATAAATTGACACGCACTAATTCCCTTGTTTGGATTCATAAACATAGAAATTTAGAATTTCCGCATGGAAAAAAACTTGGAATTTGGGACTTCCAATTCCCAAGTTTAAATTACATGTAAATAGGTGTCATTTTCCAATTTCTATGATTGAGAGTTTAAAAACAACAAATTCTGTATTCAATTTCATTGTTCTTTTAGGTTACCCAAACAAGAAAATTCACAAATTCTATAGAATAAAACTCCATCATTTAAATTTCTGTCATTTTAAAATTCCTTAGTAATCTTAAATTTCTTCATCCAAACATAGTGTTATATGGTGTAAAATCCCATCCCATCCCATTCGAATTTCAAAGTGTTTTTAATGCTGGATGAATTTGGCATACATAGCTTTTAATTTTGCTCAAGTTTACTCTATGGAGTGTCCTGTTATTTATTTATATATTTTGGGTATGCAGGAGCTAAGGGTTAAGCCATGTCCTGTAGTCTTTGTGGCTCTTTCTGCTGGTACAAAAGCTTGTATGTACAAGGTTTTTCGGGTAAGTTTTGTGAGTAGTAGATACCCGACTTTGTATTTGGCACTGATAAGTTGATTTCTGGAATTGTTGAAGTCTTAGCCAGTCTTTTCTGATTTTATTTCAATGTTTGTACTGTGTAATAACTTTAAATGTAACTGCAGATTCTTGACGGAATTTGTGACGGTCAGCATTATCTGGTATGCTTTTCTTTGTAGTTTCAGTTAAAACATGTGGTGTATTTTATTCATAATGCCCATTTGATCCCATATGCTCATTTTTGGAACTCTGTTCTTATGGGTTATTTTAACTATGTGAAGGCTGAATATCAATTGGTCAGAAAGTGTATTACTGGACACATCTATGATTCTGGTCCTGTTGATTTTACAAGTGATCTGGGCACTCAATATGCTCTACACCCAACCATTCTAAAGATGCCTGGATCGTCAAAACTGGTTTCTTGGTTAGCTAGAGGCATTGCTTCTGGTTTGGATGCGTTGTACCTTACTAGATTTGAATCCCAATGTGCTGAGTATTGGCACGCTCTTTTTTCGTCTGTTGTAAGTTTTCATTCAGCCTTTACTCACCTTTAGCTGTCCGTTGCTTGTTTCTGTTAGTTTATGGACTAATTAATGTTTTTCCTGTAGAGTTTGGGTGCTCCATTTCTCATTTTGTGCTCTGATAAAGATGATCTGGCCCCTTATCACATTATCTGCAATTTCACTCACCGTTTACAAGAACTTGGAGGAGATGTCAAGCTTGTGAAATTGAATGGCTCCCCTCACCTAGGTTTGTATAAAAAAATTGATTTCCTTTTATCCTTATCCTGTTCTGTAGTTTTGATTTCCTTATTGTGCACTACCTATGAAAGTTATATCGCTCATCAGCGATGTGTTTTGGTATCGGGAAACCAGTAGGCATAGCTTAGCACCATTCTTTAACATAATCTTGATAGTTATTGGATATCTGTAAGAAATTACATGGTTTTGTTGGGTGAAGTTATGGCATGTCAACGTGTTTCAACAGGCAACACTTTGAAGAGTATAAATGTCTTGTTGGAATTGTCTGAAACCTTGTGGGCACCATCTTATCTTGGACAAATAGAAAGTAAAAAAAATAGATGCAAAAGTGTTCAGATTATATGGTTAAACCTTTGTTTAGTTAGTAGATTTTGGGGACTTTCATTCTCTTAGCTGGAGGCCATGATTCAGTCGGTCTTGTACCGTGGTATATTTCATCCCAATCTATGGTACTTGAGAATCTAGACCTTGTACTGACCTTAAGTCCAACATGACCATTGGTAAAATGAACTTTCAGAATTGCAGATAGAGTTAGTTGAGTTCCTTTCGCGTTCCTGGATTGGAAAACACTGCATAGATACTTAACTAGCACATGGAAATTTTCACATTGTTATCGCTTGGTTGCTTTAATGCTTGTGGCACAGAAGAACTAAACACACGCAATTTTCTGTTCATTTCAGATCATTATAAGTATTATCCAATACAGTATAGGTCTTCTGTTACTCACTTTCTTGAAAAGGCTGCTT
The DNA here is from genome assembly GCF_916048215.2 of Malus sylvestris. NCBI lineage: Eukaryota > Viridiplantae > Streptophyta > Magnoliopsida > Rosales > Rosaceae > Malus > Malus sylvestris. The sequence goes on from NC_062269.1 coordinate 13,602,869, forward strand.
TGGTTTTTTCTCAAAGAATTAAAGAACTTGAAGGTGACAATACTAGCATGGAAGGCATGCAAGATGAGATATCTGAACTAATATGTGATCTCCGGAAAGCAGCAGTTAACTCCAATCAGAGCCTTAGAAGAGTTGCAGTGGAGCCAAGCGACCACTTCTTCTTGCCAAGTTCAGCTGAGAATCAAAATAGTAAGGACTCCGGGTCTTTACAAGATGAACAAAAAGAAAGATCCGTCTCTCTGCCCAGTCCCCCAAGCATTAGTGCACATAGTGTACTTGGCCAAGTCCTGTTTGATGTTTGTGTCCCTAAGAACATTGAGGGTTGGGATATTAAATTTTGCGGGTCTTTGAATGGGCAGCCATTTCCCTCTGCTCTTAGGAATTCACCTCCTCGTGGTCTCAAAAGCTTTCGTCGCTCAAGATTATGACTTCTGTTATGGGTTAGCCGTCAATGCAACAATGTTAGCCAGAATAGAGGCAAATGTTGGAGGTGAGGTCTGCCATTTCAGGCATCTTTGGTGGTATCCGGAATAAATGCATGCATATTCTAACTCGTTCGTCCTCTGGAACGAAGTGTACAGATCGAACGAAGGATAATCACATGTATATAACAACGTAACCTTTATATGTTTAATATAGATTTTGTCTATATGATGTAGCTTCGAAATGTATAGATGATGATACATATCACCAGGAGATAGGTGCAAAGTTGGTTTGCATAAGATAATAGTTTGTAGGTCAGCTGCAGCGCGGCCCGAAACGACCGTGAACGGAGTAACTATGACTGTAGATATTGGATGAATCATGACTGTAAGATTTATACGCTGTTAGTAGCAGGAAAATGAACTGTAACTTTTTTCTGAATAAGCTAATAAAAATTAGATACAGATGAGAGAATCTTGGTTTGACTCAATTTCTCAATGGACAAACACGTCGAGAAAATTTCACGGGTGCTCATTCTTCTTCAATCTTGGAATTATTTATTGACATGGTTGATTATTTAGTACTCAGTCGAAATCATTTCGCAATGTCTATGAGTATTTATGCATAGAAACTTGTCATTTCGACCTTCCCATTTCCCGAATGCTGCTTAGCGGCCGTATTGGCAAATCATTAATGTGAAATTATGAATCTCAACCCATAATTAGGTTCCTTCTTGGACAAGATAACGTCACTAGTGGAAGTGAATTGAGTTTAATTTCTACTCTCCTTCTAATTTCAATAGACAACTAGTGGCAAGTCACGGTTATTCACTTGTTTTGGGCTCGGAGAAGCTATGAAGAATTTCAATCTGCCCATGGCCACAGTCAAGTAGACTCACTAGCTCGGATCATAAAACCCAAAACTTCCACATTTTTTTTGCTTAGTAGGAAACCGCAGTCTATGCCCTTACCCTTGCTGTTGTTTCGTTTTTTATTTGTTGAAATGGCTAGAGAATAAAGAGGTGAGTGTTTGTCAAACGCCAATGGCCATGGCGGTGATGCAGGACTGCAGACACCCCCAAAACTTCACACTCGCCATGAACGTCAAGGAAGAAGAAGAAGAACTCTCCGACTCTTGAGTATTTTCCAGAAGAAAAAGAAGACGACGAAGACCACGGCGAAGCAGAAAGCTTGACCGTTTCCCAGTTTCGTCTCCGCAGCCGCCCAAAATCCCTTCATTCACCTCCCCCTTTGGTTCCCTCCCTCTCTCCCTCTCTCTCTCCCTCTCTCTCTCTAGATTGTGAATGTATTTGCTGAATGGTGGCTGTTCGACTGCAGGTAGGGGTAGAGCAGATGGAGCAGACATTGGAGACCAAGCAAAATGTGCTCAGCACTTGGAGACGTCCTACACGACCGACCCATATCACCAAGCGAGTGAGAACGTTTTTCTTTTCCATTGATTTCCTCATGATTTTTTGAGTTGGGTGCTTTTAACAATTATATGGGAAACCCAAAAATTGTGCCAGCCAAGAACATGCCCATCTGTTGTTTGATACATGTTTGATAAACTGCCTGAGTGAACTTTTTCTGCAAATCAGTAGAATTAGAGTGATTTTGTGATTTCCGACACGGCCCTTGTGATTTTACATGTATTCTGCTGCATGTCATGACTCATATTATCAATACAGAGCTAAATGGAAAGTTGTTATGATTATTTTGACAGAAAGTTCCTGGTCATCCTCAGAAGCATGGAGATGGAGGGTAGGTATATTTGTCGAAATGTTTTCGTTAATTAACTTGGCCACTTATGTGCTTGAAGTATACAACATAGATGTTTTGATTGATTGACTAGGTGTAAGCGGAAGAGAACCATTTTCGACTCTTTTAAGGATCATGAAATATCTTTTGTGAGAAACCAAGTTCAGGACATCCAGGCAAATCTTGGAGCTGACCCCGTCTTTGTCAAGTCTATGATACGTTCAAATGTTTCCTCTTGCTTTTGTTTGGTGAGTCGTAACTCTTAAGTTCTTAACTGATGCACCACGTTTTGAAGGCCTGGACTTGGATTCCTAGACAAATGTGTAACTGCTTGTGTTCTTAATTTTTCTATTGACAGACACTGCCTAAGCAATTCTGCCATTTGTATTTGCCATTGCATGATGCAACATTAACCCTCGAAGTTGAAGGTGGGGAAAAATACAGAGTGACGTTTCTTGGGGAAAGGAGGATAGTCAGTGCAGGATGGCAAAAGTTTTCTACTGCAAACAAGTTACTTGTCGGCAACCTTTTAGTTTTCCGTTTGGTCAGGCCTTTGAAGTTCAAGGTAGTCACTGTTGTTTCCTGGCAAATACTTTTTTTTTTTTTTTTTTTTTCCGTAAATTTTACAAGAACATCTTGGTTTTTAATACCCTCATGTCCACTTACTATGCATTTCTTCATAGGATGAAGTGTATCTGCCATTTCATGTGGTTTTATCGGTCTAACTTCTTGATATCTACCATGCTGCGGATTAGTTTATGTGCTCTCTACACAATGTTACAGGTGTACATAATGGGAAGACATAGTCTAGCTGAAGTAGATGCAGCTTTTAGCCTCTTGAAAATGAAATCCTGCGCAAACAAAGAAGTGTTTGGTACTCTCTCTTTCTCTCTCTCTCTCTCTCTCTCTCTCTCTCTCTCTCTACTTTGCTCCTTCACAAATTATTAGATGATTGCATGTGCACCAGAAATATTAACTTGGTGAAAGGTTATGTAGAGAAAAAACATCTAATGACTCCTCCACGAGATGTTTCCCAAGGCAACATTCAAAAGAAAAGTTCGAAATTAGGTACTAATCCGGAGCTTGTTGCCAACCAATCTGAGGATGACAATGAGGACTTTGCCTCCAACTTAGCGGCAGATATTACATTTCGAGGACCAGCAGCTGATTTTGAAGATGTTAGAATGATTGATAATTTCACCATTCTTGTGAATGGTGTGACTATAGATACTCAACTCTCCGCACAGGTCAGGACTATCTATTATGATCTATGCTGCTCACAAGGCTCATTTTTGCATGACAATCTCCTCAAAAGTATTGACAGTAAGTTGGCTGCTGAAATAATAACTGAAACCACCAACATCGCTAATGCCATTAGAGCTTGCAAGCTGCCCCCCTCTCGTGCTGATTATGTAATGCAGGAGAAGACTTTACACGCCTTTGAGCTGTTGGGTATGGATGTTGGATTTCTACGCGCGAGACTGAAGCAGTGTCTGAGCATTGCCTCCAAATACGAAGTGGCCGCAGAATCAAAGAGGTATTTAGAAGGTAAAGTTGAGCAAGTTTGTATGAGGGAGAAGATTAGAGATCTTGATTCAAAGCTTTCGGAGTTGAAAGAGACCATGGAAAGTTTTGATGCTAGGATAAAGGCTTTAAAAAAAAATTCGAGGAAGCGCGAACTTATCTTTCCATGAAGATTTTGGTGCTCCGTGTTGATTAAAAGTAAAAGAAAACACGCACACGCACACACACACACAAAAGCCCTTTTAGGGTTCAAAAGAATTCAATGGCTTAGATGATTTTGTTTTTCTTCAAGTAGATGTAGGGATTTCACATACTTGAGTTGGTTGTTATACATGGTGCTTAACCTTATCTAATCAAATCCTTTGTTACTTTTAATAGTACTGTTTGGAGAGTGTAATTATTTATTCTTTTACTTGCAATGCACGTTTAAAATGGGGATCTTTACATCATTCTCTCATCTGCTTTTTGGATAAATATACTTTTGAATATTTTAGGAGACGCATCTACAACATTTAGAGCATGTTTGGTACTCTACTTGAATCTAATTTTTTAAACTCAAAAATAATTTTCAAGTTTTAGGCCTTAAAAACTTGTTTGGTAGGATTATTTTCAAAAACTGAACTCAAGACTAACTCAAAAATAGTCTATTATCTAAAAACACAAAAAGTGAGTTTTTAGAGTTTTTAAACTTAAACTCACTCATTTTTTTTTCTCTCCCTTCTCCCCTCTCACTCCAAATCTATCTCTCTTTTCTTCTTTCTCTCTTCCCCCCCCCTTTTTTTTTTACCTTTTTCTTCTTTCCTCCAATCCGCTCTCTTCATTCTCTCGATTCTTTCTCATTCATCTTCCTCTTTATCTCCTCCGATCTTCTCACTTCTTTCTCTTTCCTCCAATCATCTCTTACTTTCTTTTCTCATCTCTCCTCTTTCTCTACCCCGTTTTTATGGATCTTTTTGTCCAGTTTAAGTTGTAAGATTTAAAAATTTTAAATCTCATACCAAACAAGTTTTTGAGTCTTAAAGAATTTTTTTTTCAAGAAAAATTCTTAAGAAATGTTTTGAGAAATTATAAAAATTTTCAAATAGGATACCAAACAAGCCCTTAGAAATTGAGTGTATTTTATGAGACTTATTATTGACACTTTAAAAATCTCATTTTACACTCCTTACATATGTATTTTTCTTTTGAAATACATAAAGTTTGGAGTGCAAAATGTGACACACCCCGACTTGGAATGTCCACTAGACCCCAAATCGAGCCGTGCTGGCCGACACTTGGAAGGTGACGAAACCATAAAGTGTGATAATGTATAAAATGTGAATAAATTAAAATCTAAAAGTGCCTAAGTACACCAGTACGCGGTGAGCGGGTCTGGTCCCATTTCACACATGAGCATAAGTAAAGTACAGTAAGGTAAGATAATGATTATACCATCATAAGAAGACACCTACACTGGGAAGTGCCACGAATCCTTGTCGATACGGAACTCTGCTGCTAGAACCTGGAGGGGTACAAAAACAGAAAATGTGAGTGAGTGAAACAAAACTCTTCAAACCAATTCCAACTACCAAAGATAGTAGCCCCTCGCCGCAATACCTGCTTAATTTCCCAGAAAATAACAGGTGTAACTATAAATCAAGACCATAATCAAAATGATAGTCTTACAGTTATGCTATGTCAATTATCTTAACAGGAATGAGTAACCCAGGTGAATTAAACCAATAGGAAATGGCATGTTAGCCGGATCCACCCATCATGTACGGTTGAATCAATATTTCATCCCATATATGCTAGCATCTCATCACATATCTCATCATAAATATATACTAGCATCTCATCATATATCATCACATTTATGCTAGCATTTCATCACATATCTCATCATAAATATATGCTAGCATTTCATCACATATCTCATCATAAATATATGCTAGCATCTCGTCATATATCACCACATTTATGCTAGCATTTCATCACATATCTCATCATAAATATATGCTAGCATTTCATCACATATCTCATCATAAATATATGCTAGCATCTCATCATATATCACCACATATATGCTAGCATTTCATCACATATATCTCATCAATCATGGCTAGCATATAAGTCGGAGTCACCTTTAGTGACTTGTACGACATATTCATATGCATATAAGTCGGAGTCACCTTTAGTGACCTGTACGACATATTCATATCTCATCACATATCTCATCAATCCTACCACATTATATACTCACCTGAACTTACCTTAGCCTCCGCATTGGTGTGCAACACTGTGCAAGGTTGTACTAAATCACTTACTAAAATGTCGACTAATTATGGCATGGCATTTATAAACATAAAACCACAATTTCTCGTTTCCTCGTACGTTGATTTATAACCAACATTTATTCACCCAAAACATAGGGTTAGATCTCACGTTTTTCACCAGATTCCTTCACATTACTCATTTTCCCAAACAAAGCTTTTGTCTCGATTATTTAATCTCACTTATTGTATGGCTGCATCTAACGTCTCGTTAAACTGCCTACATACCCTAAACAGGGATCAAGCCATTTGTAGTTCACATTAGTACTTTAAAGCATTGACAGTAATTATATGAAATATTCAATTTATAAACGTTTGAGGAGATGTCAATCTTATATATATATATATATATATATATATATATATATATATATATATATATATAGGTTTGAGCTACGACACCCTCGCACGAATATCGAGACATCACGAACTATCGTCGCCTGTGGCCAAGTATCAAATCACGTCTCAGAGTTCTTACCGATAGAATACATAATTTACATAAAACATATCCTTAAGGACCTTCAAGAATAATTTGAGACCCATTGACCAAGAGTCAACGGTCGATCGAAGATCGACTGTTGGGTCCACAACGCTGTATAATTTGATCCGGAAGATCCGCACATCAGATTTCCAATCCGCAACTTCCAAAGATACACATTATGCTTCTAGAATAACATACTAAAATTTAATTACGATCCAACTGTCGGATCTCCGCCAATTGCCCAAAACCAAGTGGCGGTTAACATTTATTTTATAAACTTACAAATCCAATTCGGGAAGATCCGTATATCAGATTCCCGATCTGTAAGTTTCTATGGTTCTCAAATATTACGTAATATAATTTATTAAAGTTTAGTGACGATCCAACGGTCGGATCGTCGATTACTATCCTAATCAAGTGGTGGACCTTTGTGGAACTTTGCCGGATTTTGCAGATTTTGCAGATTTCCTAGGCGATCTTTGGAACTCCATATCTCACTTGTTTTTCAACCAAATTCAACCCATAATATACCAAATCGAAGCTAGAGAAATGTAGAACAAAATTATACCAGCTTGGAGTCCAAATGGTGGCCGGAGGTGGTCGGCAAATTGTCTGAAAGACGGCTGTCCGTGGGAAAATCGGTAACTCGCCGGAATTTCTGGGCAACCTTTCAATGTCCATAACTTTGTCAATACTCAACGAAAATAGGTGATTCAAAAACGGAAATCATAGTTCTCGACGAGACGAAGAGATTGGTCCTTACACGATGGCTAACTCACCATGGTTTAACCGGAAAATGCCTTGAAAGTGGATGAGGTCTCCGGAAACTGGGCAACCTTAAAATTGTTATAACTATCTCATTTCTCCACCAAATTAAACGATCCAAACATAAGAATTCATCTACAAAACATGAGGAATCGATTTATACCTGCTACTAAGGACAATTAGGCCGAGAAACACCTTAAATCACCATGAACCGTACGAAACCCTTGAATTTGGGTGTGCTCCATTCGACCTCGAACGAACTCCAACGCCCCAAAACTTGTTTGGGCTTTATTCCAGACCTCATGAGGGTGCTATAGGTGGTGGTAATTGGTGAAATTCGTTTCAATAATAGGAGAATTGACTGTAAAGGTTTCCCGCACCCACCGGTGCGGTTTTCATACCTTCATGGCTAAATTTCTACAATTTTCGGTTGTAATGGGTAGATGGAAGGTCGTGGAACATTTTCCAGGGGGTTAGATAACGTGGTTCATCGGAAAAACCGACGAAAAATCACTGGAGAAGATGAAAAGGACCGGGTCGGGTCGGAAAATGAAACCGGGTCGACGGATCCCCCACTCCCCTCTTCTCTCCTTTTTCCTCCTTTCCTTTGTTTCTGATTGGGCCATCCTAACTCTCTCCTCTCCCTATTAGTCACACACTTCCTCTCATTTTTTGTTTTATCTTCTTTCCTTTACATCTCCACCATCCATTCCTCATTTCCTTTAATCTGGGCCACCCACGTGGCACTCCAAATTTTCCCCTCAACAAAATCTGAAATTAATTAATTTACTAAAATATCCTTAACTTTAAATATTAATAACTCTTTCGTTATAGCTCCAAATCATGTCCCGTTTGTGCCCACACGTCCGTAGCGACGAGTAACATGAGAACACGCCAAGAAAATGAGTCTCACATGACACGACGCGGTAGTCAATTCAAGTCAACACTTTGTCTCGAAGGGCATCTTCATAACTCACGTATTAAAATGAGAATTTTTGAGTGCCAATAACAATTCCCTTTTTTATTTACCTATTTTGTACTCTAGTATACTAAATTACTAATACCAGAAGAGTGAATTTTCCACAAACAAATGAGATTCGACTCTCTGCCACCTAACAGTTAACGTTAGTTTTCGTACTAACATTATAAAACATCATGTAAAAAACATGAGTTGCTAGATAATTCCACTTTAGGAGAATCCCCTTCATATTTCTCAACCAAACAATTCAAAGGGGAAATTAATAATATAGCATTAATGTGGCGTGGTTTCCATGCATTGCTCACAAAGGGGCAAAATAGGTATGATGTAAAAATTTGAATTACTGAACCTCAAAATTAGCTGACTCATCACTCTAATATGTAAAGTAAATTGAGGTGCTAATTAATATAGTTAATGGGTTTAAATTGTTGTGGCATATTTTGTTTGAAGAAATTGTTGTGGCATAGTTAATGGATTTTTTAGATGTGTATTTCTCATTTTATGTACTTTTATTTATGGGTAAATTACACAGTAGCCCCTTAGGTTTTGAGGTTTATTACAACCCCATACAACAACTTTAAAACATTTCACTTTCATACCTCAAGTACTATTTTATTTCAATATAATACATCCGTTAGATTTTCCATCTATTAATCCGTTAAATGCTGACGTGGCTGCCACATTTGTGCCACGTGGCTACCAAATGTCTGCCATGTGGCAAAAAAAATAATTTTTTAATTTTTTTTAAAACCTGAATTTTCTCAACAAAAAAAAAAAATTCAAAAATTGAAACCCACATCTGCAACCAGCGATCAGAAGGAGGAACAGAAGGAGAAGAAGAAGGAGGAAAATAAATTATTTTTTTTGTCCCAGCGACCAGAAGAAGAAGAAAAAGAAAGAAGAAGAACCCCCCCGGCAACCCTCCTCCCGTCCCCCCCCCCCGCGCGCCCAGCGACCCCCCCTCGGCGCCCAGTCTTCTTCTTGTTGCAGATCTGGGTTTCTATTTTTTTTATTTTTTATTTTCTTCCTTCTTCTTCTTCTTCTTCTTCTTCTTCCTCTTCCTCTTCCTCTTCTTCTTCTTTTTGCAGTGGGTTTCTATTTTTTTTTCTTCCTCCCTCCTCTTCTTCTTCTTGCAGATGTCGGTTTCAAATTTGCTTTTTTTTTTGAGAAAATTCAGGTTTCTTAAAAAAATTAAAAAATTATTTTATTTGCCACGTGACAGACATTTGGCAGCCATGTGGCATATATGTGGCAGCCACGTCAGCATTTAACAGATCAGTGGATGGAAAATCTAACGGATGTATTATATTGAAATAAAATAGTACTTGAGGTATGAAAGTGAAATGTTTTAAAGTTGTTGTATGGAATTGAAATAGACCCCAAACCTGAGGTATGAAAATGTAATTTACCCTTTATTTATTGTAAACTATGAGGAGAGAAAAACTTGATTTCTAAGTAATACAAGATAAATTAGAGTTGTCTAAAATAATGTATGTTCCAAAAGCATAAAGATTAAGGCTTTGAGTTTTTTTTGGACCAAACGATATTATCTACACTAAGAGTGTGGGATGTAGGTTAAGTCTCATAATAAGCTAGCAATAATACGTTTCAAATTCACATTTGACGATAATCGAATATAAGACCTCTTACTTAACATTATTGGTCACAAAAATTTGACTCAGAAAGAGATTGCTAGTCAATTGGAATACATATTTCTCGTTTTTGTAAATATATTTTAGATTAAACATTCATTATTTCTAATAAGCCTATTATCTATATTTAGTGCTAGGAAATTTAAAGTTGATAAATTGCAAGGAGCATTTTTGCTCACCACCATAACTATTGTGTATGCTCATCATACACCTAATCATTTGTTATGTGCCGTTTCATCTAACTCTAGTTAACTTTCACATTAAATGTTACATTTGAATATTGAAAAATTTAACTAAGGTTAAGTGAAAAACTTGAGATAACGAAGCGCTGTCAGAAATAACAATTCCGATTCGTTTTGGTCCTATGATCGCTCACTTCCAAATTATCAGATTCTCAATACCATTTTTTCAAAACCTTGCATCTCCCAAATTATTAGATTCTCAATACCATTTTCTCAAAAAACTTGCATACAACAACTAACCTTCTATTGTTTTCAATGTTTAAAGATTACCGAGTAGTGTAAATTTCAGATCCTTTCTTTAAAGCTTGAGCAGATAGACAAACTAATTGTAAAAAAACACATAAAACAGAGAGAAAAAAAAGATACCTGGGATAGATGGAAACTTGTTTGCAATTTCCCATGTATATCCATAGCATAATTTTGAATTAATCAGCACAAAAAATAAGTTTTGCAGGACACACGATATCAGGGAAAAAAGGGTATACAGAGATTACGATAGACTGTGGGATGTTGTGATAGGCTTCTTGTTAATACTATATGTTACATCAGATTCTTTATAAACACCTCTAGGCAACAAAAGTAAGCATTCTTCACTAATTAACTCTCTCAAATAGGCTCAATTTTCAGTTTAAATTTGGTCAACCGTTTGGAATGCCTAACGTTTTCAGATTCTTCATTTCTTAAATCAACTAAAAAGAGAAAAAATTAAAAAGGTGAACCTGCTGGTCGCTGTCGCCCCCGATGAGGAGATCGAGGGGATTGATTTTAGCTTATCGGTTGAAAAGCTGGCTTTCTTCTTCTCATTCAGGTTCTAATATGTGTCTTCTTGTTCCTTCAAAACACTACTAGTAGTTCCAATCACGTGCCATTGGATCATAATCCAAATAATAACATAAAAGTTGTCAGAAGCTGGAACAAAATTAAAAAAAAAAAATCTATCACATCAAGTTCAAGCCTCCACTTACCATAATCTAATGTGTGCAAACTGGGCATTCATGTGGCTTCCCTTTCTCCAGCCAAAACCAAACAACATCATGCTCATCCTCTGCAATTAAAATACAACAAAAAAAAAAGACATCAAAATCATAGGAATAAAAATTTAAAAGATTCTTTTTTTTCTCAGATTCTCAACCTTCTCTAATCAAATCAGCTTACCCTTTTCAAAACCCTACAAATAACAGATCGAAGGTTTATGCAGACCCAAATTCAATTATTAGAGAAAAGGCAGTGAGGATGGACTTCTGGAGAGATAAAGTGGTTTGAAGGAAGAGAGAGAAATGGAATTTTGGAGAAAGATGGAATTTTAAAGAGAAAGAAAGCAGAAAGGCGAGCGAGAGGAAGAGAAAAAGAGGACATTTGGTGGATTTGTGTTTGTCGTTCGTGGGTTTCGATTGGAGAGATCTGCATTGGAAGGAAATGGAAAGGTTTACTGAACCTTCGAGAGAGAGCTCGAGAAATCTGAGAGAGAACACGCATCCACGATCAGAAACACGTGGCCATCGTGTGTAAACCTGGCAGAAATGAAATTAAACAAATCAAGTAGGGGTAAAATTAGGAGAACATTGTGCTTATGAACAGTGTTTCAGTTCATTTTCTCTTTTAGAGCAACTTCATCGTAGAAGCCCTCCCCCAGGCAATCCATTATTCAATCCACCATGTGAATAGTAATTGCCCTTAATGAACAGTAACTGCTTTTTGCATCTTCACCGTTGCACTTGAATAGCCCTGGCAATAGGCAATAAAATAGTATTAATTTTTTTTTTTACAAAATAATAGTAAATAAATTTATTTGTAATTTCGGATAAGATATTATAAATCGTTATCGTTGTGCCACGTGTCATTTACCCAAAACGACTATTATTGGTCATAGATTTCGATAAGATTTTTATCCAATGTCATCGTGCCACGTGTCGTTATCTTTTCAGAATCTTTCAGGATAGATTTTGATCAGATTTTAAATCGTTCTTGTTGTGCCACGTGTCATTATCCGAAAAGATAATTATTGGTGATGGATTTCGATAAGATTTTTATCCAATGTCGTTGTGCCACGTGTCGTTATCTTTTCAGAATCTTTTAGGATAGATTTCGATCAGATTTTTAACGAATGATGACATGCCACGTGGCACTATCTACAACCTAATCATTTCAGAATCCTCCATATAATCCATCATCCATCATTTGAAATCTCACACTAATTTTCTCAATATCTCTATCATTATTCATAGTTTCTGCTTCCTTCTTCGCTAAATCAAAATTTGTATTATTATTCATAGTTTCTACTTACAATGTCTTCGTCTTCAAGCATGATGTGGGAAATCGATCAAGAAGAGGAAGAATTGTTTAACCAATCTGAAGGAATGTTGAATCTTCATATAGCCCAAAATGAGAAGGAAGAGGATGAGGAGCGGAAAAGGAGAAATGACGAAGCAAGAATCGCCAGAGACTCACATTCCCGTCGAGTCATCCAAGCTGTGGCTCAGATATGCAGGCCTACCCATTTCGGAAAACCTTGATAGAAACAGGTAACGACGAGGTGTGAAGCAGTTATTGGACGATTATTTTGTCCATAACAGTGCATGCTGCTGTGTTGATCCAACAGATGCTTGTTCAAGTACCTTGAGATAGCTTGCGGCAATGGCACGCTTCGACGGAGATGTGGCTTGTGAGACGAGCCGAAGCCAGGGTGCTGTGCAATGGCATGCTGCCGAGGAGATTATGAAGCAGGGTGTGAGGGAGGGATGAGATCGACGGAGATGACCGGAATGTTAAAGCTGTTGCGGTTGAGATTAGAGACCTTGACAAGGACGACCTAGATCGCCATGCCATATCTTTGCTGGCTGGAAATTTAGGAAATGCGAATGGGGAAATTTGGGCTTGGGTGGAACCTGTTGGAGCTGTTGCGGTTGACCTGGAAGGTTTCTTTTGGCAGGGATGAAACTACAGCAAAGGAATAGTGGCGGTGGATCCATTTGGTTGTCTTCGTCTGGTGGTCCTCCATTGCCTCTACCTCTCTTGGAGGATTTTCCAGAGCCCCAATACCACTCCCTCATTCCCATAACAAGTAGAAAAAGGAGAAAAATGCTTTTGACTTTTCAACAATTTACCTGAGGTGGTACTCTCGGTGTTGCAGAGAGAGCAGGGAGAACTCTGTGTCTGTGTCTGTGTCTCTGTGTGGTTTTGCAGATCTACGGTGGTGAGATGAAAAAAATGAAAGAGAACTGACATGATTTTTTATGTCGATTCCCACAGACGGCGCCAAATGTTGATGCACAAAACCGGAGGTCTTGGAACAACGTAAATCCCAAGGTTTGGGCTACGTCCACACTAATTGTATTGTATTTCTCTGAGAAGTGAGGGAGAGAGCCTCTGTAATTGTATGAAAGGGGATGTGAGAGGGTTCCAGGCCTAAGAGTTGGCCTCCTCCAAATTGTGAGGGTGAGGGGTCATTTTATAGAATAAGGACTCCTCACTTATTACATAGTTGCACCTTCCTTTATCACATAATTACCTTTAAGTCCCTCGAGTATTTGTACGAGATCTAAATACGAGGCCCTAAATATGGTATAAACATACATAGTTTAGCTAAATTGGAACTTTTTTTGCTTGATGGAGATTAAGCTGGCTGTTCATAAGGTCCCTAGCAACTTATATTCCAAGTACTTTGACAATATTTTTTGTTGTGATCCAATTGCCTGATTTGGGAGCCTCAGCTTATGTTGGAATTCCACTAAGGTTTTTGTTAATATAACTTCTTCCTCTCCGAGATATATAGATTGTTTTGTGAAGGATTTAGTTACTAATTTGGAGCAAGTAGTTATTTTCATTTACGTCTTTGCCCAAAAACATATGCAGTGTGACCTGTGGGAGGAGGTCCTCAAGTTGGATCCAATTCATAGTCTTGGATGCATAATTGGATGTTTTAACTATATTATTGATCTTTCAGAGAAAGTTGGAGGTAATAAAATCCATACAGCAAATATGAACAATTTTATCAATTTTCTTAATCGCGCCAATCTTTTGTCTTTAAATGCGTCTAAAGCTCATTTTACTTGGACTAATTGTCATACGGATCATACGGTTGTTTTTGAAAGATTGGATAGGGTGGTGGCTAACCCTTTTATGGTTAAATATGTTCCTGGATTATTCATTTGCATAAGGGTGAAGTGCCAATTTAGTCTCTGAACTATAGCCTCAGTGAAAATTAGGTCTCGGAATTATTTTTTTTGGGTAAAATAAGTCCCTAAGTTCATTAAAAATTGCTTATTTCATCCCTACTTTTATATTTAAAGCTATTTTATCCAATTTTTCGTCAATTTAAGTCATTAACACACTTTAAAGTGTAATACCGTTATTTTCTCGCCTATAAGCCCTTAACATTTCATATAGATTGAGAATATGACTTCTAATTTACCTTCCACAGTTAAATCCATACCCCATTTCTTTATATAAAATTACCATTCTACCCTCCAATTTGTATCATATGCAAGCAACGTGATTTAAATTAACAAAAAATTGAATATAGTAGCTTTGAATCTAATATTAGGGATGTAATTGGCATATTTTTATAATTCAAGGACTGATTTTTCTAAAAAAATAGTTTAGGGACCTAATTTTCACTCGGGTGATAATTGAGGGACTAAATTGGCAGTTCGCCATTTACATAACTATCCTATTTTTGGTTCTAATCATAGTCCTATTTTATTATCTTTAAATTCTAGTATGGAGAATAATAACTACTTCTTGTTTAAATTTGATGCTATGTGGCTTAATCATCCTCAGTTTAAAACGTATGTGCATTCTTGGCATTGGAACCTTAATATTAATCCTAAAGATGAATTCAAATTGTGTGTTGGTAAGTTTTAAATTTATGGTTTATCAATGGAACAAGTACACTTTTGGAAATGTAAAGGAGAAAAAGAAAGAATTGTTAAATGAAATTGATTAGCTTCAGAAGCAAATTATGAGTAACAACTCTGTTGATTTGATGAAGGAAAAATCTCTTCGAGATGAATTGAGTCATGTGTTACATTTAGAAGAAATTATGTGGCCCTAGAGAGCTAAAGCTATTGGTTGCAACCTGGGGATAAGAATACTAAATACTTTCAAACTGGGGCTACTATTCGTAAGAAAATAAATGAAATTACAAAAATCAAACATGAGAATGGTTTTTGGTGGT
This sequence comes from Malus sylvestris, assembly GCF_916048215.2. Lineage (NCBI taxonomy): Eukaryota > Viridiplantae > Streptophyta > Magnoliopsida > Rosales > Rosaceae > Malus > Malus sylvestris. The sequence continues at coordinate 13,618,180 of NC_062269.1, forward strand.
CCATTGGTTAGTGCCTTCAACATGTTTTTGTGCATGATTTTAAAAAGCGTTTTTCCTGTGATAGACCTCCATCGGGTGCTGACCTAAGTAACTTAGTGGATATCATTCAACCATGTATTTCTAATCATCATAATGAAACTTTGTTATCCCTTGTTATAGATGAGGAAATATGAGATACTGTGAGTAGTATTGGAGCTCTTAAAGCCGGGTCTTGATGGTTTGAGTGCGGCATTTTTCCATGGTTGCTGGGACCAAGTTAGGGACCCTGTTTCCTGTCTAGTCAATTTTTTTATTTTTTTATTTTTTTTATTTTTTTATTTTTCCAAAATGGATCCAGCTTAAGGCTAATAAATCATATTAACATCATTTCAGTTCCTAAAATAGATAATTTGGGACTATTGGCTCATAAATGTAAGACAAGCAATATAAGAGAAACATATGGAGGGAAAAAAAAAGAAAAGAAGAAAGAAGAGAGAGAAGAGAAAAGAAAGAAAGAAGAAAAATATATTAGTAAGCTACAAGGCCAAAGAGAAGAGAGAAAATAATGAGAGTTATCATTATATTCTTATTATTTCAGATAATGAAAGAAAGTATTACTACTGCCTTGAGGACGTAGGTACACTTACCGAACCTCGTATTGTGTCTTATTTATTTTATTCCACTGTACACTTATCTCAATTTCACAACACATTATCAGCACAAGAAGCTCTTGTGTCGATGGAAAGAATAATGCCATAAATCCAGTGAAGCACTACCTACCTCTCATCTTTATCGGCTGAAATCTCACAGATAAGAAAATCCTTTTACTTTATCTTCATACTTCTGTACAACTAATTTTCTTAAAGCAAATATACATCTAATTATATAACTGTTATTATTATTGGCAGAAAATATGACAGCCATGAACCTCCGAACTCCAACTTTCTGACCTCATATTTGAATATCATTGAAAATTCACTACAATTAATGTATAAGTGTGGCAAATGTAGACAAAAAGTTTATGCAAACGCTCGTGATTACATTCTTTATGTTTTTACTATGATCATATCGTCGTTTGAATTTTTAAAACCGTTGAAACCCTAGTGAACAGTGTTTTTAAGGGTGGTTGAAATTGTGTAAAAATCATAATAATTGAAGTACAAGTGTGAAAAATATCCAATCACTCGTGATTGCAACCTCTACTATGGGATGATGGTTATATCGTTTGGATTTAAAGCCTTCCAAACCCTTATGAATACTGTTTTTCCTATAACTTCTAAACAAATAGTAATAATAAATATACAAGTGTGGAAAACGTAAAACAAATATAGAAACGCTCATAATGACAATGGCTACAACTTTGGTGAAGGAGTCGACTCCAAAATTGGACACCATAATCCACAAACTTTAGTGACAAACTCTAATTGTCTGATTGTTGTTACGTCGGCACCTTAATTTTCATTACCAGAAGTCATTTTTTGGAGTTTCCCTTTGAAATTGTGATCTTATAGTGGATTGAAAAGATGAACGGTTTGGATCATCGACATCACGTTCTGATCTTCAAGGTTAGTACTTGATGTTTATAAACTCTCTAGATACTATAGAACATCAAGCAATAATTGAACAAACCGTAAGTACCGAAATGTGACGCCAATTATTAGAACCGTTCATCTTTTTTAATCCACTAAAACTACAAGTTTTAAAAAAAGAAAATCTGAAAAACAACATCAGGTGAGAAGAATGGAGCGCAAATGTAAATGATAATCTAATGGTTATGATTTAATTAAATGATTTATGGATGATGGTGTTGTGTTTTGGATTTGATCCCCTTGAAAGAGTTGTAACAAGCTTGTCATTACGAATGTTTCTATAATTTTGTCACATTTTTTACACTTATAAATTAGTTATTATGAATTTTTATAAAATAAACATTTCCAGTAAAATCACTATTCACAAGGATTTGGAGAGTTTTAAAAAGGGGTGTGATATCCACACACCCCATTTTACTTCTCACACACTTTTTTAATTTTCGGCCGTCGGATCAGGTGAATTGAAGAAGATCAACGGACAGAAATTATCAAGGGGTGTGTAGATAGTATTGAACTAAACATGGTAAATACCAATATTAAACTAAACATGGTAAATACCAAAAATATATGATAATATTTGAGAATTTCTTATTAATTCATTAATCTCCAAAGTGGAGTATATATAGGAGTTACAATTGGTATTACATATGTACTTCACCAATGTGGGACAATAAACTACTATTTACATTTTAACTAATGTATAACTCGCAACACTCCCCCTCAAGTTGGTGCAAAGATGTCACGCATGCCCAACTTGTCAAGCGAATCGGAAAACGCACTATTAGACACAGCCTTAGTAAGAGCATCAGCCAGTTGATCTTCAGATCTCACAAACGGAAACATAATAATTCCAGCATCCAATTTTTCCTTAATGAAATGTCGATCAATCTCCACATGTTTTGTTCGATCATGTTGCACTGGATTATGAGCAATCTCAATAGCAGCCTTGTTATCACAATGAAGTTTCATAGCACCTTTGTGTTTAAACCCAAGATCTCTCAACAATTTTTCCAACCACAACAACTCACATACACCATGAGACATACCACAAAACTCAGCTTCTGCACTTGACCTAGCCACCACTTTTTGTTTCTTGCTTCTCCAAGTAACTAAATTACCACCCACAAACATAAAGTATCCAGATGTAGATCGCCGATCAGTGATAGAACCAGCCCAATCTGCATCTGTATACCCTTCGACATTCAAATGATTATTCTTAGAGAAAACCAGGCCTCTGCCAGGAGCCATCTTCAAGTACCTCAAAATACGAGTTACTGCATCCATATAAGCTTCACTAGGTGAGTGCATAAATTGACTTACCACACTAACTGCATAAGCAATGTCAGGGCGAGTGTGACACAAATAAATTAATCTCCCCACAAGCCTCTGATACCGTTCCTTATGAGTTGGAACTTGATCTGGAAATAAGCCCAGACGATGATTCTGCTCAATCGGAGTATCAACAGGTTTGCAATCTAACATACCTGTTTCAGCTAACAAATCAAGAACATACTTCCTTTGAGATAGAAAAATACCATGCTTGGATCGTGCAACCTCGATTCCAAGAAAATACTTCAATTCACCCAATTCTTTCATCTCAAACTCAGTAGCTAGGTACTTTTGAAAGTGCTGTATCTCCTTTTGATCATCACCAGTCACTATCATGTCATCAACATAAATAATCAATGCAGTTAGCTTACCATTTTGTCGCTTTAGAAACAAAGTATGATCTGAATGACTCTGGATATACCCAAACTTCTTCATTGAACTTGTAAACCTCCCAAACCGTGCTCTAGGAGATTGTTTCAAACCATACAAGGTCTTTCATAACCTGCATACAATACCTTTTCCAGGAGATGTTCCAATACCAGGTGGGAGATCCATATACACTTCCTCCTTAAGATCACCATGAAGGAAAGCATTCTTAACATCAAACTGCAACAGAGGCCAATCCTGGTTTGCTGCCAAGGACAGAAGAACACGCACAATATTAAGTTTGGCAACAGGAGCAAAGGTCTCCTGATAGTCTACCCCATAGGTTTGAGTATAACCCTTAGCAACTAATCTGGCTTTATAACGATCAATAGAACCATCTGCTTTGTGCTTAATAGTAAACACCCATCTACATCCAACGGCTTTCTTCCTGTTTGGTAACGGAACCAAATCCCAAGTAGAATTCTTTTCCAAAGCTTCCATCTCAACTTTCATAGCATTAACCCACTTAGGGTCAGACAAAGCATCTTGCAATTTTGTAGGAATTGATACACTAGATAGCTGACATATGTAAGATGCATATGGTTGGGACAAACGATGAGAGGACACATAATTGTTGATAGGATATTTGGCTTTGGCATGCATATCAGGCTCATATTATACTTTAGGTTTTCCACGATTAGCTCGTGGAGGCAATTGATAAGTAGAAGAATCGTCAGAATTTACCTCATGTATGCCACCATCTTGTACCAAACAGTTAGAAGAATCATCACTGGACGAACCATCATCAGGCAACTCGTTAGACATATCAGCAGCAGGCAACCGATCATCAGAAGGTAATTCATCAGATATATTAGCAGCAGGCAACCGATCATCATCTGTAGCCGACTGATTAGTATCACGCAAAATAATAGGTTCTGTTCCCAACTCTGTTTGTAACACATCATCCATATCATCTCTTCGAATCTGCACTTCACTCCCCCTCTCCCCCTGAAGTGGAGAGTCGGAAGAGGGCTTCACAAAATACGAAACTTCCTCATGGAAGGTGACATCCATGGTAATATAAGTTTTTTGAGTCGGAGGATGATAACACTTATAACCTTTTTGATTGTTAGCATACCCAATAAAGACACACTGGAGAGCACATGCATCAAGTTTACTCCGCTGATGAGAGTAGACATGCATATACGCAATACACCCAAACACTTTCGGAGGAAGCTTTGAGACAGAAATAAGAGAAACATGTTTTTGCAGCACATCAAACGGTGTCTGAAAATCAAGAACCCGACTTGGAACACGATTGATCAAATACACAGCAGCCAAAACAGCATGACCCCACAAATGATTAGGAACACATTTATCTAACATCAATGAGCGAGCAACCTCCATTATTTGACGATTCTTCCGTTCGGACACACCATTTTGTTGGGGTGTAAACGAAGTAGTCATCTGGTGAATAATACCATGATCACGGAAAAAACACGCCAAAGTGTGATTCACATATTCTCCTCCGTTATCAGACCTGAAGACCTTAACTTTGGTCTGAAACTGAGTAGATACCATTGTACAAAATTCTTGAAGAAGTAACGGAACATCACTCTTATTTTTCATCAAGAACACCCAAGTTACCTTTTGCAGGACCCCACACATCAATAAAAGTAACAAACCAACGGAATCCATTAGAAGTAACTTTTGCAGGACCCCACACATCAGAATGTATCAAATCAAATGGTAAAGTAGCTTTAGAATCACTTACAGGAAAGGAAGCACGATGACTCTTAGCCATGACACATGTTTCACACTTGAACTCTGAATCACTACAAGTGCGAAACAAAGAAGGAAATAGATGCTTCATATAACTGAATGATGGATGTCCCAATCGTCGATGCCACAACCAAATTTGATGTCTGTTATCCACTTTAGCACTTAAAACTTGATGATTATTTGAACCGAAAACAACAGTATCCTCCATAGTCAAGATGTACAAACCCCCTATCCTTTTACCATAACCAATTATCTTCTGAGTTTGAATATCTTGAAAATAACAATACGTAGGATAGAAGTGAGCAGAACACTATAAAGTATCAAGAAGTTTTCCTACCGACAAAAGATTGCACTTAACATCAGGAACAAGTAAAGCACGGACCAGTGATAAGGTTGGAGTCAAAGAGATAGTGCCTTCACCCTTCACAGGGGAAAGTGCTCTATTTGCACTAGTAATATACGGATCACGAACATAATCACATAACTCATCAAACACTCTAGGGTCACTCGTCACATGATCAGTGGCCCCAGTATCAATTATCCATTTATTTGTTTCACCAAGATGCATAACAACACTATGATTATATTGAGCCATTGAACAAAATCACGAACAATAAAGGCACAAAAGATACGCAGCGGAATGAAAACAATTCACCAGAGACTGTAGCATCACTGTTCACGGTACTGTAGCAATACTATTCACGACACTGTAGCATTACTGTTCACAGTCTTGTAGCAAATACTATTCACGACACTGTAGCAATCAATGTTCACGCACTGTAGAAGACCACTGTTCACGGCGCTGTAGCACGACACTTTTTTTTTTTTTCACACAGAGGAAATCACGAAAAATGTGGGCACAAAATTTAAAGCACACAGGTCACCAAGAGTGAACTGCTCTGATGCCATATTGAACTAAACATGGTAAATACCAATATTAAACTAAACATGGTAAATACCAAAAATATATGATAATATTTGGGAATTTCTTATTAATTCATTAATCTCCAAAGTGGAGTATATATAGGAGTTACAATTGATATTACATATGTACTTCACCAATGTGGGACAATAAACTACTATTTACATTTTAACTAATGTATAACTCGCAACAGATAGCACACCCCTTTAAAAATCTAAACGATAATGTAAGATGTAACCATCGTCAAAGCATAGAGAATGCGATCGCGAGTTTTTGCATATTTGTTCACTTTTTCACACTTGTAATTGAATTATTATGGATTTTTAACATGCCTTCATATGTTGCAAAAAATCAAATTATGGTAAAAAATTCTTGATAATTAATTTACTAGTGTGAAAAAAATACGTGAACGCTCATGATCACATGCTCTAAGTTTTCACGATGGTTATATCGTCGTTTGGGTTCAAACCCCTCAAACTCTTATGAATAGTGTTTAGGATAGTTGAAAATGTGTAAAATTAATAATAATTCATTTACATGGGCAAAAAATGTGAAAAAAGAATATACAAACACTCGTGGTTAAGATTTTTGAAACCCTCCAAACCCTTTTGAATACTATATTTTCCTCTGACTTAAAAAAAAAACCAAAAATAGCAATAATTAATTTACAAGTATGAAAAATCTAAAAAAAATATATATATATAAAAACCCTAGTAAATGGCAAGGCTACAACTTTGCTGAAGAAGTCATCTCCGAAACTCGACACCATAATCCATGCACCTTAATAACAAACTCTACCTATCCAATTGTCATTTGCGTTTGCGCGTTAACTTTTCATCACCGAAACCCTTTTTTGGAATCTTGTAGTAAATTGAAAAAAATGAACGGTTTGAATCATTGACATCACATTCCTATTTTTAATATTAATGCAAATATTGGCCGATTGGGTTTATATGACAATAGAACCAACCCAACAAGTTACTCTACAATTTCCAACAAAACTACAAAATGTTGATCAAATCTCCACAGCTGTTGCAAGAGATAACATAGAGGTCAACTAGTCCAAAAATAACATATATCAAATTAAGAAAAGAAAAACAAAGAATACACTTTCGTATGTATCACAAACCATACACACCCTGAGTATAAATAAAAGATGATGGAAGAGAAGTGAGATATCACATCTTATTTAGAAACTTGGTTCAATCCATAACGGTGATGTTTCATAATGCCTTCCTTTATAGCAGATTTTAAAGGAATTATGAAAGGGTTGCTCGATTTGTCCATCATCCATATTCAAGATACCCATGTCCATATCCATTCTAAGATGAACACATGCATTATTCATGAAATAAATGCAATTTTGCTTCCATCTAGAATAGTCTAAGGCCTTAACAGAGAACGAAGAAGCATTTTTGCACAAGAACAGGGATTTATCCCCCAGATTCTTTACCTCCGAGTCCAACCATGAATTGCCGTCACTAGATGGGACCTTGAAAACTCTACAGGTGGTAGTTGGTTGAAAATTTTTCCTCAGGTTGAAAAAACACAAAACCACCAACAGGTCCCCAGCTGATTCCACCAGATAAGCTACTTTAATTTGCATCGTAAGACCTAAATATTCCTTTGGAAAACTTGGAGCAACAATCCTTAGTTTTGCTTGCTTAGGGACTTCGATATCACAAATAGAAACATGACAATAAAAGTCCATGGCATAAAGTTGTCCCTCATAATAAGTTAGATCATTTAATATTCCTGGTGTGCATAGACGTATTCTTATCCAATTTTCACTATGTCCGGGTTTGCAAGTGACAAAGCTTGACACAGATAAACTATGATAATGAAATTTGAGGTCCAAGACGGGCTAGTTGATAAGACAAACTTCCTGATGTCATAAAGGGACAACAAGGCTAGTGCCACACTAGGCACCGCATCTTGTAGCTCAATCTAGGCGATGATTTAGAGGATGTTTCAAACAAAATTTTAAATCTTTTTTAGATATAGTTAGCAACCATCCCAAAGAAGAGAGGGAAAGCTTGCCCTCAAGTTGGAGAGATATAGTTCGCAAATCTTAAGTTTTTTCATGTTGTAACACTTGCGGGTGGCAGCACCCTTCTCCAATGGAAGAATAATGAGTGAGACTTGATGTTTTGGTCCTAATAAACTAGGAAAGTAGTTTTCTTTGGCCACAACTGATCTCCTTGACTTAAAAACAACACAAAAAACAATGAACTCCTCCAAGGAACCCATACGTTCAACAGAGCAAGCCCTGAGATTTCAGGGTTCTGTGCGAAAGTGAATTGGAGGCCTTAAAAAGTACTAAGAATTTAATTTTTTTTTTATATTTTTTTGTTCAAAATAATAATTTTAATTTTCAATTGAGCTTCTATTAATTCTAATAGCACAAACAAATTTAACAAATCAACAAGTATATATGTGGCATATTGTTTTTCCTTACCTATTTAGAGGGTTAGGGTTCAAATTTGTATGTTATTATGTGGAATTTTTATATTATTTTGTGGAAGCTTATGCATTTAATAAAAATAGAAACTAAAAAAATGATGGAGATGAGTTTCGAACCCATCCCCTAAGCCGATGTAAAGAAGCAATAATTCCACTTACACTAAGACTCAAGTTTGTAATATTTTACACATACTACTATATATAAGTAAATGCATGCAAAATTGAAAAATCAGGGCCCTTCCGATTTAGGAGCCCTGTGCGGTAGCACCACTTGCATCCCTTCAGCGCCAACCCTGACGTTCAACTAAAGATAGAATAAGCTCTCGAGGAAGACCCGACCAGTCAACCAGCAAGACTTGAAAAATATATACCAATCAGTTGTCATCCCGCCTACCACCCCTATGGCCCTGTCGTTGAAAAAAGTATTGGAGTTGAACCCAACACCAAGTTCGAGAATTAAATTATGGAGCAAAAAATATAGGGGCTTCTAATGAAACAGTCTTATTACTATTCATACTTAAAAACTTCAAACTCATCCATGGCCAATATCTGAATTCCTCCGTATTTTAGAATATCTTAGAATATCTTAATTTGCAAGAGTCCATCTGTATGGTGATACAGAGGACAGTCTAAAAGATTCTTCATTAGTCATATATGCATAGCTTCTTCTTTGTGCATATGCATATACCAATGTGGAGGACAACTGGTAGACTTGTACAAGTTCATTTCCAAACTTCTATGTAATCTTCTGCTACTTTCTTTCCAAACTTATCCATTGACAATATTCTTAAGTTTTCCTTTGATATTTCTTCTAATAAGATGCCATCATCTATAATATCTAATCGTAAAGTTCTAATAAATTTGTCATATTTTTGTTGTCTTGTGCCAATTTTATCTTTTTCAGTATGATGCTACTCCATTTCAATATTTTTTTTCTTTCTAAAAACTCAATTTTAATTATCTCTAGTTCTTTATTAATGGGTTGAATAACCTCTTTTTCTTTATTCTTATGTTGATCAGTTTCTATTCCGATTTTCAATTCTCTTTTCAGGGTGTTACTTGCCTTCTGCTGCATTCTTAGAGATTGGAATTCTTGGTTCATTTTGGTAAATTGGTTAATCAATGCCTCATAATCTCTAAAAAGTGCTTGGAGGCTGTTTTCAAGTGAATGAATATGATTTTGTCTTTGATTGAAATTAAAATTAAAATTAAAACTATCAAACTCTTGCTCAAAAGCTAAAATTATTTTCTCATGACCTAATCTCATGCTTGGTTGCTTAATTTGAACATTCCAAAAGTTATCTAACAGAACATTCCAAAAGTTATCTAAGAAAACTTGTTGCATATCAGTGAGACTTGGTACACTTGGCTTATATGTCACATCCCAGACCGGCTCCACCGTAGCAAAATATTTTCCACTTGGGCCACGCCCTCACTATTTTGTTCTTGGGAACTCATGAGCAACTTTCCAGTGGGTCACCCATCCTAGGATTGCTCTAACATGAACTTGCTTAACTTCAGAGTTTCGATGGAATCCGAAGCCAATGAGCTCACAGAAGGCATCGTGCTATAGGAGGTGGGCATGTACATATAAGGCATATCACCCCCTCTCTGTTGGTCGATGTGGGATGTTACAATCCACCCCCCTTAGGGGCCTGACATCCTCATCATCACACTCGCACCGAACGGCAGAGTGGCTTTGATACCATTTTGTCACATCCCATACTCGACTCCACCGTAAAACGATATTGTCCGTTTTAAGCCACGCCCTCACGATTTTGTTCGTGGGAACTCAAGAGCAACTTCTCAATGGGTCACCCATCCTAGGATTGCTCTAACCCGAACTCGCTTAACTTCGGAGTTTTGATGGAATCTGAAGCTGGTGAGCTCCCAAAAAGCCTCGTGCTATAGGAGGTGGGCATGTACATATAAGGTACATCACCCCTTCTTCGTTGGTTGATGTGGGATGTTACACTATACCTCAATGTGGATTTTTTTATTCCTTCAACTATAGTGCCATTAAAGTTAAAGGTGGGTATTGGCGGTGATGATGGTGTAGTGCTCTTCCGCTTAAGGTCCTGCGCTATTTGAGGATATTCATCAACTATATTCCATTCCTCTTCAATGAATAAGTCGTAAAGAGATATCAACTAGTGTATTATAACTACCTTTAATATGTTAAAAAAACTATTTTAAAACCATTTACTGTAATTGTATCAATAAAATTGACCAGCTTTAGACAACTTGTTTGTTAGTATGTATCTTATTGTAATGAGAAACTATGTTTTGGCAATTTGTTCATTGTAAATATTTCATTATGTAAAAATAAAGAAAATGCTTCAAATGAGTTAATTAAGGAAAACTAATGAAAAAGGCTTGAAAACTTTGAGTTTTAATGATAAGGACAATATAAAGGGTAAAGTGAATAGTACTAGGATTGACTTTTTAGTGTAAAAATATGATTTTTCATTAAAGTGAATAGTACCGGATGCTTTTCGTTAAAGTTCCCAGTTAATTATTCCTAAAATCTCTAAATCTGCTGCTAGTAATCTTGGTTGTACATTACTAAATTTCCCTAACATCTACAACTTTTTCATCAGATTTAGGTGACTCCTTATGCTTTTTCTGGTATAATATACATGCCCATCCTAATGAAGATGCATCTATTTCAATTGTTTTTTAACTATCATCTAATAAAAATATTAATGGTGCTTTGTAATTTATGCTTTATATTTTAAACTAATTTAATATTTTCACTATTAAAATACTTTTGTCCAGTTTTGCTAGTTTTACTATGTAATATTGTAATTTTTCTTACTAAATAAGGAATAAAATTTCTTGTATATTTTATAATCTTAAGAATGCTTTTAATTGTTTTTTGTCCTCTAACTTGTCTGAAAATTAAAACTTTCTTAGCTATATGATCTGCAATGTTCTTGACTTAATATACATTCCTAAAGATTCTATACCTTACTATTCAAATGCTTTTTTATTTCTGCTAATCACAATTCCATTATTGATAAATTCTTGTAAAATTATTTCTAAGTGTTTTCTATGTTCATTCCTATTTTTACTATGCACTAAAATATCATCTACATAAACACTACAAAAATTATCATATTTCTTGAAAATTTGATTCATCTTTCTTTAAAAGATTGATGGAGCATTTTTAATCTAAATGGCATAACAAGCCATTCAAAATGTCATCCTAGACATATAAAAGTTGTTCACTCAATTGATTCTGCTAATATTGATGGAGCATTGTGCTAATATTTTATTTCGGGTCTAATGTAATTAAGGATCTTCTCTTATAATTCTAGTTTGTTCTGTTAATTGTAATAATTCTTCCAAACTCTTTGGTCTATCTAATTGTAATATCTCTATAAGGGTTGCTTCCTCTAAGACTGGGTACTCATGTTCAAATATTTTGATACACCTCGACCCGGAATGTCCACCTGGACTCTGCATCGAGCTGGGATGGCTGACACCAGAAAGGTGATGAAGCTTAAAGTGTAGTGAGGTGGAAATAAGAGTAAATTTAAACCTAAAAGTGACTAAACGAAAGAGTGTCCATGTGAGCGGGATTGAACCCAATTCACACGTGATGTCAGAGCATAAGTACAGTACAGTAAAAGTAAAATAAGAATTATACCATTGGAAGTATTCTCCTATATCAATATTTGCCAAGAATCATTGTCGACACGAAAGTGATCTGCCACTAAGACCTGGAGGGGCGAAAAATAAGGGTGAGAGGGCCCAAATATAAAGCTTTGTAAATTTTTTTTGAAAACGTAATAATCCCTTGTTGTAAAATAAGTATAGTTTCCAAAAATAGCATACTATGAAAATACTTATCGTAACAGTAATATCTCAAGAATGCAAAACTTCACAATATTTCGTAAATAACACATAACGTATGGTGCTCATCAACATATGCTGACACACAAGTTCATGCAGAGGTATTCTGACATTAATAGAACTGGGTGCAATAATGATCTACGCTCTAGTATTACTATCATGTGAAGACTGGCGCTAAGGGAATCACATACTAGTCCTAATTTCCTATAGCAATCTAGGACAAAACTGGCACCTACCATGGATCCATGGTGAGTGTATCGATGCGATGTGAACATACACGTGAAGGCTAGCCTTGGCTTGGGTGAGTACAAACACCAGTGTAAGCATGTATGATGATGAGTAACATAAGTATGATCATGCTACAGTAATTCGATAATTCTAGCCAATATAATACTATTCATGGTCGTATATATAATTAAGGCATACCCTTATAGTACGCATACTTATGCATTCTGTAAGATTATTTCATAATTCCCAACAATACGACATTTCTTATAAATGTTAATTTAATTATGGCATCACGTAGAAAATTCATCATTAAGTATATATGGAAACTAAATATATATATATATAAGAAAAGACCCACTCACCGTTACTTGCGAGGTCACATCCGTTCGAACTAAGAAAGCCGGATTCTTCGATAATAATCGCACCTAAGCATAATATTGAGGCCCATTAGTAAAACTCAGTTAAAACGTTTGAATTGAGAAAACGAACGGCGATTTTGGAATTAAGGCATCGAAATACTTTAAGAAGAGTCCCAGGAAAATTTTGTATAAAGTCAACAGAAAAAATCAACCCAGCCGCTCAAGCAATCAACTACGTTAAAATTTTAGAATTTCACTAAATGGATGCCAAAAACGGACTCGGGGCATCAAAATTAGCCTTAGAGGGTTTCTGAGAAAATTTCGTAAGAATCAACAAATGGAATATTTCGGATCCAGTTCAGTCAATAGGTCGGGATTGGCCCAATTCATGGGAAAACCCATTGAAAACTGAAAAATTCGTTGAAAAACTGGGAAATTTTCAAAGCTTCGTCTTAACCAAATTCAACCCATAATATATCAAAACAAAGCTAGAGAAGAGTAGAACAAGATTATTATTTGGAAGCCAGATGGTGGCCAGAGATGGCTTGAATCTCGCTTGAAAGTCACGGAGGTCGCCGAAAATTGGGGAAGGTTTAAATAGTTATAACTTCTTCAATACTTAGCAAAATTGGTTGATTCAAAAACAAAATCATACCTCTCGATAAGATGAAGAGAATGGTACCTTTTTCGAGATCTAACTTATCGTGGATTGGCTAGAAAATGGTTGGAAAAGTTGCGGCCCGATTGAGTTTCAATCCAGAAGGAAGTTCGAGGTGAGGTTGGGTGTTATGGGCTCATGAGCACAAGATGAAGCTCGTTGTGCCCTTGGTTTGGACGGTGGTGGTCTGAAATTTGTGCACCTTGTATATACAAGGAGAAAGGTAGAAAGAGAGAGCATAAAAGAAGAGAGAAGTGAAGGTAATGAGAGAGAGAGAGAACCGAGAGATGAGGGGGATGGGAGAGAGATTGTGGGCCCCAGTGGCTCACAATTTAAGGCCACAAAAGACAAAAATAAAAATATCTCCCGAACATGAAATTATCGAAATGTCCTCAACGTTTTAATTCTGCTTGCGCTCATGTGTTTGTAACGACAAGTATTACAAGAATACACTAATAGAGTAGATCAAATGTTTCATGACACAAAAGTCAACAAAAGTAAAAAATTTCGCCTCTTGGGGTATTTAAAATTATGAAAAACGTAAAATTAGGGATGGATTATTACATATTTCTTCATCAAATTGTTCTATATTATTATAATCATTATTTTCTTTGAATTCTCAAAATAATAATTATTTTGACTACTAGATCCTTCTATACTTATGTTTTTATATTCTTCTAATGTATTACTTTGGTGAGTTATTGTTATACTTCTCTTAAAAAAAATATTATATTTGGATTCATAAACAAAAAAATTTCCAAAAAGTTTAATTCAAACGCAAAATGAATGAGTATGATCCTATTGGTGAAACAATTATTTTTTTTAGTACATGTGAAACAAATGCTAATGGTAAATTAAATTGTTGTTTTCCTACTTTAAGAGATTCATATTAATGCAATGCATTAAATAAATAGGTCTTTTATCAAATTGTGTTATTATTGGTTCTGGTAGTAACTCTTCTCTTATGACACTTTTTGTGCTTCTTGTATCTATCATTGTTGTTGTTTGTATTTTGTAATCTTTTGCTAATTCTATTTCACAATTTATGGTAATTAACAAACTATAATATTTCCGTTTTTCTATACTATAAATGTTGTTTTCTAATATTTCATTACTTTCTTGTGATTCTACTAAATTAACTTCTAATAACCTATTATTATAACAATATTCACATAAGACACTTTCCTGGCTAGCCTAAATTAATGTATTTATATTCTTCTTCATGTTTTTCATCTAAACTATATATGGACTTTATATCTTCATTTTCTTCTAATTTAAACAACTCCATTAAATGTATTCTATATCTCTGCTGTTATCTTAATTTTGGAAACTTTAGTCTAATATGTCCTACTTCTCCATATAAATAACACTTACAATTACTTTGGTGTTTTATTTTTTCTTATCCATGGTCTACCACCTCTTTTCCTAAATTGTTTGGGAATATATTTACGTTTTTTGTATATGTTTCTAGAGGTCTGATGCTAAAATTCTTTTGTTGTTTATAGGATTTGTATGGCTTATATTTGTTCTTGTATATTGTCTTATGCTTATTCTTCTTATGACAACAATATTATTGGTGTAAATCTATGTTTTTACAATTCATGCAAAATTGTTTCCTAATTTGTCTTTTACTTTTATTTGGCTACACTCTTGTCTAAGTACGTAATATATTGTTGAAATCTAGGTCCTATTGCAACATCATTTTTTTAGATGCTTTTGAGACTTATTGCAAATTTTTTTCTCGTATTAGTCCTTTTATTTTTGTCATGTAAGTATCAAATGAATTAATATCATTAATTCTACAAGTTCTTCCTAAATAATACAAGAAAGCTGATGTATACTCAGTAAGTACTGTAAATCACAAATTTGTAGTTGCTCTAAATTTTCTAATAGCTCTTATTTGTTCTTGTTCACTTCGGGCATCTAACCTATTATAATCTAAAAAATCTTTTTAAATTAAAATAACAAAACCGTCTATGTTAAAATGTGTCTTAGCTACCTAATGTTGATCCTGATATTGAACTTTCCATGCTTGAAAATAATAAAAACCTAATCCATCTAAAGTATACTCAAAATAATCTAACATGTTTTGTGAATGACTAAAATCTAATATTTTACCAATTTCTATTATTTTCTCTCAATCTTGTGAATCTAAATATTCTAAACTTAATATATTACCTGCTATATTGATTTGTTCTATTCCTATTATAAAAGGGTTTTGTGGTTAATGCAAACATCAAATATGCAGGTAAGCAACAATAAATGTATATATCAGAATATAGTATGCAATGGAGCAATTGGAATGGAGGTAGGTAAGTCTTACATGGTGGCAAAGTCATGATGAATAAAGCCTTTGGGATAGTCTCTTCCTATCTGCATTTCTGTATGTTCAAGCTATTCAATAGGGCAAGTCTGTACTAAACGTGTAGTTATGAGATTAAGGATCGAACCAATATTCTGATCAATTGCATTTGGGTCATTTTTTAGTTTGGGAGCGGAGCTTATCCCTAATTTGGTCACCATAAAAGAAGAATATGCAAAAATTAATCAGAGTTTTTAGAAAATACAATACTTGATTACCTGCTGTTGGAATCAAATAATTAATATACAAGGAATTTTATAGAAAAATTACAAAATAATTCAATTGCAAACAATTTAATCGAAATTTGAGGAGCACAAAACCCTAGAAACAATTGAAACAAAAAACTTAAAATATCTTAGTAACATTATGAGCAAAAATCACTAATCATACAACCAAAATTAATAGAAATAAAAAACCAGTATGCATGAAAGACCAAAATAATCGTTGAGGGGGAGTAAATATTGATGAAACATTGAACATTGAGAACTTGATCCTATGGGTGATAGGAGCATATTTATGCGACTCAGTTAGCTTGTTCTTGTGCATTTATGTTGTTATTTCTTAGTTGATTTAGTATTTCAAGCCATTTTCGTG
This sequence comes from Malus sylvestris, assembly GCF_916048215.2. Taxonomy (NCBI): domain Eukaryota; kingdom Viridiplantae; phylum Streptophyta; class Magnoliopsida; order Rosales; family Rosaceae; genus Malus; species Malus sylvestris. Next base: position 13,634,669 of record NC_062269.1, read on the forward strand.
TGGTTGTAGGTACAAAGGGTTAAAGAGGCAAAGAAGTGCATTTTGGTGCCTTTTGGAGCAGTTTTGGGCATGGAATGGATATCAAATACATGGAGCAAAATGGTTGGACGAAATTAAAGATCTAAAGAAGCTAGGAATGTGCCAAGGAAAGGAAGAAAATAAATTGAGGACCAAGGAAGACAAGGAAACCATTAAGAATGAGGAAAGACTAGTCAAACTTGCCTTATCTTGTCGTTACCTTTCCTAATCCTAAATTACGAAAGATTTAGTCACACGAAGGGTTCCTAAATATTTTGGGACATTTCATTACATATTCTACAAGTCCTAAACCTACCCTAAAAGTCCAAGTCATACCATCCTTCACCATTTCTCTTCCTTGTCGTGCAAGAGAGCCATTCCTTTCCTATTTTCTGCCATAAATCACTCCATTTTACCACCCATGCCGTGCACATTCATCCATGTTCCCTCTTTGCACTCATTTGCTGCACCATTCCACTTCCTTTCCTTTGTCTACCATGTGCACAATATCCTTTCACCTCCTTGCACTAATTGATTCACCATTTACTCACCTTTCCACCCATGCCATGCATAATCACCCTTGTCCCCTTCTTGCACTCATTTCACGCACCATTACACTCAGTATCCATCCATGTCGTGCACCACCCTTGTCTCATTCATTATTTCTGATTTCATGCACCAAAACATTGAATCATTGCACTCAATTGTTGCACATTCCTTGTCCCCTTCACCCATCAGATTTCATACAACTTTTACCTCCATTACATGCACTCATTGATGTACTATCCACAACATTTGGAATCTCATGCTGTGCATTATGAGTCTTGCTGCACCTTTGACTCATTTCTGCACCATTCCACCTCCCTTTCCTTTCTTTACCATGTGCACAATCATTCATGTTCCCTACTTGCATTCATAGCTGCAACACCACTCCATTTTACCCCCATGCTTTGCATCATCACTTCACTTTCACCTTTGAATCATTTCAAACACCACTCCATGCACTCATTGCTGCAACACCACTCCATTTTACCTACCATGCTTTGCATCATTACTTCATTTTCATCCTTGAATCATTGCACACACCACCAATTTCCCTTAATTGCCGTGCACTTCCTCTATAAAAGGAAGTGTGTGTGGCAGCCATATAGTTCAGTTTTTTGTTGATCATTCATCCCCATTTCAATACAACCTTCATCCAAACACATCCATTCATCTTTACATCCATTCCTCCATACAAACAAACCTTCAAACACTCACCAACACCTTGTGCCGTAGCAAAGGAAGGGAAGGAAAGTGCTTGGACGTGCTTGCTGTCCAACTTGGATCGTTGGAGCGTTTAGGTGTTTTCTTTCTTTTGTTTCCAATGTTTAAATTCATTTTCTTTCGTTTTGTTGTGAACATGAGTGGCTAAACCCCTCTTAGCTAGGGGTGATTTCAAAGCCATGATTATGTGTGCAATATGATTTGATAAATTCCAGTTATGAACTCTTGAATCGTGAATGCAATTGGCTTAACTATTTGATTGATAACTTATTTGTATTTGTTGATTAAGGGTCGACACTTAATTGGCATGCATAAATCCGATGCTAGAATATAAGAAAGTTTCACATAATCGTTACAAACTTATATTCATAAGTAGTGGAGGTCGCTTATAAACCATCGCGTTAATTTTAATTCTAGCATGAGTGACATGATGTCATAGTTGCAAGTGCTTTGTCAATGCTTACGATTTTCATTAAACATAATGATCTTTGATTGTATCTCTATTATGATGTCATGTAGGGAACTTTTGAAGAATGTTTTGGGTTGTCGAATGATGTCATCCAATCCAATAAAACAAGGAAAATCTAAGGGTTAACTAGTGATGTCACAGTTAATTTGGGGCGTTGTCATTCATAATTCAATGAAGTAGTAACTAGAAATCGAGTTGTTTGCATACTTGTCATGTGTGGAGAAAAAGCCTCTAGCTATCTCATCCATCATCTTATTTCTCAAATTTGTTTTACAATCTGTCTAGTTTTTCATACTTGTTTGTTTGTTTCAACTTCATCCAAATCAAAACCCCCTTTTTAGTTTCTTGTTTAAAAGTGTTTCAAATCTATTTTAGTTTGTGTTTTTAAGTGTTTTGATTCAAGTAAAAGTCAATTGTCGTCCAAAGTCATTCCTAATGTCTAGTTTAAGTTTATTTAGTTGTTTTAAGCTGTTTTGAGTATTTTAAGTTTTCTTTGAGTCTTGTGAGTCTTGTTAAATGTTTTTAAGTTTAATTTTATGTTTTTGAGTCAGTTTAGAGGTTATTAGCAAGCCCTCCTAATCCCCGGTTTAGAATGATCCCTACTTATACTTATACTATAATTGTCAAAAGAGGGTTAAATTTGTGTGTTTAGTTAATTTTCGCATCAAGTTTTTGGCGCCGTTGCCGGGGATTTGCAACTTTGCTAATCCCTTGTTATTTCTTTTTGTTTATTTTCTTGTGTTTTTGTTCGTAGTTGCTGATTTGACTTGTTTTCTTGTTTTAGGTGGTTTATGACTCGAAGTTCTCAACCTGTTCATAAGCACATCCTTGACTTTGACGACGATTTTGAACAAACTTTGAGACGAGCAAGGAATCAACAAGAACCCCAGCCATCTCAACCTGCACCAGATCTTGAAGAAGACAAAGTAAAAAAAGAAAGAGGAGGCCACTACAAGGACTTTTGAAGAAGTCTAAGATATGACAGTAGACAATCGAACAATCAAGAAGCTTTCCACTTCGGAATTGGACAATGCTCTGCCCTTATGCATTCAATATCCAAGGGCGGCCCAAAACAAGACCGACGAGTTCGAATTAAAGTCTAGTTTATTGCACCATATTCCTAAGTTCCATGGGTTGTCCATGGAAGATCCTAATAAACATTTGAAGGAGTTTGAGGTTGTTTGTTTGAGCATGACCCTTATGAATGTTGATGGGAGCATTCTGAAAATGAAGGTTTTTCCCTTTTCTCTCTTAGAAAAGGCTAAAGATTGGTTGTATGAGCTAGCCTTCAGAACTGTCACATCATGGGAGAGTATGAAACGGGCATTTTTGGAGAAGTTTTTCCCAACTTCTCGAGTCATTCTACTACGTAAAATGATTAGTAGCATTCAGCAAAACCAAGGTGAATCTTTTCCCACGTACTATGAGCGTTTTAAAACCCTTGTTGCTTCATGTCCACAACATCAAATGAAGGAGGAGCTTCTTCTTCAATATTTCTACGAAGGGTTTCTACCAATTGAATGCCAAATGCTAGACGCCTCAGCGGGAGGAGCTTTGGTGGACAAAACACCCATGGCTGCCAAAACCTTAATTGCTAACCGAACATTGAACGCTCAACAATATGAAGGCGTTGGTCAAAGAGACAACCCACGGCAGCAACAAGTTAAAGAGTTAAGTGCTATTTCCAAACGTCAAAATCAAATGGCTAATCTTACTACTCTTCTTTCACAGGTGGTTGAAAAACCAAAAGAATAAAGTGTAGCTGCTTGTGGCGTGTGCTCAATGAATGGACATCTCACGGATAAGTGCCCTCAATTGATCGAGAACGGAGGGTGGGAATCTGCCAACGCCGTGGGTTTTGGGAGTCAAAACCAACCAAGGAATGATTCGTTCTCAAATACATACAATCCAGGCTTGAAAGATCATCCAAATTTCAAATGGAGAGCACCCCAACAAACCTAACAACAAAGTGCATCAGACAGCAACCTCTGGGCTTTTATCAAAGGCCGTATGCACCCGCACAACCCCAAACACAACCTGCCCAAAATAACTCAGGTTCGTCTTTTGATAATGCTCAAGTTATTCAGTTACTAACTACGTTGGCGACGGGTCAGGAAAATCAAGCCAAAGATATGCATAATTACACCAAGGAAGTGCAAAATCAAGCTCGAGAGGTGACTAAATTGAAGAGACAAATGGGACAAATGGCTGAGTTCATGGGGTAATTTAGTAGAGAACAAGGTAAGTTACGTAGTTCGACATATGTGAATCCAAAAGGAGGCTTCTAATATGCCAAAGCCATCACCTTGCGAAGTGGAAAAGAAGTTAGATCTGATCCTAACCCATCTAAATCCAATCAAAAGAATGATGAAAATATGCAATCTGAGGAGAAGGAACAAGGCCTGCCCTCGGCAAGGATTGAGCAATCTTTGCTGCAGCCACCTACACACCCTAATTCGACCACTAAAGGTAAGTTGGGTTCAAATTCCATGACTTCTAATTCCATTCCACCCAATGCACCCTTTCCTCGCAGGTTTATGCAATCAAAGAAGGATGAGAGTGACAAAGACATCATTGACACATCCAGAAAGGTGCAAGTCAACATTCCACTTCTAGATGCAATTAAACAAGTCCCCAAGTATGCTAAGTTCCTGAAGGAGCTGTGCACTACAAGGAAGAGGGCTTCGAACAAAAAGGTGGTAAGGGTAAGTGAGAATGTCTCAACTGTGTTGCAACGAAAATTACCTCCTAAGTGCAAAGATCCCGACAGTTTTACAATTCCTTGTGTTATAGGAAATACTCGCTTTGAATCTGCCATGTTAGATCTAGGTGCAACAATAAATGTCATGCCTTATTCAATATATGCATCTATGAACTTGGGAGAATTAAAAAATGATGGGGTGATCATTCAACTGGCCGATAAATCTAATGTGTATCCAAAAGGTGTTTTGGAGGATGTTTTAGTGCAGGTGAATCACCTAGTCTTTCTGGCGGACTTCTACGTGCTTGAAATGGAAGACTTGAACCATTCTTCTCAATTACCAATCTTACTTGGCCGACCATTCATGAAGACTGCCTGTACAAAGATAGATGTATTCAAAGGAACATTGACCATGGAATTTGATAGGGAAGTTATTGATTTCAATATTTCTAATGCTATGAGATATCCTCATGATGGTCACTCTTGTTTCTCTATTGATGTGATTGACTATTGGGCGCAGGAATTCCTTGATGATTTGAGTGAGGATGCACTTGAAAAGACTTTCACACAAAGCACTGGACTAAAAAACAAAGGGTTAGCACTTAGGTATGCACACGGCAACAACAAGGAACATCTTGCCGTGCCTATTCAAGAAGAATTAGTGGAGATGGTTGCTGCCCTAGAGTCAATTCCAAGGCATATTGGTAAGTCTCCTAACCTAATTTCAATTCCCATTTCAACTAATAAGTTGCTTCCTTCTGTAATCCAGCCCCTTCCCTAGAGCTTAAACTAATAAGTCTCCTAACCTAATAAGTCTCCTAACCTAATTTCAATTCCCATTTGAAATATGTGTTTTTGGGAGAACAAGAGACGCTGCCCGTCATCATCTCTTCTTTACTCACTGCACAAGAGGAGGACAAGTTGGTGAGAATGCTTCGGGAATACAAAACTGCCATTGGGTGGACATTGGCCGATATTAAGGGAATTAGCCCTACCACTTGCATGCATTGAATACTCTTGGAAGAATGAGCCAAACCATCTAGAGAAGCACAACATCGACTCAATCCACCCATGATAGACGTTTTGAAGAAGGAAATCATCAAGCTATTAGATTGTGGAGTGATTTACCCAATTTCTGATAGCCATTGGGTCTTGCCGGTCCAAGTTGTTCCTAAGAAGTCTGGAGTCACTGTGGTAAAAAATGAAGATAATGAGCTTGTACCCACCCGAATCCAAATCGGTTAGAGAGTTTGTATTGACTATCGGAAGCTCAATGCTACGACAAGAAAAGATCATTTCCCGCTGCCCTTTATTGATCAAATGCTGGAAAGGTTAGTCGGTCATTCATTTTATTGTTTTCTTGATGGCTATTCGGGTTATAATCAGATTGTGTTAGCTCCCGATGACCAAGAAAAGACTAACTTCACATGTCCCTTTGGTACCTTTGCTTATCGACGCATGCCATTTGGGATATGCAACGCACCAGCCACATTCCAAATGTGTATGGTAAGTATTTTTTTCAGAATTTGTGGAAAAGATCATTGAAGTGTTTATGGATGACTTTAGTGTTTTTGGTGACTTATTTGATGCATGCTTGAATAATCTTACTTTGATCTTACAACGATGCATCGAAACTAATCTTGTCTTGAATTGGGAAAAGTGCCATTTTATGGTAAAACAAGGTATAGTTTTGGGGCATATCATATCAGAAAAAGGGATTGAGGTTGATAAATCTAAAATAGATCTTGTACGTCACTTACCCTCTCCCACTTTGGTGAGGGAGGTTCGTTCTTTTCTTGGCCATGCATGATTTTATAGGAGATTCATCAAGGATTTCTCAAAAATCGCCCAACCCCTTTGCCGTTTAGCCCAAAAGGAAGTAGCCTTCGAGTTCAACAAGGAGTGTGAGACCGCTTTCAAAACTCTCAAGGACATGTTGACTTCGGCCCTCATCATCATGCCACCAGATTGGAGCCTTCCATTTGAGCTAATGTGTGATGCATCCGATTATGCCATTGGTGCTGTTTTAGGCCAAATAAGGAACAAATAACCCCACGTCATCCACTACGCTTCCCGGACCCTAAATGATGCTCAATTGAATTATTCTACCACTGAGAAAGAACTTCTTGCAGTTGTATTTGCTTTAGATAAATTTCGTTCATACTTGCTTGGCACTAAAGTGATTGTATATTCTGACCATCCAGCGTTGAAGTATCTTCTCACCAAGAAAGAGGCCAAACCAAGGCTGATTCGTTAGATGCTCCTACTTCAAGAGTTCAACATTGAAATAAGAGACAAAAAGGGGAGTGAAAACGTGGTTGTTGACCACCTCAGCCGTTTGGTGCATGAGGATGACTCCTTACCCATTCTAGAGACCTTCCCTGACGAGCAATTGCTGTCCCTAGAGGTAAGTGAGCCCTGGTATGCTGGTTTGGTCAATTATTTGGTCACAAAACAAGTTCCTAGCACTCTAGATAAATACAAACGTGATAAACTCAAAAATGATGCACGATTTTATGTGTGGGATGATCCATATTTGTGGAAGTATTGTCCTGACCAGATTATTCGTAGATGTGTGCACAATTCCGAGTTTAATTCATTTCTTGCATTTTGCCATAGTTATGCATGTGGGAGTCATTTTGGCACCCAAAGGACAGCCCTTAAGGTTTAAGAAAGTGGTTTCTATTGGCCTACATTGTTTAAGGATGCTAGAACATTTTGTAACTTGTGATAGATGTCAAAGAACAGGTACAATAGATGCCAAAGACCAAATGCCGCAAACCCCCATCTTTAATGTGGAGATCTTTAATGTATGGGGTATGGATTTCATGGGACCCTTTCCACCCTCATATAGTTTTACTTATATTTTGCTAGCTTTTGATCATGTGTCGAAATGGGTGGAAGCCAAAGCCACCCGTACTAACGATTCTAGAGTGGTGGCAGATTTTATCAAGGCTAACATCTTTTCCAAATTTGGCATGCCAAGAGTGTTCATAAGCGATGGAGGCTCCCACTTTTGCTATCGCACCATTGAGGCGCTGTTTAAAAAGTACAATGTGAAGCACCGGGTTTCCATGCCATACCACCCTCAAACAAGTGGCCAAGCCGAAGTCTCGAATAGAGAAATTAAGTAAATCTTGAAGAAAACTGTTGGGCCAAATAGGAAAGATTGGAGCTTGCATTTAGATGATGCATTGTGGGCATATTGCACTGCCTACAAAACACCTCTAAGGATGTCTCCATTTCGACTAATCTACGGCAAGTCGTGTCACCTACTTGTGGAACTGGAGCACAAAACGCATTGGGTCGTGAAACATTCAATTTAGACTTAGATGATGTTGGAATGAATAGGAGGCTTCAACTGAATGAACTTGAGGAGATACGGAACGAAGCCTATGAGAATGCACGAATTTACAAGGAGAAAACAAAGGCGTTTCATGACAAAATGATTCGGGGAAAAACATTCTCAATTGGACAGAAAGTGCTACTATTTAATTCCCATCTACAATTGTTCCCTGGTAAGTTACGGTCTAAATGGATTGGGCCATTTGTTGTCACTAATGTCTTTCCCCATGGTGCAGTCCAAGTTAAAAGCTTAAGGAATGGCGATGAATTCAAAGTGAACGGGCATCGTCTAAAGCTATACTATGAGAGTGATGTGGGGCAGATTGTGGAAGAAATCCCACTCAGTGCCGTGGGCCCTATCCAAGCTTAGAAGGAAGTTTTGTCCGGCTGCAAGACGTTAAAGCAAGCGCTTCTTGGGAGGCAACCCATGTTTTGCGTTCCTAAAAACCTTCCCTTTTCTGCAGTTTTATTTTGCCATGATTGTCATTTTTATTTGTTGTTTGTTTAATTGTTTTTTGTGTGGGTTTATTTTTGAAACATTGACAGATATGCAAGGTATTTTTATATTAAAATTCGTTAAAAATGAACAGGAGGCAAAAAAATACAAGAGGGAGCCTTCACAAAGGCTACTTAGGAGAAGTCTCAGTAGTCAGCGGAGCCTCAGCAGTCGGCGGAGCCCCAGAAGGAGGAGGTATCAGAGGTTGATCATTTGGAGCTTCATTACGCGATACATCCCTAGAAGACGAAGGAAAATGTTGTTGGAACAAACCCACAAACCTCTGATGATCAAGTAAAATCTGACCATTAGATTCCTGCATCTGGTCAATCTTCATCTTCATGTTTGTAGCATAGTTATGTGCGAGTCTGTGCAACTGTTTATTCTCATGCTTGAGCCCTCTAATCTCCTGTTTGAAACTTATCACTTCAGCCGCCAACGAATCAAATTGACGGGTTCGAGCAAATAGACGTTGGGCCATATTAGACACAGAACCTGCACACTGCACACTGAGAGCCAGAGAATCCTTAACAGCCAACTCATCAGACCGTTTGGAAAGTAGTCTATTATCTTTGAGAGTGACAAGGTTTCGGGCCACCACCGCAGCGGTCTTATCATTCTTCATCACCAAATCCCCAACGGTAAGAGGACCAGTAGGGGATATGAAGGATAGGCGCTATATGTTGTCTGGAGAAGGCATGGCTGCCTCTTCACCAAGGTTCAAGTCAAAACGATGGTCGGAGGGGCTAGAACATTTTCAAATGTGTTGAAGAAAGAAGAGGTCGGACAAATCAAGATCTTAGAAGTGCAAGAAGGGAGTTTCTACAAGCGAAAATTCAAGTGTGCTTTGAAACGAACTGCGTACCTCTATAAAAATGAGCACTCGATAGGATTTCAGAGATCGAAGAGGCGAGCTCAGAAATCAAAGAGGCCAATTCAAAAATCGAAGAAGCGCTAGCTTTCTCAAAAGCTGGGCTTGCTTAGAAACCACGGGCCATCCTCTTTTCCAGATTTGTCCGCACTTGTCACATGCGACCTCTGCACTCGACGGAGCTTAGAAATCAAAGAGGCAAGCTTAGAAATCGGAGAGGCATTTGCTTTTCCAGACGTGTCAGCATCTGTCACATGCATACTCAGCTTTGCAGAAATCACGGGCAATTTGTCGAAGCGCCGATTCCAGATATCTAAGAGGCACCTGCTTTTCCAGACATGTCAGCACCTGTCATATGCAAACTCAGCCTTGCAAAAATTATAGGCAATCTGTCGAAGATTTTTTGTTACGTAGAAAGCACGTGAAGTTTATTGTTCAATCATCCAACGGTTGCCGACAAAAGTGAAAGAATAGTACCGGTTATTAATTCATATAAATGTCGACCTTCACCCTCCATAGCAAGGCAAACATACATAACCCTTCTTCATCTCCAAGAATGCCTTCCCAACAAAGCCTTTCGAGTCACTCAGTGTTCTTTATTCCTTGGGGTACCTCTGCAAACAACTCATCAAAAGCAAAAGTATTTCATATCATGAAGGTTGAAAGCAAGAGTATCTCATATCATGCTTTCTCCCTGTCCTTCTCCTTGTCGTTGTTTTCACCTGTGGGACAAGGAGAAAGAAAGCAAATAGCCAGCACTTGGTATCAATCTTCCGATCTGGAACCGACTGCCTGGAACCCCTTCCTGATTGCTTACCTAGCCTTACTCTCGAGTACTCATCTTCAACATCTTATGCTTCCTCAAAAGCTACCACATCTGCCTGGAGAACAGATAAGGGAAGTGAAAATGATACCTTGAAGCATATGGAGACAATGTGCTAATTCATCCTCAGCTAGGGACAAGGAGAAAGAAAGCAAATGGTCGGCACTTGGAAAGATTGAAAAAGGAAACAGACCATCACCTCTACCTCGTGCATGCCTACCATGCAGAAGAAACAAGCAGAGAAGAATGCAGACTGCACAATCAAATCAATCCAGCAGAAGGAGTCTGATTTGAAACCAAGGAACTCTCATATTCCTCGCTCAGAATTCCAAACCAGTTCGAGATCAAAGCTGTGGAAAGTCAACAAGATCATCTATCTCCAAAACCAGATTTGCGTTTTTAAAATCTACTCTGTCTGGTCTTTACTTTGCCATACTTGTCATGTTTATTCATTGTTTGTTTGTTTGCTTGTTTTTGTGTGAGTTTATGCTTGAAACATTGAGGACAATGTTTAATTTAAGTGTGAGGGGGGGGTAACCAAGTTGTTTTGCATGAAATTCGTAGGAGTTTATCACCCATTACTTCTAGTGTTGTTCCTTGCTGTTTTTAAGTGTTTTTAAGCTGTTTTGGAGTGTGTTAGTGTGTTTTGACATAAAAATCCGAAAATCTCATAAATTTTGAAAAATTGTTTTGAAAAACCCAAAAAGAGTTGTTTTTGTGTGTTTATTTGTGTCTTAGGGTACCTTCCAACACAATGATGAGGATTTGGTTTTTAATTACATGACTGTTAAAGAGAGTTATAAACATGGATGAAAATTTGATTTACTCTTTGGTGTATGCTTGGTTGTGGTTATAATTTATGAATTCACATGCAATCATAAAGGAAAAATCAATTTTTGTAACATGCTTGAAGGAAGGAACTCAAATGAACACTACAACCTTGTGAGACTTAAGCCTAAACGTTTATTTGGAGAGTTAATAATATGTGCATCATTGTTTTCTAAAGTCATTGCATGATCTCATTATTCTTTGCTTGGTTGCTACTTAGAAGGCGTTTCATCATTTAGTTCCAAATGCTAGAACTCATGCCTATTTCATTCAAAGCATGCTATTGATTTGCTTAACACATAATCAAGATGAAGTTGTGTAGTGACCACCAAAGCCAAATTGCCGTGCCCCTATTTCATTATGTGTTTAAGTTTAACCCCGTTGAGCCTTGTTAAGCCTATGTTCTTTGTTAACACACACTATCCTTACCTAGCCTAGTTGTAGGACCATCCATACCCTTGTTCTTGAAGCATAGTAAAGCATGACTAAAAATGAACTCCTTTTTTATCAATGTATTGCAAAAAGCAAGTGTGGGGGAAGTGATTCTTGTGTGTGTGTGCGCCAAAGTCCTTAATAAGGCACGAGTAGAGAAAAGAAAAAAAAGAGTATGAAAAAGAGCTCTAAAGTGTTGTTTGTTAAAAAAAAGGGTCCAAAACATTGAATTCAGCCCTAAGTGTTGCATGAATCTTCCCTTTTTGTATTTAAAAGTTGATTCTGCATTCTAAAGTGAATTCCAAGTGTCTATTTAAAAGTTGATTCCTATCCTTTCTTTGTTAGCCATTACCCCCAAGCCCTGTTACAACCCTTGACTTCAATCTTGAGTGTTGTATGTTTCATTTTGTGGAGTTCGAAATTGGTATGAGCATATGGTATCACTGGTTCTCGCATCTAAGTAGTAGCATTCCATTCATGAGATCATATCTAAACATGCTTAATAACTCTAGAAAATTGATGTCTTTGTTATAACATATGTGAGTCCTAGTCTTTCGTGTTTACATCAATCTTCTCACATATAACTAGTGTAGGGTGTGTAGTCAGAAAATGTGTGTGAAAATAGAGAGTATCTTGTAAGGAATTGAGCAAATTCTCTAAGGCATGTTACTACATTCAAAACATCGTTTTAATTGCTTAATTGTGAACTAGTAAGTGGTGACTGTGATTAAGTATGTGCTCAAGTATGAAGATGACCAAAATTTATGGGAATGATGATTTAAAATATGTCATGTGCATTGGAAATCCCTGAGGCAAATGTTGGAAGGTTAGGTTGTGTTTTGTTTGTTTTGTTTTGTTTTGTTTCTTTTGTTTTGCTCGAGGACTAGCAAAAGCTAAGTGTGGGGGAATTTGATAAGAGCATATTTATGCAACTTAGTTAGCTTGTTCTTGTGCATTTATGTTGTTATTTCTTAGTTGATTTAGTATTTCAAGTCATTTTCGTGTGGTTGTAGGTACAAAGGGTTAAAGAGGCAAAGAAGTGCATTTTGGTGCCTTTTGGAGCAGTTTTGGGCATGGAATGGATATCACATGCATGGAGCAAAATGGTTGGATGAAATTAAAGATCTAAAGAAGCTAGGAATGTGCCAAGGAAAGGAAGAAAATAAATTGAGGACCAAGGAAGACAAGGAAACCATTAAGAATGAGGAAATACTAGTCAAACTTGCCTTATCTTGTCGTTACCTTTCCTAGTCCTAAATTACCAAAGATTTAGTCACACGAAGGGTTCCTAAATATTTTGGGACATTTCATTACATATTCTACAAGTCCTAAACCTACCCCAAAAGTCCAAGCCATACCATCCTTCACCATTTCTCTTCTTTGCCGCGCAAGGGAGCCATTCCTTTCCTATTTTCTGCCATAAATCACTCCATTTTACCACCCATGCCGTGCACATTCATCCATGTTCCCTCCTTGCACTCATTTGCTGCACCATTCCACTTCCTTTCTTTTGTCTACCATGTGCACAATATCCTTTCACCTCATTGCACTCATTGATTCACCATTTACTCACCTTTCCACCAATGCCATGCATAATCACCCTTGTCCCCTTCATGCACCAGATTTCTTGCACTCATTTCACACCATTACACTCATTATCCATCCATGCCATGCACCACCCTTGTCTCCTTCATTATTTCTGATTTCATGCACCAAAACATTGAATCATTGCACTCAATTACTGCACATTCCTTGTCCCCTTCACCCATTAGATTTCATACAACTTTTACCTCCACTACATGCACTTATTGATGCACCATCCACCACATTTGGAATCTCATGCCGTGCATCATGAGTCTTGCTGCACCTTTGACTCATTTCTGGACCATTCCACCTCCCTTTCCTTTCTCTACCATGTGCACAATCATTCATGTTCCCTACTTGCATTCATAGCTGCAACACCACTTCATTTTACCCCTCATGCTTTGCATTATCACTTCCTTTCACCTTTGAATCATTTCAAACACCACTCATTGCTGCAACACCACTCCATTTTACCCCCCATGCTTTGCATCATTACTTTATTTTCACCCTTGAATCATTGCACACACCACCAATTTCCCTCCATTGCCGTGCACTTCCTCTATAAAAGGAAGTGTGTGTGGCAGCCATATAGTTCAGTTTTTGGTTGATCATTCATCCCCATTTCAATATAACCTTCATCCAAACACATCCATTCATCTTTACATCCATTCCTCCATACAAACAAACCTTCAAACACTCACCAACACCTTGTGCCGTAGCAAAGGAAGGGAAGGAAAGTGCTTGGACGTGCTTGCTGTCCAACTTGGATCGTTGGAGCGTTTAGGTGTTTTCTTTCTTTTGTTTCCAATGTTTAAATTCATTTTCTTTCGTTTTGTTGTGAACATGAGTGGCTAAACCCCTCTTAGCTAGGGGTGATTTCAAAGCCATGATTATGTGTGTAATATGATTTGATAAAATCCAGTTATGAACTCTGGAATCGTGAATGCAATTAGCTTAACTATTTGATTGATAACTTATTTGTATTTGTTGATTAAGGGTCAACACTTAATTGGCATGCATAAATCCGATGCTAGAATATAAGAAAGTTTCACATAATCGTTACAAACTTATATTCATAAGTAGTGGAGGTCGCTTATAAACCATCGCGTTAAGTTTAATTCTAGCATGAGTGACATGATGTCATAGTTGCAAGTGCTTTGTCAATGCTTACGATTTTCATTAAACGTAATGATCTTTGATTGTATCTCTATTATGATGTCATGTAGGGAACTTTTGAAGAATGTTTTGGGTCGAATGATGTCATCTAATCCAATAAAACAAGGAAAATCTGAGGGTTAACTAGTGATGTCACAGTTAATTTGGGGCATTGTCATTCATAATTCAATGAAGTAGTAACTGGAAATCGAGTTGTTTGCATACATGTCATGTGTGGAGAAAAAACCTCTAGCTATCCCATCCATCATCTTATTTCTCAAATTTGTTTTACAATCTGTCTAGTTTTTCATACTTGTTTGTTTGTTTCAACTTCATTCAAATCAAAACCCCCCTTTTAGTTTCTTATTTCAAAGTGTTTCAAATCTGTTTTAGTTTGTGTTTTTAAGTGTTTTGATTCAAGTAAAAGTCAATTTTCGTCCAAAGTCATTCCTAGTGTCTAGTTTAAGTTTATTTAGTTGTTTTAAGCTGTTTTGAGTATTTTAAGTTTTCTTTGAGTCTTGTGAGTCTTGTTAAGTGTTTTTAAGTTTAGTTTTATGTTTTTAAGTCAGTTTAGAGGTTATTAGCAAGCCCTCCTAATCCCCGGTCCAGAACGATCCCTACTTATACTTACACTACAATTGTCAAAAGAGGGTTAAATTTGTGTGTTAAGTTAATTTTCGCATCAATGGGCAACGAGTTGAGGAGCAGAAGTGAGCTTGAAGGAAATGAGTTCGGTTGGATTCTAGGGTTTGATAGGTGTGTATGCCGTCGAAATCAGTGACGGGGATCAAATTGATTTCGTACAAGAGCTTTTTCATTCGAATCCAAGCCGAGCAGGAAGGAAGAGGTTGATAAGGAAACTGAGTTTATTACTTCATGTTGGTGGTTTCTAAAAGAGAAGTCTAAAGATTCATACTAGAAGCAAATGGAAAATGAAAACAAAGTAGAAGAAGTGAGAGAACTCGAGATAGGTGTTGTTTTAGTTTTCTTAGAAAGAAAATTTGAGAAGTAGAAAGACGAAGAGTGCTACCTGTCCCTTTCCCTTTCCACGATGAACAGCACATGGACATTAATAGAAATGTTATACTTTCATTTCTTAAACAATAAGATTGCATCTTTGGAGTATATATACTAATGACACACCTACTTGTGCTATCAACTAATTACATCATTATCTAACTAAACATTAGCTAATCACAAGGGCCGTTATAACAACCTTATAACAAACTCATCTATTTACAATTTTACCCTCTTTATCCCCCTTCAAACTAAACTGAGGGAACTGAAGAGAAAGTTTGTTCCTGAGAAGAAGGAATATGTGCTTGGACAGTGCTTTAGTGCATATATCTGCAACTTGATCCAGAGTGCAAACAAATAGAACAGTCACTTGATTTGCTAGCACTTTTTCTCTAATGAAGTGGTAATCAAGTTCCACATGCTTGGTTCTTGCATGAAAAATTAGATTTCTAGCCAAAGAAATAGCATAAATATTGTAACATCAAAGTTGTGGAGAAAAAGGAAGAACAAGTCCAACATTAATCAAAAGCTTGCAGATCCATGTCAATTATGTTGCAGTGTTGGCAAGTGATATGTATTCAGCTTCTGTGGATAAGCGAGCCACAATTGGTTGTTTCTTTGCACTCCAGCTGATAAAGGAGTCTCCTAAGTAGATGCAAAGCCTACCAATAGATCGATAATCAATGTTGCATCCTGCCTAGTTTGCATCTAAGAAAGTAGTGAGAGTGAAAGGCTTAAGACACTTTGGAAACCATAAACCAAGAGACAGTATGCCCTTGAGATATCTGAGAATACGCTTGATTGCTTGAAAATGAGATTGTCTTGGATGCTGCATGACTTGGCATACCAAGTTCACTGCAAATGACAGATCTGGCCTGGTCCAGGTTAAATACTGGAGTCCACCAATTAAAGACCTATATTTTGTAGGATTAGCAAACAGAGGAGACTCATGATCCAACTTAGTTGTGCTGAGAGGTGTAACACTAAGCTTGGAACCTTTCATGTGAGCTTTGATGAGGAGATCTCAAATGTACTTATTTTGAGACAGAAATATGCCAGAGGATGATCTATGAACTTCAATACCAAGAAAGTAATGAAATGGACCAAGATCCTTAACAGGAAATAAACCACTGAGTTGAGAAATGATTTCTTGGCAAAGTTGAGCATTAGGACCAGTGACAATAATGTCATCAACATACACCAACATGAAAACCAAGGCTGGATCCTTCTTAACAAATAAAGAGTAATCATTTTGTGAACTTGAGAAACCAAATGACTTTAAGGTGGTGGTCAACTTGTCATACCAATCCCTGGGGGCTTGCTTTAACCCATACAAAGATTTGGGTAACTGACAAACATGATGAGGCTTGGTAGGATCTTCAAACCCAGGTGGTTGTATCATGAACACAGATTTAGTTAAGTGGCCATGCAAGAATGCATTACTTGCATCAAGTTGATTTAGAAACCAATCAAACTTGGCAGCCAAGGTGAGAAGAAGACTAATGGTGACAGGCTTAGCAACTGGACTAAAAATCTCAGTGTAATCCAATCTTTGTTATTGATGAAAGCTTTTGGCAACAAGCCTGGCTTTGTACCTATCAATGGTACAATCAGGTTTATGTTTGATCCGAAAAACCCATTTTGCACCAACTAAGTTTTGAGAAGTGGCAAGGACTAGAGATCAAGTGTCAGTTTTAATGCGGGCATTAAATTCCTCCTGCATTGCTTTTCTCTAATGAGGGAATTTGGAGGCCTAAAGATAAGTTGTTGGTGTATAATCATGAGATATATTAGAAG
The DNA here is from genome assembly GCF_916048215.2 of Malus sylvestris. Classification (NCBI taxonomy): domain Eukaryota; kingdom Viridiplantae; phylum Streptophyta; class Magnoliopsida; order Rosales; family Rosaceae; genus Malus; species Malus sylvestris. The sequence continues at coordinate 13,651,471 of NC_062269.1, forward strand.
GTAGAGGGTGTTTGGTTGCCAAGAGAGCCTTGGGTTTAACAATACCAGATTTTGATTTGGTTTGCGTTGGATGAATGTTTATAGGTAATTGAAGTGGAGCAATTGTACTGGAGATAGAAGCAGGATTAGGAACTAAAGTTGAAATTGGTAGTGATGAGGATGTAGGTGGAGGAGTAGGGTGAGGTGGATGAGAGATAGAGGAAAAAGTTAAGGTATTGGGAATTGTGTTATGATTTTGCAATGTAGAAGAACTAAAGCTGGACTGAGATTGTTGAAGGAAATCATCTTGAGCAAAGGGAAAGGTAACTTCATAAAAAATACATGCCTTGAGATGTATAATCGACCAGTGAAAGGATCAAGACATTTATATTTTTTGTGGTTCAAACTATAACCCAAGAAGATGCATTCCTTGCTTTTTGGATCAAGCCTGGAGGTTGTATAAGTCTTCAACCGTGGAAAGCATCTACACCCAAATATTTTCAAAGATGTATAATTTGGAGCTTTACCAAATAATAATTCCCAAGGAGAAGATTTGGTAGTTGTTGGCATCCTGTTAATGAGATAGATGGCTGTGGCAAAGCCTTATCCCAATAAGAGTGAGGAACCTTGGAGGCTACTAGAAGAGTTCTAGCAGTTTCAACTAGATGCCTATGCTTGCGCTCAGCACAACCATTTTGTTCAGGTGTGTAAGGGCAACTAAACTAGTGTGAAATGCCATGCAATTTAAGATGATTGAGAAATTTGGTAGTTAGAAATTCCCCACCAAAATTAGATCTTAGAGTCACAATCTTAGAACTAAGCAAATTTTCAACCAACGCTTTGAAGTGCACAAAAGTATAAAAGACATCAGACTTGGATTTAAGAGGAAAGAACCAAGTATATTTTGTAGTCATCAACAATTATGATGTAATATCGATACCCATTGACAGAGAGAAGTGGTGCAGGACCCCATACATCTGTGTGTAGAAGCTCAAGAGGCTTATTGGATGTACAAGATACAAAAGCAAAAGATAACTTTGAATATTTGCCTAGAGCACAACCAACTTTATGTAAAGAACTTGAAACTGAAATACAGGACTTATATGCTAGCTTATTTAGTATTTTGAATGTAGGATGGCCCAATCGTTGATGCCAAGTATCCTGTGAAGTTTTAGCATATGCTGCAAATGCATGTTGAGTGCCAGTAAATGGAGATGCATGAAAAGGATAAAATCCAGCTTTCACAGGACCTTTAAAAAGTGTTTTCTCTGAAGATGGATCATTCACAATGAAGTGAAAATGATACAAATGAATAGAGCACCAATTATCAAGGATGAATCGATTTGCAGAAATAAAATCTTGCTTAAGATGAGTGATGCGTAAAATAACTAAACACACAAAGTAACTCTCTTGTTGACAATTGTAGTATGGATAAGTAGGGATCGTTCTTAAACCGGGGATTAGGAGGGATTGCTAAAACACTCTAAACTGACTCAAATCTGTAAAACAAAGTTTAAAATACTAAACTAGACTCAAAGAATGCAAAACTAAACTCTAAAACACTAAAACAAATCAAAAGACTCAAAACAGCAAACAAACACTCAAAACTGCCTAAAAACCACTTTCTGGGCAGTTTTGGGACTCTAACACAACTTGGACGAATTTTGGTTTTCTAATGACCTAAAACACTTAAAAACATATTCTAAGACAAGTTCTAGTTAATATGACTCAAAGAAATAAGATGGGGTTGATTTTGGACGAAAATAAATAAAACAAAGCAAGAACAATGCAAACAGATTTTTAGACAAAATTAAGTAAATTGATGGGTGATAGACTAACTAAAGGGTTCTTCTCCACACATGATACACTTGCATTCAACTTTGATTTCCAATTGCTTCTTTCAATAAACTATGAATCTTAACGCCCTAGGTTAACTGTGATAGCACTTTTTTAACCTTCAAGTTTTCCTAAAGTTAGTGAATTGGATGGGAATGCACATGCAACAACTCAAAACATTATCTAAAAGTCCCTTACGTGAAAAGCACAATAAAGGTACAATCAAAGATCATTAAGCTTCATGAAAACTATAAGCATTGACGAGGCAATTGTTACTATGAAAAGCATGAAACGTTTGCCAAGAATTCACTTAACACAATCGTTTATAAGCAACCTCCACTACTTGCAAACATAAGGTTGTAACTATTAGGTGAAACTTCCTTATGTTTTAGCTTCAAATTCCTGCATGAAAACCAAGTTGGCCACCTTAATTAACACACAAAAATAAGTCATCAATCAAACGGTTAAGCAAATTGCATTCACAATTCATGAAATAACAATTAGACATAATCAATTCATCTTGCAAGCATAATCATGGTATCGAATAACCCCCTAGACAAAAAGGCTTAGTTCCTCATGTTCACAAAACAAAGGAAAACAGATTCATACATTGTAAATATAAGAAAGAGAACACCTAAATATTCCAACGATTCGATGTTGAACAGCTAGAATCTTCAAGTACTTCTTCTTCATCTCCTTTGCTGCGGCACAGGGACCTTGGGCAGGTTTTTGGGTTATTAAATGGTGTAGAATGGATGGGGGACGTATGGAAGTGTTTAGGGTTGATGGGTGATGCGGCTAAGGGTGATTTGTGGCAGAAATTTGGGTGAATGGTGGTAGAATGGTGCGGCTGAAGGTGGAGACTAGTTTCTGGCGTGAATGGGCAGTGTATGGATGTTTTTGGCTGCAAAAGAGGAGTTTATTTAAAGGATTTCAGGAATTAAAACCCTAGGTTATTTAGGTAATCAAAAATTAAGTCTAAGGCTTCTAGAAATAGGAAACAAAATTAGAAAATTAAAGGAAAGGCAAGGGAATATGCGGCAAGGTCCTAAAACACATTAGGAATGTGTTTTAATGCATAAAATCAGGAAACAACCCTCTCCCTTGCACGGCAAGGAAGAGGAAATGTCAAGGGGGTGCGGCAAGGGTTCAATAAAGGTTCTAGGCTTTTGTTTTGTGTCCTAGGATGCTTAGGAAGTCTTCATAATTGCTGGAACTTTAGGAACATTTAGGAAAAATCAAACCAAAGTAGGAAACCTTGGCTTAACTTTCCTACTTCAAGTAGGAATCCTTGTTGGAGTAGGAATCCTTGTTCTTCTAGGAATCCTCATGTGAGTAGGAATCCTTGTTGGAGTAGGAATCCTTTTGTGATTAGGAATCCATCTTCAATTAGGAATCCTTCGTTGATTAGGAAACCTATTTCCTTCAAGTCTTCAATTCATCCATTCCTTTTGCTTCAAGCATGTGATCACCATTCCAAGCTCAATTTTGCTTCAAAAGGCTCCAAAATGCATCTTCTTGCATCCATTAACCTTAAAACCTAAAAACACACAAAAGTGACTTTAAACACTAAAATAACTAACGAAACACAACGTAAAAGCACGAGAACAAGCCAATTAAGTCGCATAAATATGCTCATATCAATGAGGAACATGCAATACATTTTTTAGATCAAAGCAATGAGAGGCAGTATTAAGTGTAGATCAACCAGAGTTAAGTATAGGCAAACCTTTTTATATCACCGATATATACTTGTTCAGGTCTATTGTATGACTCAGGATTTTGCATATTGGTGTAGGAGTTGGTCATGTGCGAACTAGCACCAGAGTGAAGTAGCCATGTAGGAGTGGTAGTTGCATTGTATGCATTCTGAGAATTCTTGGTACCAAAATGTGGATTCATGCGTTGTGGATAGTCTGCAGATTCATGATCCATTTGGCGACAAATTTGGCAATAGATATTTTTGGTAGAATTGTTAGAGTTAAAACGAGAACCACGATTATTTCTTAATTTCCTTGATTGTCTCAATGAAATCTTGGATTGCCCTGAAAACCTTGATAGTTCATTTGAGTTCCATGATTGTTGTAATGTCTCGAATTAGAAAAATTGCCACAATGTGAAGAACCATAGGAATTCAAACGTGATCGACTTTGAGTAAAGAATGTCTGTGAACCAGAATCATCAGTTAGAGTTGGAAGAAGACCAACAGAAGAATTGAAAGCTTGAATTGGTGTTGGTGGAGAGACTTTCTTGCGAGCAATTAGCTGAAGTTCCTTGCTCAAAAGAAGTCCATAAAGTTCATCAATGGTGGTGGAACCAAGTCAAAACTGAATGGCATCAATAAATGATTCATACTCAAAGGACAAACCATGTAGAATAACAGAAATCAACTCAGAGGCTTCTATCGGAGCACCGGCATTGGCTAGGGCATCAGCAATTTCTTCAATTTGTTGAAGATACACCGCAGCCGTGGAATCACCCTTCATGACGGTACGAAGATAAGAATGAAGCTCGTGAATGTGCGATTGCAATGTAGTTGCAAGACATGATACTAGTTTCGACCATAGCTTACGTGCTGAATTAACACCAATCATGTATGGAATAAAAGCATCCGAAAGCGTATAATTAATCTAGATCAAAATATTCTGATCATTCTCAAACCACGTAATATATTGAGGATTCATAGTAGAGGTGCGATTACCAAATGAATCAAAAAGAAACTTCGGTGAAGCAGGCATTATGCCGTCAATGATACCAGTGACATTGTATCGGCGGAAGATCGGAGCGAACAATGCACTCCAGGTGAGATAATTCATCGTTGTCAGCTTAATCGGAACCAAAGATCCAATATTCTGGATCGTGATTGACAAAATTGCCATGGATGATGAAGAATTACGGCAATAATTCATCAGAGCAGGATGAATAGGAGATTCAAATTGAGAGGAAGGAGAGCCAGAGGTCGCCATGGCTGAAAAATCTAGGGTTTTGAGCTTCGAAGGGAGAAGAAGCACGAGAAGCAGGAAGCAAAGAGAGAGAAAGATCGAGGGTCGTGAGACTCAGGCGAGAGATACCATGATAGAAATGTTATAAACAATAAGAGTATATCTTTGAAGTATATATACTAATGACACACCCACTTGTGCTATCAACTAATTACTTCATTATCTAACTAAACATTAGCTAATCACAAGGGTTGTTATAACAACCTTATAACAAACTCATCTATTTACAATTTTACCCTTATTAGACATTAGGGGCAAATTAGTAAAGCAATAAAGGAAAAAGACCGAGGATGAGTAGCAATTGAAGGGCAATTCCGTTAAATCCTGTTGGTGAACAGTGATTCTCAATTGGGTTTTAGCATATAGATAATGTTCTTTTCATATTTAGATTCTTGCACCAAAACATAACATTAATGAAGGTTTGGTACAGGCAGACTTGTAAAGATTTTACTTCATCCAATGTTTTTTATGTGCCAATCCTTTGTCCCGCAGCTTATTAAAGGACTTCATGGAATTTGCAGATGCAATGAGGATATGGTCAAACACAAAGGGGTTCTTGTTTTAATGGCATTTGCAGCTCCTGTTGATGCAGCAGAAAAAAGAGCAAAAGTATAGTTTTGTTGAAAAAGGGGTTCTTGTTCATTCGTCCGTATTTGTATATCATATTTTCATGCTGACATATAAAATACTCATTGAAAGAAAACACAACGCTTTTTTTTTGCATACATGTCAAGATATATTTTTGTTGGTAACCAAACTTCTTCCAACACTTCGGTTTTCACTTAAACAAATTCTTTTAATTCATATTAATGCATTATCATAGATACATATTTCTTTTCATTTTTCAAACTGAAATTAATAGTAAATATATAGTATATATTATTTAGTCTACTCATAAAACTTTGCAATCCAAAGTTACCAAGGTTCCCGTGAAACCGTGAAGTATTAATTGTTCCCTGATATTATTTCTTTCTCTCGAGATGTAACGAAGTTCCTTCGACAACTCCAGCAGCTCACAGAATAGTACGATCATCAAGATCATCATTCCCCTTACACAGTACTTTATGATCGATATTCACGCCATAATCTGCATGAATTTTCGCCTTTAACTCACCCACACTAGTACCTTCGTAGACTACGATTTCATGATAAAGGCGGTTAGTCGCCAAATAAACTCCGACTTTAATCTTGTTGAAGACATGTATGGTAGCATTAGCGGGAATGTTATTGCTTTGAACAGTCAGTTCATCTTTTTAAAACTGCCCTTCCCATGAGAGCTCTTGCCTCTCTGCTGCGATTGGGACATTAAGTGTTTGCAAAATCAGTAGTTTTACTTCGATAATTCTTGCAGAGAAGGGAACCACCAAAGCGCCCATTGCTCCTTGCCATATGACTTTGATCTCCACTGTCTCACTGTCTGTTAAACAGTACATCAACCAGTAATTATTTTCGTTATGAACATGCATGCAGCCATAAATTTGCAAAAAACAAATATTGACAAAAAAATAATTGGTAAAAATTTACAAACGAAGCTTACAGAGCAAAATTTGCTTACCGGAGGGAATCGAAGTTCATAAAATAATTAGGATCACTAGTACAAAAATATGTTTTCGCGACGGAAACTTGCGCGACGTAGCAAATTTCGTCGCGCAAACATACTTTGCGCGACGCTACAAAGAAACCGTCGCGCAAACATACTTTGCGCAACGACACTTTGAGCGACGCCAGGCTTCGTCGCGCAAAGATGTTTTGCGCAACGTAGGTACCCCTGCGTCGCGCAAAACAGCTTTGAGCGACGTATGTCTTTGTCGCGTGAAGCTGTTTTGCGCAACGTAGGGGTACCTACGTCGCGCCAATATTTTTTTTTTTTTGGGCCTATCTTTTGGGGTTCTTGCATTGCCTTTTTCTTTTGTTGTATCCACTTGTGTAAATGTCAATAATTTTTTTTTTTTTTGGGCCTATCTTTTGGGGTTCTTGCATTGCCTTTTTCTTTTGTTGTATCCACTTGTGTAAATGTTTTAAATTGACGATCGAATTAATTCATTGTATTCATATAGGGTTAAGGAATGTAGCTGTAAAAAATCATCAAAATCGGAGTTAAAATAACCGTTAAATCGTGATTTTTCATTTATCGCCGTCGAAAAGGTTTGTCCCATTACTTGATATCTGAATATTTTTTTTTTGCAATTTTTAGCATATGCGATCTCGAAATATGTACAAACAAGTTTGACGGTTGGATCGTTGAAACTAATTTCGTACAATGCGTTTCTCATCAAAACAATAGATTCACTAACACTTAGAGTTTATTTATACTTTCATTAAGTATAATATAAAATTTTGTGGTATTCACTTTTGTAAATGTTTTAATTCGTTGATCGAATTAGTTCATAAGCAAAAGGGAAATACATATTTAAAAAAAAACAAAAAAAAAGAAAAACAAAGGCCTTGCGCGACGTAGGTACCCTTGCGTCGCGCAAAGCGTTTTTTTTTTTTGGGCCTTTTGCTTTTCTTTTTGGGGTTCTTACATTGTCTTTTTCTTTTGTTGTATCCACTTATGTAAATATTTTAAATTGACGATCGAATTAGTTCATTGTATTCATATAGGGTTAAGGAGTGTAGCTGTAAAAAATCATCAAAATCGGAGTTAAAATAACCGTTAAATCGTGATTTTTCGTTTATAACCGTCGAAAAGTTTTGTCCCGTTACTTGATCTCTGAATGTTTGTTTTTTACGATTTTTGGCGTATGCGATCTCGAAGCATATACAAACAAGTTTGACGGTTGGATCGTTGAAACTAGTTTCGTACAATGTGTATCCCATCAAAACAATAGATTCACTAACACTTAGAGTTTATTTATATTTTCATTAACTATAACATAAGATTTGTGGTATCCACTTGTGTAAATGTTTTAAATTGACGATCGAATTAGTTCATTGTATTCATATAGGATCAAGGAGTGTAGCTGTAAAAAAATCATCAAAAGCGGAGTTAAAACTACCGTTAAATCGTGATTTTTCGTTTATAACCGTCAAAAAGTTTTGTCCCGTTACTTGATCTTTGAATGTTTTTTTTTGTGATTTTTGGCGTATGAGATCTCGAAGCATATACAAACAAGTTTGACGGTTGGATCGTTGAAACTAGTTTTGTACAATGTGTATCCCATCAAAACAATAGATTCACTAACACTTAGAGTTTATTTATATTTTCATTAACTATAACATAAGATTTGTGGTATCCACTTGTGTAAATGTTTTAAATTGACGATCGAATTAGTTCATTGTATTCATATAGGATCAAGGAGTGTAGCTGTAAAAAATCATCAAAATCGGAGTTAAAATAACCGTTAAATCGTGATTTTTCGTTTATAACCGTCGAAAAGTTTTGTCCCGTTACTTGATCTCTGAATGTTTGTTTTTTACGATTTTTGGCGTATGCGATCTCGAAGCATATACAAACAAGTTTGACGGTTGGATCGTTGAAACTAGTTTTCGTACAATGTGTATCCCATCAAAACAATAGATTCACTAACACTTAGAGTTTATTTATATTTTCATTAACTATAACATAAGATTTGTGGTATCCACTTGTGTAAATGTTTTAAATTGACGATCGAATTAGTTCATTGTATTCATATAGGATCAAGGAGTGTAGCTGTAAAAAAATCATCAAAATCGGAGTTAAAACTACCGTTAAATCGTGATTTTTCGTTTATAACCGTCGAAAAGTGTTGTCCCGTTACTTGATCTTTGAATGTTTTTTTTTTGTGATTTTTGGCGTATGCGATCTCGAAGCATATACAAACAAGTTTGACGGTTGGATCGTTGAAACTAGTTTTGTACAATGTGTATTCCATCAAAACAATAGATTCACTAACACTTAGAGTTTATTTAAATTTTCATTAACTATAACATAAGATTTGTCCCGTTACTTGATCTCTGAATGTTTGTTTTTGACGATTTTTGGCGTATGCGATCTCGAAGCATATACAAACAAGTTTGACGGTTGGAGCGTTGAAACTAGTTTTGTACAATGTGTATCTCATCAAAACAATAGCATTCATTGGTTAAACAAAGTCTTTTTACATTAAGTTACATATTAAAAAAAAAAAACACTTAAAAAAAAAAACATAAAAGTAAAAATATTTTACAATGATGTGTAAACTAATAGCATTCATTGGTCAGGTGGTGCTTCAGTAGTCAGCGGAGCTTCAGCAGTCGGCAGGGCCACAGAAGGAGGAGGCAACAGAGGTTGATCAGTTGGAGCTTCACTACGTGGTGCCGCTCCTGAAGACGAAGGCAGATGCTGTTGGAACAAACCCACAAACCTCCGATGATCAAGTAAAATTTGACCATCAGTGTCCTGTATCTGGTCAATTTTCCTCTTCATGTTGGTGGCATAGCTGTGTGCGAGCTTGTGCAACTCTTTATTCTCATGCTTGAGCCCTCTAATCTCTTGCTTGAGACTCATCACTTCAGCCGCCAATGATTCAACTTGACGGGTTCGGGCAAATAGGCGTTGGGCCATGTTGAACACGGAACCTGCACACTGCACACTGAGAGCCAGAGACTCCTTGACAGCCAATTCATCAGACCGCCTTGAAAGCAGTCTGTTATCTTTAGGAGTGACAAGGTTCCGGGCCACCACCGCAGCTGTCATATCATTCTTCATCACCGAAGCCCCAACGGTAAGGGGACCAGTAGGGGATATGAAAGATGGGCGCCATATGTTGTCTGGTGAAGGCGGAGCTGCCTCTTCACCAATGTTCAAGTCAAAACGACGATCGGAAGGGCCAGACATTTTCTGAAGGTGTTGAGAAAGAAGAGATCGGACAGATTCAGATTTCGGAAGTGCAAGAAGGGAGTGTTTACAGGAGGGAGCTCAAGTGTGTTGTGGAAAAAAATTAACGCCTCTATAAAAAGAAGAAATCAAAGAGGCGCTCCTCAGAAATCGAAGAGGCGTCCTCTCGCAAGTTGGGCTTGCTCACAAACCACCGATTCCAGATATCGAAGAGTGTCAGCTTTCTCAAAAATTGGGTTTGCTCACAAACCACCGATTCCAGATATCGAAGAGTGTCAGCTTTCTCAAAAGTTGGGCTTGCTCACAAACCACCGATTCCATATATCGAAGAGTGTCAGCTTTCTCAGCCTCGTCAGCAACCGTCACACGCAAACTCAGCTTTGCGAAAATCACGGAAAATTTATCGAAGCATCGATATCAGATAACAAAGATGCGCATGTCTCTCTCAGCCTCGTCAGCACTTGTCACATGCAGAGAAAGCTTTGCGGAAATCACGGGTAGTTTGTCGAAACGCCGATTCCAACGGTTACCGATTCCAACATAATTACTTTCTTAAAAGCCGAAGCGTCACCGCTTTCGAAAACCGAAATTCCTATATATGTCGACCTCCCTCCTCCACGGACAGACAAACCTGAAAAAATGCTCAACAATTTCTCGCATTCGAGAAGGCACCCTCAACATAACCTCTCGAAATACTCAGCTTTATTTCCCCCCGATAAGACCTCAGCAAATAAGCCACACCAAGAACAAGAGTATCTCATATCATCAGGGTCGAAAGCAAGAGTATCCCATATCATGCTTTCTCCCTGTCTTTGTCTTTGTCTTTGTCTTTCTCCCTATCTTTGTCTTTGCCTGGAACTTTTGCTCTCGAGTACTCATTCTCAACTGTTGTCAAGGTCACGAATTCCACCGGCAAATACCTCATGATAGTGGATCAGATATTGGCAAATACCTCAACAGCAAGAGTATCCCATATCATCAGGGTTGATCGTACTCTAGATTTGATGGACTTGTTTTGACCCTCAAATTCTTGAGTCAACTCACTAAGGCGTTGTGAACTACACGTGCCGATTCACCACTCTTGAATCAAATCCTTAAAGATCAAGCCACCAACGGTCCTTGAAGATATCACAAGCCCGATTCAAGATCAAGTGTTCACCACCCTGAATCAAATCCAGTTCAAGAATAAGCCTGTGGAAAGTTACTTCTTCAAAAGCAAAAGTATTTCATATCATCTCTTCTCCATTTGCTTCTCCTTATCCTTGGTGCTATTTACGACACAAGGAGAAGGAGAACAATCAACATGAAACCGAAGTCGAACCTCTGATCCAGTCAAACTTATTTGTATATGTGTTGAGAAACAGTCAAACTTATTGTTTCAATTCTTAACTTTTTATAGTGACAAGTGGTGTATAATCCAAAGTTTCGGTCACATTGAATAATAATTATGCATAATTAAAGAAAAGGAATTGTTTAGAGTTTTTCTAGTTATATGAGCTCTAGTAGAGTAGGATGAGACCTGGTTTGGATATGGAATGAATAAGTAATTATTTAAGATATTCTTCTTTCAACTTATAATAATTATGTATAATTAAAGAAAAAGAAAGAAAACAAGAAATGATCTTAAAAGTTCCAGAATTAAACAACCGAACCTTAGGGTTATGATGGAGCTATTTTTTTATTTTTTCTGGGCTGCTCCACTAGTTCCACCAATCTGCAAACCAAAAACAAGCTGGCAACAATTGAACTAAACTTCTGCTGCCTTTCAAATTTCTTTAATTCTAAAGGAGGTACTTTTCTATGATATGCTCTGAAAGTGATACAGTGGCTCACTTGCTTGCCATCATTCTTAAAGCACGCCTAGTTAAATATGCTCTGAAAGTGATACAGTGGCTCACTTGATTTATGCTTTATTGACTGAACACTTGCTATATTCCACTCGGTCTCTCTCTTCCCTCTCGCCCATCTGTAAACAAATTTCCCTTTCCCCCTTTTTTCCTCCTAACAAATTTCTCAAAAATTTGGGCAGTTTTCTCCACATATTTTCACTAACTTTCTCAATCCGGTAAATCCGGTTTCTGGGAAGAATTGCTGGCGTTTTTGGGCAGTTTTCGTCTCAGGTAATGATCTCTGTGACCCTTAAAAGCATATTTCATATTTCCAGAACTGGGATTTCAATCCTTTGAATTGTATTGGAAGCTCATGCACTTTGAGCTTTAATACTTGATTCATGCACTTGTTTAGAATATGGGCATTAATATATAGTATTGATATTATTGCAATTATTGCTTTTTTCATAATCTTGATATAGTATTGATATTATTGCTTTTTGAATATGGGCATTAATATATGATTCATGCACTTGTTTTTTGAATAATCTTGTATTGATATTATTGCTCTAATTACTTATATTACTTTGGTTGCTAATTTATTAGTTTCAAATGCAAGAAGGGATTAGTTTCTAATGTTATATTTTTATGGTTCATAAAGTGTATAGATGTTGCATTTGATCACTCGTCGTCGGAGTGTGTCCAATACGGCCCCTGCATTATCAGCATCTACTGCTCCAGGATTGAGTGCTCCATTGATTGGGGAGCCTACACCCCTCAGTGCACGGCGGTCTCACCGGCGCCGCCGTGAGCCGGAGCCTTATGATCACTCTTCCTCGTCCTCCAGAGTCGAGGGTGGGGACTCCCAACCAGGTAGTTTTTTCTAATTCTCACTACGTTGTATTTTTTTTTTCATTTTAAAACTATTACTTTTATGATTGTGAAATTGTGTTGTGAGTTGTTAATTACTGTTTTAAGGTACTTTTATGATTAGGGGAGGTTTTGCCGAATTTTCTGTACAAATTTAAGCTTAGGGTTTTTACCATTTAAGTTTTTTTGGGCAGCTAAAAAAAACACCAGGGGGCCCAATCGAATGCTGAAGGAGGCACATGCTGTACGTTTGTCCGCCTCCTTGATCAAGATTGCATATGACTCGCGACATCGTGGAGCGGCTACCTCACAGCAGCATAGCAGCGTCGTTAATAGCTGTGGTTTTGTTATTCGGTATTGTTGTCCTATGCAGTGGACGAGTTGGGCACAAATTCCTGAGGAGACGAAGGAACTGGTGCGAGACAAGTTGACGGTTAGTATATTAATTTTTAGCCTTTATCATTTTTTTTTGTTTACAAATATTATTAAATTTATTTTATTGTTTTTCATATTTGTAGGTCAATTTTGATCTTAAGGACATATCCCCTGAGGTCAGTGCCTACTTAGAGGAGACCTTAGCAAACCGGTACAAAGATTGGAAGTGCGCTCTTCACAAGCATTTTCAGCTATGGGGTGATCCGGAGATTGCTCGTCTACAGGGTTACCCAGCTGAGTTGAAGGACCGGCTGGAGGATTGGGAGTGGCTCTGCAAACATTTTACGGACCCAAAATTTGTAGTATGTACATAATACTTTAATAATAATTTACTGTTTGTTATTTTTTTTAAGTTTTTTTTAATAATTTATTTCAAATAGTCACACTAACATTTATATTGTATGATTAACAGAAGAAATCTGTTGCTGGCATGAAAGCTCGGGACTCAAAGACACTTCTCCACCATTCCGGTTCGAAGCCTTTTTCGTATAGGCTTGAGGCACGACGTCAGGTAAAAGTATATTAATTTTTAAATTTTATACAATTTATTTTTTATTATTGATTAATAAAATTTTCTTTATGTTTTTTTCTTCAGGAGGGTTCTAAGTTCCCACAAATTGACTTGTTCAAGGACGTTTACGTTCGACCCGGCAAAGAAATCGCTGAGCAGCTTCTTGTAAGTATATGTAATTGTTATTATTCTTATTTTTATGAATTGTTCAAATATTATTTATATTTTGTTATTAAACATTATATGTTTTTTCTTTATTATTACAGGGCGATATGGTGGAAAAGAGCACTGCTATTCTCGAAGAAGCAACATCGCAGCTGTCACAGCCCGTTCCAAATTATTATATTCGTGGCTGTGAATGGACGAAATTGCCCTTAAGAAATACTAAATTTGTGAAGCTCAGGTTGCTAATTATCTAGGTTCCTAAGTTTGAAAATAAAATGGAATTTAATAAGGATGGAACTTAGATTTTTAGGTTAAAATGTTAAAGTTTGGTGTTTGGAGATTGGAATAAGGACCACGTGGGATCCCCACATCCCTCAAAACCCTCCTCATTTCCCGTTCACTGTCTTTCTCTCTCCTCCTTCACGATTTCTCACTCTCTCTGTCTCTCTCCTTCGAACTCACACGGACCACCACCAAAACCACCCTAAATCTATACCAACGTCAAGTTTGAGACCACCATTGGAATCCTGAGGACTTCACGATCACGTTGGTATCCATTTCAGGTAAGTTTTACTTCGGAAAACCTAGATTCTAAACTCCCCATGAAAGTGTATTGTTCATGAGATTTGAATTGGTTGATTTTTAGGACAATCCAAGCTCATAGTGAGCTTAGTGAGGTCCCAAGGAAGCTCGGAGTGCTTCGTTGGAAGTTTTTGGACGTAAGAACACGGAGATCGACAAGTTCAAAGTTTGGCCGGAGCTTTCGAAGCTTTTTCCGGCGAATCCCCGGCGAGTTAGGAGTCGAGGTAGGTATCAATCTCTTCGTCTCGTCAAGTACTACAACTTTCCTTTTTGTTTCACTCAATTTCGTTGAGTATTGAAGAAGTTATACTCATTTGAAAAATACCCAGTTTCCGGCGACCTCCGAGGCTTTCGAGGCAGTTTCCGGCCAAACCACGGCGAACTAGGTGTTTTGCAAGGTACCATTCTCTTTGTCTCTTCAAGGGCTACAACTTTCGTTTTTGAATCACTTGATTTCGTTGAGAAATGACAAAGTTATGGCAATTTGAAAAACTGTTCAGAAAACGGCCGCCGGAAAAACCAGTCCGGCGACCCAAGGAAGAAGAAGGTGCTACAGTAAAAATAAAAAATAAAAATAAAATTATTTTAAAAATATGTCGACGTCCGTGACGTCGAGTAGATCACTGTGGTATATTCATATACCTAAATTGAACACCGTATGAGAAAGTTATTGAAGATTGTTGGTTAGGTGTTCAAATAACGTTTTATAGTTTTCACATTTAGGTGAAAATGTGAATTGATGATCCGACCGTTGGATCATCACCAAACTTTGATACGTTATAGTACGTAATATTTGAGGATTATTGGAACTTACGGATTGGGAATCCGAGTTACGGATCTTCCGGAATTGGAATTGTAAGTCCATAATATAAAATGTTATCCTAGAGATATATTGTGGACCTCTGGAAGTTATGGATTTAAAATCTGAGTGGCAGATCTTCCGGATCGAACTACGTAGTGACGTATTTTATATAAGTTAAATATTCTATCGATATGAATTCTGAGGTTGGATTTGATTACTATTCTAGGCGGCGATCGTCGTGACGCCTTGATGTGTGGTGCTAGGGAGTTGTTGGATGAACTCCAGGTGAGTGGGCAGTTTTGTTTTCCGTATATATATATATATACTTAACGTTTTCCCAGAAATTGAAAATGCATGAAAATATGTTTAAAATGAAATGCATATGAGTTATGTGGAAAAACGGGAAGTGAAATACCATGCATAGAATTGATATGAAAAGTATATAGAAATGTGAGTTGAAATGCCATGCATGAATTAATATATGATGCATATGTATGAATTGGTGCGGTGGACGCACAGGTAAGAATTGATTTATGATGCATATGTATGAATTGGTGCGGTGGACGCACAGGTAAGAATTGATTTATGATGCATATGTATGAAATGGTGCGGTGGACGCACAGATGAGTATTTAATTACTGTTATGATGATGATGATATATATTGAGCTCAAATCCTGCACCATGGTTTAGTGCTTATAGTATTCACCGCATCGCACGCTCGCCTTGGATCCAAGTAGATGCTAGTCGTACAGTCCACGCGGAGTGGGTACGACAGACCAGTCGCGAGAGTGTTAGTGAGATTCCGACTGGTGGGTGACCTTAGATTATGTGCACAGATGATTTATGAGAAGCACTAGAGCGTAACTTGTGTGCAGAAGGCCGGACGGGTCACAGAGGTGACTCCGGTAGAGTGATAATGATAGATTTTGAGCTCTAGGTTCAACCGTATAGGGCTATTAGAGGGCCTACGGTTGATTACTTTCTTGCACCTGATATGATTATGTTGATGCATTCATACCTTATTACTGTTGAGATGATGTGGCATGGCATAATTAATATGAGAAATGTTGAGATGACATGGCATGGCATGATTGATAAAGAGATAATGTTGAGATAGTAAAAATGAAGTTTTGAGAATATATATGTATATTTATATTTTACATTTCTGGGAAAGTATACAGGTTTTACGGAGAGGGGTTACAACGTTTTGAGAAATGTTTGGATTTGGAAAAGAATTGTTTTACTGACCCACTCAATTTTGGTTTTGCGCCCCTCCAGGTTCAGGAATCACAAAGGTGTGGTGACTACGAGGAATTCGACGGTGTTCTGACAGATTGGACAAAATTAGGACTCACCTTCGGGTGTATCAATTTAAATTGTATCTTAAAGCTTCCGTACTGTGCAAATGGTTACGTCACTCTCACGTGACGGCCAGCATGCCCTCCTTCGGGACGGGGTGTGTCAGTTGGTATCAGAGCATGGTTGCAATCTTGGACATCTTGAGAAGTTTATAGTGAATTCTGTCAGAACTACACCGCCTCGTAGCAAACCACGTAGTTAGAGGAATTTAGTCTCCCTGATTTAGCGGTTTGGGGGAAACTATGATTATGGTGATTCAGTATATTATCAAAATGGACATTTTAAGACGGGTTATGAGTTGAATTTGAATCACCTTATGAAATGATGAACCTGAGGGAGCGGAGTGACGGTTTAACCAATTGGAAAAGATGTTTCATATTATGCAAGTCAAAGGAAATTTCCTTCTGACAGGTGGGTCGAGACGACTACCTGGTTTTGGGTATGAATTTGCATCCTGGTGGAAACAGGAATGTTAATTGTTGTCACCAGAGGAATCAACCGATTTAAAATTTTTTAAGGAAAAGTTTATCCCTCCGGCATTTATTGATGGTAGTAAACAAGAGTTTACAAATATGAGACAAGGAAGGTGATGATCGAGGGATATTATAGAAAGTTTTCAGACTTGCCTCGTTCCATCCAGATATTGTTGTTAATTTGGTGGAGGTGTTATGTTGTTTTAAGCTGGGTGGCAAAAAGGGAAGTGGTATTTTGGGTGACCACTATCCATTGTAGTTCTTATCAGGAGTATGCTAGATGTTGTTGAGCCTTGAGGACTCTGAGAACATGAGCAACGAGAATAAAGAAGAATAAGAAAAGAATGGGAATTAAAAGAAGACAATAAAGTTAATGATTCGTCATATCAAGAATATCGAAGGATTCAGAGCTTCGAAAGAAGTGAAGCTAGAGTTAATTCTTCCAGCTGAGGTTTTAATGTCGCTGGTCAGAGTAAAAGTGATGGATATACTGGTAATCCCAGATATTTGAGACAAGGTGTCTCGAGTAAAGGAAATGTACTTTGTGCAGCAGGTACAAAATTAACACTTTGGGAAATGTGAAATTAATGAATGTGTTTATGTGAACAGAAGGGACACAGAGTTGTGAATCGTCCCTAGAATCAGTTGTACTCAACAATTTTCCATGAAATCATAGTGTCGATTCAGCAGAGTTATGGATTTAGTAGTTTGGTCGGATTGACCGTGAGTACAGAGATATTTGATGAGTTATATGTTCAGCCGTACGGACCATGAGAAATGGATTTGACTGACACATGAGAAATTGGTGAGTTATAGGCTCGGCCGTGCCGACCACGCGGAGTGGATCCGGCCGACGTATTATTGAGATAAGAGTTGAATCAACCGTATTGGTCATTCTAGTTGACTTCGGCTGATATATTTCTTATTATGTATGATATTACCTAGAGAGTGGTAAATAAATGTAGTTGAGACGAGTGTATGTATTTTGCATTGAGTGACAAAATAGTAATGTTATATCTTTGTGAGTGGTTGCCTACTTATCGAGACAACGATGATTTATCAGTATTGCGGGCTGCAGACCGTAATATTAATAACTCATTCGTGGATTCGTTAAGCAAGCAACCCGGTAGATTATTTTATGTTAGTATTGTACTTATTTGGAATGCTTAATAATAATAGAATATATATTGTATCAGTTAATTCTGTTCCATTAGATTGGTTGGTTATAATTGTGACAAGACGAAATGTTATGGGAAACCAGTACTTTCCATCGATCTGGATGAACAGAGATTACTTTTGTAAGTATGCAAAGTGGATTGAGTTCAGCCATTATTTATGCTGTGAGAGCAAAGAGATTGTTTTCGAAAGGCTGTCAAAAATACTTAGCTCATGTGGTGCTAAATGATGTTGTTTGGAGTAGTGTGAATAATGTCGAAAGAGTTAGACTTTTCTTGATGTCTTCTCTGAAAGTATACCTGGATTGTCTTCAGGCAGAGATATGAGGTTCATTATTGATTTGTTGCCAGGTATAAATTTATGTTAAAGATTGGTTCATGATGAGTTAAGGGAATTGGAAATTCAGTTGAGAGAATTGGTTGATAAAAGTTTTATTCAACCTAGTACAACACTGTTGAGGAGCACCAGTTTGTGGGTGAGAAAGAAAATGGACTTTAAAGACTATTCCTTGATTATAGATAATGGAGTCGGGTAACGATTGAGAACCGTTATCCATGGTGATGTACTGATGTTTATTTAACCAACTCAAAAGTAATTGCGAAGATTCAAAGATTGAATTGAGATCTGGTTACTACCAATTGAATATTATAAGTGACGTTGATCATAAGATGGTTTTCTGGACTTGTTATAGTTTTTATGAAGTTTGGTGATGCTATATGGATACTCATGCTGTTTTATGAGTTATTGGATGAAGTATTCCAATAATGCCTTGATAAATTGATATCATTTCCATTGAAGATATTCTGGCATATTCTGAGCCAGAGCAGAGTATGTAAACGTATTAAGTCAATGAAGCAAAGATTGAGAGAACGTTAGTTGTATGCTAAGTTTAGCAAAAGCTAAAGTTAAATGGATCAAGTGGCATTCTAAAATTTGTTATGTCTGCTTAAGGTATTCAAGTGAATCCTTAAAGGATAGCAGAAATTGAGAATTTGGAACAACCACGAGTCGTAATTGAGATTTGGAATTTCTTAGCTTACCAGGCTATTTTGGATGGTTGTGAAAGAATTTTTAGTCATTGTTTTGTCATTAACGAGACTGATGAGAAAAGAGGTTATGTATGAGTGGGAAGGAATTGTAAGCAAAGGATTCAACAACTGAAGTATTTCCTCACTCATGCACGTATTTTAATATTCCCAGAAGATAGCGATAATTATCGGTATATGGTGATGTTACATTAAATGTTCTTGGATATGTACTAATGCAAATGTTAGGGTGATTGCATACGTTTCACGACAAATGGAATCTCATGAGATGAATTACCCTACTAGTGATTTGGAAGTCACGATTACCATCCTTGCTGTGAAGTTATGGAGACATTATATTTTAGTGAGAATGCAAGATTTTACAAATCAAAAGAGTCTTCAATATCCATTACTTGGAAGGATTTTGATATGAGGCAGCGAAAGTGAATTGTATTGCTTAATGAACATGATTGTACGATCAGGGTGATCGTAAAGTTTGTTCTAGCTGAAGCACTTGATAAGAAGACTGCAGTAAGAACTAATATCTAGTACGCTTGCCAAGATTATCTTCTTGTGGATTGGAAATCAACTAAAGTAAAGTTAAGAATGAAAGATCGAGAAGAAGTTATACTTGCTAAGTTTCAAGTTAGGCCTTTTGGTAAGGTCGTACTCGAGACTCAAATGGTATGTGGATACAAGAAAACAAAAAGTATGTGCCTAATGCTGAGGATTTGAAGCAAGCAAATATTGGACGAAGTTCACTGTTCAACTTCTGCAATATTCCGAAAGTAATAAGGTTTATCATACCATTTGACATTTTTATTGGTCAGCAGATTGAGGCAGAAAGAAATAAACCTTTGGATTGAGACAGCTATTTTCTATTTCGAAACGGAAATGGAAAGAGAATTGGATTACGGAACTGCTAAGTTTCTTAAGTATGTTGGTTGCGCAGTTTCCGAAGTGAAGCCATAAGGTTCATGAAGTGTGTCATGTGTGTGTTTTGTTGACTTGTGAATGGAATATTTCTGGGTAGAGAAAGATTCGATCGAGAAAGAGTTTTAGTAGACCCTGAGACTATGGATGAGTCTCCTCAAAGTATTCAGGTGATTAAGTTAACCTAAAAGTAACCAGGAATGACAAAAGACATCAACAGATGGATATGCCACTAATCGAGTATATAAGGTAAATGGTTTTATATTTTAGAAGTGTTCACCTTAGAAAAGTAGAATTTGGATTGGAAAAAGAAGGTTCTGAGAGTTAAGATAGAGTAAATGGTAAAAGTTTTGTGAAGGAATCATTCAGTGGAAGAAAATTACGTGGGAGAAAAAGAATCGGATGAAAGAAACTTACCGAGGTTGGTATAAGTGTTGATGAATTGGTTGGTTGCTGGAATTTCGGGGACGAAATTCTATAAGGAGGGAAGATTGTCACAGCCCGTTCCAAATTATTATATTCGTGGCTGTGAATGGACGAAATTGCCCTTAAGAAATACTAAATTTGTGAAGCTCAGGTTGCTAATTATCTAGGTTCCTAAGTTTGAAAATAAAATGGAATTTAATAAGGATGGAACTTAGATTTTTAGGTTAAAATGTTAAAGTTTGGTGTTTGGAGATTGGAATAAGGACCACGTGGGATCCCCACATCCCTCAAAACCCTCCTCATTTCCCGTTCACTGTCTTTCTCTCTCCTCCTTCACGATTTCTCACTCTCTCTGTCTCTCTCCTTCGAACTCACACGGACCACCACCAAAACCACCCTAAATCTATACCAACGTCAAGTTTGAGACCACCATTGGAATCCTGAGGACTTCACGATCACGTTGGTATCCATTTCAGGTAAGTTTTACTTCGGAAAACCTAGATTCTAAACTCCCCATGAAAGTGTATTGTTCATGAGATTTGAATTGGTTGATTTTTAGGACAATCCAAGCTCATAGTGAGCTTAGTGAGGTCCCAAGGAAGCTCGGAGTGCTTCGTTGGAAGTTTTTGGACGTAAGAACACGGAGATCGACAAGTTCAAAGTTTGGCCGGAGCTTTCGAAGCTTTTTCCGGCGAATCCCCGGCGAGTTAGGAGTCGAGGTAGGTATCAATCTCTTCGTCTCGTCAAGTACTACAACTTTCCTTTTTGTTTCACTCAATTTCGTTGAGTATTGAAGAAGTTATACTCATTTGAAAAATACCCAGTTTCCGGCGACCTCCGAGGCTTTCGAGGCAGTTTCCGGCCAAACCACGGCGAACTAGGTGTTTTGCAAGGTACCATTCTCTTTGTCTCTTCAAGGGCTACAACTTTCGTTTTTGAATCACTTGATTTCGTTGAGAAATGACAAAGTTATGGCAATTTGAAAAACTGTTCAGAAAACGGCCGCCGGAAAAACCAGTCCGGCGACCCAAGGAAGAAGAAGGTGCTACAGTAAAAATAAAAAAATAAAAATAAAATTATTTTAAAAATATGTCGACGTCCGTGACGTCGAGTAGATCACTGTGGTATATTCATATACCTAAATTGAACACCGTATGAGAAAGTTATTGAAGATTGTTGGTTAGGTGTTCAAATAACGTTTTATAGTTTTCACATTTAGGTGAAAATGTGAATTGATGATCCGACCGTTGGATCATCACCAAACTTTGATACGTTATAGTACGTAATATTTGAGGATTATTGGAACTTACGGATTGGGAATCCGAGTTACGGATCTTCCGGAATTGAAATTGTAAGTCCATAATATAAAATGTTATCCTAGAGATATATTGTGGACCTCTGGAAGTTATGGATTTAAAATCTGAGTGGCAGATCTTCCGGATCGAACTACGTAGTGACGTATTTTATATAAGTTAAATATTCTATCGATATGAATTCTGAGGTTGGATTTGATTACTATTCTAGGCGGCGATCGTCGTGACGCCTTGATGTGTGGTGCTAGGGAGTTGTTGGATGAACTCCAGGTGAGTGGGCAGTTTTGTTTTCCGTATATATATATATATACTTAACGTTTTCCCAGAAATTGAAAATGCATGAAAATATGTTTAAAATGAAATGCATATGAGTTATGTGGAAAAACGGGAAGTGAAATACCATGCATAGAATTGATATGAAAAGTATATAGAAATGTGAGTTGAAATGCCATGCATGAATTAATATATGATGCATATGTATGAATTGGTGCGGTGGACGCACAGGTAAGAATTGATTTATGATGCATATGTATGAATTGGTGCGGTGGACGCACAGGTAAGAATTGATTTATGATGCATATGTATGAAATGGTGCGGTGGACGCACAGATGAGTATTTAATTACTGTTATGATGATGATGATATATATTGAGCTCAAATCCTGCACCATGGTTTAGTGCTTATAGTATTCACCGCATCGCACGCTCGCCTTGGATCCAAGTAGATGCTAGTCGTACAGTCCACGCGGAGTGGGTACGACAGACCAGTCGCGAGAGTGTTAGTGAGATTCCGACTGGTGGGTGACCTTAGATTATGTGCACAGATGATTTATGAGAAGCACTAGAGCGTAACTTGTGT